>NC_142120.1:5085000-5818750 GCF_056152115.1 Neolamprologus brichardi | reverse complement strand
AGCCACCCCACCTCTTCTGTGCCTTGTGTCTCTCACTTTGGTTTCGCTTGCTCTCAGACTCATGTGTCACTCCAGGAGCTGGGGAATTAGGCGGCGGTGGCGGAGGGGAGAGAGTGAATGCTACTACCGGCACCCATAAACTAGTTACATGTGCATGTTTGCGTATTGATATGCTGACAGTCTATGATCCAACAAAACATCTCCCTGCCCTCCCGCAGCCTCTGAACGCGAAGACATACTTCAACATCGCCCAAGGATTTGTTAATTAGCTTGCCAACATCTGTCCTCTCTATGCAAGATGGGATTAGAATACAAAAAAAACCCCAGAACACCCGTCGTATGATCACCACCTTTCCGCAACAGCACCCATAACAACAGATGTCAACCGCCCTCCACCCCCACCGCAATAGCTGAGAGGTAAGGAGAATTAAAAAAAGAAATGACTCATTTTTTGTTATGTGATCGCTCTTTAATTGACGTTAGCATGTTGTTGAATAATACATGCCCTTCTTTGGTAGAGTGCTGCAAAGTGATAAATTGTGTATGTGTATTTGGGTGTAGGTGGGTATGAATGGGGGTACAAGCTACTTTGATGTGAAACTCATATCCTGCTTATAATGTCGTCCAGGGGCCAAACGGAATTGATAAAGGGATAACTTTTGCTCTTACGGGATGATTATACTTATAATTAAGTTGTACGGGACAGATCCAGGAGATGAAGAGGAGGGTGAAATGGTGAGGAGTTCTCTCCATTCATTTTTTCTGTTGAAGCTTTGGGTACACAGAGCTCAATGTGGTCTCCCCAGACATTGACCAATGAAGTAATTACATTTATGTGAGTGTGTAGGATTGATTCATCAAACAACGCTTGCTACAGAAAGCTTCTGATTTAATTGGGGAGCGGATGACACATGCATCTTCCTGTGATAACAGATCATTTTTTATCAAAATGAAATCACCCCCCAGTATTATATATGGAATTCAGTACTGCCCTGAGTCAATGATATACAATTTGGCCTATAGCAATTACACAATTGCTATAGAGTCGCAATTATTCATGATTTGAGAGGTGCAGGAGGTACAGTGCCATTTGTTACTTGGTGGACACGACACCAAGTTACAAATCTGTAGAAATATCTCATCATTGATTTTTCAGCTGTTAATACAAAATGTACATACGCTCGTAATGTATGTGCAAAACGGTTACTGAAATTTTTTCCCTGCAATATGTACACCATAACATGTGACTGACAGCTACATGATTGGAGGGGGAAGACTCAAACTCACAAGCGAATGGCAGTGGTTGAGAATGCTTACTAGATCCTAAATAAATAATATCACAGTGCAAAAACACTATTTTAATTTATAGGTCAACATGCTGCTTAAAGAATCTTAGGAACATTCATAGTCAAGTCAAGTCAGGAAGTGTACTTCAAAAGTTAAACTGCTCAGTGCATTTATTTCGAAACCTTTACCCCAACATTAACAAGTTATAATGCTATCCAAGCCAAATACAATAAAGCAATGACAAATAAGAATTCTGAACTTTGTAAAGGTCAAATCCTTAAAATCTAATGTAATTTCGTTTTTTTTAAATCACTTAATCAGTTTTTGAAGTTGTTCAGTCAATAAATTGACAAATATTTTGAGTTTTAAGCTGATCGATATTTTTTTTTATTATCTATAACAACGCTTTTCACAATCTCTTCATAGTTGTTGTCAGCAAATTTGAGATTTTTAAGATAAGTACACAGGTGAGATTAGTTTGGATAAGGAAAGGCGTACTTTGGGGGTCTTTACCGAGATATAACAGTGGAGACAGGACAGGAAAGCTGGGAGCGAGAGCAGAGGGTAGACATGCTGTAAATGGCTTTGGAGCAGATTTGAACTCGGGCCTCTGCCATAGCCTTGGGTCACTACACCGACATCAAGGCAAGGATTTCTGTCACTAAGACAATCTGTTAACTTTAACCGGTTTAAACAAAGTTACATATTTTACCTGCCCTTTAATATTCCCTGAACCTAACAACACAAAGCAAATGAAGAATGGAGAGCTCAGCAATTACATTTTTTTACATTTATGTAGCAAAACTTTTCAAACAGTGAACAGTAAAATAGGAACTGAATTTTGCAGACGATTTCCTGTAGCAATGCAGACTGATAAAAATACTTAAAAAGTAATTCATTCAGATTGTAAGATTTCAGATTTCTGCACCCATTTCAGCAGAATAAATGTAGATGATTTAAAGAACCTAGCTCCCGTTAAAGACACAGCTATGAATGGTTGAGCAAAAATCATATTCACACAGGGGCCATCTGGTCAGCGATGGCCCTGAAATTATGCAGATTGTGTCTTTTTCATGACTGACAATGTTCTGTTTTTTGCCTAAGATTAGATTAGATGTTTTCTTCAGCGTCAGTCCAATATCGTATTAAATTATCAGAGTCAAAACGTGTCATTTGTGCAAATGGCACTTAGCCATTTGTACCATCTGAATGTGTTCCCAGATGATATCTTACACGAACAGAACCCAGGGAGGAGTTAACAGCGTGAAATAAAAAGAAACCATGACTTTTAACTGAATGCAGTAAGCTGGCTGCCTACAGTACACTGGTCACGTCACATACAGTGAAATGTTGCCCATAGGATCTCTGCACAGATGTTGTAATGAGCTCTTCAAACCTAAAGAGGCAGGCATAACTCACATGTTATGCTGTCGCTATGACAATGGAAGGGTTTATCACTGACGGTGGCTTGTGGGGAGAGTGTGTGCACTGAGGAGTGGGGTGGGTGGGGGGCATTGAGATAGCAAGAGTGCATGAGAGAAATAAAAAAAAATCTCCTCCAGCATCCCATGCATGCATAAAGAGGCATGCTTCAGCATGTCTAGGGGTATCAGCAGGAGTTAGACTGCCGCAGCTCAGTGAACACTTTCAGGCAACATTTTCTACTGTATCCCTTGCAGCAGTACTAACCTTCTGTCCCACCCCTCTGCCTCTCACACTCTTTTCTGAGTTTCCTCGCTTGCATCTCTGCCTCTCTAGCTCTGTCTTGCCCATCTCTCCCTCACACAGTGTCACGAGGGTAAAGAGAAAAAAAGAAGACGGGGATCTCCTTTAACACGACAGGGCCCCAGAGGTGATGGCTGACAAAATAATCTAACTTGCACAAACCACAGCAGTGTATTTATTCATATTTCTAAAAAATAAAAAGACATCTCTGCAAGCAGCTAGTGCTGTGTGAGTGTACTTCTAGACCAGACCATCAAAGTATGGCTTTTGGAGTGTCTAGAGCACAATTTGGGGTCACAGAAGTGCAAGGCTCGCTAATATTCTGATATTAAGAGAAAATATATGAGGAAATTTACGCTTCAGCAAGTTTTAGGAGACACCCGACACATCCTTAGGTGGTTTATTCTGAGTGAAACTGGCCAAACACAATATGCAAAGCAGTTGATACAAAAATGGCAGCAGTCAGCTTAGCATGGACAGCATAAGCAAACATGTATATGACAAGGTTTTTAGATTAGCAACTGGCTTAATTCAATGTAAATTTCATCATGAAGTATTTGAGCAGTGGTGTAAAACTGTTTAGGCTTTTATTTTAAGATTAGGCTTAAAACTTTCCTTTTTGCTAAAGCATATAGTTAGGGCTGGACCAGGTGACCCTGAATCCTCCCTTAGTTATGCTGCAATAGACGTAGGCTGCCGGAGGATTCCCATGATGCATTGAGTTTTTCCTTTCCAGTCACCTTTCTCACTCACTATGTATTAATAGACCTCTCTGCATTGAATCATATCTGCTATTAACCTCTGTCTCTCTTCCACAGCATGTCTTTATCCTGTCTTCCTTCTCTCACCCCAACTGGTCGCAGCAGATGGCCCCGCCCCTCCCTGAGCCTGGTTCTGCCGGAGGTTTCTTCCTGTTAAAAGGGAGTTTTTCCTTCCCACTGTCGCCAAAGTGCTTGCTCATAGGGGGTCATATGATTGTTGGGTTTTTCTCTGTATCCATGAAGCGCCTTGAGGCGACTTTTGTTGTGATTTGGCGCTATATAAATAAAATTGAATTGAATTGAATTATTGCTTCCATCTTGATTGGTAGTACTTACTTTGGTAATAATCAGAGCAAAAGAGAGAGATTCTGCCCATTTTGAGCTCAGTGTTCAGGCAATGGTAATGTTCTGGAAGAAGTATATTGCAGAGGGACACACCTGTGCAAGAGACAATTCTAGCTGGTGATGACTGGGGTCTAGGCTGTAAAGTGAGTACTCTAACTATACCATAAAATACCCATCAGTAGAGATGCTCCATCATTCTTCTGCTGTTCCCACAACTGTTAAAAGGTAGAAAAATACATCTATCAAATTAACATCTTGCATTGAAATTTTGTTAAAGGTTCCAGGGAGCTTTAAGAGACTCACAAGAAGCTAAAACTGCAACAGTTCACCGTAGCTACTCATTTCATCTGACTGCCTCGACTCTTTCTAGGCAGAAACATCCTCCTGTGTTTTCTGTTTTACCTGCTGCTGTAATGTGGAGTCAGGATTATACACTGAGGTTTTTAAATCCTAACTAATGTAGACTCCAACATTTGCATTGCAAAAAGAAACTCCAGTGGGCAACTTTACTGAGTTTCCAAGCTCTAATGAAACTTGCTGCCTGCAGAATTTTATGCCACATCTCGAACATCTGTTGGATTAGAGAGTGGTGTTCTGACTGTAAACGAGTAACATCAAGCAAACAAGCACATTTATCGAAGGAGAAATTTTTTATATCTTACAGTTTAAAATAATAGCTGTACAGAGGATACAGCTATTTGGATGTTACCTTCTAATAACATCCTTGAATCCCAGAGGACATGTGAAGCCATTTAGGAGCTGCCAAAAATCCAGTTCCACTAATGGCCACTTCAGGCTGGCTCCAAAAGTGACTCAAAAACTCCAATGTTACAATTCCCAACTTCATGACAGAAATAAACATATTTACAGCCTTGTACAACAAACAGGCCTTTATAGCTGATGTCTTACATTATGACAACTGTCGGGGGATTCATTTTTCACAACTTACCAGTTCAAATTACATTAAGATTGAAAGTTGGCCATTAGTAGGCCGGTAGCCCACCAGCGGGTGCTGTTATATTTTCCATTTAAAAAAGAATGACAAGAAGAATGTCCTGCAGTTTTGTAAAGTGAAGAACTAGCGTTTTATTTACAACTTATGTCACACTAATTATCAGTTATCTTAGTTATCTGTGCAACGTACCATACAGTAGCAGTAATTGCTAACCAGGTTTGATAGCATTAGCTGACTGCTGGTAATTCTAGACTGCCATTTAAATGACAAAAGAATGGGTTGATGTCACTGTGGCTATATTGAATAAATGGAAGAAGATGAATGGCTAAATGTCTGGCTGTATGTATGGATGGATGGATGTATGGATGGATGGATGGATGGATGGATGGATGGATGGATGGATGGATGGATGGATGGATGTATGGATGGATGGATGGATGGATGGATGGAGAAACAGACTGATGGGAATAACTTGGGTAGCTGAGTAACTTTGTTGTAATAGAGGTGGCATGAATGCATAAATTAAATGAATAAACACCTGAAATCAGAACTTCTACTGGCTCAGTAAGTAGTGTAGCACCATAGTGTACTGGGTTACATATTAGTTTGGCAAATAAAAGGTCAGTGGTTCACTCTTTGCCAAATAAACCACTCCTCTTTGGGGCTGTTTCTGGAAAGGCATCTGGTGTAAAACTTTTCCAAATCAAATATATGGAGCTATGGAGTGTGTTTATACACCACTCTACATTTAATCACTAGTTATTATTCATCTCTGGCTCTCTTAAACAGCAACCAACCAACTGGTCGCAGCAGATGGCTGTCCCTACGTGAGCCTGGTTCTGCTGGAAGTTTCTTCCTGTTAAAAGGGAGTTTTTCTGTCCCACTGTCACCAAATCGCTTGCTCATAGGAGGTCATATGATTGTTGGGGTTTTCATCTTTTTTTCTCTGTGTTATTGTAAAGTCTTCACCTTAGAATATATAATGCGCCTTGAGACAATTGTTATTGGGATTTGGTGCTATTTAAATAAAATTGGAATTGAACCTGCTGTGGTGACTCCCTTGCAATAAGGGAGCGGTTAAAAGTGGCTCCATTGGATCAGTTGTTAATGAGCTAAAATGATAACAGACATTCAGAATGTGGCAGTTCATATTGTTATTTGTGCTGAGGAGCATCCAGTTTAATATTCCTTCAGTAGACAAAGAGGGGTAATCTGGCAGCTTTTTGGTGGCATTTAATCAACTGCATAAAAGAAGAAAATAGAAATTGTTTTGACTGCAAAATAATTAGAGTAAATGTGTGCTATGACCCCCAAAAAGGACATGGAATACAGAAATTCATTTTCATGGGTGATTTGGAGGTAAAAAACAAAACAAGAAAAACCAAAAAGGTTTTAGAGCCATAAGTACGTTTACCTTTTTAACTGCATTGTTTTATTTATGTATTTGTATATTCCAGTATATGTTTGACTTATCTGGTTAGTAATACTTGCTGCTTCCGAGACTTCATATCTGCCTCAGGAAAGATTAAGGTTACCACCTCGTAGGCACAGTGGTAGTTTTTCCATTAAAACAGGAAACCTTCCTCATCCACTGGGCTACGCACGGTCTCAAATCAAATCTTTACTGTATATTTCTTTTTCTCTCTGCAACAGCAGGTGCAGATCAGTTTGTTTCTGCATCCCAAAATGGTTGTTGGAGCAGCAACAAGCAACGCTGCAAGATAAATGAGGGCAAGCACAATGTAATTTCCATATCAATCATAGTGTCAGCAGCTTAGGTTGAGGAGAAGGAGAAAGGGAAAGAGGGAGGAATGGAACGACACAAGGAGAGGGAGAAAGGTAAATGCAGAAAGTAAGAAAACAGATGCTTTTGTTGTTACATACATACTCCAGCTATTATTGAAATAAGCCATTTCAAACCGAGGGCCGAGTAATGCACCGCGGGGCGCAGAGCCAAAACTCAGACCGACCGACCGACCGAGCCACCGGGTGTCTGACTGACAGACAATCCTTGAAACCGTTTCAGAATCTCAACTGTCTCTCGCATGTGGGTGCCGACTGAGTGCAGCTGTCCTTTAGATCATAAACGCCCCAAAGATTTATCTTCAAAAAGCATTAACATTGAACTGTAGCCTTGATGTGGAGATGGTGTGGCTGACAAGCTGTGGGCACGAATGGAAGGAAAAAGAGGAAGAAAAGGACTAAGAGGAGGCCCTCAAGGCCCCATAACAAGTTCTCAAGAGTTGGGCCGGCGAAACTTTGCGCCGGTGTTATCTTGTTAAGCACGAGAGTCACTGAAGGACACCAGACAATTGATTGAACGGAGTTGACTTCAGCACAATTTCCTCTTCGTGGCGACATGCATCAACCAGGCCACGGGTCCCTATATTCTGCAGCTTAACTACCTCTCAGGCCTCCCACTGTGACAAATGGCTTCTGTCTCTTCTAATGTAATATTTGTTTCTACTTCTGAGAGCCTCTCGGCTACTCTGCGGCAAGTCTGTCTGCCGACTGCTTCATTGTGTTAGCTGACTTTATTCCCCAACCGGCTGTCAATTGGTGGACCGTCTGAGTGTTCTCGTCTGTCTGTCTTTTGTCTCATTGCTTGCGCGTCCTTTTTTTCCCCCCCTCTCCCAAGCTCTTTCTACTGCTCCCCCGTCAACCCCTTGCTCTCTCTGTCTCATGCCCGCCATTTCTCTGTCTCCCATGTGCGCTATGTCTATCTCGCTTCCTTCCCCTACTCTCTCATTCTCATTGCCTCCCTGCCATCCTGCTCCCTCTTTCCCTCTCTCTCTGAAATCTCCCTCCTCCCCCTATTCCTTTCTCCACTTTACCGCCATGTCTTTGCTCCAGATGCTAGCTGTCTCAGCTCTGTGGGCTGAGTCTCAGTGATGGGCCCCTGCAGGAATTCAAAGCACCATTCTGGCATTTTCTTCCAAGCAATTGCTTCTTGCAGTAATAAAGGGGAGTAGCTTTAGCATCTCTGTCTGAATGGGCTCACTAGCCCTAGGCAAAACAAGCACAAGTGCACATCCGCCAATCCTCTCGGGGCAGGAGCACATCGTGAGTCTCTGTCCGGATTTCGACCCAATTAAGCCATCTCACGCAATTTACAGAATTGGTTACAAAAAAACGTACCATTAATCACATTTTCTCTGTCAAAAGCTCAGAACGAGGCTCCCGAATAAGAAAATCCGCATTTTTATTGTCACTGGAGAGCTGGACGAGAAGTTCACATTTGCATACCATGTACAATTATTATACACAAACAACCCTTTTCTTTGAGCTGTGACCTGTTGAGCCCTGCAGTCACACACCACTCATAACATGATATGTAAATATTGCACATGTGGTTTTAATGGTAATTAAAGTCACATCGACAGCAAATTAATTCACGATGGGACACGGAGCATTTAAGGTGCAATTAGCCATGGAGGCGGCTACGGTGATACTTTGCCTAACTGCAAACAGCAAACACTTTGCAATTTGTTTTCACATTAAGTAAATGTCACAGCATATTAGCATGCCATTATGACATCTATGTTTTGTTTTTTTCCCCCCTTTACACAGCAGAGTCTGGTTACAAAGGTGCAGGTGGAGGAACAGAGAAAAAAGGAGAGACTGTTGAAGATGAAGCAACGAGACAAGGAAGAAGCTTTGATGAAACTTTTACTGCATCTCTGTGTAAACAACTTCACAAACTGTTGTAGCTGCTAACTGTTCTGGGGCCATGAAAGCAGCTTTGGAGGAACAGGTTGTTCTTACAAGTCAGCATCATCTCTGTATTTTGCTTGGATAGTCAGTCACTACATGTATGCAGCACACAGTGTATGTGCATATTTTTCATATTTTGTATGCCTAAAATCAATATTATTAACCAGAAGCCCAGAAATACACACCAATAATACCGGAAATAGAAGTACTGGGAATGTAACCTGAGTGTTTACCTTCATTTGTGAGTTTTATGTCTAAAAGGCTTAAATAGAGTATTTACCTAAAAGGCCAGCATTCATTAATTCAGTGACGGTGTGGGAGAGCAATGCATCTGTTACTTCTAAGCAGTTCTGTTTGTTATGTGTGTTTTGATGTAAATCTACTGATTTTTTCTTCAAGTTTTTAAGAAAACGTTGGTTTGATGTTTTTCTTTAGCAGAACTGAGCCTCTTCATGCTAGTAAATCTATGAAGTTCTACTAAGGCACAGTAGTAGCTTGAGTTCAATGCTAACAGTGGTTTGGTAATAGTAACAATATCCATTTTCACACATGCACCAGAGTTCTAAACATTTCTATACAAGTATTTTAGTATAGCCAGGTGTCAGGTGCAGCCCTTCTCTTTACCTGGGTGTTACTTATCCCGAATTATCAGGTATTACCTCTTGTGTGTAGCACCCATCCAGTTTATGGCTACAGCTTGCTAACCAAGCTTTTTACTGTTTAATGATAGTGTAGTGGCGGCACTCCGTCTCTATTTCACTCTTCTGTACCACCTTTAGGAGTCAGTCCGGCAACATGCATTTGAAACGCGAGCAAGTCCAGGTACTTTTCTTGCAAAAAGATGTTTATTGAAACTTTTAATTTACATGGCAAGACTCGGTCAAAAAACTGTGTTGCTTCCAGCTTATCCGACTCCCCAACTACGTAATTACAGTGTGCCGGAAGCCCAAAATACTAAAAAGCGCATTAGAATGTCGCACTTCTATATTCTATACCTTTAACAAAACAGTATTTTGAAATCAACTAGAAATTATATTCTTAACATCAAACATGTATATTTCTCTTCTAATCATTTTACCAGTACCAATACAATTAACCTTTAATTGGCTCTTACAGATAGCCTACTAATTCATGTAAAGAACAACTTCCGACAATGCCCTAGCCTTATTCTCCCTACATTCTCTGAAATTCAAATGTGATGTTAAGTACAGCATCTTAATTTAGTATGTTAACATGCTAATATTTGCTCATTAGCATACAGCTGAAGCTAATGAAAACACTATACACTTTGGTACTCTAAATACCTGCAAAGTTAGCAGCATACCGTTTGTCTTTCCAAAATTGTAATAAGAGCCCACCCTTAGCTGCTAAAATATTTTGTTGTAGACCAAAGGGGTCACCTAAAGTGGATGCAACCAACTGCTTGAGTATTAGACTCCTATTGCTCCCCATAAAGTCACAGTTGAACCTAAGCCCATGCTTTGATGCAGTCTCAGTAATACGTATATAAAATGAGCTTTACAAACTAGCAAATAAGCTATTAAATTCTGATTTATTATCAAGAGTATTTATAAAGTGGTATCACAGTTCCAAATGTGCAAACCTTTTTAAAACTTACAGGATGATAGATTGCCTTAGAGAGAGCCAAAAGTACTTACAGCACACCAAACAAAAACGTACTGATCATTTCCACACAGCAGATACCGTCAATGAATTGACACAAGCGCTACACGTGAAACAGAACAAGGAAAAACAGAAAATACTGCCTGTGGCCATGCTGCCATATCCTTCCACACACTAAAAAAGTTTCCATATCCACTTAAAATTTTATACTCTAAGTTGCCAAAGCCTTGATATTAGTTCTTCGCCTGACTAAGCTCGACACTGCCGATAAGTAGCATGGTCATTACGTGATAACAGCAAACGCTCCTCCTCCCCTTCAAATGACACTCATCATGGTCTTTAAATTTTGCAAAGCTACCTTTTAAAAAGTTGCTCAAATATGCATGCAATCCCTGGCCCCATTTCCGGCGGTCCGTAATGTGGCTCTTTGGTTTCTCTGTGGAAAAACTCAACAAGTTGACTCTTTATGAATTTGCGTCCCCAGGCCATCTGCAAGCCTTTCTGCCGTTCCCTGACAGTGGCTGCTCTCTCTGCCTCCCTCCCTGCAGAGGAAGAAGCTCCAGGCTATGCTGAAAATAGGATAAGATATTCAAATAAGTGCGCGCGTTCACCTACAAGTTCTTGCGTCTTTTTTTTTTTTTTTCAGGTCAGTCAAGTCTTGTCTTCTCCACTGGCAAACCAGCCTCGCAACAGCAACAGATTGTGCGTGTGTGTGTGTGTGTGCACTTGAGCACATGTAAGCCTTGGCGAATCACCATAGATGCATGACTGTGTGTTTTGAGCTCTTTGGGCGATGGGTTGAAATGCCCCCAGGCCTGCAATTCTCAGTAACAGTTAACAATCTATTGATACAGCTGCAGAAGTACAGCAACCCATAAACAAACAGGCAGGAAACACAGGATACCACGCTGAGCGACAGAGTGATGTGATGAGAATGGCTTTAAGCTTTTGTGCCTGACAGCAGGGGAATGCATGCACGTGTGTGTGTGTTTGTTTGTTTTTGTTTCTGTGTGTGTGTGTCTGACCTTTCAGCATTTTCTAAAGTCTGTATCTTTACAGGTTGGTCATGTATGTGCAAATAGATGATTGATGCTCCTGAACAACCTTGATGATGTTGCGCTCGTTTGCGTGCCCCGGTGTAACCTGCGTGCCTGCTTTGATGTTACGTTCATTACCGTCTCTGCTTTTCAGGGCTCAGATCTGAGTGTGCATATGCCTGTGCCAGAGGTGTATGTACCTGCACGCAACATTGTATCCAAGGGTGGAATGAATCAGCAGTTGCTACATGCCTAAAAATGAAGGCTGCTATAAGAAAAGAGTTGTGCGTGACCTCTCTTCCTTTCTTCCTCTCTATCACTTCCTCCTCCTCGTTCTCTCGCTTCCAGTTTCTCTACTTGTTACTCTGTCTTACCTCGCTCTCTGCTGTCTCTGCCTCTCTCAGTGTGTTTGCAGTTCAGACCCGGACCACAGCCGTGTTACATTCCTTAGCCATCCCAAGCTAAGATTAGCATACTGATTAGCTACCCTTGTGGGCTCTCTCATCCGCCTTCCTCCGAGCTCACATGCAGGGCTACAGTCTCATGAATACATAATCGCACCGTTGGCAAACAAATGCACGGCTGAGAGCTTCCAGATGAGGGAGCTAGTGCACAGAATACAATATTGTTTGTTGCTGTTGTCGTTGTTGTTGGCTTCTTTGTAATGTAATCAAAAGGTACTGGAGCATTCTGGTGTGATTAATGTTTCCAGCACCGACACGTACATTCCAAATACTTCGGTTGTTGACTTGTTTTTATTTATCTCTCCCTCTTTTACTTTTTTCTCCTCTCCTCATGTTTGTCTACTCCTTTCAGCTTTGTTTGTTTTTTTGCCACTTTCACCCTCTTGACCGTGGCTTCTATTTCACCCTCAGCAGGGCTTGTCTTTCCTTTACTGCTTTATTTCTTTTGCCTTCATCCTTCCCCTTATACCCCCTTTTTTTCCATCTCTCTCTTCTTGCCTCACTTGCTTTCCTTATCAAGGTATTAGAGGGGATATCAAGTCACCTGCTGCTCTCACCTTATTCAGTGCCTCTGCTTCTCTCTCTCTCTCTCTCTCTCTCTCTCTCTCTCTCCCTTTCTTCCCTCCACCCCATGCCTCTCTCTGTTCTCTCTTCAATCTCTCCCTCTCACGAGGGCCTGGGAGAGGACAGCGTATCGTGTGAAGTTGGATGTTGATTCTAGGTGACAGGCACCATATGAGTCATAGCCATAATCACAGAGCTCCACCACCACCACCCTTTTGGCTGTAAAACACAGCAACAATGCAAAGCAAAAGTGCCCTTGGCACAGATATTAGACATACATTACTAACCATCACACAAATGCAATTTCTAAGATGTAACACATTTTGTAAACACTTGGGAATTTTCTATCTATCTCGATAGATGGATAGATAGATAGATAGATAGATAGATAGATAGATAGATAGATAGATAGATAGATAGATAGATAGATAGATAGATAGATTTTAGTCTTTGATAGCAAAAACACTTCCAGTTCTATACAAGTCCATGGAAAACATCCTTTAAACTTGATCTCTGTAAACACTTTCCTGATGAGTTTTTGGTTCAGTCACTCATTTTGAATTATACTGAATGAAAAGTTAGATCTGTTCTGTAAATCTTGGTCATGCTGTGTTTCAAAATGAAGTATTATCTGCAGTATGAAACTGCACACTCTTTGGTCGATAGCCAGTGAGCTGTTTCACAGTCAGACCTGCCCTTACTCGTTACATCTGAAAGATGAGAGTTGGTTGATTTTTCTGCAACAAAGATGGTGAGGGTGGAAACGCTCCTCTCAAGGCATTAAATAATCAGACTTTAGAAATCGGTAGGTCCGCCTACCAATTTATGGGCTCAGATTATGAGCCCATAATCTCATCTGGAAAGAATTCACTGAGGTCATAAATGAAGAAAGCCAAAGTGACATTTCCTGATAGACTTCTATACAACTTGGCATCTTTTGCAACCAGAGGAGATGCCCCCTGCAGGTCATTAGAAAAACTGCAGACTCTAGAAACTTTAGCATTGGCTTAATTTTTCAGTTATGCTGATTCTGTATGCATGTGAGTAACATGGACATCAATTTCTAGTAAAACTTGAAATCCTTTACAAACTGTGGACATTTTTTGTAAGAATATATATGAATAACTACCATGTGTGTATATGATTATTGCCATTTATATACACAAACCAATGGTTAATCGTGTTTTATTGGTTTCTTTCTTAATTTTGAGTAGAAGGCTGTAGTAAAGTTGCCATTTTTTAAAAAAATAATTAGACAATCAATCAATAGTAGAATATTAATCAGCAAATTGCTTGAAAACGGTCATTTTTCACGCAAAATTGTCAAAGGTTTACGGGCTCCAGCTTCTAAAAACATGTCACCATGTCAATATACGTTAATTTACATTAATGTATATTGATCTTATAGTGAGAATGAATTGATCACTCTCACAAATATCATTATTGTCTTGAGATGCAGTCAATATGATAATGAATGCTTGGGTTGTAAAATAAACAACAATCAGAAGAGAAGAGAAGAGAAGAGAAGAGAAGAGAAGAGAAGAGAAGAGAAGAGAAGAGAAGAGTCTGCTGAGAAAGCAGAGACTTCAGACAGAATAGCATAGAGGACATGCATTGGTCAGCTCAGCTCAGAGATCCAAACCATGATATGGTTTGAAAGATCTGGTTAAAAAGAGGAAATGAATAAAAGAACAAGTGCTACAAAGAGTGGGGGGAAAACAACATAAAAAATTTCAAGCAGAAGAAAGTTAAGCACAAAACAGCGACAAAGATGGCCAAAAAAAACTCAAACAAACCCAGTGTGACCGGGACATCGGAGGACACATGAACAAAGTAAGAAAAAATACAAAAAGTATAAGACAGAAATACTGCACTGTCGAGGAAGGTCAGAGTAAAAGGAAACCCACAAGAAGAAAGGCAAAGCTAACAGCGAAAGGGAGTTGTGCGATCTACAGAGCTGCAAGTTCAAATGTTTGGAAATTAACAACCAAAAAAAATTAAATGAGGAGCGAGAAGGGAGGAAATTACACAAAGTCGGCCCCGGCACTAGAGTTTAATAGACCAATAATGGTGGTAACAAAAATGAAATATACCCATAAGGCGGACTGTTGGACAAAAGGTACCAAATAACACAGTTTGAGCAGCTTGGAGTAGGAGGTCATAAAAGAGGAAATCCAGGAATGATTATCACTCAGATTATTAAGTCTCTGAAGGCTCGAGGTGTTACTGGGTAAAAAGATCGAGGTCCTTGCAAAAGGAAAAAGCAAGACTGCTGACTGAAACAAACATCCAAGCATCGTGATTGGACACAAGCGGAAGATCAATGGCACATGGCTGAAGGCACCATAAAAGAATAAAAAGCCCCCAACTCCAGAAGCTTTGGCTCTTATAAATTAAGCCTGTCATTGATTAACCCGAGGTCTGTGTGATTACAAAGCAAACTCAATCTTGTGTCCTTTGTAGAGAAGGAAAAAAAGGTAGAAAGGAAATGAACGAGCTGAGGTCGGTTCACATCGCTGTAAGGAAAACTCAGCATCACAGTACGAATCTGTTACAGCACCAGCATAGCTAATGCACTGGAGGACAGGGTGATTATATTAACCATTAGCTCAGCTGCTAATGAAATAACTTTTCCCTTTCCTCTTTTTTTCCACGAGCTTATCATGGCTATTGCACATAGCCTCCTTTTTTTCACACATAGCAGACTGAAGCTCTGTGTGCCAGCTGGATTTCTCCTCATAAGTGAGTCAGAGGCGGTTTGAGCGAGAGAAGGAAAGCAAGACGGAGAGAAGGTGTGAGGGTGCCAGGGAACAAGAAATGAAAAGACACCCGTGGCCAGAGAAGTAGCCCAAAAGAGAGAGAGAGAGAGGAGCAAATTGCGTGTGTGTGTGTGTGTGTGTGTGTGTGTGCTTGTACTTGCATACATTTGCCTAATAAGGTTATCCTCGGGCACTCTTGAATTACTGCCTGGAGTATTATTTGTCCAACTAAAAAGGGTTTATTCATAAATTTTAAATAATAATAATAATAATAAAAAGGCAGATTTGTACCTTTTAACATTATGTGGATTTGTTATGTATTCTGGATTCTGTGTTTCAGAGATGACAAATGCATGACAGCCTGACCTCACTCAGTCAGTCTGAGAAGCTTTAAGAAATAGATGGGTGCGTGTGTGTGTTGGAGAGACAGATAGAATAAGAATTAACGGGAGTCACATGAGACTTAATTAGGCCTGTGGCGCACTCCTATTCCAAGCCAAAGAAAGTAGTTTCACAAGACAATGAGACACATTCCCCTGTTTTTTTTATAAGAGAGGATCTGTGTGTGTGGTGGTGAGGGGCTTCTCTTGATTGTGCCTGTCTGCATACAGAGGAGCAGGAAGGGGCTTTAAAGTGAGCGTGTGCACGCGCAACTGTGATCCCCGTGCGTGTTTTTCAATAGGGGGGAAAAAGAAGAAGAATATGACACGTCGACAACTACTGAGATCAATACGCTAAGAGCGATTGCCAATACCATTCACATAATTTTGTTGTCAAAGCCTTCCCACATGACACGGTCACCCACTGTGGGTGTGTGTGTGGTCAAAATAGAGAGCGTGTGACAGACAGAGAGAGGGGAGGAAAGCGGCGGGACTTACCGCAATAGAGAAGCAGCAGCGCTGTCAGGAGCAGCACAGCCCAGAAACTTGACGACATTCTCGGCCAGCGACTGGCATCTTTGCGTCTTGCCAACCTTGACACTGAAGCCATTGAAGAAAACAGCTAGAGCACTTCCTTCGTTATGGAGACAAGTTTTAAAAAAGGAAGAAGAAATAAAGAAAAAATAAAGAAGGAAAAAAAAAAGCGCTGACAGTAAATTCACAATCCAGCTCGGTCTCTCACAGTGATCATATCTCCGCGTGTAATCCCACAAAAAGACATGTCAAGCTCGAGTAACTGATTAGGGGGTGGAAAAAACAAAACAAAAAAACAAAACAAAAAAGAACCAATAACAAAAGGAAAAAAAGCAGTGATTTGCTCCACGGGGCGCAACAGAAAAGGTCACATCTTCCACTGAAAGCCCAGTTGGGGAAACAACGCAGCGGGTTTTAGATTCGCTCGGAAACAGAACTTGGTCCCTTTTTAGTTGTTCCAAAGTGTTTTAGCCTCAATTTCCGCCCCGTTTCAGTCAGAGTAAGCGGGGAGATTGCGCTGAGTTACTGCTAAAGTGTTCAATCATCTGTACCGCAGCGTCGTAAAAGCTCCTTTCACCTGTGGTAGGTTTCCTCGATTCTCTTCAGTCTCAGCAGCCCCGACACTGTAGCTCATAGACTGTGTTTAAAATATATATATATGTAATTAAACAGGCTCTTATAAAATCCAGCGAACAAACGCCTGCCTGGATGAAAGAGGGTTGGTCATAAAAGAGAAAGAGAGATTTGGGGGGGGGGGGGTCCTTCAAGCTCTCGGTTTGGGCACAGAGTGGATGAAGATCACAGCATGCTTACAGAAGGAACCGAAGGATGGAGAGTGGAGGGGGTAGAGGCAGACGGAGAGGGAAAAAAGTGCGCACTGTGCGACTCCAAGTGTTTTTGTCTAAAGTGAAACATCCACATAATCGATATTACGTCAGCAATAAGCCACTTGAGGTCTCGTCTTTTGCTGTTTCGCCAAAGCAATCGCTTTGCGTCGTTAAATCGGCGTGAGTTACAGCTTACAGTGTATCGATTTCACATACCCCGCTTTGATTTTTACCAATCAATCACGTGTGAAAACGTGAGATCGTCCCGCGAACGGTCAATATTTGTTCTGGAGCGAATGTGGGATTTGAACTATTTTGCAGTGGCATCAAGATGAGTTTGTCCCATTTCAGCAATACGTCGACACACAGGGGCGATACTAACAAAGTGATGATGTGGGGGTGTGAGGAGGAGGTTGGGGGGGGGGGGGGGGGGGGTCCGATATTTTTCTGCTTGTGCTGCTGTTTATGTGCTTCTCTGTGGTGCGGATTTTCCATACACATCATACAGTCATTATTAGTTAGAGGTCTCAGTGCATGCACAGCCTTTTTTTTATCTTCTCAAAACGTCACTGAGCGTCTCTGGAAGAGCACAAGCTTCAGTTTGAAGTAAATGGATTTTATTGAGCATGGTGGCGTTATCAGCTCATCGAACCATCTTAACCACAGTAACAGCGCCTCCTCCCAAAATCGTCAGTACTCTGTTGGGGCATCTCAGACTGACCCGAGGCTCACACACTGGGAGAACATTTACTGAAATGCTGTGTTAAGGTTCTGCAGTTTTTTTCCTTGCCACACTGGTGTACTCCCATTAATACAATTATTTTTAAAAGTGGGGCGATGTTGTGTAATACTGGATATAAATGAACCCAGTGTCCTTACATTGACCGAGGGACAGCCTATAAAGCACACTACGACCTGCAGCTTTTTAGTGTTGCATGCTATAATACAACACTGGTTTTTATCTTTTCATAAAGATAGCTTTTAACCATCATTCAGAACATTGATCGGGATGTGTTTAACTTAAACTTAGGTGTCATTGTTTAGTCATTACATGGCTAAATATTCTTGCAATCTCTCTGGAAGGACTTTTCAGTTTTCAGCACCACGGACAGCTCCACCATGTTTGGAACAGCTCCTTGGACAGCGAGGCAATGGAGCCTCAGCACCACAAATACCGCCAGCCCGCCGGACACCACAGTGGCACGTTGGTACCATGGACAGCGCCAAATGCTAAGCCCACAGCCACGCTGGTACCACGGACAGCGCCAGAGCCTGAAACTGTTCTGGCTGCTGGCAGCCTGAACGTGGAGGCCTCTACAGTACGTATTCACCTGCCATGCATGCTAATCCTGACGTCTGTGGCCACTGTATCTCACTGTCTTCATGGTGAAAATATTCATCACTGTGAATTACGCTCCCATGAAGCCAAAAAGAGCAGCTCTCATTTCCAAAAATATCATTTATAAAGATTCCGAGCTTTGTCCGCTATACATTTCTGTTGTAGCAGTGCACCAAAGTGTAATAAAACAGGTTGTAATTGAACAGTAAAGTTCAGTATGTGCCCTTAACAGTTCTTATAAACCCATATTCTAGAGGTTATAATGTTATTAATCTGAAATAACAGACATGCCTCACTTAACACTTAAGGCTGGTTTTAGCCCTCATAGACTCAGCCATGAAAACACGAAGTTTACCACAGGTACAGAAACAACTTTGGTCTTTACAGCGTCCCCTTAATAACATCATTTGTACCAAAGCGACTGTTTTAAATTTGTTATTAATTTATAATTGAACTTTCTGGAGTTTAAAAAGCTTAAAAAGTTGGTATTTATTGGCAGATGCTAGCTACCTACCCAGGGTCACCTTCCACCTTTTCACCATATTTGTGGTAGTTGTTGGCTTTTTGGAGCATTTAAATGGAAATCTTAAAAAATAATATGAGCTGCTGTGAGATGCAACCTATCAAAGAGGTCTGTGCCATGAAAAAGTGCCACCAGAGTCCGTAAGAGTGTATAATAAGAAAAGTGAAAATGGAAAGATTCACACCTAAAAGTGACATAAACCAAGGTCCATGGTTTGAACAAGTAATTCAATTCAATTTAAATCAATTTTCAGTACAATTAAATTAAATGTTATTTATATAGCCCCAGTTGCCTCGAGATCTTTTATATTGTAAGGTAAAGACCCTGCATTGTTCAAATAAACCCCCCAAACCCACAGTTTTTAACAGAAAGAAACCTTCAGCAGAACCAGAGTCAGGCAGCGAGAGAGAGGCAGGATGGAAGGCAAACTATTGATAGAGAGCCAGCATTTAATATGGCTAATGATTAAATACAGTAGTGGTGTGTAAACACAGAGGAAGTGAAAATATTTGAAGTGAAGAAGGGCTTAGTGCATCATGGGAAGCCTCCAGCAGCCTAGCCCTACTGCAGCGTGACTCCCAGCCCGAATGCTTTATCAAAAAGCAAAGTTTTACATCTAGTCTTGCATCTGCTGAATCCAGGAACCACAGGTGAGCCTGGAGTCTGAGTGTGCTAAGTGCTAATAAGGTTCTATGAGGTCTTTAAGCTAAAGTAATAAAGAGGCTTTATTTCAGGGGGCTGGTCGCATTAAAAATACATCAACACATGCGGCTTTGCACCTTCTTCAGGCTGTAGGGAAAGTTTATGCTTCATTTTTGGTGACTGAAATCGTATTTTATATCTGTTACTGACCGGCAGATAGCACATCTGTGTGGACAGTTGCAGTTAGAATTTACTTCCATTTAGCAATCTCCATTCTAATCCAACATTAACAACTTTTGTCTTAAAAACACCCTGATGGTAGTTTCACAATGTAGAGTTAACCATTTTACCATAATGTCACAGTGACTACCCCCATCTTTTACATACAGTCTATGGCTTTCCTTAGCTGTGCTACTGTTGAATGCAAGAGCACACAAGAACAGGAACGTTACCTCCTACACAAATGCCAAAGCCTGCTGTGCACACACACACGCATTAACTCAAACTCACACGTTTCTTGCAGCAAATCATGGAAGTGAGCATATATACATAATTCTCTGCTGCTCTCTCACACATTCTCACAGCCATTTGCTTCAGCTTGAATATAATGTATAAGCTGTGGCCTACATATGTTATCCTCTCCTTCACTTTTATGTAACATTTCTGCAACTCCAAACAGAAGGAAGTGCACAAAGCATAAAAACACTGAGTGAGTTCTTGCTATTTCTTGTTACCCCTTCACTCCCCACAAAGGCTTCAAAGTTGTACACAAAGGCTTACAGGCTCCTTTTTTAACTTTTTGGCTGGGAACCATAATAAAACATTATCTTATTTGCTCTTGACACCAGTCAGCATTGTGACACTGGTTCTGTTGTGTGCTAAGCGCTGGGATCTGGCCTATGTTGGAGTTCAAATGGATTCCAGAAATATGTGTAGAGTTTGAATGGTGCTTCAAAATGCAGATGGGGATTCTAAGAGAAACATCCGCACTTGGCAGTGAGCTCGTTGCCAAGTGCAGCAGCTTTGAAAAAAATCAGATAAACACACTCCTTTGGTAAAAGGATGATTCCCATCTTAACAGAAAGCTAAGGACTTCCGCAGCTGAGATGAGAAAAAGGATGAACCACAGAAGGAGCAATAAATGATACCTGTAGCCAAAGCACTACATATAAGCAGTCTAAAAAGAGCTCTCTTCTATGCTTACATAATGCTTAATGATGCTTTTAAAGAGATATGGTATCCAAAGGCAATATCCAGTCGTGAATTAAGTATCACCTCCAGTTTTTTAAAATGAGCAATCACGCCACATAAAATTTATTTTTATCATTGCATAAAGCAGGGTCGGAGAATAAACTGAAGCAGCCTGGATGTTTCAGAAACATCAAATGATTACAGACAGATAATGAATGGTCCTTAACTCACTCATGGGTACTGGCAAATGCAGTGCAGCGTTAATGAATTGTATTTGATGGCAGCTACACCTCTCATCAGAGTTTGCTTTTCAGTCCTTTGGCAGCGGCGCTGATAATAGAGGCTCTTCTGCCATTTACGGATCGCCACAGCCTTGAGAGCTCATTGATGACCTGTGCTGCGGTAAAAGCGAATGCACAGGTGAAATCTTACCAGGGATGCCTGCACCTGTGACACCACAGATGACCTGGCTGAAAGCGCACTGCAGGCCACTCTGGATATACTCAGGAAAGATTATTTAGAGAAAAGGGGCCAGATGTGGCACCGTGATTCTGCATGACACGCTCGCCGTTCACACAACGCTGGGTTCTGACAAAGGGCTTTCTTGGCTCAAGGAACCAGATGTGCGTAGGATGCACTAGCTTCCACACAACACCGGATCGATGGTAAGGAGCTCCAAGGATACGGTACAGTGTGGTGTCATGGGGCCAGATGTGGTACAGCAAAAGCACAGAAAGAGAAAATACATTTTCTTCAAAATAAAAGTCCTACAGTGAAATTAGACAAAAATGTATATATATTAATCAATAAATTATGAGAATGTTTCTGAATGTTTCAAACCATTTACTCACATAATAATTCATGAATGGCTTTTTCATTTCTTCAGCTCAAAACACTCTGTTTCTTAATGCACTACTTTAGTCTTTGAATCTCAGTTTCCATGCCTCTTCTATTGATAAGTCTCCTGCTTCTGTTATGTAATTGATTGTTGGCAGTTGTCAACACCATGTTTTATTGATTTTGCAAGGATTTTACCACCCAGTGAAACCTTAATAAGACAAGGAGGAGGAAGAGGAGGAACTATACACAGTAGTTTAGTGATATTTTCAAGTATTAAAGCAGCAAAGTCACCAAATGACTGATTTTCAGGCTTTACAGGTGGCAAACTTCAGCTGGACAATGCAAGACGAATTTCTTGAAAGTACTTCTAGAATCAAGCAGAGGCGAGACACAGCGTTCTCCTTATAAATGATGTGATTTTGTGATGTGCCACAGCGGGGAGTCTAATTAGAGGTGCACGGCATGTGTGGTGGTCAGTGAGTTTACAGCAAGCATAACAAGCTGTGTCCCAGGAACTGAACCTTTAGTTGCATACACTTTAAACCCTGCCAAAACGAGATTTATTCGATCTTACTTCAGAAAGCATTCACTCGTATTCTGTAGCTCAGAATTAAAAAGGGGAAATGGCTGTTTAGGAGCAGGTTGGTTTTGGAATCAGGGAGTGGGAGATTGAACCAGTGAGGGCTTAATTAGATTTTAGGCTGTAAGGAGGTGTATGATTATAACCAAAATTTTGAAAGTAATGGCATTTAATAATCAAAAGACTGTTGATGAATACGGGATTTTCTTTCATTAGGCTTGGCTTGTCACATAGCGCTATAGCGCGAACGGCGCAGCAGCCATTGTGTCAGTAATAGAAAACCTGCTGGTGAGCTTCTCCCTTTTTTCAGTGTTGTGCTGAGCTTCTCGCTGTGGGAGCGTCTGAGACCTGACCTTTCTCTATGCTTCCTCACTTTGATCCGTCCAGACACAAGCTACTTCCTCCTTATTGGGCCACCGAGGAGGGCTTTGAACTTAGCTTGCCACTCAGTGATTTAAGCGAACATAGTCTTCTTATTGGTAGCGCAGCAGGCTCTTTCTGACTGTCATGGATTAGGAGAAATAGAGGGAACCAAGAAGACTTTTCAGCTTCCCGAATGTGTGCAAGACAGCGGTTCACCGCAGAGAGCAGGGAAGAAAGAGATCTCAGATTTAATACTGGAGGCTTAATAGAGCCAGCTTGTTAATTGTTCAGTTGGCATAAATGTAACATTTCTTGTTTTTAGCTTTCAGCAACAGCAGCATCCTCTCACTTTTGCTTTCAGTGAATACATCAGTGAGCGACATAAATGCTTTGGAATATTGATATGAAGAACATATGGCCGGCTTTTTATTTCATATGTATGCTTTAATAAAAAGCTGGAGTTACAAATAAATAAGGCATGATGATATCATGTAGTGCTTCCATTTAAGATTTGAGGATTAGATCTGTGATAGTGTACAGCATGGATGCCAGACTCATTTTACATTGTGGGCTGCATACCACCCGCTTTTAAACTTAAATGGGGTCGGCCAATGAAAATCGCCTTTTTGGCAATGTAAAGAGGTTTAATACATATTAGAGATATCTTAATATGAGAAAAAGAAGTGCAATTTCAACCTTACATCTCTCTTTTTCTAACATGATAAAGAGTTGCTGCTGTGTTAAATCAAATACATCTGTCAGCACGACTCTTTGGGCATGAATTGTAAGAAATAAATGTTTAAAACTACTGTTCTATAATTATAAAAAAAATATTTTTTGTCAATTAACATCCTTTAATTGACTTGTCTATTATTTAATTACTTTGATGTATCCCAAATGGCCATGGGGGAGGTTTTTATGAGTAGGAAATCACGTAAAACTGATGAAAATACAGTTAAAAGTCCAAAATTCAGACCCAAATTTTTTCAAAGTTGTCCAGTCGGCCATTTTGGAGTCTGTGCTTGGCCATTTCTGGCACCCAGAACTTATGTTTGACACCTTTCTAAGAGCTCTGTAATGGTTTAAACGTTGCTACTTGAGATAGGTGCTAACAGCAACATATTAAGAGCAGTGCTCAAAGCGACGATGCTAATATGCTGCATTTATGTAGTGCTGGCAGAGTGTGAAGACTGGGATAATCTCACATTTTTCCAGCTTTAAAGTGCTTATGAATTATTACAAGATGGTTAGCCGTGTTGCTACCCCTATGGGATATCACTGAATTGTTTATCTATAGCACATCGCTTCAGACACATTTTGCTTGTCATGCATATTTGTAAGTATTTTTAGAGTGAAAAGCATATTGTTTGGGTTACAATCAAGTTTTTCATAGTCAGTGCTGGTATCTTAATGCATAACATAAGCTTAATTAGCATGTTATTCATATAGCCTTTCCAGGGCGGGGCTTAACAATATTTTTAAGCTAACATTTTAAGAGGTCATATTTTCATATCAGCATTTTAAGCAATCTCAGTGATGAAAGGTTTAAATAAAGGTTTAAGAATAATAACAACAACGAGCAGTTAGCTCGAACCACTGAATAACATCTAGGCTTATCAGCAAGATACTAGGCTATCTAAGTAGCGTAGATTAAATTAGCACTTTTGTTACTTCATAAGCTAACAATGTAATGTAATGGTAATAACTGGGTTGCTGGACCACTGGTTGGTTTTGGCATGCTGCTATTAGCATCTACCTGCTGGATAAACATGAACATATTTTCCACAGGTTGGTTTTACAGTGTTTACTACCAGAGTGTTAGCTTGGTAATAAGCTAATAAGCTTTGCTACTGTAATTAGATAGAAACACAAACTTAACATAAATACACATACACAAACCTTTCAAACTATAAGCTGAGGATCGTATTTTCAGTATAAAAAAAAATAAGAAAGAAAGAAAAAATAGACGACAGAAAGAGAAAAAACAGTGAGCAAAGGGTGCACAATTACTGACAGCAAAAGGACTGAGCTAAACGCAGTGCAAAATCAATATGATCCGCTAAAAACATTTCAGTAACAATACATTCAATATTAAAAGAAATTATTTTTGGTCAAATGATGCTTTAAGCGCTTTGTGCTATGACCTAAATATAAGTATTTAATTCTGCAGAGTCAAGTTAAGTTTCAAAACCTCACAGCCCATGTGTTTTTGCCCTCCGAGGCAGAGATTTGCAGAGCTGGAGTTTCCGCCGACTCCATCTCCGTTCGCTCTGGGCTGTTTGTCTGTCCCCTGCTTCTGACCCCTATCATGCTGGATCACAGATAATCACAACAGCGATAGACTGGATGCCCTAGATTTTAAAAAAAAATGTTGCCTTCTTCAATTTCCTCTTGGTTCCCCCTTGAGATACGACATTGCTAGATTATTTTTTTACCAAACTGCAGACAGAACTAACAGCATCTCTTTAATAGCCTTCCTTCTGCACTTGCATACATCTCTTTATGACTCCCCATCCCCACAATCCTTGCTAAGTAGGATTTCACACGGCATCCGTCGCAGCTGGGCGCTGCAGGTAGCCGATTTGCATAGATTGTTCAAGAATGGTAATTGAATGGTGTGCTCTCAGAAATCATGTCGGAAATCATTTTTTTGTGTTGCTTTGTTGTGAGTATCGCTCTATTCACGGCAGATGAAAGAGGTTTTATTATCCCATTAAGGGGCCGATGTCGCGGTGACGCAATGGCCACCGCTTCCACTCAATGCCATGTTTAACTGGGGTGGGGAGGGAAAAAACTTTTTAATAGGATCCCCACAATGACAATTATCTTCAGGCAGTTCTCTTTCTTGTGAACGAGGTCCCATTAATTGCATTTACAGACTCTGAAATGAAGTATGGCGAATGCTTTAAGTCAACGACTCCCGACTAATTTGCATGGTAATGAATACATTTCACTGGGAATCTGAAATGATCCCACATGAGTTTTTCTGGAAGCAGTGCTATGAGATACTTGGAAGCAGAAGTCTGGGAATAAGAGGTGAGCGTGAAGCAAGGCTCTAATCAAAGCTATTGTGCGCATATTTCCCGTTGGTTTAAATCTGCCAGGCTCAGTATGAAGCCTGTAAAAGAGCCATTTATAGAAAGGGGAGCTGTGTCTCTTTACAGAAGAGCTAAATGATGGGCATTGTTCCGCCATAATAAGGCTGTGTCTCACTGCAAACAAATCCCTTTTTGTCGAGAACGTGATTGATTTCTAAACGGGTTGAGAACTTTCCGAATTAGATCACAAACGAGGCTGAAGATTAACGCGTGGAGTGGCGGAAGTGCTTTTCCATGTTCCATTCTCTCTCTTTGGGCTGTTTTGGGCAATCTGTGAGCTCATCATCCATATTCGATCAGGAAACAGCCACCTTGTTGTGTATTAGATCAGCACCCCAGACAGGCAGGCAGCAGCCTAATCTTTCTCCAATCCTTTCCTCCAGTTACCATTTGGCTTTAGCCAGCTCCTTCCCTCTCCTTCGCCTCTGCTTTCATCTCCAATCTGAGTTAACTTTTTAACCTGCTCTAGCACTGCGCTCAGGCCACCCTTTGCTCCCTCTCCATACTGTTTTTGCAACCCTTGCGCCCTCCTTCTTCCTCCAACTCTTTCCTCAGCACCAAACGCTCCCTTCGGACTGCCTCCATTTGTTGCCCTCCAGCACTGTTATGTCTCCGTGTCTCACGTCGGTTCTCTCCCCACAGCCTCATAGTGTCCACTACACTCCATTACATATTTTCTGTCAAATCCTACTCTGATGTCTGACATTCCAAAACTACGGACCTCTTTACAGCTGCAGTCTTTTTTAGCTTGGCCTGTTCTTTCTGCACATTCTTCTGCTTTCTTTGAATCTTTTTTCCCCCCTCCTTCAACCTTGTGACTGAGAGGAGAGAAGCATGAAGGGCAGGAATCAGTATACTCAGGGAAAAAAAAGAAAACACAAATTGACAGGCCGGAATCCTCAGGGCGGCTTTATGGATTCTCGGCACAGCATTGAGCAAGAGGCTCATGCAGCCATGCGAGACAAGCCACTAGAAGGCTAAATATAAAATTACCCCAAAAGAGATCCGAGGATATGGAATATGTGTCTGTGATATCTAACAATCTCTGGTGGCTAGAATAGCAAATATACAGTAAACTCAGGGGACAAAAGCATGCAGGAGGAATTGGTATTTTGGTGGGGATTTCTTGTTTGTGTGAGTACATGCTGCAATGATTGGAAAGGCAAGGGAAGAGCTTGCAGGTGTGAGGATTTTACTTATTTTTCCAACTGGAATACAATAAAATCTAACCTTGCCAAGCTCTAACCTCTTCTTATATCATGCCAAAATTGTTTGAATGAAAATTGTGGCAGAACAAGCAGCCATACTGTTGAGTGTAGCGCAAATTGGCCGGCTCCCAGCTGACTGAATAAAAATCTGGTTTGATCCAAGGGACAAGCAATGCCACAGAGCCCGTGTTTGTGTATGTGTGTGTGTATTAGCTGTGTAATGTGAAGAGGCGGAGGGGAGCACAGGGGAATCACTCCATAATCTACTCCACCATTCACAGTACCTTTCCCGCTCAGTCTATAATACCCTCAGATGGGTAGCAGTGCCCAGGCTCGTAGCTAGCCAGTGAGCTCTGGAGACAAAGTCCCATTCCGATGAAAAATGCCCGACTGCAAACAGTGCAGCAAAGATGCACTCAAAAACACACACACGCACAAGCACACACACGCACACACACACACACACACGTAAGTAAACACAAAGTGTCTCTGTTTGGCTGTGAAGTAATTAGAGAAGGTTGAGTTGGTAAGAAGCGCTGTTGGCATATCAGTCTATAGAACAGATTCACATTTTTCTCATGAATTACCTGCCAGTGGCTTCATTTTTGCTTTCAACCACAGACACAATGCACTGGCAAGGCAGAGGGAATACATGACTGATGAGTGAGAGAGCAACAGATGATGGTTAAAGCAAAAAAAAAGAAGGAAAAAAAAGGACGCGCAAAGTCAAAACTTTGCGCTTCATATTCAGAGGAATGACAAGAGATTAAGTGAGCAGAAAGAACATTAAAAAAGAGCAAAGGAGCCGCACAGTGTTTATTATCTGTCTTGTAATTATTAGAATGATTGATGACTGCTATCAAGCGTTTTCGTAGCATGAGAGATTATCCTAAAGAGGCTGGCTGTGAAGTTTGCCGAAGCTGCTGTTAAGGTTTGTTATGCGTGGATGATGACATTCAAACGGTGTCCGTCCAGATTTTTACAATCGTGTCATAACTGTAAGGACTACACGAGTCTACAGGAGACTGTAATGTGCAGAGAACAGTTTCATGTATCTGCATAGAAAATTACGGTCCTAAATGGCCTACTCTTAATGTGGGAACACACTGGTGTCCCTGTCTCTTCTTTGCCAGTACAGTTTGTTTGCTTCCTGCTAAACTGGTTAAATGGGATTGAGTCACTGAGCTAAAATTGTACTATGTAATCCAGGCAAAACAAATAAATGAATCCTATAATAGTGCAATGATGTTTGGAGTCATCAATAATAAATTCAAAATTTATCTAAGACAGTTTTTTAAATATTTATATTTTTTTCAGACCTTGTTGCTGACACTAATTGCTATTTTCAATAATTATTTTTACTGCAGTGCCCAAAAACATTCTTATGTCAAAGTTTTCAGGTCTGTAATGCTTTGTTCTTTTCACTTGGAAAGATGTACAGTTACTTATGCTAATAGTGCACAATGTAGCTAATTTATCATTGGGTCTTTTGCCCATTTAAGTTATAGAAAGATTGTTAGTAAGCATAATCTAGGGTGTGGTCAGGTTGAGGAAGAATACATTACGTTTTAGGCATGCTAGTCACTAGCCAGTAATATCACCATAATAAGCGAGCTGCCAATTCCCCAGCTTTACCCTCCAGGCTAAATCTGTTTTAAACGTAAGAATTTAAAACAGTAGTCCACAATTACTGGCATGAGCTGCTTTTTAGGCCATGAGTTTTTCTGATTGTTGTGCACCACTTGATTTTTGTCATTTGGGCATGGCCGAGTTGACGCAAGTACCGCTATTTCAGTGATATATCTGGACAAAAACGGAGAGATTCCAAGATTACACAAACGGAGATGCTTACATCTTTGATTTCCTCTACTGCTATACTGGCACTGCTACAGAGGCTTTGTCTGAGTTATATTTATTTATTTAGGACAGTGCATGTTAATGAACATAAATGTAAAAAAAAATAAATTACATGAATGTAAACATACCAGATTATAGCCAAGGGCTAATTTCCATCTGTTGTCCTTAAGCATTAAAAATAGACATAATAATTCATAAAAGTTCATCATTCATTCATAATAAAAACTCCATCACCAAACTTACACATATACACCATTCTGTTCCCAAATAAAACATTAAAACTATACAACTCATACATGGAGTGGTGACAACTATCAGTTATATACCACAACTAATGCGGCTATAGGACAAACAAGGCATTACACTTGAGATTTTCTAACGATGAAACAAATACAAGGTTAAGCTAGTAGGTTTAGCTAGCTTGCTGCCAGAGACAAACAAACAACAGAATTCCTTAGTTACCTCACTTTATGAAGAAACAAAGCATACATTACCACCCTGTCTGTAACATCTCTAATGCTAGCAGCAAACATGTTAGCTAACAACCAGGTAACAGCATGCTAATCTGACAAGTCTGCTAAAAGGTAGCTAAAAGGTAGCGACTGAGTAGCCTACATTTTAGGATAGATTAGATATTGTTCTTGGTTAAAAATGCAGGCTTACAAAGGTTACTTTGGACATGCTTCAGAATTTGCATCTGCAAAACTGATTCATATTTTTGTAATTCATCAATATTCTGATTTAAAATTCACTCAGTGTTGGGCACACAAATGTATGACTTGTGCAGCAGAGGAGATATTTGCATTAATTACAGAGTCTGTGTCATAATCTCGCCGAAGCGTGTAACATATTATCGACTCGACACGTCATTATTTTCAGATGCGAAATCCACCGGAGTGCTCTTAATCAAATGAACTCGTTAGAAAAGAGTTGCTTCCCGCTTATTGTTTTCCTTCAGTGACACCTGAAAAGGCACACGACGCCAGAGATATGATGTCAGATTCATTAGAGACATGTCATTTGGTAAGGGACAGTTGATTCAACAGTTCATTTGCTTGTATCTGGGTTTTTGTTTCACTTGAGTTGAGAATTTTCTTCCCTATTTTTCAGTAGAATAAGAGATGTTTCTGTCAGGCAGTGCCAACTTTCAGTCAAAAAAAGAAAAATCACAGTAAATGTCTGATTTGTTCTGATTCCGCTGGTTCATTTAATGAACCAACTATTTCAACTGCAGCACAGGTACCCTAAATTGCCTCTGGCTGTACAACATTTTTACAAAGATCAATTGATTCACCCCTTTTAGACAATTAGTTAAAAAAGAGAAGAAGAAAAATTGCTCCTATTTCCTTTTTTTTTTTCTTGAGGGGTAGTTGATGCAATGCAGCACAGACTCCCAAAGGCAGAATAACTGCAATGCAACCCTGTCACTTACTTCTTCCTCACTTGTTTGTTTATACACTGATGAAGAGGACTTGGGATGAAGACTGTCATCCACATTTCATTTCACCATCAGATGCAAGCTTCAGCAGGTTAGCACAGTTAAACTGACAGGACTGCAATCGTGTGTGTGTCCTTGTGTGTGTATGTGTGTGTGTCCCTGAGCGAGGCTTTTCTCAATCCGTAGGTGGACAGCTGATAGGATTCTTCTTACACCTCACTTGGCCTTCTGAGTGAGCTCGTGTGGGTTTTATGTGTGTGCACCCAACAGTGCAGGTATGCTGATGGGTGCACAGTGTGCATACCTGACAGCCTACTTGTGTAGTAGTGTTTTATTGTTGTTTTTTGGCGAGGGGTGGGGTGGGGGGGTATATGTCTGTGTGTGAGTTTGACTTTGTGTATACCTGTCAGATTGCGGATAGCTTCTGGGTGTGAAAAGGGACAGTCTACAGGCTGACAGCACACAGAGGGAGCTGTTTGGGGGGCAAATATTGCCGATGTGTAAGGCTTCATGCTGGCAAAGTGGAGTGAAGGGCTGGAGCTGTCAGGTGTTTCTCTTTTTGCCTATCTGTCTTTTTCTGCCCTTCACAGCTCTTTCTCTAATTTTGTGTCAACATCGTCTTTTTTTTCCCCCCCATCTCTCGCTACATGTCACCTTGCTTGTCTTGAATCAGCAGTGAGCTCTACCACTCCAGCTTTCTCTTCTACCTGAGCTACCTGAGGTAATTGCACATGAAGGATTTCTGACAAGTAAAAGAGGGGGGGGGGGATGGAGGCCTAATAAATTGTTGCAATCTTAATCTGATGATTTAAGGCAGTGTAATAAGGGGCGACTTTAAAATAAGGACTCCAGCCTGGCTTTTCAACCAGTATGTTTGAAAAATATCCTAAAATTAAAGCTGGCAGTCAGCAGTACTGCTGTCATTCCACATCCAAAATAATAAGAAAGTGTGTCACTGTCCAAATACTTGAAGAGCTTACTTTGTAAAGCCTTTTTCTGAGCCAGGAACTCACAGTGGGAAGGACGGGAAAGTGCTCCATTTTAATGCCATAACTCTCCTGGGCTCATGGATAGAAAAAGCACCCTAATCATTGCTCCACAGTTCTTACGCTCCTCACCGATCCCAAGCTTGTACTCTTTAAATAAGTCAACCACACGTTTCCTTTAAACCCCTGCCTCAGTAATGAACTTTCATCTGTTTTCGTACAAATACAGCCACCAAGAACAACACAAAAGAAAGAAATAACCACTCTCTTTGTTATTGTTTACTTTATTTTGCTTGTTTTTTGTCTTTTGTGTTTTCTAATTTTACAATCATCTCAACAATTGAGCTGGAAAATACACTTTGCGATACTATTGCATTTTCAAAATTTTAAAGAAAGATCTTTTTGTCACTAAGGGAAATGTTTTCCTCGGGGGAATAAATGTGTTATTTGAGTCTATTTTTGCGCGATCCATTTAATGCTTTGCAGTTTTTCTTTTCAATCTGAAATTTTAAAATGAATCTAATGAAAAAAATGATTTGAGACTTGTATTGTTATGTTTTCCCACCATCACTACACACACTGGCAATTCACCTTTTTTTTTTTTTTTTTTTTTTTTTACATTTGGGTTGTTTAAAATATAAAAAAATGAAAGCATGTGTTAGATTTGTATTGTTTATTGTCATTTATGCTTAGAAATATTTAACCATATATGCTTAGAGGTGATCTTTAGCAGGCTGCAAAAGCAACACTCTGGAATGCACACCTACATCCTGGGAGCATGGGCGAGGTCGTACCTTATTGTTTTATGGTAGGATAAACGTGGCTATATCTGTTTTAGTCTAAGTGCCTTTTGTTTAGATGAACTGCTGGACTTCCAGACCAGCAGGTTTAGGGAAGTCATTTATGGGGTCACACTCTGACCACACACACACACATACTTACACAACGCACAAGCAAGATACTCTTTGTTTGTATGTAGACGTCATATGTTAATGAACCTATGCATATTCATGTAACCTCAATAAAAGAGCAGTGTTACGGAGGAGCGGACAAGAGCAACTGGGGTCAAGCGAAGGAACGGCGTTTGTCCGGTTCTCTCCCGTGCACGAGAAACATGAAGAACTTTGCCTACTCGTGTCTTGCTTGCTGTGTAATTATATTGGCTTCAACGTTCCAGCGAATAGGTTCGAGCTACAAACCTATCAGCATGTACAAATGCATGTCAAACTGGAATATTTGGCATATACTTATCGATTCAACTAAAGATATGGGAGAAGTGGTGTGTTTTTGTGACAGGCTGCTAGGAACACATTGTATAAAGATAAGATTTATTAGAAAAATTAATTCTTAGTTAAATTGTCTCATATGTGTAGACACAAGACAGGTGCAGATGGTTTAACAAACACAAAAATTTAAAAAAAAAAAGTGAAAAAGTAGCCAATGTCCAGTCGAGGACACTTTACAAAATTACAAGAAAGCCTGGATCCATGGAAACAAAATATAATATTTCTGTTATAATGTCCTTTTAAAGGCCTTTTAAAATTTCCCATATAATTTATTTTATCAAAGAAAAAAATGAGTCAACAAACATTTTTCTAATTATTTTATCAATCACTGACAGAATTATTAATCGCCACTGTGCCAAGACCAAGTCTGCAACAACTAATTTTCAACTTTCCACATAGAATAAGAGACCATGTAACTTTACATAAACTGTTTTTTTAAAGTTAAAAAACATAAAAAGAGACTTTTCGGCACGATCACATTTATTTTCAATTTTAATGACCACATTTGTAACTGATATCAGCATTTTGTGTGCAATAGTTTTCTGTTTGACACTGAATCATAGAATTGCCTTTTAATCCAGAATGTAAAGATGAAATATGCAGGAAATGTCTCCATAAGTGGTTCATGTACTCAGTTTTCTTCCTTAGCACGTATTACTCAGTTTAGAATCCGTTCTTTATTCATAAAATGGTTACAAATATCAGGAAAATGCACAGACTTTGCTTTGACCAATTACATGGCTTAGAAGCACAGTCACCTCCCAAAAGGCCCCGTTCAAGGCAAGAAAAACTCTCATGTTCTTTATTTTTGGATTAGTGTTTGTAGGGGGTATGAAGCTTGCTATCATATTAGCTATTCAGTTGATGAATCATCATAAGGTTATTTAAAAGGTAAATAATATTAGTTGCGATTCATTTACAGACTCAGTCACTCTACCTCTGATGTCTCTCATTAAACTTTCATTTGTTGATTGTAGGCATATACAGAAAAGTGTAAAGCGAATCACCTCCCAGATTCTAATAACTTCTTTCCTAATAACTCCCAGATCTGTCGTTGTTCCCACAGGCAAGATCAGCAGCTGGTTATCACTAACAAAGCTTGTCCAGGTAACTGCATGTGGGTTGTTGAAACAGACATAAATAAAGTACTTTTCAACCTCCTTAAAGCTTTAAGCTTCAATTTTGCCGTTTTGCTAGTTTTAATTTTTACCAAGTGAGCACACCCCACTAAGTCAATCAAACTCTAATGCTACTTATTTTGTGGCATGAGTGATTTTTAATTTCAATTGGGCTTTAAAAGAACATTTGGCCAGTTTGTAATCTTATTTCCATGTATTCATTGCCACAGTGGTTGACTGTTTATAAATCCACTGAACATCAGTGGCAGTTTCGTTTTCTTTTGCCGACCACTGTTTTTTTTTTTTCCATTTCTTATTTCTCTTTTTTAATTGGCTTTTATTTGCTTGTTTTTTTTTAACTCCCTCCCCACGCCAGGGCAGCACATAAACACACAGCCGAAAAACAGCAACAGTAGCCCAGAAACACAGTGCAGCCGGTCAAACCTCCAAGAGACTTGCTGCCACGCGAATCTACAGACTACATATTTAATATTGCCTTTCCAGCAGCAACAGCAGCAGCAGCATAGTGGGCAGTTAATTTACTTAACAAGGCTTTTTGAAACAGAATTTTTTTTAAAAACAACAACAAATGTTGCTGAATCAGAAAACAACAGCAGATTTACATCAACTTGATGTCCCTGGAGATTCACTAACTGGCTTCTTTGGTAAGAAGATGACAGAGAATAGCAAACAGCACTTAACAGCAATGTGCCACAGGTTGGAATAAAGACAACGGTATGAATACCAACACAGCTGGGTATTTACATCAGCATCAGGAAGCTGGAAGCTATGTTGTACAGGTGCAGCTAATTGGACTGATAAAGAGGAGCGTGATAACTGATCAGTTCCTGTGTAGATGAGTGAGAGGAGTGGTAGCTCTGGGCTCATTTGATTAGATTAAATGAATAAAGAAGGTGTTTCCTTTTAGATTTAAGCTGATAGGACAATAAAAGGGAGCAGGAGTATATTGTAATTGAGGCTGGATTAGCCCACATTTGCTTTGTACTGCCAAACGTATTCACTCACCCATCCGAATCATTGAATTCAGGTGTTCCAATACCTCCATGGCCACAGGTGTATAAGATCAAACACATAGGCATGCAGACTGCTTGTATAAACATTTGTGAAAGAATGGTTCGCTCTCAGGAGCTCAGTGATTGGATGCCACTTTTCAACAAATCCAGTCATGAAATTTCTTTGCTTGTAAAAATGCCACAGTCAGCTGTTAGTGGTACTATAAAAAAAAGTGGACGTGATCGGGAATGACAGCAACAGCCATGAAGTGGTAGACCATGTAAAATCACTCAGTGTGTTCTCTAGAGTGACGTGTCATGCTTCTCTGTCTGGCATCCTATGGATGAGTCTGAGTTTGGCAGGTAACGGTACTTATCTGACTGCATCGTGCCAAATGTAACATTTGGTCGAGAGGGGTTATGGTGTTGGTTGTTTTTCAGGAGTTGGGCTTGACCCCTTAGTTCCAGTGAATGGAACTCTAAATGCTTCAGCATACCAAGACATCTTGAACAATTTCATCCTTCCAACTTTGTGGGAACAGTTTGAGGATGGCCACTTCCTGTTCCAAAATGACTGTGCACCAGTGCACAAAGCAAGTCCATAAAGACATGGACGAGCAAGTTTTTTATGGAAGAACTTGACTGGCCTGCACAGAGTCCTTCCCATAACCTTTGAAGTTGTTTAGCTTTAACCCTTTAAGACCTACCATAGAACCAAGTCCGCCACAGCTTATATTATACTTTTACATGCTGTAGTGCCATTTTTGGGAGCATTTCAAGTCGCTATACATCAATACAACCATTATAGCCCAAATTTTAATAATATGTCTGCATTAAGTGCATAGAAAAAACATAAATTTCAAAAAAGTGCAATAAACTCCAAAAAAAACAGCTGATTGGATCGGCAAAGCGTGTTTCTGGAATATTATGTTTTTGTTGCTGCAAGCGCTTTTTATGCAGTTTTTGCAAAGCCATATGTGGAAGGAAACCGTGAGCGAGGGCAAGCTGATGGCATAAGATGTAAGTACAACTCCTCCGGTTTCATATGCAAAAAAAATTATTGCGCTAGCTTATGTGGTTGCAATTCTACCGGGATTTAAAAATAGTTACGCAAAACGGAGCGTGCCCGCTCTGACCGGCTTTAAAGGGTTAAAGGGCTGACATCCTTTTGAACCCCACTGAATATGAATGGGATATCAGTTCATATACTTGTGATGGCAGACGAGTGAATACTCGTCAGTATAGGGTGTACCATGTTCACATAATAAAGATGTGAAACAAAAACAGTAAATTGTAGGTGGTCCAGTTTCAGAGGTCACCACCCACTAAGCTGCTGGCAGCTCACTGTGGATTATTGGGTTTTATCACTTGTGTGTATACTGTAATATTATGTTTCTTGAAATAGTGGGAAAAAGTCTGCAAACTTTCACAAAGAACAACTATAAATGTCTGTGGCAAAATAACCCAATTTATTTCTGGAGACTGAGATGTGTCTTCATTTGCTTTACAGTGATGACCAAACTTAAAAAAAAGACTCCAGCGCAGGAGAAATCAGTCATATTTGAATATGTTGTGTTTTATTTATGTATTTATTTATTTATTTATTTTCATAGTCAGAGTCATAAAAGTTTTCAATCACTTGAGAGTTATGCAGTTTAAAAAAAAATCTGCATAACTTAACAGGCAAAAATTGCAACAGGAAAACAGTGGAGCACGAGATCAATCTGTTTGTAAATGCACAACACTTAAATAACACATTTATTATTTATTATGTAGTTGATTGCTTCTTTGAGCTACCGCAGTCACAATGTTCTGGTACCGCACATCCAGGCGTGTTCAAACAGAAATGTAATTTCACTGTCAGTGTGAGTTCTTTCAAAGTGTTTATGACTTTAATAGACCACAAGCACAATCTCAGTGGACACCGTTTTCATTTAACCTTAAAAAAATATATGTTATCTCATAGTTATGCAGCTATAACAAAAGAAAAAATCCGTAAATCTGTACACTGATTTTCAAGTATTTGTGTGTAATGACAGAAGGTATGTTGGGACACACTCAAATGCATATTAATACTTTCTACATCCACCCAGGCTTCAAAGCTGGACACATATGAACATTTTGAATAAAACAACTAAGGTGAAATTTGTTTCTGCTGTGTTCAGACCAAGTGAAGCTTAACGCCTAGCTTTACTCACATGAGATAAGTCCATGGAAAGTTTTGGGGCCATTTAAAAAATATTCCCAATAACCAATTACTTTAAAAAGCACAACTGTTATGTGGAATTAAGTAAATGCAACATATTTTCAGAATTCACCACAAGGGTCGAGGATGTTGGAATATAGGAATAGGGTTGAACTGCAAGGCTTTGTGAAAATAAAGCCATCCTGTGTTTCTGATTATATGTGGTGTCGGGGAAATGCATGAGAAGCTCAGCTGATGCAAAAGAAAATATGTATATGCTCTGTTCCTGGATTTGTGTAATCAGTTTCCATCTTTGCATAAGCTGGACTTTCTGAATCATATCATCATATCATTTCTGACATGTGAAAATATAACTCTATATATAACCCCAATTTTCCACAATGTAGAATGTATACAAAGAGGAGTAACATAATTGGGTTTATTTTGCAACAGATCAGGAACATGACTGGGTATAAAAAAGAGCATCATAGAGAGGCAGAGCTTCTCAAATGTAAAGATGGGCAGATGATCACCAATCTGAAAAAAACTGAGTCTACAAGTTGTATAACAATTCCAGAATAATGCTCCTCAATGAAGAAGTGAAGAATAAATATCTCATCATCTACGGTGCATAAAATCATCAAAAGCTTCTGAAAATCTAAAGAAATCTCTGTGCGTAACAGATGATGTTGAAATATTGCTTCAATATTGGATGCCTGTGATCTTCAGGCCCCGAGGTACCACTGCAGTAAACACAGGTATGGTTTTCTCATGGAAATCACTGCATGGGCTCAGGAGCACTTCCAGAAATCCCTGTCTGTGAAAACGTTTAAACCGTGGCACCCACCAACGCAGGTTGAATGCTGCTGTCACCTTGGGGCCAAGTGCTCATTTAAAATGGACTGACGCAAAGTGAAAAACTGTTCTGAGGTCTGTTGTCGCGGTCCGCTGGTCCTACTGGTTCGACTCGCCTTTTCTCTCTGTTGCCACCCGTTCGCGCTCTCTATCCTCTGCCGGTGTGAGTGTGTTCCAGAGTCTGATGCTGTGTCCCAATTCAGGGTCTGCACGCTTGAAGTACGCATTTCAAGTGCGATTACGTCACCGCCACGCGACGACGGCTGTCCCAATTCGAAGTGTACTTCAAATGCATACTCCAAATGCGCCGTCGATTTCCCCAAATATCAAGCGTGGTCCGGTGCACGCTTTGTGGTCCCATATATCCCACAATTCATAGCGCGGCGGTGGGTGTAGATACTTTTACCGCAAAATACGGCAGAAGGGAGCGGCCAAGAGTGAACTGTCAAAAGTAAGTACTGAACATGACGTCACTTAATTATGTGTGAATGTTTAATAACGAAGAACATTAAAACATTGCTGTTGGCCACATGTTGGCAAAGTTGTGTGACATTAGTGATGTTTGTACTTACAGCGTTAACTTGGTTTTAAAGCCTCATATATATATATATATATCTCATAATAATCTGACAATAATATAATATTGGCCATATTATATTTACATTACCACAGTGAGATGATTTTAGTCTCATGAACAACATTAGCTAATTGTTATTTACTAACTAATCTTAAATAACTGTTCAGTACAGAAATGAAGCCCAACAATCATGTTTTACAGTCCCGTGGCCTCAGCCTCAGATACTCAACTAATCAAAGTGATGTCATGACAAAACATTTTTCTCCTTCATTTCTGTCACACAAAGCTGTATGTAACGTTTCTCGCGGTTAGTATCATGGTTGCTAGGCAACCTGAACAGCACAACGAAGGGCTAGACCGTCCCATTTCACATTTGCTCTTGATAATTATTTAAGCTTGAACTCACTTTGTCTCCTTTTGCTCAGACGCCAGGTGCCATGAGAAATGCTTTGGAGAAACAAGTTGCGACGATGAACTTGCCGGCCCTCCTTCTTTGCCCACACCTGGACCGCTCCTGTCAACACCTTGGAAATGTCTGTTTTCAATTCAGTGTACAAATACTTACTTTAAATTTGACCTCTGTGGTCCGTGCTTGTGCCCAGGGTTCATAAAGTGTCCCAAATATAATTGTAATTAGGGTTATGAATTCTCATGTAACACCATCGTGTAAATAAACTGTTTATTGTCGTCAAGATCATTAATAAAAACTTACAAAAACTGCTGTTTCTATGTTATTATGACTTTTTTTTTTAAATTGAAACCCCAAATTCTAGTTATAATCCCACATTCACCACTTAAATTAAGATCTTAGTAAAGACGCCTTTGCTTAGATTTACTTAGCTGTGTGTATTCTTATTGCTTTTGGACCTTAAAGCAATACAAGCGCTCTGTACACATACACACACAAACACTCTACCATCCACTCTAACACAATGTGGTCGACCACAGGCAAACAGCAGGGAAGTTGCAGAGTAATGGGACAATCCATCACCAGCTGCTGCATGCTGCTGCGTGGTCTTAGTCAAAGAGACCCACCCATGGAGACACCGAGGCAGCAGGCTGGAAGGAAGCAACTAGAAGGTAGTGATTTAGACACCAGAGGTGATAACTGGTAAGTAGGAGGATGGGAAGGATGGCTAGAAATGATCATGAAAATGGTCAAGTGTGATGACTGCAAGAATATGAATGTGGTTGCATGTTATACTAAGAAACTATGGCTGAATTCTGGTCCTTACTTTTAATAACATTTTGTCATGAAAGGACAAACTGAGCATTTTACAGAAGGCTCAGACTCTGTTCTGGGTTTCTTCTCTTTTGCCCCAACAAGAAACAACAAAACAAAAAGATGTCATTTTAAATATAAATGTTATCACTGACTGTGACTCATCCTCCCCCACAAAATCCGAAATCTACTTTAACCTTTAAATATCAAATAGATATTCGAATAGTGTTGTGGGAGCTGATTAACTGGATGTTTGTAGCTGTAACACTGTAGTTTAGACCAGACTGCATAATTAGCTGCAGATCATCTTGGAGTACAACCAACGGGGGCGATCGTGGCTCAAGAGTTGGGAGTTTGCCTTGTAATCGGAAGGTTGCCGGTTCAAGCCCCGACAGTCTCGGTCGTTGTGTCCTTGGGCAAGACACTTCACCCGTTGCCTACTGGTGGTGGTCAGAGGGCCCGGTGGCGCCAGTGTCCGGCAGCCTCGCCTCTGTCAGTGCGCCCCAGGGTGGCTGTGGCTACAATGTGGCTTGCCATCACCAGTGTGTGAATGTGTGGATGACTGGATATGTAAAGCGCTTTGGGGTCCTTAGAGACTAGTAAAGCGCTATATAAATACAGGCCTTTTTTTTTACCATTTACAACCATCCATAGTTCCCATGATAGACTTCCTATGACTTTATCATGTTGACACAGAACTCACTACACCAGCAAGGTATGCGGTGAATCCAGGCTAACAGATATCAAGTTCAAGACTTCATGCTCCATGTGTCAGCCATTATTTAATGAGAAGCGTGGATTGGCCATACGTAGTCCTTGTTTTGCTACCCTTACACATCCATACAGCAACTGTTTTGCTGCATCCAACCAAAGTGTGCTCCAAGCTTACAGAGCAGAAAGATATAGGTTACTCCAAAGCTGCTGTAGCTTCTCTAACATTACAATAGAAAGCCATCCATGTAATGGTTGTTTTCTTTTGTTTGTGTAAGGCCAGAATAAATTTAGTGGGGTAAATATGAAAACATAAAAAAGTCAACTTCTTATATTTTTATATCCTCGTAAGTCTGACAGGCATTCTTTGGTGAGTGTAGAGCAAACCATTGTCAATAAGCCCAAATACTAAACGTAGCAGTTGCTTTCTATCCTGTTCAATGTAATCCATAATTCAGTAGTAGAGAATGAAAATAAAATTCTGAAATGTAATTTTAAAACACACAACTAGTATTTTGGTATTCTGGTTGCAGGTAAGGGTAAGTGTTCTCTGTTAAGTATCATTATGTGCATCTAGGGTCTAAATAGATTAGCAAATAAACATACAAAAGCCCTATTTCTACAATCAGATCAAACATGTGCCCCATGCCACGAAACTAAAGGGAGGTCTAATCTACTCAGAAGCTGATATGCCTTGATCAAATTCAATCTAGAGCTCATTGAGAACTATGGGCTGGAGACATGTGGCCAAATCACCAAGGAAAATGAAATTAGACTAGATTTAATAGAGCTGTATCAGGCAATGAAGAGACTCATCATGAAATCAGTGCTCCATCCATCGTCCAAATGGAGACAGGTGATCAGCAAAGACGTGACCTACAGATGCAATTAACAAGAATTAAATGATCAGACGAGGAGAAAAATTCAAGGCATATTTGAACTTGTTGCATTAAAAAGAAATGAAGAGAACAGTGCATCGAAATCAATGATCTGCTCGCCCATGAAAAACAGGGTAAATGGGCACGGTGTAAAGGTCGCACATGCACAATTTGCTGGAACGCGCAGAATATGCATACTCTTGACGATCTAAAGATAGCTGTGCAAGCACACACACAAAAACAGCTCTCGCACAGTGATTTAACTCTCCTTACGCATTCATGCCACGAATGGCCAGATCGATTCCTAACCCGGGGATTCAATAGTAACCACATTAATCCACCACTGGGCACAGTCGGCGTGTCTACCAGACAGGCACTCAGTCAGCCACTCTGCTGCTTGGGATCAGTATTGGCTTAGAGAGGGACTCTGAGGGAGAGCAGGGGAGAGATGGGGATGAATGAATGACTGCAAGCCTCTCGAAAATGTCACTATGCTCACTCTGCCTGCCCTTTGCAAAGATGTCTGGTTGTGTGCACCATATCAAACAACTGTGGAAAGCAAAGTTCGCGCAATTAGTACACTGTTCGTGTTTTCTGCATTTGCCTGAAGGAGACAAGGAAGAACAGCAGTGTGACAACAATCATTGTATGAGAACTGGCCAAACTTTAACTACTGCAGTATCAAAAGAGAGATTAGACGAAGTTATATATTTATGTTCATGATCAAGAAAATAACTACACCAAAGAATTCTATTAAGTAACGTTCACTTTTAATTAGAGCCCAATTAATATATGAAAACAAGATGTACTGTTATCGCTACGTGTTGGACACACTGTGTATGTTAACGCAGGTCAACAGCAAGCCAAACTCAATTTTCATGAGCCAGGAAACTGAGCGTCTTGCTCCTTTATTACATTCTTCTCGACGGCTTACAATCTTTTACAACTGTGGCTTGAATAGCTCGATGAAAGTGTTGAGTGAAACTAAAAAATAAACCAGAAAATAAAATATCCTTTAGCTCTTTGACATTGTGAAATAAATGCACAAAAGAAATAGTTAGTGACAGAAAACATGTATCAAAGTTAGTCTTAGCTGCTAAGTAATGATAAACAGCAGTTTTAACAATCCTCTGATATGCAAATTAGATCGCTAGCATCATTGCTATGTTAATAGACCATGCTCTAAGCAAAATCCGCTTCTGGGATAAGGCTAATTCCTGGCACAAACACATTCACAAAACGATCTCTAAATCAGCTGTTATAAACATATAAAACAAACCAGAACATGTAATAAACTTACAGCCATTGCTTTCGATGGTGTATATAAAGATTCAGGCCACAGAAGATGAAGTTTAAACACAGATAGGCAGGTTTTCTGTACAATGCTTTTTCCCAACTGACTGCAGCGCCTGCTTCCCACAATGCATTGCGAACACAGATTACTCCTTCAAAATAAGATACAGAAAAACTAATGCTGACTGTATAGAATATATTTTTAACTAAATGACTCTCTTTTTTAACATAAATTACCACAGATGAAATATGACATTTTATCACTAAATTATTATGAACCATTTTTTTTAATCTTTTACTTGGGACAGAACACAAGATGTGAGAAACACCCTTCAACAGTGTAATGAGTGTTGAAGTTGCATTGTTTCTTCAGCTTTACTGTCACCAACACATGTTTGCAGAGCCACAAATACAACAACCTGCTGATCTCAGCAGAGTTGGACTATCTTAATAAGGGCTCATAAATAACTACACATAACAAATGTCAGAGAAACCAGTTTGTTTCCTTTACCCGAGAGAAAGAAAATATCAGTCAATATATCAACTTGTTAGATCACCAACTACTGGTATTGGTGTTGATCTTTCTATATTTAATGGTCAGCCATATTAATACCTCCATATCTTAGTCAGTGCCTGGTGAGTCGAGTGCACTGCATGATACTGTATTTATATAGTGCCATGTAAAAGTAATTGCCCCATTCCTGATTTCTTCATTTTTTGTATATATGTTACACTTGGTCATGATTCAGGTCATTAAACATATTTTACTATTAGACAAATATAATCAGAGTAGATACTAAATACAGTTTTTAAGTCATTTCATTTAAGGGGAAAAAAGCTATTCAAACCTACCGGTGCTGCGCTGATGCATTTATAATGACTGGAAATAAATGCTCCAATGGTCCTGACCTTAAGTCAGACAAAGAATCTCCATTTGATTTGATTCAAAACTTTCACTAGGCAATTAAGTCAAGTCAAGTCAAGTCTTTGGTCAGCAGTGGTTTTTACCTCGGAAGTCTTCCATGAATGTCATGGTCTCTTATTGTTGAATTTGACCCTAACTGAAGCAAGTGAAGCCTGCAGTTCTTTATATGTTATTCTGAGTTCTTTTGTGACCTCCTGGATGAGTTGTCAGTGCGCTCTTGAAGTGATTTTACCACCATTCAGAGTTTTCCTCATTTGTGGACAACGTCTCTCTCTGCGGGTTGCTGGGTTGCTAAAACCTTAGAAATGGCTTTGTAACAATTTCCAGATCGATAGATGTTGATGACTTTGTCTCTCATCTGTTCTTTGGTTTCTTTAGATCGTGGCATTATGTGTTACTTTTACCTTAGTCCACATTATCAATAAGTCTGGCAGTAATCAGGTGTGGGTGCGACTAAGTAAATGTAACTCAGCTTTCCAAAAAATAAAACGTGGTCAATCAAGGTTAATTCGTGATTTAACAATTTCTTTTTCACACAGGGCCAGGTAGGCTTGGGTATTTTATTTTCCTTAATAAAGGAAATCATTATTTAAAAGCTGCGTTTTTATTTTTTGTTTCTGTAATGCATTTTTTTCTTTAACACAGTAGACTATGGGGATTAGCTAGCTTTCAGCACCAGCCTAAAGTGGCCATTCAAGGATGACCATTTTTGGCACTTGTGTGTTGGCATCATTTTTCACTAAAGGTTGCTTCAGCTCAGTGCCAAAAACCCAGGTAGGTAATACTTGTGATATATTACTTCAGCAGACTTCTAAAGACTTACAGAATTTATACTGAGGAAGATCAAAGCAATTTTTTTTTTAACCTCTCTGGAGCCTAACTGTCTCAGGCATTTTCTTTGTGCATCTACTGTTCTCCTTTGATTAAATCATGCAGCTAATTCTTTGCATGTTGTGTATCTGTTTGTGTCTCCACTTCCACAAACCTGTTCAGGCCACCTGGTCGTGTTCTCAGGCAGACTGAATCTGCTCACTTCTGCTTCCAATAAAAAGAAACTCCTTGGAATTCACAGACAATTTGAACAGTCATGCCAGCGTGCAGGCTGTTGGCAAACTCTTTATTGGACCTATTACAGCCAACACTCATTTCCCTGACTAAATTCAAAGAAAACCCACTTTCCTGGAGAGTCCAATCCTCCTTCTCTATCAGCCCTCATTTAGATCAAGTATATTGTCTCTCTTTGGCCTAGTGGTACTTCGATCAAGAAAGTGTGACACTGATGCTCAAACCTGACATGAATTGATAAATCCCTGTAGCTTTCCTTTACGCTGCTGTCTACAACTTTTGTAGTTTTTACAACAATTACCATAAACTATTTTTATATATTTTGCCTCTGCAAACCATCACAATCGATTTTAAATCAAATGATCAATATATAATTTAAATGTGTCTTTAGTGGAACAAACATATTGTATTCATTGTTTAAAATTACAGTATTCCAGCGCCACAACGCGGTTCACCTTTTTCACTTTATTTTTTTTATATTTGACTTATTTTGGCAGTAAAATCATCATTTTATTCTCTAAAAAAGATTAATAACAGGGTTGCTGTTATGAATCTTTAAAACATTGCAGTATTTACTGTTACATTGTTTTATATTTCCATTTCTTGTGTTGTAAAGCACTTTGTGATTTTTATCTGTGAAAAGCGCGATATAAATAAATTGTACTTACTTACTTTTAATAGTGTTTATAAGAATTTGGGGGGAAAATGTTTAGAAGAGTGTGGGGAGGATTTTTATGGCTTAAAATACATAAAAATAATAAAATAAACATATGGTTTCTACATATGGATTTTTTTTCACCTATCACAGGGGTCCCAGAATATAACCCCGGAGATAATGGAGGGAATACTGTACAGCTAATTTTATACACAATCTCCCCTTTACAAAGACTCAAAAATAATATAAAAACCCACATCATTTTAAACATAAGACTGTTTCTAATTCTTGGCTTAAATTAATTTGCCTGAAATGACTGTCTGAAGTCTAGTAACCATGGAAATTACCAAATAATATGTTTCCTTCCTTGCGATCCTCCTCTAAGTCTTTACTGCAGCCACCTTCAGCTGCTGCTTATTTAAGGATGTGTCTTCAGTTGATGAAAAGTGTGCTCTGCTAGGTTGAGATCAGGTGACTGACTTTATCCCTTTCATTTGCCTTGAGAAACTCTTTGATTGCTTTTGCAGTTTGCTTCGGGTCATTATCCGTTTGCAGTGCGAAGCCCAATCAGTGTTGCACCATTTGTCTGAATCTGAGCAGAGCTTATAGTCCTGTACACTTTAAAAGTCCACCTTCTGCTTCTATCAGGAGTCACATCATCACCGAACACTAGTGACCTTGGCAGTCTGCATACATGCGCATGCTATAACTTTTCCTCCACCATGTTTGGCAGATAACGTGGTACGATTCAGATCCCGAGCTGTCTCTCTCCTTCCCCATGTTTTTCTCTTCCCATCATTCTGCTTTGTTTTTTAATTTGTGCTGGCTCTTTTTGATTTCTTCTGGCAAAATCTAATCTGTTCTTCCTGTTCTTGAGTGTAACCAGTAGTTTGCATCTGGTGGCAAACAGTGTTGGTCAAGTTACTTGAAAAAAGTAATCGGTAACTAATTACTGATTACTTCCCCCAAAAAGTAATTCCGTTACTTTACTGATTACTTATTTTCAAAAGTAATTAATTACTTAGTTACTTTTTAAAAACACAATTTACAACCTGAACAGGTGATAAAGCGATAGATCTTTCAGCCCAATTCTACTTTTTCTGCATAATCCATCATACAAAAAGTAATCAAATGGAAAAGTCTCTTTTTAAAACTTGTTTTATTAGTTTAAATCTTTTAACTTTATGCATCAAGCAAAAATTTAATTATATGCAACATTCTCTGACTGGAAGAAATTTGTTTAATATTTAAACTTATTTTCTGCACATTCCAGCACATAAAAAAAATATATATATATTTTTGTGTTTACACTCACTCTTTCAAATAGATGCAAGTAAAACACAGCAGAAAATAAATAAAGTCAAAGACTCAGCGGTCCTTTTGCTCTATTTTCACCTGTAAAGCAGGAGTGGGGTAGGTGGAGGTTTACCCTGGTGCAGGTGTGCTGCAGCGGTCAGTGGAAGAATCCGCAAGTTTCTCTGAATTTCCCATAACGTCGTAGCGCACTCGGTGCTTGTTTGGAAGTTTAGGGGTTTTTTTGCTGTAAAAAGAAGTTTTCTTCCCACGCACAACGGACACTAATGTTTTGTCACTTTTTATGGAATCAAACTTAAAGTAAGGTCAGTACTTCCACGCTTTAAACGCTGCACACTCATACTCTCTCCGTACTCGATATATTATCCACTGTTGATCTGCACACAGCTGTTGTCACGAACGTCACACTCGCTTACGTCATTGTCATGAGACATTCTCGCAAAAAACATCACGGTTTTAGTAACGCAGTAACGCAGCGTTCCTACGGGAAAGTAACGGTAATCGAATTACCGTTATTGCAATAGTAATCCCTTACTTTACTCGTTACTTGAAAAAAGTAATTGCATTACAAGTAACGCGTTACTGCCCATCTCTGGTGGTAAACCCCCTGTATTTCCATTCATGGCGGCATCTCTTGATTGTAAACTTTGACAATGATACGCCCTCCTCCTCTAGGCAGTTCTTGACATGATTATGTTGTGAAGGGGTTTTTCTTAACCAAGCACAGATTTCTTTCAGTGTTGCTGAGCTGCCCAGTACATTCCTTTTTTCTTTTTTTTAAAAAAATGAACCAGATTGTTGATTTGGTTCCTAAATTGTTTTTTCCTGTTTTCTCTCTTGCTATTCAAGTTTTTCAACCTAATGATTAATTACATCTCTTTGAAGCTCAGAAGGAGAACTCCATTGGAAAGTTAGAAAATGCAAGTTCAGCATTTTAAATCGATCCATTTTTGTTGTTTATCTGCTCCATGTATCATGAAATAATGAGCCAACAGGCCTCACCAGACCATGAAAGTGGTCGTCCGTTAACTGTCCAATTACTTTAGGGTCTCTGAAAGAGGGGGTCTGTGCATAAAAATGTCTTTGATTCCTCAAAGGTTATAAAGCTGAAAGTCTGAACTTCAATCACGTCTTTGTTGTTTGATTTGGAATCCATTGTGGTTGTACAGCAGCAAAATCACAAAATCTATATCTTCAGCCCATTCTCACTCCCGAGGCGTAACATGCTGACGTTTTGTCACGTCCCGCGGCGTTCCTGAGGAACGCGAAAGGAGACCTTCGGCGTTCTTATGGTACGCGGCGGGTTATGGCCGAAATCCAGTGCAATGACGCTCCCGCGGTAATAGACGTTCCAACCCTGTATTCCAGCCCTAAACCTAACCTTATCCCTAGCCTTAACCATAACCTTTTTCCTGACCTTAACCAGGACTTTAATGATGTTAAATAGCGTGTTTCTAAGTGATTTGAAGAAAAAGAGCGAACATGTGTAGATTGAGTCCATACGGTTCTCATTTTTCCGAGGTCGTCATTTAGGAACGTGGTGGGTAGCCGAAAACGTAATATGTTGACGATTTGTCACCTAGCGTAAAATGTTACGCTTTGGGAGTGAGAACGTGTTGATATCTTATAGACCTGACAGTATGCCTTCAGATATCAATTTAAGAAAACCATTAGTATCACTATAATCATTTTTTTGTGTGTGTTTCCCTTTTTGAGACTCATAAAACAAACTAAAAACTATCCCCTTTCCAAACACAAAGTACTGAATAGTTAAGAGTCTTTTACCTCTTATGTTCATCTAAGAAATCTCCTGTATTTGTTGATGGTTTCTTTGATAGTGTGTCAGAGGATCATTTTGTGAATAACGTTGCATCTTTTTTTCATTTTTGCTCTCCTCTACCTCTATCTCTTTGTCTCTCCTGCTTGTAGCCTTAGGATAGGAGCGTTTGAAGGGTTTTTTTGTTACTGATTTGAATAAAGAGGCTTCAAAACACTAGTAAATGTATTTTGATCCCAGCACAAATTCAAGACAAACAAATGCTTTGAAATGGTTTTAAAGACACAAGCAAAGCTGCTGTTCAGCATGGATTACACTCTCAGATCATCAGCTTTACCGATACGCATGAGTGGACTAAGTGTGCAGGCATGTGCGCATGACTTAGTTTGTGTGTAAGAAAGGATTTGTTTGTGTCTCTGGAGTCCTTTTACAACATGGAGGCTGCAGCTGTGCCCTATAGCTTTCTAAGGAAACAACCTCCATGCATAAGACTTATATACACCTCTCTCAGTGATCGGCCTTAGTATCGAATGGCTTTTCCCTCCCACTTCCAGCTCACTTCTTTTGTTTTTCCTTGGGGACTCTCACATTCTTAATTCACTATGTATGAAAAATTTAATAGTGCAACTGCTTGGTGCATTCCACATCCCTAATCGATGCAGAGATGTAACGCAAACAGAAGAGATTTCATGAATCACTTCCTTGATTTAATCTTATCATATCTAGAGACAAAGCCATGGTCACGACAGCACTGCTAATATGGAATAATGTTGTACTCCCTTGAAGCTAAGTAGCAGCTTTGCAGGTGTTTATTGAGATTAGAAATCAGCCTTCATTCTTCTAATGGCTTCAAACCACTTTGAAATTGGACTGAGTAATAAGCCTGGAGAATTTCATATTCAAACTCTAGTTTTAATTATAAATATTATGTAATAAACAAAGGCTGTGGATTATGATAGAAATAATTTGTTGTCTTTAGGCTTATTAGTATGATCACAGCCCATTAGTGTGATCCAGAAACAACTGAACTTGAAACCACCATTGGGTGAGTAGATGTGGTGCACATGTTCCAAAAATTCCCCCAGCCTGGAAGACGTATCAGCTTTGGTTAGATTTAGGTAATGATCAGGCTTTGGGTTAGAGTAAAATAAAACTTACTGTCATTGGTTAATATGTGTAATGTGCAATAATCTTTGCTATTGCAATAACAAACTATGCATGTGTCTCTTCTCCATTAAAATTAAAAACAAAAGAGAAGCGACTTGCAGTCATTTATCATGATTTTTCACTCATTTTCAGTCCAGACCTCATACCTAATCATTTAAGACATTTTTTTGGCCTATGAATCAGTCTAATATTAAAAAAAAAGACGATCCATTGTGTCTATGCATAACAGACAACTTAGCAAGAACCAAATTTATATTCCATCTTTAGCAATTTTGTTACCAGCAGCCTGTTGCTCATACACATTTCTTTCTATTCTTTTTTTTTTTTTAGTTGAGTATATGGAAAACTCTAAATATAATACTTTGACTGGTATAAAATCATATTTTTAAACCAACAAGGTGTAAAGACCCCAAAGACCTGTTAAAGCTCTAAACTTGGTATATGTCAGTGTAGTACAGTGTGTGGAGGACAAAAGAAGATTAAAAAGTAGGACAAAATCCAGCAAAGACCTGACACAGGACCTTTGGTCCTTTGGTTGATTCATCGTAGTTGACTAAAAGAAATTGTCTCGATGGAATGGTGGTTGTCCAGAAGCAATTCTTAAAGAAGGGAAACAGGCAAAGGCTGAGGCAGTGGCGTTCTGTCAGGACAAACAAGGTAAGTATGCTCGCCTTGCCAGATCTAAAAGTAGACATGAACTAAAACATACCAAAGTAAAGCAGTCTTTTTTTCACAGACAGCGCTGTCATAAAGCTCCTAGTCTGTTATTTAATATGTGCTTTTAGCTTTTACATTACTGTCATCTTGTGGTTGCGGTCTCTCTGCAGAAAAACACTATATAAGCTGAAAGCTGCGCTAATTTCATCTCATGGCAAAGTGTAGCCGTCTCTCTCTGAGAGCGTTTCTCCTCCCATTAACAGTGACTGGAGCTGGGCAAGCTGAGAGGCTAGTTTCTGGTCACATTGTGGATAAACCGTTGGCCTGTGACTGTAAACACGAGGTAAGCTGCTGCTGGTCGGCTTCAATCAGACCGGTTTCTGGTCACGACTCATATGTCGACACAGATAGCATTAACACATAAACAATCTTCTCTTAATTAGCATCATAACAGAGTTTCATCTCGGCCAACATGTGTGATGTCTGAAAAAGATTTTAATAACTCCTTTAAATTTCCAGTTATTGATTTAGGTGTCATTTTTGTAATATACATTGTGAATTTCCTCAAATGATGTTGCTTGAGTCAGCATAATTTGGGTGATGAAGACCACAAGTGTAATAACAGATTTTTGTCAGACTTTGTTGTGTATGGCTGTGGAGTTGAAAGCAATAAGCGTACCAGATTTCTGTGGTGTGCTGCTCGTCTTTGCTGGAGGTTAATGGCTTGAGGCTACATTAAACTGTTTGACTGTTTCAGGCAGGCTTACAGGTTTGCAATGCTAAATAGCTAATAGTGCTATCATAATATTGTTTTTTTAGGTTAAAATTTCTACTTGCCTATATTTAATTTTGGACTAGATAAGTACAGAGCTGGTTGGAAATGTTCTCCGCTGCACATTTGAGTTCAGAGTAATTAATACAGTTAAACACGAGAACATACTAAACTAACCTTGTTACCATGGCGCACCTTCTTAGAATCAAAATGTTAGTACTGTCAGTAAGAACATGTCAAGGTCCTCACATGCAGCTTAACACACTCTTGCAGTTTAGTGCAGGCTCACAGAGCCAATAACACGGCTGTGAACTCTTGCTGATTATTTTAGCCTGTAATATACAAGTAACAATAAGATGGCAGTACCATGTGAACAAATCGTAATGTTTGAGTGAGCACATTACTGCACAGTAACTTTTTTTTTCAAAGACATAAAAGAACTTGATTTGTTCTGGGGTATTATTATGATTTGTGTCTACTACTGGCCACAGTTACAATGTAGGAAATAGTGCTTTGTTATCAATTTAGAAAATATATAACAATAAAAACATACAGGCATTGGTTGTGTGGGTGCAGGTGCATGTGGTGTTCTTCTGTTTGACAATTTGATGACCGCTGTTATCTTAAATTGTCATATTTAGCTGATTCATGTGCATATAAAGTAAAGGATAACCACATTTGAGATGGAAAAGTGAAGGAATTTAGTTGATGCTTTCCCCTAGGATTCCTATCATAGTTGCTTGGTGTGATTGGTTCTAGCCCAGCGCTGCCTGGGCCCATTTAGATAATAAAATGGCCTGCAGTCTCGGGACTCATACACACAGATGCAAATGCAGCACATGCACACACAAATAGATGCAGATAGGAAGAAGGACAATATTTTCAGAGCCTTGTGTGCACAGGCACCGAAACACAGTCCAACAGGCACAAGCCTGCCTCATCCTAATTTGTGGATGTGTATGAACTGCACTGGAGGAAGGAAGGCAGCAGTAGCGTCATGGTGAACAATCTCTGATATGAGATTCTTCTCGAGATCAACTTACCAGGCAAGCAGACCACTGCTTCACCTTTGTAATAGTCTGGTGTTTAAAAAGTTTCAGAATATATACAGGCCTCCCCACTGGGAATACAAGGCAGTCTTCTCTGTAAGAAGGTGAAAAGCATCACAGAGGTCTCATGAATCATTTTCAATCTTGTTAGGAGCTATATGCAATGACCTTTCTTGGTGTGTCTGTGTTTACCTGCCAGTTGCTGAGCCCATTGTGCAGTTTATAGGCCATGTAGCCCCTACACACTGTCAGCTGAGACTAAGGTCAGACTGAGTCATTTTCTAAACCACTGGGTGTGTGACTGGTCTCATGTGCTTACATACAGTACTGTACAGCAGTATGAATCATGCTCACATAAACCTTGCTGGTAAAGATGCAGGCTTAGGCTGCTGCACTATCCTGCCGGCAGATCTGCGCCAGCCTCTTGTTTGGAAACTTGCAGACCCTGCACTCGATATGATCAAAACAGCAGCAATGCACAACCATACGATTTTTATAATATATTTCAGATTTGTACTTTCAAAACCGAACCCTGCCGAACGGAGTAGAACTTTTGATTTTGCCATCTTACCTTTACCTTTAGTGTTGTTGATGGTAGTGTGTAAATCAGTCATTCCAGGAAGTATGTAGCACATACAATAATTTCCATACCCACATGATTTTCTTTTCCAGAAATTATGTGAATTTCTACTTATGTCACCATGTCTCCACAAGTACGGGATGCATTATACTTTATCAAAAATGCAACAATGTTGTAACTATTTTAATTGCTAAAACAGTATGCTAGGAAGTCATCGTTAGCATGTTAGCATCACCTTTAGCTAAAGGCTGCTCAAGCGATTTTATGGCACAAATCAAGAGAAAAGTTACCACAGATTCACTCTGGGTGGTGTGAATGTCCTACCCTCACTCCCAACTGGTCATAGCAGATTAGGGCCCTTCCTGATCCTGTTCTCTCCTGTTATAAAAGAGTTTTTCTTTCCCACGGTCGTCAAGTTCTTGTTCATAGGGTGGTCTGATTGTTGGGTTTTTCTCTGTATTATTATAAAGTCTTTTACTCACAGTATAAAGCACCTTTAGATACTTATTATATTATATTGTAAAAAGAAAAGAAAAAAGACCGGCGCTATAGATGTTGTACTAATACTGAAGGAGCTGATTTACTGGCAGCTTAAAGCAAGTGCATAAATGGACCAGCCTTCAAATATGCACAAAGAATGAAATACAAAAAACAGCTTTACTGTCACTTAACACTTGTGGTTTTATATTTTCATACACAGGAGTAAGAACACTTGACCACGAATACCAGAATCCCTTGTTATTTTCCAGCATGGTTGAGCAGTTTCCGATGAGGCAAATGAACTGGCCTCGGTTGGAACACAAAGCAGCCTTAGATTTGGTACCGGCTGACATCCGTTGGCAAAGAGGCTCAAAGGTTTTGCAGGCAAATGCTTACAAACAGAATTGGTGCAGACAAACACATATGTTCAGCCACCTTTTCAAAAAGGATGCTGTTTTTGAATTGCATAAACAGAGATCATACATTTTAGTGATGAATACATTTGTCTGACATTTTGCTAAAAACTTTGGATTGTGCCCAAAGGAACTCGTCGTAATGTTGTAATCAAAGCACTTGAAGAAGGCTTCTGCTCTGAAAATGCGAGTAATCACAAGAACAAGGCATTCTTCAAAGATGTAAGAATAGGCAATCGTCGTGTGATATGAAAATGGCTCTGAAGTGTGATTCTTTGATTTTTAGTGGACAATTTTTGTTAAATTGCTGCATGTTTATCTTTAGTTTGGGTACCTAGAGTTACAATCAAACCACTCAACCTGGAATTTTCAGCACTATGTTCCATCCACTTAGCACCAAAGATACCTTGTTACTGTCTTGAGTGACAGCTTGAAGCATCTGTGACCTCAGTGAATATGCATAACGCAGATGCGTTATGCAACTTGTTTACAGCACCTGTCTTTATGATATCTTTGTATGTCTTTTTTCAAATTAACACACTGAACTTAATCCTCCTAAAACACTTGCAGAATATACCTAATTTACTTTAGAGAAGGAAACAGAAATGATGATAAATGTTCTTATGGCTGCCTTGCATTTACACAAACTGAAATGTATTGTGTTTAGACTCATGTCTCTGCAACTGCTGATTGCCTCTGAACCATGCAAAGGTCAATATCTCACCCCCATACTCAGGGTACGCTGGATGCACAATAACACAAGTCTTGGTTCAAACCAAGGCTTGACCCAGTTCAGCTGAGACATTTTGTTCAATACTATTAAACCTCCTGTTTACAAGATTAACATTGACCTGCTGTAAAAATGCTTTGACTTCTACTTGGAAGGCTTGACCTTAAGTTTCATTGAGATTTAGAAGCAATGGCAGTTCACGTTCACAGAATGGCCAACAGGAGAATAAGTGGTGCTTTAGCAAGAAGCCATATTGTTCGCTACAACTTGGCTACAGCGGACTACTGCATCTGCAAAACTGAAATTTTCATTGTCAAAGAATTTTACATTGCTTCAATGCTGTAAATTACAAAAAAGATTCAAGTTTTAGTTAAAGATTTTTGAGGTCTCCAACATCTGCATTTCTCTGCTGGAATCATAGCTTCTTTTCTTACTTTACCTCAGTTTTGTGGCCTTTGCCGGCGCCATCTTGCCCTTCCAACCATACATACATTACAACATCACACGGGGAAGACAGGTCAGAGAGGTATAACAATGGAAAATGCACAACATGAGAAAAGACGAGGAGAAAAAATAAATCAGCACATCTCACTACATAGAAGACATAAGCTTCGAGGGCGTTTGGAGGGGGTGGGAGGGTGAGTATAGGTCTCTGTCAGTGTATATGCATATGTGTGTGCGTGAGTGTATGTTTGTTCCGTGTTCAGCCGAGAGAAAGTGTCCCTTCACCCAGTTAGGCAAAAGTTAAGTCTTCGGTCGACGCGAGTGGCCTTGAATGAGGAGGGAGAAAGTCACAACACAGTCTTGTTATCTAAGGGAGAATTGTTATTCCCGTCAGCTTTTGCCTTGAGTATCCAGCTGGCGCCAGGGGGGCCACATGAGATGAAGATGGTAGCTGTTTTGGTTAGTCTAATGTCTGTCACTGGTCACCAGGTCTCTCAATTCCCATTGTTCTTCTTCAAGATGTTATCCATATAGCGTTCAAAACCACAGTCTGAGTACTCACAGCTCTGCCCATCGTCTATCATGTCGGCCAGCCTTGTGGGATTTTGAACAGCTGTAGCCGCTTCTTGTTCTTCGATAAGCCAGGTCCGAGCCAGCTCCAATCAGCCAGAACTCTGTTATCGTGGTTCCGGATTGGTAGATGTCGTTCAATGCCCTCCATCAAGAGTGTCGCCAGACACACAACACAACCGACCATCGAGTATCCAGCAGCAAACGTCTCCGCAGGACAATTGGGCTCTCCCAAGCCCTGGAGTTGTCAGTTTCGTTAAGGGACCAGTTGATCAAATCCATAATTCATCTTTAGGTTTTTAGAGAACACGTTTGGGAGACTCTCTTGGGGTTAGAGAATAAGCGAGACTATACAAAAGACATGAGAAGCCAAGCAGGAAAGATAAGGGAGAGGAAGAAAGTGCAGCAGCCTCCGTCAAAAGCCAGGAGAAGAAAAAAATTATGAATTACCAGTGATTTACTACAGTTATTGGAAAGCTAAGTTCAGTTTAACTAGCCACATCCAGGGCTGATTACTGATAACTTAAATAGAACCTGTCTGATATAAACCATACAAATATGTATATCTAATTCCTTTTCACGTACCTCCAAACATTTAAATTTAAACTGTAAAGAAATTTACTGTCTCTACAAAATCTTTTAAAAATGAGCGTAAAACTTTTAAATACATGCTTGAAAGAAACACAGCAGAGCAATAAGTGCAGAAATGGCACCATAAACAGATTATGAAAATATTTTATATGATGAACACAAGCAATGGCGGAATCTGCAATTAGGAAAACTAAATTATTTTTTCGTATTAGCATAGCAGTATTTTGGCTGCACTGTATCATAGAGAATACATTTGGGGATTGTTGTATGAATACAAAAAGAAATAGACCAGCAATTATCAGCTTTGCCAGTAATTCTAAGATGCTGCACAGTGGTTATGCAAAGAAAAATACTATTTATTATTATTTTTAGTGTATTTGTGTACAGTGACTCAGTGTACAAAAATACACGTATACAGACACATACGCCTCTCACAAGCAGTTATTGTCATTATAAAATGGCCAATTTCATAATGGTCGAGGCGCTTAGGTCATCAGGGTTAGAGATACAGTTTTTCATGATCAATTAGAAAGACTTGCAGACTTTCATTTAAAGCAGATGCTCTCTCTCCCTCTATTTCAGCCTGCTTTTCTTTTACTCACATACACACAAACACACACCTGCTTTGAAGGCTTAGCAAGCTCCGTTTCAGTGTTGATGACTGAGGCAGCAAAGGGAGCCTGATGACCATACTAATATAGCCAAGGCACTTATTAGCTTGTGCCTGTTTGTCTTTGTCTGCTCTGCAAACATACCGAGCCCGCTGAATCAGTTTGGATGAATGTGATGTGATTTCAAACTAGTGTGTGTGTGTGTGTGTGTGTGAGTGTGAGAGGGAGAGAGGGAGAGATGGAGAGAGAGAGATGAGTGGATTAACCCAAGGCAGGTCAAAGCCTGCCCTCTCAAAGTATATCTTGTTTTCCATGGTCTGAAAAGGATGTTCGGATGGGGCAGCAAAGGTCTATGTCCTCCTGTCTGAATGTACATGTGTATTTGTGTGCATGTGTGTGTTTTTGTAGATTTCTTTTTCTTGGTAAAGAAGATTTCTGGGATGCCAGAGGTAGCCATATGAAAAAAACATGGTATTCATTATTAGACGATAATGACATAGGGGTTCAGACAAAGAGCCATAAAGCCCAAAATATAAAAACCCAAAGCTTATTTCCTTATTTTCTACTTTTATCTAACTTTTCCTGATGACAAATTGCAAATGATTGCAGCACACTCTTATCAGATAGAAAAACTGAGCTTAAGGTTAGTGGCCAAGTTAACAATAACTTCTTCCAATTCCCTAAAAACTCTTTGCTGAATTGCACAATATACAGGGCTGACAAACCCAAATCATCACACTTCCAACACCGTGCTTGATACCTGGTGAGGTCTTTGAGTTGATTTTCTGTGTTTGATCATCAACACACATGCTTCAGATCTGCAAACTGACAAAACATCTGCTCCTTTAGAGGTGGACGCACTTGATTAGCGGCATTTTAGCAGTAAGGGTGTAGGCTACTTGATATTTCATGGGAAAGCATTATGAAATCTTTCTCTTTTTTCACATGACTGTACATAAAATTAAGCACAGCATTGGACCATGGGCCAGGCCATGAAGTCTAGCAAAGGCTGTAACCCCAATACATCAGCTGATATATCCTTCTATGCATCCAACTGGCAAACCTCATATAGGACATGCTATTAATAATGCTATTAATATTGCTTAGCCTGTCTACCATGCTCCCACTGCACACCACTTTGCAATCCTCCTGCAGAGATAGTTGTCTGTTGTTACTGTCCTGCACTTCCTTCTTTGTCTTTGGATAAATACACATGGAAGGCTGAGAAGGGCGCCCTCTGTGCCTCAAGCTTTCAAGGTATGTATGTGGAAGAGGTGGGAGGTTTAAGAAGCATTATAGCAATTCTTTAACTTAAATGTCTGAACTAGCTTTAAGAGTGGTCCCTTAATCACCTACCCTTTAGCAGAGATGGGCAGTAACGCGTTACTTGTAATGCGTTACTGTAATCCGATTACTTTTTTCGAGTAACGAGTAAAGTAAGGGATTACTATTGCAAAAACGGTAATTAGATTACCATTACTTTCCCGTAAGCACGCTGCGTTACTGCGTTACTAAGACCCTGATTTTCTTGCGAGAATGTCTCATGACAGTGACGTAAGTGAGCGCGACATTCGTGGCAAAAGCTGTGTGCAGATTGCAGCAACAATGGATCATATATCGAGTGCGGGAGAGAGTATGAGCGTGCAGCGTTTAAAGCGTGGAAGTACTGACCTTACTTTGAGTTTGATTCCATAAAAAGTGACAAAAACATTAGCGTCCGCTGATCGCTGCGTGGGAAGAAAACTTCTTTTTACAGCGAAAAAAAACCCTTAACTTCCGAGCAAGCACCGAGTAGCTACGACGTAATGGGAAACTCACAGAGAAACTCGCGAATTCTTCAACTGACCACTGCGGCACACCTACACCAGGGTAAACCTCCGCCTATGCCACTCCTGCTTTACAGGTGAAAATAGAGCAACAGGACCGCTAGTCTTTGATTTTATTTATTTTCTGCTGTGTTTTACTTGCATTTATTTGAAAGAGTGAGTGTAAACACAAAAAATATTTTATTTTATGTGCAGGAATGTGCAGAAAATAGGTTTAAATATTAAACAAATTTCTTCCAGTCAGAGAATGTTGCATATAATTAAATTTTTGCTTGATGCATAAAGTTAAAAGATTAAAACTAATAAAACACGTTTTAAAAAGAGACTTTTCCATTTGATTACATTTTGTATGATGGATGATGCAGAAAAAACAGAATTGGGCTGAAAGATCTATCGCTTTATCACCTATTCAGGTTGTAAATTGTGTTTTTAAAAAGTAACTAAGTAACTAAGTAATTAATTACTTTTGAAAATAAGTAATCAGTAAAGTAACGGGATTACTTTGTTGGGCAAGTAATCAGTAATTAGTTACTGATTACTTTTTTCAAGTAACTTGACCAACACTGCCCTTTAGTAACCTTTGGTTTGTAAGTGAGACTTAGGTATCATTTAGTGTACTTATTTATATATTTTTTAATATATAAGAGACACAGATTTGTGACAATTTCAAAACTCAAGTCTTTCCAATAGCAAAATAAACCTCAAACTCACAGACATGAAAAGGGGGAAATACATTACTTACTACCTGCAGGGCCACAGTCTGTGATATCAGCTAAGGACTTACAGTACCTGTAAGAGTCAAACATGCACATCTTTGTCAGTAGGTCTATTGTCACTGCTGTCTATTTTCTCTATGACAGGCACAGTCAATTATATATGCTGTACCTGAAGCTCATAATGTGAAACAATACATATAAGAGTCGTTCTACTTATGTGAGAATGAAGTTAAAATGTCAAGGACGTGTGACAGGGAACAGATAAGGATTCAATTTCAATAAACAGAATCAAGAAATATGAGAAGCACATTCATGGAATTAAACCACAGAACATCAGTGAAAAAAGGGAACATGGAATAAATGAAATAAACCACAAGCACTTTTTCAAACCAAGGCCGACTCAGGTTTGATACGCAGCAACCTAAATGAAAGCATTTCAAACACAAGCTCAAAGTTACTTTTTCACACTATAATATACATTACATAAGCTTAGTCTAAGAAGAAATGACCAAATCACACAAAAGGGTGAGTGTTTAGAACGATACTTGAAACACGTACCTGAGAAAGACTAAATGAAGCCACTAGCTTGTTGGTCTCATACATTGTTGACCTAATGCACTGCTTTTTTGTACATTTTAAACTACGCTGAGAGTTAAGCTCAAGTACAGAGCCATCGCTTGCTATAGTGTACTTTAAAAATCAACATATAGAAGAGAGTCAACAGTCAACGGTGGAGTTTTTAGTCTTCCTGACTTCTCCAACTTTGCATTATGTACAGTTAAGATGAGCGAAGTATCTATCATCACATGGAGCTAAAACACACCTGAATGCCACTAAATGGTTTCGAACTGATGCACAAAACAACCTAAACAAATTGTCCATGAATGTCACCTTTTTGCCACCAATGTCTGACCGTCCACTTCTCGTCGATAGGTTTAAAAGTGCCTTAAGGTGACGGCACCCAGTGTTTATTAAGTCTTACAGCAGAATTCATTATCATTAGCCATGCGCTGACACTGGATGTTTAATTAGCTGATCAAGATAATATTGTACTCTAAATGTGTGGCGCATCAAGTTATTGTCTGGAAGTGTGTGAGTGTGAGTGCGCGCTATATGTATGGCACTGAATTTTACATGTCCCATTAGCCTAATGAAGAAGACTAGAAATGGAAATGAGCAAGGAGAGATACAGGCACATCATTAGGAGACACATTTATGGTTTACAGTGATATTAAACACCGACTTCCTTTTTAGCTCAGATTCATCAGCTTTGCCTTTCAGTTTGTAATACTTTAAGAAGAAACAGTTCATTTACAGCGTTATGCTTTTGGTAAATCATCACTGACTTTGTTAAATGCATTCGCTGTTGTGTTGGAAAATAATATTCAATTAATGTTTTCACTTTTATGCATAATTCAGGCAAAAGGCTTGGCCACATCGATTCCCTGCCATCATAAACGGGAGTCTGTCGTGGTTCCTCCTGGCCTGCAGGTGTGGCACCTGGCTTTCTCTCTTTCTCCCCCCTCTGGCTGTTCCCTGTTTCTCTCCCCACCCTGTCTCTGTGAGTATGGGTGGAGTCAGGGAACTCTCAGTGGCAGGCGTGCTTTTAGGAAACCCTGGGCAGGCGCATCTGTTTCTCATCCACAATACACCACTTGTTGTCAGGCTTTAACCCACTCATGTGGTGGTGTAGTACAAACCTGTTGTATTTACCTTTATGTCTCCTCCCTGATCCACTCTCACCTTTTTAACCGATCCAAAGACATAAGAAGTGGAAGCTCAAATCCTGAAGAACTGATTCGAATTCACTTTTCACAACATCAGTTGCCTTAATGTGCTTTATATTGTAAGATAAAAACACTTGGTGACAGTGGTAAGGAAAAAATCCATTTTAACAGAAATCTCCTGCAGAATCAGCCTCAGGGAGAGGTGACGGTGCGCTCCAACCAGACATTTAAGGGAGGCCGGGACAATTAAGGGAGGATCTAGCCCTAACGATATGCTTTATCAAAAAGGAAGGTTTTCAGCCCAATTTTAAAGCGAGAGAGGGAGAGGGTGTCTGTCGATTCCAAACTGGGAGCTTGTTCCACAGACGACAGGCCTGAAAACTGAAGGCTCTGCCTCCCATCCTACCTTTCAATAGCCTAGAGAGACAAACTGCTTCAACAATTACCTGAAGACCTGTGTACCCCAGAAAACTGCCCTCAAGCTCTACAACCTTTGAACCAGAGACTGGTCAAAAGAATGCTTACCTGATCCAAATCCTTGCTGTAGTACCTGCAAATCTTCATCCAAGCATTATTCATGAAAAAGACTCAATTGTTTTACTTTGTCCTGTGTTTAAGTTTTGAAATTTCATATTTTTGTAATAAATGTTATAATGATTCATATGATAAAAATTGAAACTCTGGCTAAACAAGAGAGCAGACTATTGATTTTGCTGAAAAAGAACTACAACTCGGGGTTAAATAAGGCCTAGTAGGAGCTCAAATCTGTGATTTTTGTTTACAGCACAGTTTAAATAATGTAAAAGGCGCTCGTTCTTAGGAAAGAGTTTGTGCACTTTGGGTATCTGAAGACTAAAAACTGAATTAATCTTTGAGGATGTACCTGTAATAATGATTATTGGGCAAATCTCCTACATCTATGATCAATAACAATATTATTTGGGCTTGAACTTTCAGTTGTTCATGTGTGCACCTGGAAAACCCCACAACTGCTTTTTCCTTTGAAGCTGCACCTCAGTCTCCTGCCTGCTAACTGTTATGTAAGGGGAACATTTTCATCTCCATATTTTGTTTCTTGAACTCTGAAAGAGTTGCTTAGCATGATTGTAGGTCACAAGAATAATTAATCATCTTATACTTCTACTGTAAAATACATACTATTCTCACTCCAACTGCACTTCACTGTATACAGTAACCATCAATCTAATATATCTCTCATTCATGTTTTCTTTTTCTTCCTATACGTTGTGTAGCAAGTGAATTTTGCCAGTGTGGGATTAAATAAAGTTTATGTCTATGTCTCAGTTCATCAACTGTCTAAAGTTCATTTAAACGATTATTCTTCTGATTGGCTCTTTGCAAACACAGATTGAAGAGTATTTAGAGCAGTCTTCTGATTGTTCAGAAGAAGTTATAGAAGAAAACTGCAGAGACAAAGCATCGCTGGTCAAAACTTTTTTTCTTTAAGTACGTATTCTTTTTAAATCCACTGCAGGACACCCGTTATTTTCTCAGTTGTCAATTGCCCTGCTGAGTGCTGTCATGCAGTGTAAAATTCATGGTCTAGTATGTCTGTATGGCCAACCTTGGAAGAATTCAGCAGCAATGTGTCTCGGTCCAAGTGTTGGCTCCCAAAAGCTCTTTCTCCAGTCCAGCTAACTATTTTGCCGCTGTCACCTGGCAATTATCCAGGTGGCAGCACCATGAGCACCAACTAAAGTTTTTAACATTTGAAGTTATTTATAAGGTGCCGCTGGGAAGTTCTTTTAAAACAGACTGAGCTGTAGCCACAGTACCAGACATGCAGAGAAAAGAAAGCGAAAACTGTCACCAGAATCAAACATTGGTGTCAGTAGACAGCAGAGCCTCCCACAGCTGGAAGAATATAGAGTATAATATCAGAAAATTACAGATTCAGATTTTTTTTAAATGGCAATATGTTTATTCAGTCACATAGAATCATATCGTTTTTCAGTCTGTGGATGGTGATGAGCGCAGCTATAGCCTTATCAATTTTTCACTTAAACTTGTAAGAACACAGCACTAGAAGCAGTCATAATATCTTTATGATTCCTCAACTGCCTGAGTTATACTTTCCTAGTAGGACTAAAATATTTAAAGCAAAAAGTATCTACCATCAAAGCCATTTTTCATGTCTTATTTAGAAAGAAAGAAGTGATGGCCCCTCTCTTTTCACACCACAGTAATATCCTCCATCTTTTCTTGCAAAACTGTCACTGTGTCCACATGCATAATGATTAGTTCCAACCATGCATGAAACTACATTGAAGGGGATTGGGACAGTGGCCATGCTTGTCAGGGATAGACAAAGAATGGGTCCCATTAAAGAGATGAGCTTTGGCTCACACACACACACACACACTGCAACCCTTGTCTTCTAAAAATTAAGTTTACATACTGCATGACTGCCCAGTCTTTATTCTCATCCTTTCAACAGCCAAAGTCAACATCCATTTTTTCTTTTACTATTTTCAAACCAGCGAATGGTGAAAATTTCCAAAATTACAGGTAAAATGACCTGTAATTTTCTATTTCTCAATACAGACAAATCTCAGAAACACATCATCTTACCAGATAATTTGTTTGGATGACATTACCTTGGCCTCTAGCACTACTGTGCGGAACTTTGGAGTCATTTTGACATGGATTTGTTATTTAAATCTCAGATAAAACAGGTTCCTGGTGCTTAGATCTTTCGTATGCAATCTTTTTTGATATGAGGAAAATCCGGTCTTAACATGATCTTGAACTAGTCCTTATCCTCAAAGCTCTTTCAAAAGCCTTCTGGAACTAGAAACAGTGATCATAGGGTATCTTCTGATTGCTTAGGTTCTCTGTCATATTGTTGAGGCTTGACCTGACAATATAATCAGCTTGAGACACCTAAAGTTATAAACTGTTCCATCTAAATAAAATTGCATATTCCATTCACTTTCTTTCTTTCAGAGCCAGCTCACAGAGCTTTCTATCTACACATCTATCCATCTATTTACCTACCTACCCGCCCACCTACCTGCCTATTCACCCATCCATCCATCCATCCATAATATATTGGCTGTAGGTGTGAATGGTCGTCTGTCTCTAAAATTCTATTTTCTTACAGGACTAAAGAAATGTGCCTTAGTAAGCTGCCAGAAAAGATTTGCTATAGGCGCTGGACATCACTCTTTCAAGGATATTCCCTCATTTAGTCTTTTGACAGTGGTGATGGAAAGTGCTAGGATGTCAGTCCAAACGTCTTCAAATGCGCTGAGATCTTATTAATCAAACCATTCAGTGACCCCCCCCTGTGCCTTGTGGTAGGGAGCATTGTCATCCTGGAAGCAACCGCTCCCATCAGGATGGAAATGTTTCATCATAGGCTAAGGCTGATCCCTCTGAACTGCTCTGTATTGATCTGCAGTAACCCTTCCTTCTATAACTATACCAGTAGACCCAAACAGTGCCAGGAAAAATGCCCCCCACAGCATAACACAGTCATCAGATCTGCTCGGTGTAGGGACCGGTGGTTCAGATTTTCCCTTTAATTAGCTGCCCCTCTGTAAGTATTAATAGCCATTTTTCACCAGTGCCTGAGGATATTGGTGGGATTTTTCTGCCAATTTTCAATCTTCAACTATTTCACCGACCGGCACAGCGGTTGTTGGAAAAAATGACTAAGCCCTTTGAGGAAAGAAGGGACTGGATAACCTTGGACAAAACCCTTTAAAGGGACTCTTTATGTGGAGATGTGCTTTGAGGGGCAGGAACAGAGGCAAAGCTGCGGCCTATCGCCATCTGTTGATTTTAATGGAGCTCTCAGAGACCATATGTCAGCAGCAAGGCCTTGTGCTAAACATATTGCTGGAAGGGAGGTGAAAACGCTTGCTATTTTTTTTTATTTGTCTGAAAAGGTGGCTCAAGTTCAAACAGAGAAAACAATATTGCAGCTTTTTCAACATATGCATAGAATTTGGATTAGGATGTCATTACACGTTTTGAATTAAAGAGGCAACTATTCTTTGAACATAATTGAATGCTTGAAAGCACAATAGTCCCCTTTTAATAGAATATTTTAACAGGTCTGCAATGTGATCCAGTGTAATGTCTGTCGCTCCACCTGCTCATTATGACCGGGTGGTGGTTGCTGTGTACTTTTCCTCCAGGTTTATGATATTTACCTGCTAGTCCAAAGCAAACTCACACTCTTAATGAGTCTTGAGGACACACCTGTTCTTTCAATTTGATTTCAAAGAAATTAAAGGAAATCATAAGACAACAATGTGCACATGGAGTCTCCACTTCATGGGATGTCAATAAATAAAGCTACTGTGCTACAGTGTTATCAGCTCGTTCCTTGCTGTTCTGTACATGCACATGCTTTGACCTCACAATATCTATTTTACACTTTACCTGTCACTGCATTACTGACTGCTAATTACCAATGTAGCTACACTTTACGTAGCTACACAAAAAAACGACAGTGTTTTGTGTGTGTTTGTGCTGTGGTACTGTGTACTGTGATTAAAGTAAGGTCTTGGTTATTTGGATTATTTTACATTTTCAGATACTGCACATATTTCACATGCCAGAGTGCAGTCACAAAAGAAGATGTGTAATAGCAATGTTGGTCACTGTGCAAATCATAGTATTTAAACAATAATAGCTGCAATTGTAACACGTCCATGTTATGGAGGCATATTGGAGGTGCATTTAAGGGCAAGTCCTTGCAAGGCACATTACTCACAGCAATGTAGCATGTGTTTAAGATTGAAAAAAAGGACTGCTTTACCCCATAATTTTTCTCTACACTTATCCGACTACTTTTGTTGGCTAAATATGACCCAGAGGTTCCCAAAGTGTGGGGCGCGCCCCCATTACAGGAGGGGGGGGGGGGGGGGGGGGGGGGGTATAAATTTGTAAAAAAATAAAAAAAAAAAGAACACTTGGACACTGCTAACATACTGGACTCCCACACAAAGCAGAAGATGAAGCATCGCCAAATATGTTTCCAAACCAACTTCCTTCCAAGCCAAAGATTAGAAAATATGATGGAGCATATCTTGCCTGTGACTTCACCTGCACAAGTGCCGAGGTAGGACCCGGCAGAATTTGTTTTCGCTGCATCAGGAGCACGTGCTGGGCTGTCCAAATCACGGACAAACAGTATCCCAGATTTGTTGATGTTTTTGAACCCGTTTTGCACAGAGAGCCATTTTTTGAAAAATGTATTGTTAGCAATGTTGAATATTATTACACAGGAAAAAACAACTACACGTAAAATAATTACACTCTGACACCTCTGCCTTTCTAAATGAGGGACAGTAAGTGTGTGTGTGTGTGCCTGTAAAAACTGCAGATAGTAAGATTAACAGTAGCAGTATTTTGTCTCTATCCGTCATAGAAATTCATCTTATCTAAACAATAATTTGGCGTGAAAAAAGGCAAACACCTTTGACGTTGCGTGACAAACTCTGTATTCCTCGTCCACACGTACACGGAAAAACTGAGGTTTCGAAATTCTCCAACCTGGCAGGAGTTTTTAAAAATCTCTGTTTTCGGTGATTCACAGTGTTTACGTGTGGATGAAAAGCCCAAACACATAGAAAGAGCTGTGTTTTCAGAAATACCCGTGTAGGTGTGGACGTAGTGTAAAAGAGTTAGTAGTTTATTTTATTGCTGCCTGGAATTTATTGCAGTTTACTTTTATTTGTTTAAATGTTTCCTAAAGGTTAAAGATGTGAAATGAGTTTGGAAACTCCATTAGTGTGAGTGTGTGTGGTGGGGACGGGGTGCGCGAGGATTTTCTTGTAAAACGAAGAGGGGCCTAGCAAAAAAAGTTTGGGAATCACTGATATGACCAAAGGGCAAATAAAACTAAAGCATTGAATAAAAACAAAGTAAGTATAAAATTAATATAAAAAATTGGAAAAAATGAAACAAAGTTTTAAAAAAAACTATTATAAAAGAAAGCATAACGATATTACGGAAAAAAGAAAATCCTATACCATGGCACACAACTCCTAGTCTGTCACGATCCTGGGCCATTTTGACCCAGCGTTTTGAGTTTTAGTTTATTTTTATGTTTATGTATTTTAGGTTTTCTAAGCTCATTTCTATCATGCCGAGGTTGTCATTATAGTTCTTTGTTATTAGATTCCCCTTTTGTCTTCCTACCCGTGTTACGTTTCCCTTGCCCTTCATGTGTTTCATGTCTGCATGTCGTGTTGTCAAGTTCATGTTGTCATCTCTGCATCTTCCTGTGTTCATTGTGTTTAGTTTTACTCTTCCACTGTGACGTCGTTATGTTCATTTGTGTGAGCTTTTTCCCCGTGTGTTTCCACTTCCCCTGATTGCCTCCTGTGTGTTTTTAGTCTATGTGTGTTCATTCACTCCCTGTCCGAGCGTCTGTTACTTTACCTTGTCTCCATGTCATGTTTCCAAGATTATGAACTCATGCCAGGTTTCTACGTCTGCGTTCCAGGGTTTTGTTATGTTCAGCTCACCCAGTGTGATTTGCTTTGTATTTCTAATTCCAACCTTTAATAAACAGCTTGTTTTTCAGTTTATATTAAGTTTTGTTATTTTGCTTGTCCACACTTGGGTCCACAATCTTCACTCCTGACAGTCTGTCTCAGCCAGACTGTGACATAGTCATCCTGAAAAAGGAGGGAAATTTAGTCATGAGATACTGAGGTAGACCAATAGAAATGAGAAGGAACAAGCCCTTTTCCTATTTTACGGCCTTTTAAAACCGTATTGTATTTCTGTGCTGTGTACACTTACTGATGAGACGGGTTTTCAAGTCCATCTCTAAACTCCCTTTGCCACATAACCCAATATCCTAAGATGATGAAAGACGAAAAGTCAGAAATATCATATCATGCCATTTTTACTGGGCGAGCAGAGTAATGAAGCATCAGACTGTTCCATGCTTGATGCCATATATAAAAGAAGAAGACAGCCCAAGAGAACTGAAAATAACGCAAAGCAACAGAGAGGCTGGAGTGCTTCGTTTTGTGTCAATATCAAACAAAGAGGACACTGTGAACGCAAAGAGGTAGATAACAAAGGTAAGTTTTTCAAAATTTTGGAAATGATTGAAAAGCATGATCCACTGGTACAGAAGGTATTAACGTATTACTTCTTCTCTCCAACAAAGACAATGAGAACTTCAAAGTGTGTACTTCATGCACGAGTTCTAATGTTTTTCATTATAAAGTGGCCTCTCGTGCTTTGGCAGTTAGTTTTATGTACCCGCACTCGCTTTCACAAAAGACAATCCACGAGATGACAGCAGGCGCACTAAGTGATTGTAGGCAGGATGAAAAGAAATGTACCCATTCATTTGCGTTTTGTGGTTAATGTGAATGAGGGTTCAGTCTGAGTGAACACCACAACAAGCATGTGAGAAGTTTAGCAATGAAAAAAAAGACTTTTAGGAGTTGAGTAACAGAAAGAATAAACTACAAAAGCACAGGTGCCAGATAACTCCCACAGCAAGTGGGAATTAAGTTTTCTGATCCAATAAACAACCTATCATATTATTCCCCAGGGGTGGGTTTTGTTCCCCTCCTCCTTCAGGTCCAATATTTACATTACATTAGAAAACATGTCTTGTAAATTGACGAGCAGAAGGTTGCAATTAAAGACGCTATGCAGCATCTGTCTTTTCAGCTCCTAAAGAAGAAACAGTTGGAACTGGGGCCGATATGCCAAGTGTGCTCTTCCAGGCTGTCTCCCTTTTTAAGGTGTGGGTCTAGAAACGGTGGCAGGTGTTATGGTCATACTCTTTTCATACATTGCTGGAACTTGTCTTAAATGGCAGCTGCTGACTTGTGGTGTAAATGTAGTTTTTTGTTTGTTTCTTTGTTGACGGAAAGCAACTGATTTATTTTTAGAGAAAGGTTTGGTAATGTTCAAAGGTAATAAAATCCTGTGTGGATTTGTCTCTGTGGGAGAGAGCGAGCAACCAAACACGAGATCAGCTGAGTGGGAGTGAGACTGAAGAAGTGGAGATTGAAGTGTGCTGGAATCAAAAAACTGACTTATTTTAAGAGTCCATATGCTTACAGTTTACCGGTGCGAGTAACGATAAAAAGTCACTGTCATAAAAACACCAAATCACATACTTATTACTTTTCATATTTGATCATCATTTTATATTAATCTTGGACAGATGATGTAATTTGCTGTCCACTATCCTCCTACTCAGACAGGGATTTTTTCCTCTAATTGCACAGTCAGTATATTCCACTGTGATGATCCTCTCCATTTTGACACTTCAGTTGCACACTCTGTACTAACCATAATGGATGGTATTGAAACTAGAAACAGATTTAAAAGCACATTCATGTGGTGATTGAAAAAGAAGTGTATTGTTAGCTGTTATACAGGAGTTTATGTAGGTTAAGAATTTGATGCATTGTGAGGAATAAGATTGCATGACTACCTGTGTCTGTGATTGAAAAAATGCTTTTTTGCAGATTGTGCCCTGAAATGATCAGACGCACAACATTTAAACTGCAGATGAAGAGATTAGCATTGATTATTTTTGCTGTGAATTACTGTTCCAAAGGGAATCTTTGAGTCCTGGCGTTCATGTGGCATAAACCACCCACCAACACTGCTGCAGACCAAAGACGACCATTGTGGTAAAAGCACCCCCCAACGGCAGCAGCCTTCCCCAGCATGACAGTTCACCCTGCCAAACTGCAAAAACTCTTCCAAAATGGCACAATGAACATAGAAAAGGTCTACCCCGGCTTTCAATCTCCCCAGATCCTGGTCAAATCAAGCATCAGCCTATTTAAAATGTAGCCAATCTGCTGTTAGACTAGCTTTAGCCTTTAACTTTGGGGTGGTTCGGGAGATAGACTGGGTTGTGTACCAACTGGAAGATTAGTGATTCAGTCCCAGGCACCTCCAGTCTGCATGATAAACAGTTGTCCCAATGCATCCATTTGAGTGTGAGTGTGGAGGAAAAAGCCTGTTGATTCAATTCAGTTCAGCTTCATTTATATAGTGCCAAATCACAACAACCATGTGATTTATATTATGAGGTAAAGACTCTACAATAAAGGAGAGAAAACCTCAACATACAAGACAATTAGTGCTCAGAGTAGCAACTGTAGTGTGGTCTCCATGACTCACTATGAAGTTGTAGAACCAACCATTTCTCACAACCCATCAACAAAAATCAGCTCATGTGCCAGATAGTAGCATTATTGCATCTGACCAATCACCAGAGGCCTGTAACATTTCAAACGTCATACAAAAGTTCTTCCCAAAAAACGTTTTTCAACCCTACTTAGTCCCATAATTACGGTAATAACATTGAAATGGATTATGACTCATACGTACACATATATAAACAATACAGTTTTACAGTAGTTATTCTAAATATTGAGATAGGTGCTTAAAACTTTGAAGAAAAGTATAAACGCTTTATCCTATTTGAAGCATTTTTTTTTCTCTACATTGCATGAAGCTTTCAAATTAGCACACTTGGCAGAGAACTCTTTTAATAGTGGAAAACTAACATTAGTGTTATCAGACTCAGCCAATTTATTCAAGTAATACACATGACATGAAACTCATTCATACATACATCTGGCATAAACTGACAACGATAGATAACCACTGAGTTATTTATCCTCTTTCCCACTCCCTAAGAGTGCAACTCGGTGGCAGGACACAGCAGATTTGGATTTCAAATTTGACTCTTGTCTATATATTTTTATATTTCTCTTGTGCAGACCACCCTGAGTTTTGCATGTGTGCCTGACAGCCAGAATACTTAAATCTCTTTCACAGAGCAAACCTGATTCAGATGTGACTGTTCCCTCAATTTCCTCCTAAAAATGTGACAGTCCCAACCTGTCACGAAATGCAATTTCTGCCGCTTCAGAATCTGGGTATTTTACAGCAAAAGTGTCGTTTAAAACTGATTTTATGGCCCCTTTCACATTTGACAGCCCAGCTAGTTTAATGCAGATACCCAGAGCTGTCAATCCAAGCATGTTGTATGATACAGTGTGTCATTGCCCTGAGTGGGGGAAAAAACTGCTCACTATTCTTTTATCCTTTACAGATTTATTTCTATTTCGGATCATAGTGGGAACTCAGCAAGCAGAAGATAGAAGGCGAGGAAACAGCCTGGACAGCAGTGCTTGAATTAAGCAGAGTTTCACTAATCATACCTGCCAACCTGTGTGCTTTCTTGTTTCCCTGCAAACCAGTAGCTGCTGATGAAACACCATTCATAACAAAACACCATCAAAATACACCAGGAATGAATCCAATCTTTTCTCTGATCAAATTGACAATAATGAAAATACTGTACTCTTCAGTATCTCCCTGAATACTTATTATGTAAGGCAAAAGCTGCTGTGAGTAGTTGCTCTGCAGACATCAAAATTGCTCTAGTATACAATAAAAAAAAAAATCAAGCAATGGAGAATATCTCTGAAGGGCTAGCTCGGAATAAGATCTCTGGGCGCAAATTGGATGACATCTCGGGGAGGCACACTGCCGTGAGTTCTCAGAAATCGGCTCCTTGAGCACAAGAAATGACAACATCACAGAACTCAAGTATGGAGAAGCTCGCGGCTCTCCAATGGGAGATTGAGAGACCAGTGTTGGACTGTAGAACTGCTTTGAAATTCATATGAGCTGTTCGCACTAAAGTAAAAAGCACCATCACTTCATGCGGATACCCCTTTGGCGCCAGCGGCGGTCCCGAGGCTGGAGCCGAAAAACAACACCCAGATAACGACTGTGTTTAGTCTGTTCCTTCCCATTCCATGCAAGGCCACCTGGGTTGGCTGGAAGACTGTTTACTTAGCCTGGCAGGGCGACACTGGTCGTGTCCAAATTCATGGGCTGCATCCTCCTGAGGACCCGGCCTTCGCGGTCTACGTGGGCCGGGTCCTCAGAAGGTCGGGTAGGCCGGAAGTAAACGGCCGTGAAATTGGACGGGCTAACCTTCTGATTAGCGTCACCGCTGTCTCGGTGGAGTTTAATAAACTCAGCCGTCTGCTCCTTGCTATCTAAAATATAACAGGACACTGGCGTAAATTCTCGACTGTCTCATACTTCTGTTTAATCAGTTTTCTGTTTGACGTTTAGTCAGCTGTGTAAAAACCAAGGAGGAACCCACCCGGGGGATTAATAAAGTTTTATTTTATCTAATCTAATCAAATAACTTTAATCTCAGCCAAAACGATTTACTCACGAACAAACAAAACACTGAAAAAAGCCCAACAATAACATTTTTAGGTTGTCTAAGTGACTTATATATTACGTTTAACCCGAGCAGCGAAAGTCCGCGGTGATCTGAAAATGATGTGCCGGGAGTTGTGCCGTTCTCGGCCGCATCAGTGACCCTCGAGCTCCCGGCTTGCTATCGAGCTGGTGGGTAACAGACGTCTCCAAAAACGTCGAAGCACCGAGCAGTTATTTGATGTTTACACAGCTACTTTCTCGCCTGAAAATATGTTAAAAGTTTATTTTGTGACCCAGAAAGATTAGTATGAGTAATTTTAAAACTTAGTAGCGGCCCCCATTGTTGGAAACTGGAGTTTGGCTGGGCCGCGCTATGAATTCTGGGATATGGTAGGCCACGAAGGACACACCCGACCCATCCTTCAAATTCGGGGAAAAGGAGGACGCATTTGTCGGCTGCATTCGGAGGAGTCTACGAATTTGGACAGCCTTCGGCGCGTCGCTGTGACGTAATTGGTCTACAAATGCGGCCTCAGGAGGATGCAGCCCATGAATTTGGACACGACCACTGTCTCAGCTGAACTATGGACACGCACACACTCATCCCCCTCCCTTTCCAAACGCCTTCGATGCTTGTTTCCTGCGGGGGAACACGGCGGGTTTGTGTGCCGCGCTGGAATGGTACCGCTGTGCAGGGCGGCTGCTGTGTTCGCTTCGTATTACTCCTCACCCCCACCCAATCCTGTGGCTTGTCATGTCTTTCACAAAGTTGTGCTGTGGACATTTATGTGCTTTTTGTGCAGAGGAGTTTTTTCGTTTCCTGTTCTCATGCTGTCCTACCATGGAAGCCCAGCATGAGTAGAGGTCTCTATTTTTCCTCTTGTACTTTCCCATTGTAGTGTATATTTCAGTGTTTTACTGTAACGCTACCGATCTCCAACTTGTATCCCCATGTAATGTCTGTGTTGTGTGTGTAAGGTCGGGGGGGGTCCCATTTCACTGCAGGGCAACCTGCATGTGGTGAATAAAGCTTTGATTGATTGATTGATTGATTGATATTCATTCAGAATATGCTGGCTATTAGTCGGTGAAATCAGTCTTACAGAAGGTGCTGCACCAAGAACCTTCTAATGATTGCTTTGCTTGTTAGCAGATTGCTGCAGGTCACCCATAGTTTGCATGAAAGAAACCAACTTGTCTGCAACTGTCACTAACCAAACACAGAGAGGTAGTAAAGCTTGAGTGCAATGCGTACTGAAAACAGAGATCATTGACCTTCAGAATAAAAGTTGGGCACAACAGTTAAAGTTGATGGCTTAAGTGAGATTCCACATGTCTTTATTTAGACAGCATATTTCCTTTTAACTGGCTACCTGTAGCCTTCAGAGCTGCAGGTACAAAGCTAAACTACATCTAATACACAGCCTAGGTGGCACATTGTTCAAATAGGATACATAAATATTTTTTCAAAGAACTATGAGATAGAGTTAGAGCATATTTTTTTCTGTTAATGCTGCTTGAAACCTAAGTATGATTAATTTCTCGTAACTACTATTAGTAATTTACAAAATCCTGTCAGAAGGGAAATCAAGCTCATTGTTTAACATCAGTCAAATAGCTTGACGTGTGTATTGAACAAAGTCCATTTGCTGGAGACATAACATCAGAGTGCTCTTAGACCTTATTTAAAAAAAATCAATTCAAATCAGCTCTGCTCTGTTTATTTACTATTATTATTCTGCATGAACGAGAAAGCTGTTGAAGGGTTGCCACATATAAAGCTGAAAACCAGTGCTTAAACCTCTCTGCATTTCAACATTTAAAATGTACTGTCGCCATTTTATTCATTAACCTGAATTAATAATACATTGTAAAAAATAAATTATGTATTGCTACTCACTTCTATAGCACAAATTGGACTTTAATTTGGATTTTTTTATGCTGTATCATTTATTAATCGTCAAAAGACTCATTTAAGTTCCATCAACTCACTGGTTGGTATCTCATAACATGTATTCCTGTCTCTGATACAGCAGGTATTGATTGCTGTAATAAAGGACTTTCAGACTACGAGTAGGCTACATGTATAACTGCCTGTGAGCACGATGACATTCTTTCTGCCCTTTTCCATGACCCATTCTCATGCTGTTGCTCTTAGATTGAGGTTATCTGTGAACAAATCGGCCGGTTCACATAGAAAATGAGATGGAAAATGTCGAGATGCACTCCGCCGTATGTGAAGGTTTTTGATTACAGAGGAATTTGTTCTGCAGGTTTAGATGAGACACAGCTCTAAAACACTGTGCACTGTGTCTTCAGAATCGTTCTGCCAGAGCTCAAGACAGCACACCTTCGCTTTTCTTGCTTTACCTAACAATGAAAGACATTTAATTTGAACATTTATAAAGTGAAAAAAGCTGAAAATACCACTGATGGTCAAACATGCAGCACATTATGCCGAAAAGACACGAGTACTGCTACAAACAAGTAATTCTTTCAGCTTCACAAAGAAATGACCTCCATCTTTTTTAAGTTCAACCACAGTTCTGTCAGATATGACACTGCGTGTCACTACAGAATAATCATGACTATTTTTCAATATGAAGTCATCTTGAAACAGTACTCACAGCCGCAGCAGTGTTCCATGGCTCACAGTAGACCTTTGGGTGGATGACTACACATGTAAACATGACTGGAAACCATGCATGTTCTGGTTGTTCCTGTTACTAAAAATCACTGGGGCCAGGTTTTTCTAAAGTAAGTAATTATCAAAACATATTTATTCCTTATTGTGAGATAACACAAGATTAAAATGCTACTTCATGATGCAGACATAAAACACCAGACAGTGAGCCACTGAGACAGCTGAATAATTAAACATAGAATTAAAGTTGAATAAATAAAAATGTGAAAATTGGTACTGCTGTGTAGCTCTGTTCCTAACTATTGCATAATGTTCATATTTCATGCCAGCACAATATGGTGTGGCTCAGTTTTCAGGGATAAAAAGTATATCGATACCAAATTTCAAACTACAGATCTATCTAGAATCTATAAATCCGATATTAATATATTGGTGATTAACTCTTAGTAATGTTTCAGACGGCTGCAAAAATGTATTTACTTCTGCTACGTTTGCTTACATCTTATGTTGATGAACAGTGATTTGTAAATTATAAAAATAGTAGGCCAAGCATGTGAACTCTGTGGTTTATAGTTATCCGTGGCAATTCAGTGTTTTGATTTGTTTTTTCCTTACAATGTTCACAGAAAAAAATCAAAGCATATTTTTACATTTATATTTACATTTGAAATAAAACAGCTAATTAATCAGTCACCCGAAGACATAAAAACATAACATCCATAATAGTTTAATTATATTTTAAAGAAAGTAAAAATAGCAAGAACATCTGGCACTGGCACACTAACTGACTGTCTATAGAGTGCATTCTTACAGTGTTTTATTCTATACACTTTTACTGTACTATTTACCTTTTTCAAGACTCCCCTATGAACCTCCAAAGACCAGACCATGTCTGTCTCTGCAGGAAATGTGTTGGGAACAGGGACAGTTTTCGTGACAGTCTCAAAGTGACCCTTGAACTCCTTGGCCCCATAAAAAAAAAAAAAAAAACACACACAGAGACACGGAATACGCAGACCCACCTTCCCATGCAGGTGGGTCTAAAATTCAGCATCCATCCAAATACATACACGTCAGACACAGAACAGACTCATTGTTTAAAAAAAATTGTATCTGTACAAAAGTATAAAAACTATCCGTTTGTACCACTGCCAAAAGTCTAGATAAGTCCTTGACTTGAGCAGCTTGTAAGTGCTGATAATATTTATGTAGATTCAAATACCTTTGCTCTCCTAAAAAAACCAAATAAACTAACAAAATCACCTTCCACTCCGGGCACCAGGCAGGTGAGCTGTCTCTGAGGTCTCTGTAGAAGCAAAAATACCAAAGACATCAAAAAGACGACCCCCATGCCACCCAGCATGACCTTTTCAGGTATCCACAATACAGTGTGACCTCTGCAAGGAGAAGGTCAAAGGTAAATAAACATAACTCTAACGCTAATTTGACAAAACCAATTATTGTTGAAAAAATGAAGCCCCAATTAAAATATTTAGTTTAAAAATGTATTACAGTGCTGATAGTTTTCATGCATACGGACACAAAAATGTCCGTATGCAAGAGAAACCCTACAAGAGTTCTCAGTTATTTTGTAGTGATTGGTCCCATTCTTCACACTTCCCACAAAAAGATCACTTCCCAATTCAACCTTAATGTAAGAGATAAGTGGCAAAATCTATTGTGGTTCAGTGAACAAAAAAGTAGTTTAAAGTTCAGCAAAATCTAATTGGAAGCTTCAGCAATGTGGATCAACAAATCACGTTTTTCCTTTACAGGATATTTGACATTTTACTCCTTTATATTATGCTACATAATCTGATTAGACTGAAAATAGTTAAATTTTTGGGAGATAGGAACTTGAGTTTTCTAATGGACTGTCAGAGCCTGATGTTAACTAACAGAACTTTCTAAGAATCCTTTCTACATGGAATTACAATAGGAGGAGACCTGTGAACAGATAGCACATACAGCTGGAATGACATGAACAAGTGTACTGTTCTAGGACGGGCTTGAAAAAAAGTTTCTGACATTGTTTCCAAGGGAACCTGGAAAAAAATGAATTTTGTTCTAACTGATTTCAAGTGTTTTCAAATTAGTCATGCTTGGCACAGCTGTTCTGAGTAATTTGTGCTGTTTTTTTAAACTTACGTGTAGAGTGGCTGGTGTTGGTCCAAATGATGGTCTTAAAAAAAGAAAAGTTAACCACTAACATATTCAGCAACTGTCAGCCCACATACACAGTACTTACTGTATGATCCTGTATATATTGTTAATTGTATATATATGCGAGAACACACTGTATGCTTCCAGAGAAGCACTGGGTTTCATCAGTCTCGTCACATTATTGTCACATGTGTGCACAGCACAGACACACACACTGTCCTCTGTGCTCACTTCCCCACTCTTGACTGAATGCTCAGTCTAGCTGTCTCCATGGGGACTGTCTCCTAGCTACACACTCACACACACTCAGCCATGCACATACTTGTCCCATCCCATCTCTCTCCCGGCTGATCAAAAGCAAAGACCTGTCAATCATAAGCCCGCCCCTCCAATCTGGACTTTGTCCTTGGTTACAGAAGACAGTCATCCTCTTTCTTCCTGCCTCTCTATTGCTTTTCGGTTCGTTCCCCCTCTCTCCCTCGCGTCTTTCTCAGCCACTCCAGCAGCCCTCTTTTATCAAAGCCAGTGAGGACAGCTGTCGGGCTGTGGATCTAAACAGCGGGCAGCCGTCATAGTAGGAGGTGAATTAATCTGCCCTGGCATTTTAAACCTCCGGGCCCTTCCCAAACATTATATGTTTGTGGCCCCCTGTATCTTCACTGGTTAATACACACACACAACACTGATGTGGACAACGGCGGCGTTAAAATAACCTGTCATTAACTTGCAAACTGACAGGGCCATTTGCTTATTGGCTGTGCCTTTAGCCTATGCATTCAGAGACGTGGGGCGTTAACACCTTTCTTATATCACCACTCTGAAGACCGATGAGCATTGTCAACAGGTTTACTGACATTCAAAAGGGTAAAACTAAAAACAAGACAAAAAATACAGTCATGATATACATATGTGCAGCATAATATGCATTTATATACCACCCTGCTACTACATATGTCTAATTATGTAAACTTTTTAAACTACTACTGACGCTATCCCAGACGACCCCCAAAATCACAGGTAACTAGCTTAACAAAAGGACTAGCTTCACAGCCAAATACTGCATTAGCGGGCAACATATTGTACAAAAAACAAAGTTGCAACTTATACTTTAAGTACATACCGGCGATACAACCATAAACAGAAGAGGTGGACAGTATTTTTTCCAACAGGATACCATAAACTGTGTGCCGATATTTTCCCTTCTTCTTGCTCACTTGCTTTGCTTGACTGAGCGGACTTCCTGTTCAATAAAGTTTTCTTCCAAAATAAAGCCGTTTCTAAAGTGCATTACTTGGAGCAACCACAGATGGCGCTGTAAACACATAATAAATAACAACTGACTAAGAATGATATTTTAGTGATACAACATTTTACAACTTTTAGTGATAACAGAACAATGTTCTTTGCATTCTTTAACATCTCGGATGAAAATTTGTTATTTTAATGCTGCACTTAAGGCTGAACTTTTCTGTTTTTCTTTCATTTGTCAAGTGATAATGTTGGGTGTTTGTATTGAACATGGCCAAAGTTTCAAAACACAAAGGTAATGGATGTAAAAGTAATCCCTGTGAGACAAACCATCAGACTTTAGACTCTAAAGACTTCTCTACTCTTGCCTTGGATCTGTAAAACTTAAGAACTTAAGAAACTTAAGAAGTAAAAAAATAAGACATCTTTCATATGTTCATTTGTATGTGCTTCTCCAAGGACTATCTGATCTATAATCTTGCAAGGCTATTCTAGTAGAGTCCAAGAATACAACCATAGTGCAGGAAAAAGGCACCTTTTTAACACTTCTTCTGAAAGAGCATTGTGTTTTTCAAAAGAATGACCATCCAGAAAGGAAATTTCTAACTTTCGTGTTGGTATGTTTGATGAACAGCTGTAGTTTGTTTGAACCACAACCACCACAACTACAGAGTTGCTACTGAGAGTTAAAACCATTCAGTTCTACCAGTCACATTTTACAGTCTAATCATGGTGCATAAAGGCTGAACAGTAAAAAGTGAGGCTGATATCAATTACACTATGCTTGAATTGTGTGCATACATCATTCCTTGCAAATATAAGCAGTGGAATGACATTATCCATCACTAACAATGAAAATAAAAACAGAAAAGCTATACAGAAAGATAATTAGAGAAGAAAATACACTGAATGATAGTGCAGTAAAATAAACATAAGCAGTGTGTAAAACGTTTTGTTTAATCACAAATCTAAAGACTACGTCTATATCTGAGAACAGACTTTTCAATAAATGCATAAAAACTTTGGACTCCCCCCCCCTTCCCACTTACAAAGTCAGTGTTTGTATTCAGGCCAGCTCACAGCATCTAAACTGACACACTGACTGAAAAACCTCTCAGCAGGTTTACCACATTTAGAGTGAGAGGAGCTGGTGTTGCCTGCCAATCAGCTTGCTTTATTGTGACTGCTTCTAAGGGCTTGGCTTCAATCTTGATTGAATTCAACTAAATCATTTCAACTTGTAACTAAATTACACTTTTGCCATCAAGCCCATTGTTATTCCGAGGCACTGTGGATGACGTACAAATCGCACACAGCTTTAATGTGAAATAAATAAATTATTTTTTCACTGCAGTTTGTAGTCATTTACAACTAATTTCTCTAACAGTTTCCTCCACAGCAAACAATGCTTCAGTCTTTCCAGCAGGGTGCCATGCTTGAATTTAATATCTCAAAGAGCATTTATTTCTATGAAGTGTGTCATGTTGCTGATTTATCACCTTTCTGACCTTTACTCCTCAGACATCAATTACAAAAATCAAAAGCTCAAGAAATTAGCGCACACACACACACACACACACACACACACACACACACACACACACACACACACACATATATGTAGAAGAAAGAAACCGTAAACAGTAAAAACAGTAATTTATGTCACTAACAAAGCAGGACTTTTATCCTTTTTATACTTACCTAGGACTTAGCATATGTCTCTATGTGTAGCCTTCTGATTATGATTGCTAGCAAAAGCTAATAAATTAGCACATTCTTTTTTTTTTAAATGCGGTCATTTCCTGCTTCTAAAAATCAACATGAAGTCAGAAAAAAACACTATTTTTGAGGATTAAAAAACTGTAAAAATAAAATTTGTCTATCTATCTTTACAATTTATGCTTTGCCAAATTGTCACATGAGATCAGACTTTCCAAGAGTGCCACCTCTTAAAAAAATACATTGATTAGTTAACATTAATTAAAAATATTTATATATTCTTAAGAATCCAATAGTGGCTATAGTGGGAAAAAAACAAATCACTTGACCACCTATGAAAGGTACCCACACTCCCAAAAGTTTTTCCTTAGGGAAAAACTGCATAATAGAGATACCACGCAAGAGTATTTTTTTGTGAAATGTACACATTTTTCTTCTGGCTGCAGCTCACTGACTGAGCAAACTAGTGTGTCTCATTTGACTGGTCAGACAGATCCCTACAGTATGTTTCCAGCAAGTCTTATCTACATGAAACTATAGGGGAACCATTATTCAAAGTCAGATCCTGGACTGGAGCTCCAAGCATGGAGCATGTTGCTCAGTATTCAGTTGGCTGGTTATCTGACAGAAGAATAGATTGGGGTCCAAATGAATAGATAATATAGTCCAACAAGAAACATGAGAAACCTTTTGAGCTGCTAGAGTGAAAAAGAATTAGAACTACACTATGTTTCAGCAGTGTATCGTCGGATTACAAAAACTATATTATTAAAATGATAACATGTGGCAAGCTGACTCAGTTTTCATTCCTCAGTGAGACAAGATGGCCCAACGTGATATTGAAGTCATTTATCACAACAAACACAGAAGGAAGTTTGTATTTGGCACCAATACATTTGGGGGGTTTTTCCTGTGATTTTGGACCAAGTTATCTGACTCATGATCAAACTTTGCTGAGGTTATCTTGACTGGTTTTGGCAACTGTGTGGATGGAAACATCAATGGGGATTTGCAGGTAAAAATCTATGTGAGAACGTAAAGAGGGGTGAATGCAAAGACAGATAACCCTCCTCGGGTACGGCTGCAGTTTCGCTCAGAGCTTAAACACTAGCACTTGCTAAGATAGCCAGGTGGTTTTCATGGCTCAATCTTGATTGGACCTTAAAGACCCCCCACCCCCCATCACATTAGGAGTGTGAACAACAGTGTGCTGGCCTTTTCCTTTTAAACAAGCTTTTGTTGCTTTGCCATGCATCAAGAACGTAATGTGCATATGGCTCGTTGCTGTTTTGGCACAGAGAGGTAAGTGTGACTTTTTCTGGCTGAAAATGTTCAGAGGATAGAGAGCCCTATGGCTCTCTGGCTGGGGACTGTGATTGAGAAAGGCCAGCTGGCTTACTCCAGGTCTGGATGTGAACTGACAGGAGAAATATGGTCTTGGATATTGCCAGAAGGGAAGAGGGTTCTGGGAGAGATATCTTTTAGCTGAGGTTGGCCAACAACACAGTCAACCATTGGTGGCTTAAAACACACGGGTGGGTGAAATCACCCACTGAACTCAGTTCACCCTTCCCAAATGATATGAGCGGAGGACTCAGTTCTGCCATTGTCTGTGCAAACAAAGGAGATTTGAAGCCACTTGCAGAAATAGAGGCAGTAATGGTTTTATTTGCTGGTAAGAACAATAAATCACAACACATCAGGTGCAAAGAAGCACAAGCTTGCAGCAAAAACAACATATTTCAAGCTTAATTATTCTCCTCAGACGTGCCACTTGAGAGAGGAAACCTCATTAAAAGTTATTATACACATCATGAACATGGGGCAAACAAGTCCAGGCAAAAGAGACTGGACTATTAACCCATGTTTGAATAAAGTACTATTCCCCATTATTCCTTTTGTTGCTGTTTGTTATTTGCCCTTGAAACAGACACACAGTTATTGCCTCTTTCAATAACTGTTAGAAATAATGAAATACATTAGATCAATTACCACCTGTTGTGCATGAGGATAATGACACAGTGTATTATAACACTATATAATAGCATTACTACTGCCATATTCATTGTAAACAAGTAAAAGAGTCACGTTCTTTGTATGCATTACTTGTGTGTTCCTCATATTCTACAGTAAAGACAAATTAATATTTTTGGATTTCCACATATTTGGTAATGCTTTGCTTAGTCTGCTTTTTGAATAATATATCAGATAGACAGAAACATCCACATCTGGTCTTATGTAAATCGTTAAAATAAACTAGTTCTGATGGCTGGAACATTAGGATTTCTCACAGCGGGTGTTTAGGCAGTTTTCAAATCACACTTTGCAGCAATGTCCGCATCCCCAAATGTAACTGCCTTGATTGAGTGCACTGACGTTAAGTTAAGAGAGCCTACGGATGATGAATTGGTGTTTCTGTGATTAAAAAATAATGCTCCATCACTGTGCTAATCATTTGCGATGCAAAAGTGGTTCTGACAAATGTGGTTGCCAGGCATGTCTGCTACTGCGTCAGTCCATTTAGCAGCATTTTTGGATGCATTTTAAATGTATTACGCTTCACGCAATGGTAAGCTCTTAAAAGCCCAGTTTCTCTTTGCTCCGGTTGCAGCAGACAGTCTGCAACACTGCACACTGCCGTGCCCATATGTAGGTGAGTATGCACCGTTGGTTTCTTAAAGAGAAGTAAATGTATGCAATCAAGCAAGGTGAAAATGTTCAATCAACCCAAGACCTGCAATAATAGTCTGCTTTCTACCATATACCTCATAACATGGCTATTAAAAAAGTGTGCAGGAAAATGTGCCATCAGTTGCACTTTACCTGTTAGAAGTCACTGGATTTGTTTTTATTTTGCTTTATGTCTAAATGCTCATTTCTCTGTCTTGGTGTTCACCTGAACAATGTTTCCTTGCTGAGCCGTAGTGCAAAAAAGTAACAAATGGGGGATTTGGCTTGGCCTGTCTGTTTCATTGTACTGAAGATACTGTATTTAGACTGTGGATTGTAGTTGGATTCACCTTGCATTGGACAAGGTGAATCACTTCTTATCAGATGTGTGAATAGAGTTTAAGACTGCTAAAACCAAAACAAAGATAAACAAAAACATCTAACACATCGTGCACAACAACTGCTCATTTTCTTGTGTTAACCCTGAGATAAACTGGCGACCTTTCTGGGTTGTACCCCAGCTTTTGTCCTATGTTACAACCTGCCACAACCCTGAATTGGATATGCATAAGAGAATGGATGGATCTTCACTTTTATGTGACTTTAGGCAAATTAGGAAATGGATTTTGTAATTCAAAAAAATTTTACATCTTGAAGCCCTTCCAATATAGTATATTCTTCATTATAGTCACTGCTTCACTGTCTTTTTCTTGGCAAAATTTCCAAGGCAAGTTTGTTTATATAACACATTTCATACACAAGAGTAATTCAAAGTGCATTCTCCATCTGTCTGCTTTACATAATGCATTAAAGCATTAAAGGGAGACAGAAAAACAAAGCAAATTACAAGAAACACTTTTAAAGGAAATGATACATTTCAGAGCAGGGACAGAAACAGAGAAAAGGAGGGTAGTGTCGATTTTTTAAAGAATATTTAAGTTTCAAAGAAACACTTTTAATGAGGACTTAAAGGTGGTCAAACTCTAACCACTAGAATATTGTTATAGCTCTGTGGTGTTCAGACAAGTGTTATACATGATTATTTTTCATCAGGTTGTCAGTTTACTGGTCAATCTATGTTACTACCCGCGCCTAACCTAATAAGCTTTAACTAAAAGAAAAGATGGCGTGAACAGGCAGCAGGATGTGAAGTTCAGTCATTAGGAGAGGCTCGGATTAGAGCCACTGCTGGTTAAGGTGGTTCGAGCATCTGACACAGAAGCCTCTTTGGTGCTTCCTAGGCGAGGTGTTTCAGGCATGTCTAACCTAGCAGAGGCTCATGGTTAGACCTTGGACATGCTAGACATATTATGTCTCTTTGGTGAATTGGGAATGGATAAGCATGCTGTTGGACCTGATGGTTAGGTAGAGAGTGCTTGTCAGTTCTGCTTAAAATTACAAGCCCTCAAATGGACAGACGGACTGACGGGTGGGTGGGTGGATGGATGGCGATAGAGTTCAACAGAAGTCAACTAACATGTGAAACAGACGTACAGATCGCAGGCAACAGTGTTCCTCTGGTAACCAAGGAAGACAGGCTTTTTATCTGTCTTTTTTTCCTTTAAACTTAATCATATAATTTATTGCCTAATGAAAGAGCTAATCCTCAAACAGCAACAGAAAAGGCAGCGATAGACAGGACTTGTCCTCTGGTTGAAGGGCCAGATGACTGTGCCATTCACCACTAATGACTGCATTTAATATTGAAGATTATAGATATTTTTCTGGATTCCAAGTTGGAAAACAATGTTCAGGTTGCATCTTTCAGTGGCAGTATGCGTCTCTAAACAGTTATACTTTTCCTTAGTTTATCCCTACGGTTATCCTAACCTGTAAACACAAAGATTATCCTTACAGTACCACAATAGCTCCACAATATGAAAAGTTTAAAGTGAGACGGATGGATGTATGGATTCAGCTCAGTTTTAGTTATATAGTGCCAATTCACAAGAACAGTCAATTCAAAGTATTTTATGCTGCAAGGTAATGACCCCGCTGTACAATATCAGAGAGATAACCCTAACAATCAGAGAATCCTCTGAGCAATCACTTAGCAACAGTGGGAAGGAAGAATGTCCTTTTAACAAGAAGAAATCACCAGAATAACCAGGCTCAGCGAGGGGGAGCCATCTGCCACCATCATTTATGATTAGAGAGGAATGAGAAGAGTATGCATGGACAGACAGAAAAAGGGAATTAGGAAAAATAAAAATATATAAACATGTGTGACATGTGCAATACATCATCTTTTATCACTAGATTTATTTATGTCCTCTCAATGAATTTTTCTCTTCATCTGTCTTTACAGAACGATAAAAAATTGAGAACTTGTGTTTATTCTTGTTAAATATGCATAAACTGTAAGTATTCCAGCTCCGGTGCTGTACATACTTTTCAGTTTATAGAAACTAGAAATAGAAAACTAGGACTTTCTCATTGCTCTCGCATTACTTACCTCAGTTGCTGCCAAGATGTGTTTAGAGCCAACAGCCATTACAATATACACACTATCACTCCTGACATAGTTTTCATTATTCATATTTCAGTCCTGATTTCCTGACAACTTCTGAGCTTGTCAGTCTGAATGATTTATTCATGCACGCTGCCAGTGGTTTGTGGGAACAGTTCACCTGTTTTAACCTTAATACTAACTGGCACTAGAAGCTACACAGATTAAATGGTTCATACAGTGCACTCTAAAGGCGAAGAAATATGATAATCAATATTTTAAATATCAATCCTACCGTGTCTGCACTAGGCAACGAATGTGCTTTCATTTACGTCCAATCGTGGGAAGGCTCTTTCGCATTGCTGCATTACTGTATAGACAAAGCTATCAATGGATGTTTTTTTTACCCATTATGCACATGGCGGTTTAATACAGACTATTATTATTGCAGTGAAACATACCAAGCAGTGATCAAAATGGAGCCACTTCAAGAGTCTGCCTTTGTAAAACACATAAATGGTTGGCTGATCAACATCCTTCAACAGACCCTGCTTTATTGTACAATAATTCACAGACTCATTGCCATGGATAAGAGGGTTTTACATAATGCCGCTTGCTATTCATTCCAAGAACAAAGTGGAGCCCCTCCTCATGTCTCACTCCCAAATCTGCGGGTGAGCTCGTGATTAATGTGTAATTGACTTGATGAATGGGTTTCCTATTTTGTGAATCCATCAAAACACTGCTTGATTAAGCGTCCTCTGCGACTCTGATTAAAAACCAGCAAGATCAGCTTAATTTAAACACAAGCACGGACCCATCATGTTTCAAAATCTGGTCACGCCCACTGATTATCTCCTTGCAATGTAGGGTAATCAATGCACGCGGAGGCTCGGGTATCGAGGGTTGACATAGTTGTGGTTGTAGGGGATACTTTGCAGGCGATGCGGTGGAGAGTCAGCCCAGTTTCAGCAATCAGTCATGCCAAAAGAAGCAGAATAGGATAGATAGGGGGCGGAGGAGGAGATGGATAGTGGAGGGTAAGAGTTTGAGAGGTGAGAATAAGATGGAATGGGATTCAGACACAGACAGGGGGAGATGGATACAGAAAGTAAAACAGTGAAGAAAGTTTGATAGGAAAAGCAAGGAGCGTGCAAGCAAGTGCATGTGTGAAGGTAGAGATGAAAAAGAGTCACTGACAGAAGAGATGATGAATACATGTGGATATACAGTAAGAGGTATTACGAACAGAAAGGCAGTCGAGACGCTACATATGACTCTCACCTCCTCACATCTTCTTTCTGTGAGAATCTATGCCTAGTCCTTAATTTCAGTTTGCAGCATAGTTGCAAAATGATGTTTTCCAGGGTCTTACCTTCAGAGCTTGGAGAGAAAAAAGCTGGCAACTTCAGTTTCCTGTAGTACAGCAAAGGTAGAATTTGAATTCAGTTTCACTGAGCCATATGGAGGTTGTTTTGAGGGCTCAATTCCCAAAGAGAGTTATGTTCTGTGATTGTGAAGACAGCAGTGCCGTCACTGTAAATAACATCCAGTGGGGTGTTATTTTTACATTTGATCACAGTGCAACAGGATAACAGGGTTTTCTCAGACAATGACTGGGGTCCTCATTTACATCAAGGACTGTATTTGAAGGCGGGCTGGTATTAGAGTCAGGCTTATGTCTGCAAGTCGCTCTGTTTCACTTGAGTAAGTGGTCATGTTCATGCAACAGTGGCTCATTCCCATTTGCTCTTTTGAATTTCCTGTCTTAAGCTGATTATATCAAAGCAAGCGATAGTTCACTAGCTTGGCACATAAATGAGATTGTTCTGAGTAACTTTATTCCTTTATCCCACTACACTTACACCAACATCAAAACTGGGGTGGTCATCAAGCAACTATGTGCTGCAAGAGTCAGCAAATAAATAAACCAGACTAATTCACGGAACATCAACGCATATTTTTTTCTTAATGTTCAACCTTTGTTGCTACAACCCCCTCACCCAGGGGGCTAGACTACTATACAAACTCAAACTGTTTCAACTAAAAGCCTTTAGTGCTTTGGGGCATTTCATTTTTTTTAACAAGGCTTTTACTTTGAAACATATATACACACACATGCAACAATCCGGTCGTTAAGCGATGACCTGACGAATCCTACTTCCGGGCCTAAAGTAGTCTGCGTTTAATATGGCTCTTGTGTTGTTAACATGTTTAATGTTTTGTATTTTCTTCTATTTAATCTCAAAAAGCTCCTAAAACAGTCAGTGATCACTGTTGACCTCCCTCGGCTTTTATTACCGCTAATCATTTATTTAAGCTCGGTTTTTAAAACCTTAGGATGTAACTACAGCCCAGCCCATGCAGCAGTATATGAATGACTAACCTCGTATTGTGGATGGATTATCTCAGTTGTTCTCCTGGCTGAAGTTTGGTCCTTTTACAGCATCCTGCCATGCGATTACATTTGTTCCTGACCACCGAGAACACTCACGTTAACTTTTATCGAGTGGAAAAAAAGTTAGCTTGTTTATATTATGCTAACATAGCTGTGTCGCTAGCGGTCACGTAGCACATCATTATATACCAGCTAGCCAAACTTCAGTAACCCTACAAACCTCACTGCTGTTTAGTTTTCTGTCTTCATTTATGTTGGAAGTGATAACAGAGCTGTACGTTTTAATTTGTTTCCAAAACCCTGCAGTCAGGACATGCTATATTGTGTTTAGATAGAAGCTAGCGAGCTAACTTCCTGCTAACTTCTAACTCCGTTAAATGTCATAAATTCCGTTTTCATGGATGCCTGGATGTTAAACTCAATTGTTACACCTGGTAGAGCAGAACACTGATCATTTTATTAAAGATGAAAGACTTTAGACAGTTTTTCAACTCTCAGTAATGCCATAGTGATCATTTGATATATGGACCTGCAGCGGAGTTTAGGCCCAGACACGGCTAGTGACGTCAGACTTAACGACCGGATAGATAGAAGGGACCACTTTTGACTCAAACTTTATTAGATTTTAATATTTGAAAAACAGAAGGTAACAGAATGGACCACTTTTAACCCACCATGTATTTGTGGGCTGGTCTGTATTTGTTTATGTTTAGTCCCGTCATTACCAGAGACTTGCTTTTTATTTAACAACCTTATAATATGGATCTTTCAGTTCTTCATCATTGATCTAGGTCCACTGGACTTTTGCCGAGCTGACAAGTCTGCAAGTAAACCCGTTTTATATTTGTAAGAGACTGTGTGATTACCAACAAAAATCCCACGTTGCATTTTTCTTATGTTTACAATACATATTATCTTTAGTTTCTGTGATGTGAAAGCAAAGAAATGGGCTTTTTATCTTCTTTGACCGAGTGGGTGCACTGCATGCTGGCTGGGCACAGTTTCCATTCCACTTTGGCATACAAAATGGCACATGCCACTTAGGGAAACTTGAATTAATGAGTCCCTGTAGAAAGTAAACAAAATACTTATAATATAAACAGCATCAGGAACCATGCAGAACAGTTAACACTGTCCTGCTTCTATTATCTGAATCCTTGTTTTTTAAAGTACGCGCTGAAGCTTGGAAAAGATTGAAGTTTTTAATTTAATATAGCAGTACAAATCCCATTGTCTATCCAGACCCCCCTGAGCTGTCTTTCATACTACAATATATATATTCACTCATCTGTCTTCACACATATTTGAACTTGAGTGAGATCCCATTTTTAATCCATCAGGGTTTAACATGATGTCAGTCCACCCTTTGCCGATATAACAGCTTCAACATTTCTGGGAAGGCTTTCCACAAGGTTAGGAGTGTGTTTATGGGAATTTTTGAGCTTTCTTCCATAAGGACATTCATGAATTCAGACACTAATGCTGGACAAGAAGACCTGGGTCGCAGTCTCTGCTTGAATCCATCACAAAGGTGTTATATCGGGTTAAGTTCAGGACTCTGTGCAGGCCAGGCAAGTTCTTCCACACCAAATTCACTTATCCATGTCTTAATGGACTTTACTTTGTGCACTGGTGTGCAGTCATGTTGGAACAGGAAGGGACCATCCCCAAACTGTTCCTTTAAAGCTTTAAAACTGTCCACAATGTCTTGGTATGTGGATGCATTAAGAGTTCCTTTCACTGGAACTAAGAGGCTGAGCCCAATGACTGAAAAACAACTGCACATCATAATCCCTCCTCCACCAAACTTTACACTTGGCACAATGCAGTCAGACAAGTGCTGTTCTTCTGGCAAACAGCAAACTCAGATTCAGCCATCAGATTGCCAGACGGAGAAGCGTGATTCATCATTCCACTGTTCTAGAGTCCAATGGCGGCGTACTTTACACCACTGCAAGATGCACTGAAATGTCATGTAAGGTTGTCAGATATAAACAGACATATAGATTTTGGCATATGGTAAATACCAGCAGAATATCTTATGGCTGCAAATCCAAGATCAGCACTCCTTTACGACAATAAGTAAATTTCATATTAATTGTTTATCAAAGACATGAAGTGTTTTCAGTTTATCTGGGGTTTTTTTTTAATCTATTGATAGTTTCTAAAAAGGATGTGTGTAAATCAAAAAGCAGCAATTTCTTGTTTCTAAACTGCACACAGATTGTAATTCATATTTTTTGGCAATGTTTAAAAGAGCGCTGAAAAGCCAGCATTCAAGAAATGTAATCTTTGATTAGTAAAAAGCCCTTGTTGATGACAATATTATTTGTTCACACCAAAATGAGACTCATGCGTATCCCAGTTTCTCTAATTCATTCACTTTGTGGTCTACTCACCCAGTTTAGTTTCCGGAGCTTTGGAGATAATGAAACTTTGCCTCATCTCTGCATACAACAGCATTCATTAACAGTCAGAAGAGCATTAGCGGCAGAAAAGCGTTTCCCTCCTCTTTTCTCACCTCCCCTTCAGTTAGAGGTCTTATTTTCTTGGCAGCCATTAGTCATTCTCATGTTTTCATGCCTCATCTCTAGTTGTTGATGCTGTTTTCATTTGAATTTCAACCTTTAATCTGACAAACTTCACAGCCCCTCTTTTGCTTTCAACTTCATTCTGTTTCTGCGCCTCTATTTTTACTCTGTTTTTTTTTTAATTCCTTTTTCTCTCATACTCTCTTTTGGTCTATCATCCATTCTCTCGTCCCCACCACCCACAAATCACTACTCCTACTGAACATCAAACAGAATCCATTTCCTCTGGAGAGCAGGAATAGTGCGTGATCTCTGTTTGACAGCTCACAAATGAGCCTGATCCCTTGTATACAGGACACACGTACTAAGATTCCCCACGCAACCACAAGTGAAGTGCGTTTGGGACCTTTGTCATCAAATGAGAGCTCGGCTGGCCTGTTTGCTTTCAGGCACATGGACCGATTGTGTTTCCCTGCTGAGGTGCAATTTCCCAGCAGTATGAACTCTGAACCTGTGGTATCAACTCTGACCCCCAGTGGTGGAATGGATGGGAGGAATGAAGAGGATAGTGGGTAAAACATGCAAAAACAAAACATTTAAATTATGTACGCCAACACTATACCTGCTCACGCTGCATTTCACAGTTCAAATAGTGTAATCTGGGCACCAAACTGTACAGGCATATGCACTCTTAACCATTGCAGCGCACACACAGTATATCAAAAAGAGCCCTTATACTCTTTAGTGTAACTTTGCAATGCAATCTTCTGTGTAATTCAGGCCTGTTTTTCCCACCACAGCACTAGTATCATTGGAGCTGTGTCACTGTGACATCGTTTCACTGTGCCTCCTGACACTAGGTTCACATGCATGAACAGCTCCCAATGCACTTCTGCGGTGTTGCAGTGAATGAAAAATTCATGGGGAACCCTGGCAAAAATCCAGATGCAGTTTCATCCCATAAATATTTATCTATGGGTTAACTATTGTGTTTGCAGTTGAGGAGGGTGAGGGAAAAGGAACAACGGGGGCAAAGAGGTCGCAACCCCAAATAAATTCCCTTTTTCCAGGCGAGTGACTAAAATAGTCCATCGGCTTAGATAGACTGCACCGAAAAAAAAAAAGTTTTTCTCAACTATTGTTCAAACGTTTCTATGACAGGTATTTTATGTGTGAGTGAAGAATTACTCAGCCGTTATTTTATGAGCTAAAAGCAGATTGAATTGGTTATCCACACAGAGTTCAATTTGATTTTTTTTTTTTCCATTTCACATCATTTTGACTTTGGAGTGTCTGTCAGACAAGCCAGATGGACAATTCAGACCCAAAGTATCACTCTTTAAATCTGAATTAGCTAAATCCTAATAATAGCATGCTTAGCACTTACATTTCAGATTTTTAGCAGCAATGAAGAATAATTAGTTACATTTAAAGGAAAGGCTAAGATTTCTTTTTTAAAAAACCTTTATACATTTTTAAGAACGACTGAATTAAAAAGTGAAGTTTTACTGAATTAACTAAACTAGTTAGTACACCATTTGGTGATACAGCCTAAGGTAAGCAAGTTAGCTATGCCTTCATCCTCCAAACGCATCTTGCCTGGATGCTAGAATTTGACAAATAGCTTGTGTACATCTTTAAATTTTCAAAGAATGATAACCAGAAGAAAAAAAGCAACACTAATGTGACTGAAATGACTGCAAAGTAAAAAAGTAATCCACACCTGCAGTTCCCTCTAAGCCAATGTTCCCTCTAAGCTGCGTGCATGCGCAATTGCGCACTGCTGGCGCGGTCTCTGCACACAGAAAATCTGCATTGCGCACAAAAAAATAAATAAATAAATAAAAAAATCTAACCTGAATTGAAATTAAAATAAATTCGTTAACAATTCTGTTTTGCAGTGTGAGTCAGTAAGTGACTGGCTGCTCCAGTATGGGATTAGAACGATGCCACCTTATCCCATAGTCCAGCCAATGATGCGATTCACATTCGTATATACGCAGCTAATCAACGTTGGGCTGTCAGGCTATGACAGCGTCCTTATGTGCGACACCGGCAAAGCAAAGCAGCGTGGCTGATGTGGAGTGAAGCTACGTTAATGACAACGTGGACAACCATTGGAGATGTGAGCAGGACAGATGGAACAACTGACGGAAAACGTGTGGACTTTATACCAGTTTTTAAATTGTGTTTATAGGCCACGTAAAACCAGAGTTATGATAAAAATATATGCAATGTTTGTTTTTTTTTCCTGAATACTATCGTTGTTTATATTTACTGCAAGAAGAAACAGTAAAAACGACGTTTTATAAGGAAAGTGCTCGAAAGCGCTTTCCACCTGGGTGCAAACACATGTTTTCACAGGACTCTGTACACTCCTGTATATGAAATGTAGGTTCTAAAACTGCTTGGAAAACCACCTTTAGCAGCAATAACTTTAAGTGATTGTTTGCTGAATGACATCATCGGTCTTTTATATTTGCAGCGAAATTTTAGCTTATTCTTCTTTACAGCATTCCTACTTTACAGCATTGAGGTTTATGGGAATTTTTTAATGCACAGTTCTCCTTAAGGTGCCTTTTGTCCCAGTTTGTGCCAAGATTTTGCTGTCAGACAGATGATGTCACATTTGACTCTACAATACTTTGACATACAGAGGACTTCACATTGACTCAGTAAGTGCAAGGTGTCCACGTCCTGTGGCTGCAAAACAAGCCCAAATCATCATCCCTCTACCATCGTGCTTAACAGTTAGTATAAGGTGTTTATGCCAATGTGCTATGTTTGACTTTTCCCTAATGTGGTGCTTTGCATTATGGTTAAACATCTTCATTTTGTGTCTAAAAGGATATTTCTTAGCAGTCTTGTGGTTTGTTAAGACGTAACTTTGCAAACCGAAGCTGTACTGCTATCTTCTCCTGTCAACCCTTCCAAACAAACTTGCTTATTTAATCTTTTTTTAAACCTATTGTCAGGACCTTCAACATTTAACATACTAACTGAGGCTTATAGAGACTGAGACGTAGCTTTTAGGTTTTTTGCTGGGACATCCACCTCTAGGAACACATCAGATGCACCAGACCAGAAAACTGTCAAAATTTCAGGGGTTTTTTTTTTAGAGGTGGTGACACACAAGGTCATTTAATTACCAACTGCTACTTACACTATTAATTCCTAAGTAAGGAGGTACTTAGTGTTTCACAGCACTGCATAGTCTTGTAAAAATGTTCTTTTTCACATAACTGTAAAAGGCCATTTTCGTGGTCCAGCTCACTTTGTTGGCTCCGATGTCAATCGTCACGTGGGTCATGTAGCCTTCAAATTATTCTCACAATTGCCTACTGGGTAGCTGGAACGTGTACTGATAACATGCAGACTTGTTTTTTTAATTTCTAACATTTTAAAACTGCATCTCAAACTTGTATGCTGTTGTATCTCTATAGCATGGCTAGCATGTGTTGCTAACTTTCTGAACTACTGGGAGCCTCCAAGATCCCAATATCTGTCTCCCCTTTGTTTTTACTCTTTCTGTTTATGTGCTCGCTGCTCTGTGTGTGGGTGTGTTCACCTGCCTTGCAGGGACAGGATCCTCCTGGGATCCCCGCCCTCTCCTGGATGCACCTGAATCAGTTAAGCACCTGTGGATCATCTGGCAATCACCTGGTATTTAAGCTGGGACCTGACCTTCAGTCTTCGCCTGAGCGTTGTCTAACATTGGTAGTCCTCTCTGTAAGTCTCTGTTGCTGTGAATTCACCAAAGATTTCTAATGTGTTTCTTTCTGTGCCTAGGACGGCCCATCGGAGTTCTGGGAGGGTTTGTTACTTGGCGGAGTTTCTGTTCAGGAGATTCAGAGGATCAGGGGCTTTCTATTGAATTTTGTACATGCTGGGACTTTTGAGCACTTCAAAAAGACTGCACAAGCACTGTAAATAAACTCACTGAACTTTCATTCCTGATTCCTGCGTTTGAGTCCGACCAGGCAAATCATGACACCGTTATTTCAGTGGACAATATTTACTCAACTAAAATTGCATGGTGGGTACCTACCAGCTTTGCTTTCCCAAAAATTGCTCTGCCAGTCAACACTACGTGTCGCAGAATTTCATTCACATTTTAGAGTTCAGTCACTATAACCGCTAGTCTTTAAGATGGGGATTTTAGTAGATTTGCAGGCTTTAAGTTATTTAGGTATAGATTTTGAATCAACTGAAAATTTGATGCAATAATCACATCAAAAATAAAAGACAATCACAACTTTTAGTATTCATCTTAAAGAGAAATAATTATCAATTTCCAGTAAGCACAACTTAAGCAGAAATCTCAACATTATTGTGTAGCTAAAGAAAAAATTATGATACAATAATATGTGAAGAAAAATTGTATATATTTTATATTTAAATGTGAAGTTATTCTGGTGGAGTAGTTAAGTTCAGCTGGAGAAACCAGAGGAAAAGTCAGTGGATTTAAGTCTGGAATGATGAATCGACTCACCGCATAAGACTTATTTGGACCAGGAAAAAAAAATGCCAACAAGAACAGTCCATCAATATAAAAAAGCTTCCTGACTCTTCCTGTGTTATGAAGTTCAGTAATCGAGTGTGAAGGACCTCGGCTAAGAAGACAACCACAGACCCAACACAGCAGGCCAACAGTTTAAGAGAAAAGAAATCGTGTTAAAGCTCTGAGAGCATGACACAAAATATGTGGTCCGATGAAACGAAAATTGACCTTCAGACTGTGTTATGTCTGACAGAAACCCACCACACATACCTCATCATTCATCTAACATCAGCTTACTGTGATGCATGCAGGTGGAAGTATCAGGCTGAGGCTGGGAGGCGGGTGGTTGTGCATCCTGTGAGGACTGAAGGAGACAGAGACAGAGATGGGAAAGAAAATAGATTTTATATTGTTGATATGATTTAGATTCAATCAGGATCCTCTGTGAATGACACAAACCACACAACAAAATAAACAATGGATAGTTGAGTGCAAGAACTTAAAGGTCTATGAGTTATTCAAGCCAAAAATGCAGATATGAATCTTACTAGGAGTCTGCACCATGCATTAAAATAGCTTTGCACAGATGCTTGTTGCTTGGCAGACGTGCAGTTTGTGGTCCACTTGCCATCTTATGTTTTTCGTTTTCATTTCCAGCACGTCATCATGCAGCTTTAAGTACAGACTGATGACTTATGAATCTCAAGCTGGCAAAACTCTTTACAATGAGACATGACAGACGGTGGAGAAGTTGCAATATCATTTTCACTGATTTAACTATCTGTGTAATATATCTGCTTTAGTAGGTCATTAAAGGCAGTTTTGTAAATTAGTGGATATTTTGTGGCAATATTAGTAGCTGCATGCACATAATTGCTTTAAAAGCTCAAACTGAATTCCAGAATAAACTGGCCTAAAGTGATTAGCATTTCATTTCATTGCAGAGGGGTAGACGTGCACTCTTCCACTTGTGAAAAATAGATCCTTCCATGCAGAACTAGTCCTCTGTGGGGAGTTTTTTTTAATGCTTTTAAATTTTTAAATTTAAATTTAATGCTTTTTAAAAAGAGCAGCACAATAATGGCAGCTACTGCACTGAACAGAAGACAGATATCCATGTTTTTGGTGTCGATCGAGCAAATGTTAGCGAAGACCCCTGAGGAAGATGAATGAATCGTCAGTTTAAGCATGTTTCACATGTACAAGAAAACAAAACAATGCATTAAAATCACGTCTAATATAAAGAGTTGACCCAAAATTGTCAGTTAGAATGATTTAAATTAGAAATAGAAAATATGTACGTGAAAATACGAGAAATAGATCAAAGGCTAAAGATTGATACATAATAATAGTTATGGTCCAGGCAGAAATAGAGTATATAAGCAGCTATTAGATGTATTGTCATTCAGTTTAGTGCAGATGTTTACTGCCCTGCTTACTGACTCCTAAAGACTTTTCTGTTGAGCGTGAACTTCTTTTGTGATGACTGTCACGGCCTATTTTATTTATAGCCTATCGCACATTTAAACAACAAAAGTTCACCCAAAGTGCTTTGGAGACGGGCACATTTACTTTCCAGGTCTCCAAAAATCCCAGTTTGAAAATACATGAAAAGATGAAAGATCTGTTTCCTTTTCATTAAAATTTGTTCAAAATTAGTAAACTGATGATGCTTCACCTAATAAGTCATAACAGACTGCATACATACAAGTTAACCAAAATTATAGCCACATCGGACTCCTAGCCTGACTGCTAATTATTTTTTTACATTTGTCTGAAAAATACTTTAAGTTATAACCTAAATCTCAGCTAAATGTAGATAATAATTGTGTAAAACATCATCATGCAACATATTGTACATGTTGTGGATGCGACTGTACTGAGAAGCTGAGAGAAAAACCTGGAGAACTAAAGATTGATTCAGAAGAAGCACTGAAGGCAACATTTACATATTAGCATTTATGCTGCATGCCAGAAACAGCAGCTTCTGGTCAAATTCAGCACATGCACTGAATCTGCTTGCTTTCACCAATGCGGCCGATCTATTCCATGGAGTTGATTTCGGGACTTCACATAGATAATGAATGGTGTTATTTACTGAAGGGAGGCCACTGTGGAGCAGCAAGAGGAGATGGCTAAGAGGCTGGCAGATGTGTGTGTGTGTGTGTGGCAGTGGCCCTGAGCTAAACTAGCCCATCCTGTTTCTGCTAGGCCGGCTGTCTCACTCCGCCGAAAGGGGTGGGAGAGCATACTCCTCAACATAATGCCTCCCGGGCGTATGCAACTGCAGAGACACACACACAAACACACAGACAAAAAGGAAAAAAAAACACCAAATCACTCTCCTACGCAGCATCTGTCCTCTGCTGGATGAAGCAGGCCATGAGGTGCTGTGGTGAAGAGTGGTTCCAGCAACGATTTGGCAAACAGGACCAACAAAGGGTGCGTGTGTGTTCATCTCTATACATGTATGTGCTCTGTATGCTTACTTTTTACACGTGTTCACGGACTGCTGTGAGAGTCTGTGACCTGCATGTATGGTTTCTACATCGTTTTCATTTCAGATCTTTATGCATGCCTGTATTTGATCTCTGTTTAATGGCATTGGCTGGTGTGTGGGTGTGTGTGCGTTTATGCCTGGCTGTACTGTCTGTGTGCACGTCTACATTTGTGTGTATTTTGCGGCTCCATTTTGGCTCAGGGCTTGCAGTAGTGAACCCCCAAACGGGAGGACGCAGAGCTGTGCCATAGAACACTTTAGCTGTGTTTAGCCCACAGTTCAAGCTGACAGATAGCCGACTGCCAGTTTGTCCGTATCCACATGTACATGCACCATAGCAACAGTAGCAGCACCTAAGCTCTCGCTTTTGAGTCACTGCTTATACTGAACATGTTGGTTTATGTTAAGCAGGAGAAGGTTGCAGACAGTTTTCCACTGTGGGCTTATATATTTACAGCTCTTTCATGTTTCAATGGATTTCTTGTGTGTCTTTGAACCTGTGACCACTATTCAAAGCGCAGTATTCAGTTCTGAAAATGTTCTAAAAGCTGCCAAGCATACATTTTACCTGCTATGCAGTACAGAGCTAAGTACATACAGTGCATCTGGAACATAACCAAGGCATTTTTACTTGTTCCGCATTTTATCACATTACAGCCTTATTCCAGAATTCATTCTTCACCCCAAAATCCGTGGGGCAATTTATCCCATCGTCTGTGAAGGTTCTCAGTCATCCAGGTCATCGTAGTCAAAGGAGCTTGCAAAGAAAATCGTCTGGACTTCTTTAAGTTACTTGAAGACGTTTCACCTCTCATCCGAGAAGCTTCTTCAGTTCTAAGGTCAAATGGTGGAGAGTCCCAGATTTAAACCTAGTGGGAGTTTCCCCCCACAGAGGGACAAAAGGACCCCCTGATGATCCTCTAATCGCCTGAGCCAAGGTGTGAAACTGGGTGTGGGTCCCAATCAATTTATCCCATCCTTTGCTTTAGAACCTCTCAAGCTGCATAAGATTGGATAGGGAGCATGAGTGCACAGCCACTTTCAGCACTCCAAGAGATGTTCAAGGACACTCACAGAGTGGTCCTAAAGAGAGACCTTTGTTATCTTTGTTACAGAAGCTCTGAAGCAGGTTATCATCAAGAATGTCTCTCTGCATTGCTGCATTCATCTTCCGTTGACCTTGACTAGTCTCCCGGATCCTGCTGCTGAAAACCATCCAGCATAATGCTGCCACCACCATGCTACACTGTAGAGCCGGTGTTGGCCAGGTGATGAACGCTGCCTAGTTTGCTCCAAACACAACGTTTGAATTCAAGTCAAAGCCTTTTTTTGTTTCATTAGAATTTAGTTTCTCTTGGTCTGAGAGTCCTTGAGGTGGCTGTCATCATGTGCTTTTTGAGGATTGGCTTCTGCCTGGCCACTCTACAAGGTTAGTGGTCTAATGACATTGATCGTATCAAGCTTCTTATCATACCCTTGGCAAGAAAACTGCTGTAGAACTATTCTCACTCAATCAAGCCATTCGTTTTGAAAAACCAGAGGATCTTTATGCCACGACATCAAGAATACACTTCTGGTAATTGCCAACTTTGAATCCCTGACTTCAGACCAGCATAATAAGCATTCTCTGATGAAGACAAAAATAGTGAGGTATATAATGAGTGACTGAAGATATTTTCCATCGAGCATTGAGATGCGAATAGCGCCCATGTCATAGTAACACACACGTTCAGGTCCCCAGGTATTCAACTCCAAGATCTGTCTGATTGCAGCAATTTTCTTCTCTAAATTTCTGTCTGTCTAAATTATCCATGATTTGTTTTCCCCATTTAGTCTTCCTCTACCGCTTCTGCGCCTGTCTGTCTCCATTTGTATTTGACTTTTTCTGTCTGTCTCGGTCTCCCGTTCCGTCACGTCGTTTTGACTCAAACGCATCCCCTCTACCACCCCTCCCCTCCTTTTTCTTTTTTCAAATCTCCTGCCACTCCACACCTGCTTTGTCTCCCAAAGTCATCCTAATTAGTGTTTAAAGCTCCTGCTCCCCCACGGCGAGGTCGTCTGTGCCCGTGAGCCACCGCTGCCTCGTCTTCGCCATGCCCGCTCTAATGAAATAGCCCTATCTGCTGACATCAATGCTCGTGCGTGAGGGTGTGTAAGAGAGAAAAGAGACCACTCGCACATCATTAACAGCATTACCTCAATTACAGAGTCTGACAATGAGAACTAGCTGAGAGAGATGGGGAGTGAGTGAAGCGTGGGGGGGTCGAGCAAATGAAGTAACTCAAATCGTAGCCTATTGAAACAATGCAAACAGTAACTTTACATATAAAAAGGTTATTTCCTCCTTGGGTCACACCTTCTTTTTTTCACTTTTAAAAAGCATTCATATTCAAGAGTGGGTGTGATTGAATCCACGCTGACACATCACTGGGATGGAGATATTGCAGCACATGCAATCACACCAGCTCAATGGTTTCTCTGTCATCCTCTATCTTGTTGCATGACAGTGCTTTCTCCTTCCTCCTCAATAACAATAACTAGATTTGACTCTTGTCATGATTTTCCAGCCCCGTGTTCCTCCTCCCTCTTTTATATATAAAAAAAAGTGGGGTGGGGGGGGTGGAAGAAAAAGAAAAGATGACCTGATGTCTGTCTATTATTTACCCCTGAATTTCCTCTGGGAACAAGAAACAAAACAACAAAGGTCGGATAAAAAAAGGAGCAAAAGGGGACATGATGGAGTTGGAGGAGACACTAGCTGTGGGGAGAAGCGGTTTCAATCAATATCGTGAATCTGTGGGGATTTGAAATGGTGCCCAGGGACAGTTTAGGAGCAGCACATCCGCTGCCGATTGTGTGTCTCACCCAAGGGGCGAGGCAAGTCAGGACTGCTCGACCACCGCGCTCAACAAATCAATAGTCCTGCATTTTATGTGTGTGTGTGTCTGCCTGTGTGCGATCTGCCCACAAGCTCAACGTCCGCTGACAGAGAGAGCCAGGTGAAGTGTGTTGGGTGAGAAAATTGTGCAAACAAGGAGATTGTTATGGGAGCCGGGGGTAAATAAATGCTGCGGTAAAGGTTAGGCGCTGTGCTGGATGAGATCTTTTTTGTCTTCTGTCTTTTCTTCTATTGGGAAGCTGAACAGATTTGAGCAAAAGTTTTATGACGTGAAACGCTGAGAGAAAATACCATGGGATTGTTTCTAACACAGGATGAGGGGATATGGCTGAACACACAGCGGTTATATTAAAAGGAACATTGTTTTTTCTGTTCTGATATGAAGCTGTCGCTGCACCCAATGTAGCCAAGATTACATGGAAAACAATTAAAGCAGGACCACTGCTGCATAAATTAATACCAATGTTGGTATTTAATACAGTATGCTATGCATTTATTAAAAACACTGCATTACATTCAAGTGTTGATATTTTCATTTTCCAGAAACATACTTTCCCTATTACATTCTAATACTTTAGAATCAACTTTCTTCTAGTTAAACAGATGATTCTCAAACTTTAGACCCAAAGGGGGGTTTGCATAATTTAGAATTCAACATAAATGGGAAACATTACTGCAAATTTAAAAAAAAAAAAAAAAAAAATAGAAGAGGCCTGTAAGGTCTAAACGCATAACAGACAGACAAAACTGAGAGTACCAAAATAAACTTACACAGGCAGCCAGACAGAACACTGCGCATAGGATAAGGGAGATCACGACACAGACCAAAGGAAACACAGGGCTTAAACACACAGAGGGAACAATCAGGGAATGGGAGACAGGAAGGAAACACAGCTGGGACAAATCAGGGCTAATCAGCGAAACCAGATACATTAACATGAGACACGGACTTTCAAAGTAAAACAGGAAACATAACACAGAGATGCGAACTTGACATGTGATACAGCTGACAGGGGAGACAGAGCAACTATGGAACGCAGAGACATAAACCATAAGACAGAGAACTGTAAGAAACCAAAAGACTAGAAATGATAGATAATATCAAAATCAAAGTTCAATACTAATATAAAACTGAAAAATCTGGGTCGATGACCCGGGCACCCTAACAGTGGCACATAAGTCACATATGAGATTCTAAGGAAGGTCTGATTAAACTGATTAAACAGAGGAGATGAGCTGCTGGCCTCGTTCTTGTCTTTTTGTTTCATGATGGCAAATGTTTTCAGTTAGTGAAATATGGATTCATGCAGACCAGTTGAGCAGATCCCTTATTTGTTTTAGAAAAACAATGAAGCCTTATCCAGATGTGCAAGCTACCAATTCCATATGAATTAATATACCCCTATACCATCAGAGAGGCAGGCGTTTCGGCTGAATGCTGATAATAAAGCCAGATAGCCCCTCTCCTCTTTGCTACAGATACTAATCTCACCACAAAATAGTTTTCCACTGTGTCACAGTCCATTTTATAAGGGCTTTGGCCCAGAGAAGACGGCTGGTGTCCTGGATCATGTTCACACATGGCTTCTTTTTTGCATGATAGAGCTTTAACCTGCATTTGTGAATGAACTCTGTTCACAGTCATTTTTGGAATGATTTCTGCTCCTGAAACCATGCGGTGATTTCCATGACAGAATCACGACTGGTTTTAATGCAGTGCTGCCTGAGCTCCCTAGGATCATGGCCATCCAATATTGACTTTGTTTGACCTTGGGAGTTTTCATGATGGATAATAAGATATCATCAGTCAATTTTACACTGAAGGAACATTATTCTAAAGTTTTTTGCAGATTGGTGAACCTTTGCTCATCTTTACATCTGAGAAACTCTGCCTCTCTAAGAGGCTCTCTTTATACACAGTCCTCGAAGGATCGACCCAAGTCCCCACCTTGCAACGTGCAGGACTTAAAGGATCTGTTGGTTAAATCTTGGTGCCAGATACCACATCACACCTTTGGGGTTTCCAGTGGAGTCCATGCCTCGATGGCTCTGCGATGTTTTAGCAGCAAAAGAGGAAACACCACATTAGGCAGGTGTCATATTTAAGCATATTTGCACTGCACAAAGACACTTACAAATGTGGATTGCACAACACTGGACATTATATTCTTCATTTCCAGTTAATACTTGTACAGCTGCTGTTATTGTGTATATATATATTTATATTTCTTCATACATTCTTATATATTTCTATACTGTGTATTGTGTATTTTGTTGTACAGTTATTTTATTTTTCAACTTTAATTTATATTTTTATGGAGCCCCGCAGGGGACATGGGAGAAAAAAAATTAAGACAGACTTTTGCGAGATCTCGCAAAACAAACTCGGGATCTCGCAAAACAAACTCGGGATCTCGCAAAACAAACTCGGGATCTCCCAAAACAAACTCGGGATCTCCCAAAAGTTTTAGCCGCATTCTTCCCATTAGCTCGAAGCTAACGGGAGGTCCCGTTAGCTTCAAGCTAATGGGAGGTCGAGACCTACTACAGCCAGGAGGAACACCGCTTTCCCGGTACATCGTGCCTCGACCGCCCGGTCGGCTTCGAGCCAGCGTCCGAAGAATGCGGCTAAAACGTTTGCGAGATCCCGAGTTAGTTTTGCGAGATCTCGCAAAAGTCCGTCTTAATTTTTTTTTCTCCCATGTCCCCTGCGGGGCTCCGTATATTTTATCTTATTCTTTCCCAGTTAAATTTACCCATCATTCTAATTTGTGCTGTACAGTTATTTCATTTTTATTTTATTTTATTCCTTCCTAGTTAAATTTACCCCTTTTTAATTTTCATATTTATTTCCTATCTTATTCATAGCCTTTTCTGTTTTTTCTTTAGGTCACGAGCAGTTGTCTAAGCATTTCACTGCATATCGTACTGTGTATGACCGTGTATGTGACAAATAAAATTTGAATTTGAATTTGGTGTTCATAATGTTATGCCCGATCAGTGTATGCCGCAACATGCTGAGATCCACAAGACAGATGACTTTGCAATCAGATCTATATCTAAACAGATACACCAAAAAATACAGACGTTTTTATCATCAGCACGACTTTAAACAATTCCTAAATGTACTTTTTGTACACACTTCACAGTACATCTTCCAGGCTTCAGCAATACTGTATGCTCTTATGCATATCTATTCTTTCAGAACTATGGCAATTAGCATACTGTACTGCAGGCAACAGCTGGTGCGCCATACTTGAGTGCATTATCTGTATACTGGGAACTAACACGTGTACTCTGTTGTTGTTTTGCAAGTCGGAATCATTATTATTGCAACGCTAAAAGGGAATACAAAGCAGGCAAGACAGCTGAGGGCGCAACAAGGGAAACCATTTGCATGTGCAGTTATTTACATGTAGTTCATTCTATCATGCTGTTATGTGAAATTTAAACAATTTGCTCATTTCAGAGAATGAGACGGGTCTTTTTTTGTAAAGTGGGTAACGGCACGCTTATTAATCTTCAAGACACTGTGTGTGACACAGGGTGACAGATGCATGTGTGTGTTTGTTAAGCTATGCTGGCTATGAGCAACACCCACTTGTTAGGGTGTACCGAAGTAACGGGTCCAACAAGGTGTGTGAATGTGGCACGCAGAGTGATGTGCAGAATTAGCGACGCTGACATAGCATAGTTAACCCTGTTGGAGTTTCCGCTCCGTTTTTAACTGTTTCATAAAACAAGTCGCTTTAAGTAAATGTCAAATGTGTGACATTTAGATATATATATTCATATGAAACTGAGCTTGTGCTGTTTACAGTCTCTTGTACTGAAGGGTATTCCAATCAAAATATGTGCTTGTATATGCGTCACTGTAAGTACAGTTTCGCTTCCCTTTAAATGCCAGTTTAATCCAAAGAGAACAGCAGACATCAAGAAAGCTTTATGTACATGTATCTACATATATCACAGTCAATTAATCATTTAACCCTGGAGGGGTGGGGTTTCTTTTCCTCATCGGATCAGGTAGCTTTTGATAGCTTTTTACCCCTTGATGTATGTAATCTTCATTTAAAAAAACTGCATTGTATCCAGTGTTGGGAAGGTTACTTTTAAAATGTATTCCATTACAGAATACAGAATACATGCCCCAAAATGTATTCTGTAACGTATTCCGTTACGTTACTCAATGAGAGTAACGTATTCTGAATACTTTGGATTACTTAATATATTATCATGCTGTTTACAACTACATGAATGTACTATTGCTGTGATTTATTACTGTTACTGAAGGTCCGCGGCTCCGAACCGTAGTAAAGGGACCTCTGGCTAATACGGTGGGTTCCGTGTCGGGCTCGTAGCTGAAAACTAGCTTTACTTTGTTGTCTGGGTCAACTTTGCTAGCGAGAGACAGAGAGAGGCGTTGAAAGGCTGCTCCAACAGAACTTATTGTTTTTGGAGGAAAACACGAACACGGTGTACAGTCGAGTCTTAATAGCTTACTTACAACTGGGCTCGTCAGGCACTCTTCTTGGCTGCAGTGGTTATTATTATATTTACATGCTTCCAGCTCCCGTTTTTTCTCAATGACAGCTCGTACTTTTCCTTTTTCTCCCTCCCTCGCTCACAGACACATAACGTGTATGGCAGTCCATTCTCCCTGCAGCACGGACTACACTGCCTATGATGCTACATTCTTTAGAGCTATACCTGTAGCATTCTGCCTATTAGCTTAGCACAACAACAACAGGCGCTCTCTCACCCAGGAAACACGCAGAGAGAGAGCGTCACCCTGTAACCATGGCAACCGTAACGCTGCCACCTGGAACAACAGAACGTAGCTGTCAAACAAAACCCAAACAGACCTGACCCGTCACAATATGAAACAGGGAAGTACCGCTGTGTAATCCATTTATTTCAACAAAGTAACTGTATTCTAAATACCACCTTTTTAAAACGGTAACTGTAACGGAATACAGTTACTCATATTTTGTATTTTAAATACGTAACAGCGGTACATGTATTCCGTTACTCCCCAACACTGATTGTATCTTACTGTTCTTAACAAGTGAAAAAGAACAAATTAGCAAATGTTTGATCAGGCAGGTAAGAGAGAAAAAAAGTTGCATTGTTTCATATGTAAATAAAGTTGTTATCACAGGACAGCCATTATTTTTAATTACTGTCCTTTGAGTGTTTCTCTAATGTCACATATTGAACATTGTATCACCGCTTCACACCTCTCACCAACAAAACTATCAGCCTTTGGGAGGCTGGCTTAAGCTTTAGATATGTACTGTTAAATGTTAATGAAGCTCTATGGATCTGAACTGCATTTCCTTATCACTTCTTCCTCCAACTGTGGATTTATTCTGTTTGTACTGCCCCAGAGGTGCTTGAGTTGTAAACGTGAGAGCAATTCTAGTTATTCATGTACAGATGTCATGTCCCTGAGTAATTGGCAGTTGACTTTATTTAAGCACAAGGACATTTTGAAATTATATTACCTGATTTTGTGTGCTACAACTGTCAATTATGTCACTGCCATTTAAATGCTGTGCTTTTCTTTTTTTTACTTTATACATAAAATCTGATATTTTGTCCCTTTTTTGCTGGACCTCTTGCCACCAACAGAGCCATTTTGCATGGATTTGCCATTCATTGACTGACATAAATTGCTGTAACCATAAAGTGTCTCCCTCATTTGCTGGTTGGTTTTAGCAGTGGGGGGAAAAGCACTTGGCTTGCCTGTGAATTTCCCCTTTGGTTCATTTAGCTGAATATAACAGAATAGCTTCAGGCAAATTTGATGAGTCACCCATTCAAAATGATTTTTTTTGATGTTTCTCCGCTCTCTTCCACTTAAAGAAATACCCTCTGTGATACTGACCTAAAACGCTTCCTTTTAGTCAACGCTTCTGATTTTAATTTACGAGCTAAGCAACGTGGAACGGTGCTTCAGAGCCACTTGATAATCCGTGTGCAGAGATACATTTATGTTTCTTCAGAGAGCTATTAAAGCAGTGAAAATGCAATTAAGCAGTTGTAGCGGTGGGGCCCCCTTGTTTTTTGCAGATGTCTGCACCTGGGGGAGTGCACAAAATATTGACACTGGAGCTTTAATTGTCTTTGCTGAGCGTCTACACTCAGAGACCAAATAAATCTGTCTCTTAATCCTTCTTTGTGTCACAACATGTACAAACTGAGGTGTGATGAGAGAGATTTCACATCAGTCTGCATAATTACTGCTTGGTATAATGGTACATAATGGCGTAATGCAGCAATTTTTCTAAATCAGTTTTAACCTTCAGACCTCTGCAGCCATCCTAGCTGATCTTTCTGGCTATAGTTAGGCACATTGGTGCTTTGATAGCCAACATGAGTGTTATAGGACACTCATAGAGTTTATAATAATAATAATACAGTTACAGTAGGGAAAATAGCCATTGGAGACTGTACACAGCAAATTCAAAAGTGTTAAATGTTTTGGTGTTAGTAGTCTTAGAGTTAATTTTACTCTAAGTAGAGTCACATTCTTTTAATGTAACTCTGAGGTGTAAAAGGATAGTAGTTAAAATTGAGTGTTAAAAATGAGTGTTTCCATTTCAAATCTGGAGGCGTTACAATGGAAACATTAACTCTTGACCTCTTAACTCTGAACTCCTACAGGGGCTATGACACCAATAGAGTAAATTCACAGACTCCGCCCCCAGCACGGCTCCAATCGAAGCTGAAGTGAAGCCGTTTCAGAACATTTTGCTCTACATATTTGAGTTGTTTGACATGCTTGGTAAGTCATGTTTTCAAAGATTGTTTCAATTATTGTTATTAGCTTTTACTTCTGTGGCTCTTTGGAGTTGAGACAAAGCTGTGTGAAAGGCATTAGCCATGTTGCTCGCTGATAGCATAATATTCTGTTTTAGCTAGCTGAAAGGTATTGTTTGCGGGCAAATACCACAGCCTTGAAAAAAGCTTGCATGTGAATTTTCAGTCAAATTTCTTGGTCAAATACACTTAAAACAATGTCTAGAATGTGAAATGTTGGTATAATGGTGCTACTTGAAGCCTGAAAACGATCTCCCATAAAAAACGAGCAAACAGCAGTAGCAGATGTCCCGAGTCCCGACTGAGTTTTGTGCACACGGTTTAGGTAAAAATGAAAAAGGTTGAGGTTTTACATTTAGTTCAGTATTACCTGTTGTCTGTGTCCTTGTCTTTTGGGAAAATACTTTACACAAGTAATGTCTCAAAGAGGATTCCTTTTTTTACTGTGCTGCAATTGATTTGTGCCATTAATTAGTGTCAACTAATTTTTATTCAATCTCCACATAGGATATGCTTGTGAAGATGGAATATGGGGGAGAGCAGAAGTGCGTTGAAGTTCCACAAAGTGATGAATGAAGGACATGCATATTGTATTTTGTATTTATTGAAATAAGTGATGAGAATGCTGTTATTTGCATTTACCAGCTCACCTATGTCAGACCTTTTGATAAACGAAATTCTAATGAAAGTGAGAACATGTACACTGTTACATCTTTCAGAAAATGTTTTGAAATTGTGGTGCCCAGTTCAGAATAAATGTTTTTCAAAAACCATTGCGTCTTTTTAGTAAATGTTTATTTCCAAAAGAAATTTCTAGAAGTTCAGAACAGTAAAATTCCCGCTTTTTAGAATTAATTAGAAGATAACTCTTACGTAGTTAAACTAAAATACTCTTTGAGAGTTAATATATAAACTCTTAACACCAAGTGTTAAATTATCAACTCCAGAGAGATTTGGCGTTTAACACTAAATCAGAGTTAACGTACCAACTCTCCAAAAAGAGTCAAATCAACACTCTCTGGTGTGGACCCATATAGACACTTTAAAAGTGTTGAAATCAAATCTGACAGTGTTAATTTGGACATGCTGGATTTGCTGTGTAGAAGGACATAAACTGTGACAGTGTGCAATAAGCTTGCAGTCTTGTTTCCTTTCAAATGAATGCTTTAAATGAGGCGACCGGGTCAAATGGTGTCTTCAAAGTGACTTTGCTGCATAAAGATCACAATAAAATGACAATAAAACTCCATCAGTCTGCTATCAGCTTGCGATTGAATGGAGTCAAGTTACCAAATATGTCCAGTATATTTGTGATAATACAGAATAACTGTGCTAAATCAGAAAAAAAAAATCACAAATCTGTCACCATCTGTTGCCATCTACATTTACATTAAACACTATTTCACTGATTTTATTGTGAGTTCAGCCAACAAACCATAAATTTGAAACAGTAGCTGCAGATCGGCTGCTCTTGTTTGTTGCCTTGCTTCTGTGTAGGAATCTAACCCGAACAAAGCCAGTTGGCAACCAACCAAGCTCATCAAAGAGATTTACTGACATGCGATGGCAACCAGTGTGCCTTCATAAATTAGACGGCAATTATTTGTAAACCTTCAACAGTCTTTTTAAAGCTGATTGCAGCAAGTTCAAACTGGATTGCAGTTGTTTGGAGGCAGGTTACCTCCCACCAGGTGATCTCTGTAATCACCTTGCAATTGAAAGTAGCCACCCAGAAGCTGAGGGTGACCCCTGATCCCAAGAGGGCTTGGCATCCTATTTTACACTAGTGTGACTGAGCCATAACATGTTGTGTCAAACTAAGTGCAAGATACTGAACCTTAAACTTTATGGCTGATTTAGCATCCTGCACTACAGCCAATAGAAATATTGGTTAATATAATAGTTAATGTGAATGGAAAATGTGTCAATTTATCCTAAAGGTTAAATAAATAAAAATGGCCTGGTAAATGGTAAATGGCCTGTATTTGTATAGCGCTTTACTAGTCCCTAAGGACCCCAAAGAGCTTTACATATCCAGTCATCCACCCATTCACACACACATTCACACACTGGTGATGGCAGCTACATTGCAGCCACAGCCAACCGGCAACCTTCCGATTACAAGATGAACTCCCAACTCTTGAGCCACGATCGCCAAATAAGAACCAAGTTGTTTGACAACAGCTGTGGACAGATTTTACTCTAAATCTAACCTGATAAGGGGAAAGTTTGCTGATCACCCGCCGATGTCAGTCAGCTTCATCCTCCCTAGTCCAGTAATGTTAATTAAACTGAACATCTATCCAGCAGTAGAGTAGTTAGTAGTTATATATCTTGCTCAACTAAGATGTAATGGTATATTACAGAATATCTTAGAGAATATAGAACATCCTACTGGTACCTGCTATGGATAACTGTATTGTGAAATTGCTGATAATGGTTACTGATAAGGTAATGCCATAGGCCAGGCCTCAGGGCAAGTGGTGTAGATCGTCTGATGAACAGAGACAGTCACTCACTGTCTGTGGTCATCTAATAGACAAAGCACCACAGACATAGACCTACACACAGACACCCACACACACACACAGACATTTGTACAGGCCTACATAAACCATTAACCCCAGCCCTTCCATGTACATCAGTATAATTACATTTTAAGGTAATCTGCATTACTAAATGCAGGAAATAACCCGCAACTGCCCTGATAATCACTCACAGCAGAAACAGAAAAAAGGTCATTAAAGATGATAAGTGCTTAGATGTAGAAATCACACACACAGAGATGGCTTTGTGACTCCTCTTAAGGGGATATGTGACGAAGAAAAAGGGTCTTGACCTTTTTACTTCACACTGATGCTTCAATTATTAGACCATATGGCCTAAGGGTAGACGTTTCGAGACAGTGTTTTTAACCCTGATGCATTCTCTTAATTCAGGTTTTACAGAAACTTATGTTTTGAGGACAAAGGGTAGAACTTAGGTTAGAGATTCAAACTCAGTTCAAGAAAAACCTTTGAGGTAACAACTTATGTAACCACATGCATAAGAAGAGGCAGAAAAGCGGTAACTGTGTCACTTCTACCTTTTTGTATACAAATGCAGTAAATTTAGCATCTGTGGGTATGATTAGGGGTGTGGGGTATACATCAGGATTGTTGTATCCTCACATACAAGGTCTTAAATAATCAGGCCCCATCTTATCTTAATGACCTTGTAGTACCATATCACCCTATTAGAGCACTTCGCTCTCGCTCTGCAGGCCTACTTGTTGTTCCTAGAGCAGTGGTTCTTAACCTTGTTGGAGGTACCGAACCCCACCAGTTTCATATGCGCATTCACTGAACCCCTCTTTAGTGAAAAATAAAATATGATTTTTTTTTAAATTCAAGACATAGATATGGGATATTGGTGCACAAAATGAGCCGTGCATGTCACGGTGGAGGCTCTGCCGAACCCCTGAGACCGACTCACCGAACCCCTAGGGTTCGATCGAACCCAGGTTAAGAACCACTGTCCTAGAGTATTTAAAAGTAGAATGGGAGGCAGAGCCTTCAGTTTTCAGGCCCCTCTTCTGTGGAACCAGCTTCCAGTTTGGATTCGGGAGACAGACACTATCTCTACTTTTAAGATTAGGCTTAAAACTTTCCTTTTTGCTAAAGCATATAGTTAGGGCTGGACCAGGTGACCCTGAATCCTCCCTTAGTTAGGCTGCAATAGATGTAGGCTGCCGGGGGATTCCCATGATGCATTGAGTTTTTTCTTTCCAGTCACCTTTCTCACTCACTATGTATTAATAGACTTCTCTGCATTGAATCATATTTGTTATTAATCTCTGTCTCTCTTCCACAGCATGTCTTTTATCCTGTCTTCCTTCTCTCACCCCAACTGGTCGCAGCAGATGGCCGCCCCTCCCTGAGCCTGGTTCTGCCGGAGGTTTCTTCCTGTTAAAAGGGAGTTTTTCCTTCCCACTGTCGCCAAAGTGCTGCTCATAGGGGGTCATATGATTGTTGGGTTTTTCTCTGTATCTATGAAGCGCCTTGAGGCGACTTTTGTTGTGATTTGGCGCTATATAAATAAAATTGAATTGAATTGTAATATGACTCTTTAGTGTATAAACACATTTATATCGATGCTATCAGATAGCACTATTGAGATGATTGCATCCTTTGGTTAGTTTGTCAAGAAATGCTGAATTGTGAAGTACATACACTGCCACAATCACGGACGTAAGTCTCTTGACTTTTTCAACAAAATATTTGTTGAAAACTGCAGTGAAGTTATTAATATCATCAATCATTAGATAAAATGAAATGACATTAGTGAAGAGGTATTAAAGGGTGGTTTTTGTTTAATTTTTTTTGCTCTATTGTGAATTGTAATGCACAGGTATCTCAGACTATTCATCTTTTCTTGGTAAGCTTGGCTTTTTCTTTCTATTTTGTCCACATGATAATAATGTTCTGGATCACTGAAAACTGGGCTTTTCAAAAAATCCAGGTTGAAAATTTCCAGCAACTCAGTTTCTGTGCTTACATATGGACAAGGGAAACAGAGATTTGGTGTTGCGGCCTTAACGGTGTGCACCTGTGCCTCCTTTGTTGACCTCAGACTATATACCATTTTTGTCACGGCTGGGGCAGCAGTCGTGTTGTGGAATGAAAGGAGGACCCAAAACGCAGGCAGCCGACTGATGATATGAGTGAGAGTTTATTTACAGGTGACAGTGGCAGGAACAGACAACGAATCATGAGACATACTAACGGAAACCTAAACTGGGAAAACTAAAGAGCAACTTGAAATCCTCAGGACACGGGGTGAAAGGCAGAGAGACGCAGACTGACGGAGGATACCAAGAACGCAAAGATACACAGATGAACGCAGACGAGCCGACAACGAACACAGACCGACACCCACTAAATATACACACACAAGGTAATCGGGTAATCACACACAGGAGGGGAGAACAGCTGATCCTAATACACACGATGACAAGCTGAACACAACGACAACAGACACAGACCTTCAGAATAGAACAGGAAATCCAGAACACGAGCCTTCAAAGTAAAGCAGGAAACACTGATTTACAACACAACACGGGGACATGAACAGAGCACCGAGGACAGACGCAGGTAGGGCTGATAAAACACTAAACTTCAGGTTCAACCCTAAACTACTACAAAATCAGAATAAACACAAGGCACAAAAATGAACTTCAAGGAAACACAAAACGCTGGGTCAAAATGACCCAGGACCATGACAATTTTATGCCATTTATTTTTTGTTGACTTTTGACTGGCTAACATTTCTTTCACAACGCTTAAGATTTTGTTTTGTTTGTTTGGCTTTTTTTGCATTTTTATATAAACTTGGTAAAATCCCTGATTTAAAAAATGTCTATGGACATATGGATATAGCCTTACTTAGATAAATTCATACTCTACAAGTGATGAATTTACCATTCTCTTATTAGTAATCAAAATTAAATTGAACCCCAAACTTTAGTTTCACCAAAATATATATATATATTTATTAGATTCTCATATTCTTTGCTTTCTAAGATATTATATAGCTGGTAAACACTTGCTTAATAGCCAGTCTACTTATTTAAGACATATATATTAAAGTGCTTTACATGACCTGCTCTTATCATGCTCTAATTGTCTTTTCACCCGTTTGTTTACTTCCCATCATTGTTTGTGTTACCGGTGATGGCATGTCAGGAGTAAACGGCAGACTGCTCCATGGAGCTGTTTTTTTAAAGGAGTTTGATTTCCTCACTCTCCATTTTACTTTTACTTAATGATGGCAGTAGCAGCTGAAAACAATTCAACTCCCCAGATAAGCAGGCCTAAATTTTCTAGGAAAGGTATATTATAGTGCTATACATTTCTTTTGCTATTAATGATGGGCAACACTAATTTAACCCACTGACTGACAGACAAAGAGGAGATAGAGCTCTTAGAAATGACTCTTTCTTATGAGCCCCTTTTGTGTTTCCCTGTGAACCAAATTACCTGCTTTTTGAGAGGAACCCACACAATGATAGGTGACATAATGAAGGCAAAGGATAACTGGGTAAAGCCGGGTTCAACACGGATTAATCGTTTTTGACACAATCTTGATTATAATACAGTTTCTAACATTGTTATTCTCTTTGTGCCTTTGAAATTCAAACTGCTTTGACAAATTATGACTGAGTGAGAGAACTGCTTTGGCAGCTGAGTGTAGATAAACTCAGTAGGCGGAGCAGGAGTTTAAAATCTTAAAGAGCTTGGTTTTGTGTTTCAAGTGAGCTCTTATAAAAGAATTTATTGTAGTGTTTAAAAATGAAATGTATATATTTCAAATATATACATATATACACACACACACACATCTACTTGAACAGAGCCAAGGCTACAATAGCATACACAAATCCCAGGGTATGGATTCATGCTGGGTGCTGTGTGGTTCTATGAGAAAGGAAGGGGCGGAGTCTCTGTGCTGAGATTGAAATCCACTTGGAAAGTTTGACTGTTTGCCTTAGCCTGCCTTATTTGCCAGATGGCCATGGTTTGTGGTCTGGGACTGCCGTGGCACAGTCCATAAGGCAGCCGTCTCTCAAACCCATGTAAGAATCCCCATGTGTGGAGTTGTTTTTTGTCTTTTGCAAATTCTCATTGCCTGTTACAGGCTCTGCTGTCTCACTGCCTGAATAATAGAGAAGATACACAATGGCAGGATGTTGGTGGCGGAGCTGGAGTAATTGATTCTCTTAATAAAATAGAAGAATATCATGGTGTGCTTTTGTCACTGCGGGGTAGCCAGGTGGATTAATGAAACAAGGTCATACCTAGAATGAACGACATTCATGTTGCTGAGCCCCGTCTATTTCCTGCTAGTGCTACAAACACAGCTGAGCCAAAAATCTGAGAATTTTGGACAGCTTTCCTGGATTACATACATGCACAGCAACTCAATTAGCTACATTACTAACACACGAATGAGCCAGGTTGGAAACAACAGATGCATCTGGAGGATATGTGAAGTAAGCAGATCCACAAAAAGTTAAAACACAGTGACCATTGTTTGGAATGTACAGTGGCACTAAACGTTATTTTATTTACTGATTCTGATCTCTTTTTTCTAAGCCTGACCAGCCATTATCGATTTTTGTCAATTATCAGTTCTTCTTCCAACAAACTAAGAACATATATAAACAAAAATCAACTTTTCTTCTTTAAATAACTTTGAAAATTGAAGAAATTACAAGTTTTAAAATTTCCTCTAAACTGCGGTGAGTTAAAGAGGCTTCTCTGGTACAAATAATTACCTGACAATAAATTTCTGTATATCCACCTTTACCTGACATACCTTACAAAATAAAAGCAGGTGCAACACATTATTACAACAAATCTCAGGCACTTACATAATGTAATGTCATTTAATAACAGGACATCAAACCTTTTCTCTTTTCCAGTTGTCCTCGTATCTGCTTTGATTCGTTGCTCATACCGAGGCTGCTGGCTTGTGCCTTTCTCTTTGCTCCTCAGCCTTTGTTGGCTTACGAGTTTGGTGATTTAAGACTCTGACTATGTTTGTTGCTATGGACCAGGGGTCCCCAATCCCGGTCCACAAGGGCCGGTGTCCCTGCAGGTTTTAGATCTCACCCTGGTTCAACACACCTGAATCATGATTAGTTCATTAGCAGGCCTCTGGAGAACTTCAAGACATGTTGGTCGTGTCCAAATTCATGGGCTGCATCCTCCTGAGGCCGCATTTGTAGACCGATTACGTCACAGCGACGCGCCGAAGGCTGTCCAAATTCGTAGACTCCTCCAAATGCAGCCGACAAATGCGTCCTCCTTTTCCCCGAATTTGAAGGATGGGTCGGGTGTGTCCTTCGTGGCCTACCATATCCCAGAATTCATAGCGCGGCCCAGCCAAACTCCAGTTTCCAATAATGGCGGCCGCTACTAAGTTTTAAAATTACTCTTACTAATCTTTCTGGGTCACAAAATAAACTTTTAACATATTTTCAGGCGAGAAAGTAGCTGTGTAAACATCAAATATCTGCTCGGTTTATCAAGATATCGCATATTTGCAAAAGTGCTTCGACGTTTTTGGAGACGTCTGTTACCCACCAGCTCGATAGCTCGCCGGGAGCTCGAGGGTTACTGATGCGGCCGAGAACGGCACAACTCCCGGCACATCATTTTCAGATCACCGCGGACTTTCGCTGCTCGGGTTAAACGTAATATATAAGTCACTTAGACAAGCTAAAAATGTTATTGTTGGGCTTTTTTCAGTGTTTTGTTTGTTCGTGAGTAAATCGGTTTGGCTGAGATTAAAGTTATTTGATTAGATTAGATAAAATAAAACTTTATTAACCCCCCGGGTGGGTTCCTCCTTGGTTTTCACACAGCTGACTAAACGTCAAACAGAAAACTGATTAAACAGAAGTATGAGACAGTCGAGAATTTACGCCAGTGTCCTGTTATATTTTAGATAGCAAGGAGCAGACGGCTGAGTTTATTAAACTCCACCGAGACAGCGGTGACGCTAATCAGAAGGCTAGCCCGTCCAATTTCACGGCCGTTTACTTCCGGCCTACCCGACCTTCTGAGGACCCGGCCCACGTAGACTGCGAAGGCCGGGTCCTCAGGAGGATGCAGCCCATGAATTTGGACACGACCGTTGAGAAGGTAATCTATCCATTTAAATCAGCTGTGATGGATCAAGGACACATCTAAAACCTGCAGGGACACTGGCCCTCGTGGACTGGGATTGGGAACCCCTGCTATAGACGTTCTCATGCTTTTATTTGATGAACTTTGTGCCTTCACTCAGAGTGAGAAGCATCCTGATATGTGAGTCTGTGGCTGTGTGTGTGGTTGTGGCTATTTGCCCGCAGCACTATGCGCATGTTGCGCAGACATGAAGGGCTCAACTTGAAGGTGACTAACTGGTCACCAGTTCAGTTCACTGTCTCTGGCTGGTTGATAGGTGGGTTTCTGTTTGAAAATGTGACATATGTAGCAACTGGAATTCACTAAGCTAACAGGGAATTGCTATAAACAACCTAGATACAAAAGTTAATTCTATTTCCCTGTTAAGCCCAAAGAGCAACAGAGATGGAAGGTTCATTTAATCTCCCAGGATTTAAAAAAAGTACTCCTCCTTTCTGTACCATCATTACCTGATAAGCAACGGATGCCTTTACATTTACCTGAAATGTTAATGCTGCTTTTCGTCTGGCACAGTAATTAAAAGAAACTGATAAGAATTACTGGGAAAGCACCAGACCAATAAACACAATCAATAAGACTTCAGGGAAATAGAGAATTTTAAACAGTAAGGCAGCAGCGATTCAGAAAGTAGTTAGTGGTACTTGTCCTTGTGAGGTGTTGACAAGCACTTGGCACTTAAGTGAACCTGTTATACGTTGCATTATTTGCTATATAAACTGGTGGTTGCTCATATTAAACAGTTGTCAGCTTATGACAAAGTAATCCTATGAGATAATTTCAGACATTTTTTTTCTTCTCTTGGATATGTGTAATGTCACAGAAAGGCGATATCCTTATTATAATCCCAGCTCTGGCTGTGAGAACAAAAGCCCCACCAGTTTCCTGGTCAAACCCTCTGTTTGTGAATGGCAGCCAATCAGAAAAAAGCTGTCCTTAGAGAAGATAATGGAAATTATGTAAAGGTACCAATCGTGGCTCAAGAGTTGGGAGTTCGCCTTGTAATCGGAAGATTTCTGGTTCGAGCCCCGGCTCGGACAGTCTCGGTCGTTGTGTCCTTGGGCAAGACACTTCACCCGTTGCCTACTGGTGGTGGTCAGAGGGCCCGGTGGCACCAGTGTTCGGCAGCCTCGCCTCTGTCAGTGCGCCCCAGGGTGGCTGTGGCTACAATGTAGCTTGCCATCACCAGTGTGTGAATGTGTGGATGACTGGATATATAAAGCGCTTTGGGGTCCTTAGGGACTAGTAAAGCGCTACATAAATACAGGCCTTTTACCATTTTTACCATTTTTTTACCGTGAAAAAGTCTGCAAATAAAAAAAAACGTGGGGCCGCAAAAATGAGCATCAAAGCTCTTCTTTAAGTAGCTAAAAATGTCCATGGTTTACAAATTATACTAGCTTTCAGTTGCAGGTCCTTGAATTTTCATATTATATCGCATAATATATTTAAATGTCATTGCAAACTAACTTTTTCCCCATCCACATTTATCCCACCAGCGAGCTTCAAGGTCAAATCAAAGCATTTGAGTTTAAACTAATGAGCAAAATATTGCACACTGTAACCTTTGTGCCAAATTAAATAGTTCACTTCTGGTTTATTCACAGTCAACATCCCCTGTTGGAGAGAACACCAGAGATTACGTTACACCTCATGAAGCACAGAAAGAAAATGTTATTGACTTCCTGGTTAGTCCTTGCTCCTTCCCATTTTCCCTCTTTTGTTTGCTTCTTTCCCTTTTTCTTCCCTTTTTTCGGCTGCGTTTTTACCTCCAAGCTTTACTGTTTATTTTTATTCTCTCCTCTTTTGTCTGACCACCTCCTGCTCCTACTACCATTCATCTCTTTACTTGTCATATCCTCCCCATCCTCTTGCTATCCATCCATCCCTCCCCTTCCTCCCAAGTGGACAGGCTGCTTTGACCTGTATCTGTCTGGCATGGATGAGTCCCAAGTTTGGTTTAAATGCCCCAATTATTCTCTTGAATTATGATGTCCTGCTCTGGGCTCTGTTGCTCCATCTCTGTAGCTCTCTTATGAAAGCTGGCACAGCACAACAGAACCATTTACAGAGGCCAGATTAAGGGCACATTCTCACAAGCGGCTTTTTCAATGCACCAGGCAATGAAAAGCTGATGGTTGGTGTATAAACAGACTACAAAGAAATACTCTGACCTCTTCTGATAATGGCTGCTGTACATCCTGACTTGTACAGCAGCCTTCTCACATTTTTGGACAAGAAAGTCAATATTAACTCTTCCCCCCTGACACGAAGTTGCTTACAATAAATAAAGGTTGTTTAATACATACTGGGACATATACACTCAGCTGCCACTTTATTGGGTACACCTGTTCAATGGCTTGTTAATGCAAATATCTAATCAGCCAATACAAGGGGGGAAACTAAATGCATTCAGGCATGTAGACATAATCAGGATGACCTGCTGAAGTCCAAACCAGTTATCAGAATGTGGGTAAAAGGTGATTATAGGCGACTTTGACACCATGATCGCTGGTGCCCAATAGTCTGGGTGTTTCAGAAACTGCTGATCTTCTAGGACTTTCCAACAAATAGAGCAAATGTTATGTAAAAGAGAAAATATCCAGTGAGCAGCAGGGTAAAAATGCCTTGTTAATGCCAGAGGTCAGAGGAGAATAGCCAGACTGCTTCCTGCTGTCACTCAAATAACCACGTTACAACCGAGGTATGCAGGAAAGCATCTCTGAATGCACAACATGTCAAAACTCAAAACAGATTAGCTACAGCAGCACCAGGTACCACTCCTGTCAGTTATGAACAGGCTGATAATAAAAAAATGTCACCTCATCTCATGAGTGTTGATTTCTGCTCCAACTTTCAGATGGTTGGTTAAAATCATGGATCTGTTCTGCCTTATATCAATGGTTCAGGCTGGTGGTGGTTTCTTGCCACACTTCGGGCCCCTCAGTAACAGTTTAGTATCATTTAAATCCCGCAGCCTATTTTATTGGCTTCTTCCAGCAGCGTAATGCCATGTCACAGCACTCACTGTACTAAAATAGCGTCTACAATACAATAGCGTGTTTGTATTATGAGCCTGAATCATTTTCAGCTCTACAAATAGAAGCTTTAATATTATACTCATATATTTTACAATATAATTTCAGAATGTTAACAGGAAGCTGTAGGACATGCAACGGCAGGGCATTTAGTTTAAATCACTTTTTAAGAGACTGTAGTTTCTAACCTGAAACAATAATTGGCTTATGAAACAGAACGTGAGCAAATTGGCTTATCCATCCCTCCATCCATTCGCTTCCGCTTATCCTTTTACGGGTCACGGGGGGCACTGGAGCAAATCCCAGCTGTCATAGGGCGAGAGGCGGGGTACACACTGGACAGGTCGCCAGTCTGTCGCAGGGCCAACACACAGGGACAGACAACCATTCGCACTCACATTCATTCGCACATTCACACCTAGTGACAATTTGGATTATCCAATTAACCTATCCCCACAAGCTGCATGTCTTTGGACGGTGGGAGGAAGCCGGAGTACCCGGAGGGAACCCACGCAAACACGGGGAGAACATGCAAACTCCACACAGAAAGAGCCCGGCCTGATGGTGGAATTGAACTCAGGACCTTCTTGCTGTGCGGCAACAGTGCTAACCATCGTGCCACCATGCTGGCTTATCTCTAGGAAATTCTTGGGAAAGAACGAAAATGACATATTGTTGCCGGGTTAACATACTGTCATCCTCTGCTATGTGAGGTATTAACCTAATTAAAGTCAGACCTTGGTTCCTGAATAAAAAACATTTGTAAACTTACTACGAGGTTTGTAAAAACAGATATTTTCTATTCGAAAAAAGAGATAAACGAGCTTGCATTGGTTGTAGACGGCAGGTGCTGTAGCTGAGAGAATAGACAGCTGGTAAACAGCGTTATCTGAACATCTCAGTGAAACAAAGGACGCTGAAAGAGTTCTGGCTGTGGAGTGTGGGATATAGGCTGCAAAGCAGTCTGTCCTGTCAATCTGCAAAGTGTTTTATAAGGTCATTAGTCCGACACACACACAAAACAGAATTACATAAACATGTCTCAGCTAGGAACACACTGCAGCCTTAACTGTTGCCAAGCTAAGACTCCCCCGTAATATTGGTGTTCTTGCGCTTCACTTTCCGCACAGATTAAACAAACAGGACATAATGTGTCTTGGAAAGCAAGCTGCTGGTTGGCTCTCCATATTATAACAGAAATATACCTTCACATACCACACTTCTTATCTAACTCAAGGCAGGAATGTGAGCATGTGAATTCCCCACACAGAGTGAAACAATTCCTTTAAGTTAAATCCGCTGTAGTCGCTTCTGTTTCTGAAACAACATCCACGCTTTAGACTGCCCTCCCTCCATCCTGCAACCACACAGGTTGTTTGTGCAAGCAGTTTCCTGTGAGCTACCTGTGTTTGGAAGTTCAGCAACCTCTAGGAGCCATATGAATAAGTGCTTGTATAACGTGCACCTGTGTTCTTACCCTCAGATTAGATGGAACTTGCCACACTTGGAAGTGGTCGTTTCAGGCGATCTCTGGAGAACTTCAAGACGTGTTGAGGAGATAATTTAGCCAAGGACACATCTAAAACCTGCAGGACACCAACCCTCAAGGCCTGGATTTTCCCATTCCTGTTTTAATGTTATGTAATTTGACCTGAATATATGCAATCCTAGGAATGGGAATTCTGTCAAATCAAATTCATATATCACCTCCTTTTTCATATACAGTCATCGGCAATATATATGTGTCTACAGCCATCTTTAAAATACGGTATAGGCCAGGGGTGGGCAACTCCAGGCCTCGAGGGCCAGTGTCCCTGCAGGTTTTAGATGCGTCCTTGAACCAACACAGCTGATTTAAATGGCTAAATTAGCTCCTCAACATGTCCTGAAGTTCTCCAGAGGCCTGGTAACGAACTAATCATGTGATTCAGGTGTGTTGACCCAAGGTGAGCTCTAAAACCTGCAGGACACCGGCCCTCGAGGCCTGGAATTGCCCACCCCTGGTATAGGCTCTGTCATGATTTGGAGCTGTCTTCCAATGTCAGTGGTGTTGGAGATCTTCTCAAGACAGATGGATTTAACGCAGAAAACTGAACGCAGAGAAGCATCAACAGATTTTGATAAATCCATACCATCTGGAAAACAACTGATTGGCAGCAGCTTGCTTTTTCAGCATGACAATGCAGAGGTCCAGCCCCCCCAGAGCTTGGACCTCAACATTTTTGAAGCACATCATTATGACAGAAGATTAAACAAAAGGCAACCAACATCCAAAGACAAGCTTTTGGTGTCCTTCAAGAAGCCTGGAGAACTACTTAAAGAAGACTACTTAAAGAAATGACAAGGAAGCTTGCCTTACAGAGTTCAGGCTGTGTTAAAATATGAAGGTGGTGATACCATATATTGACTGTCAAGCTTGTTAGAAAATACAAAACTCGATTTTTGCATGTAAATTTCAATAAATCTGTACCTAGTTTCCATATTCCAAGCAAAAGGTATTTAAAAAATGACAGGTGACTCACGACTTTTGCACAGTCCTGTATTTCTGTTCAAGTCCAGCTCACAGTCCAGCACAGTCAGGCAAATGCATACATTTAACCAAATGTATTCATGGCTGCCGCCAATTAAAAAATGAAAATCTGATGTCTCTCATTCACTGTTATTGAATAATGGGCTAACAGTCTTGCTGACAGAGATTATATTTAACCTTTTTAATATCTGCCTAGTTAGCTGGTAACCTTTAAGGCTAGAACATAGCCACATATGTAAAACGAGAGTTGGAAGGGAGATGTCCTTCCCAACCACTGTACTCAAAAGTGTCGAGGGAATTGGCGGCTTGTTGGAAGGCACCATTTCATATCTTTTCCCTTTCAATTAAATATCCAAGAAAAATTACTGTCTGTACTGTCTGTGCCACAATTGTAACACTACATGAAACAATGCTTTTATTCATTTATTTAAGGGCATCACATACAGTATAGTGCATAACACTTTGAACTATGGGTGATTAAATAGACTGACAGCAGTTGGAGGACCGTGCTGGTACCATTTTTCCACATGCAACCAGTTAAAGCCACATCATTAGTTACTGACTAGCACAGCAAATGTCGTTACGAGGATAAATAAATGCTTGACTCAGGGAATCTGAATCGAATTAGTGATCTTCAACTGATGCCTCCAAGTGTCGACTTTGAGGGGACGGCCTTAAAACAAAAGCAGGTGAGCCGAAACCCCCCCCCCCCCCCCCCCCCCCGCCCCCTCCCATTGTAGGGGACTTGTATCCTCTGTGTGATCTCCCCGCTGGAAAAGTAGTGAGCACATTCAGCTCACACATGAATGAGCCCAATATAGCCGAACCCTCCCATCTTTTCAAAGCAACAGTGTAATCCAGCCTCCATGGTTATATTCCTCATTGTGATCCTACATTACAACTGAACCCACTAAACCTCTGGTGACATACAGTATGTTTCACACTCTGAAAGGTAGTCTAATCATCTGGCTCTTTTTTCTTCACCCTATAATTGATCATATCGCATGTGGCCTTGATTAAACACCCACTGCCGCTTCAGAATTAATCATGCATTGCATGAACTTAGCATTAATCACGGCATAACCCCCGCTCTATCTCCATTCCTTAGTCGGACTGTAATGGGATATTCATCTCTTCAACAATTAATAACATCGGCATGGGGCTCCTGCACACTAGCCTCATTCTCTCTGTTCCCACAGTGTTATTTTAAGCTGGTCGCGGGTGATGATTGAGGGGTCGCAACGAGAGCTTAAATGGGATTTATTAGCGTAGATGGCAGAGGTGAAGAGAGGAGAGAAGAAGTGAAGAAGCAGTGGGTTGACTGTGAATCGGGAAGAAGCGGAGAGAGGGAAATGGAGAAGAAGAAAGAGGACCTAAAGGTGATAGAGTCATTGGCATGTTTTAACACGTGTGCCCGCTGGAGAGGCATCAATCTCCTTTATCTCTTTTAGATTTTTTATATCACTGTGTTTTTCTCTCTGTAATAACCCCCTGCCACCTTCCAGGTGATTCATCTGAACTACTCTGCAGCAGAGCTCCTCTGGGGTTCATAGAATACCTGCCACTACAATCCATAACAGTACACAACCACACATGCACACTCAAACGGGAGATAAGGGCTGAAAAATAGATTATAATGCTCTTCTCAAAGATTCACTTGACCATAACAAAATGAGAGCAGCACATCGCGCAGCGGTGCTGCTGGAAAGAATAAAAAGAACTGAAGCGGTGATTGATGAAAACAGCAGCTGCCACCTAGAGCGCTTTCAGTTTTAAAGGCACATGCATTTGATGATGTGAGGATACAGGAAGTTTTTCGTTAAAAGTAAGCAAAGTCGCTGATGAATTCAGGCAGCACAAACATCGGATTACACAGATAAACACAGAAGCGGCACAGCTGTTCAAGACTTCTCCAAAGCGAAATATTACATTTTTCGGGAAACTTTTCTTTAAGGTAAAAGGAAAACAATGAACTAAAATAAGACTACAGTACAGTCCCAAAAGTCTTGAACCACCCCTCATTTCCTTAACCCTTTAAAGCCGGTCAGAGTGGGCACGCTCTTTTTTGTAAGTATTTTTAAATCCCTGTAGAACCAGAACCGGGTAAGCTAGCGCAATATTTTTTTTGCATATGAAACCGGAGGAGTTGTACTTACATCTTATGCCATCAGCTTGTCCTCGGTCACAGTTTCCTTCCACATACAGCTTTGCAAAAACTGCATAAAAAGCGCTTGCAGCAACAAAAACATAATATTCCAGAAACACGCGTTGCCGATCCGATCAGCTGTTCATAACTCTTGTTACATTGAAAAAGACGTCAGCGCGAAAGATCGCGTGTCCACAATTTCCTGCCCGAAACCGGAAGTGACGTCATTTTCGCGGAAAATGTAGTTTTTTACTTGTAGGCCTTGAAAGCCTATACTGGTGTTTTTATAAGTCATGTTTGACTTTATGCATTTCTGAATCGTTTCTGGGATGCTTAGAACTCGAATTGCACTGCTGAAAATAGTTTATTTTGATGCATATGCTGCTTTCTTTGCAAATTTGCATCATAGGATTGTTTTTCGTTTTTTCTGCAGTATATAAAAATTGGTGTATCTCACAAATAAAACTATGAAGACACTCAAAATAAATTTCCTGTTGTTGTAAACTATTTTCTGCAACTTTTTTGTATTTACAGTTTTGAGGGATAAACCTCTTAAATTTCTCCAAGTAGAAATATATGTAAAAAAAAAAACTAAAACATTTTCAATTTCTTTGTAGTTTATTGCACGTTTTTGCAATTAATGTAGTTACTATGCACTTAATGCATACATATTATTAAAATATGGGCTATAACAGTTGTATTGATGTATATAAACTTGAAATGCTCCCAAAAATGGCTCCACAGCATGTAAAAATATAATACAAGCTCTGGCACACTTGGTTCTATGGTAGGTCTTAAAGGGTTAACTTTGCATCCAAGGAGTCAAACTATCTTCTACATGTTTTAAATGCTCTTGAGCAATGGCTCTCCAGGCTTTCTGATTGTCACTCAGAGGTTTTTTGGTTTTTTTTTTACATTAGCTGCTTTTTCACTCATTTTCAGTCTTTATTTGTTTATTTAACCCATTTAAGACAAATCTATGAATCATTCAAGCACAGAAAGTACTTAACTCAAGGAATGAACCATTGTTGTGTCTACACATAACTAAGCAAAGAACCAGCTTTTAAATTCTCTCTTTAAGCATTTACTCTCATTTCTTCTGTTGAAAATATAGCGTAATTTGACAGGCATTAAAAAAAAGTATTGCAACACGGTGATACCCATAAAACTTAAACATATCTCAGCTTGCTTTACAGTGTAGGGGCCAAGGCAAAAGTGTATTTACAGTAGATGAAGAGTATCCTAAAGCAGCGGTACCCAACCCTCGGGCCTCGGACTGGTACCGCTCCGTGAGTCGTTTGGTACCGGTCCGCGAGAGTTGAGGCTCAGGTGTGAAATGTATAGTTTTCAGGGTTTTTATCGGTTTTCAGCGTTATTTTGTTATCGTTTTTATCGTTTACTCTGTTTTCCTTGGTCTTTTCACGTGTTTTATGAATAAATTTTCTTTTTTTCGGTACCGGTACTAGTTTTATTTTGTTGTATTTATCCGCAACACCTTAAAGGCCGGTCTATGAAAATATTGTTGGGCATAAACCGGTCCGTGGCGCAAAAAAGGTTGGAGACCACTGTCCTAAAGTCTTGTTCCTGAGAAATGCTGAGGTGCATCTGGCCCTTCAGTTCATCCATCTACTGTTCACCGAAGCCTCATCAGGAATGATCTCAGTGGAAGTGGTGGCTGTCTTGAAGTCATTCATAATGAAGGCAAACAGGGAGGGAGAACATGCTGAGGTATGCCAGATTACACAGGAACAGGCACAATAATGGTTGTCCACTAGAATATTTCAGTGGACCTTTTTCAGTTTTTCACTGTTTGGCCGCCCCAGACCCCAGACCTCAAAATTATTTAAGCAGTGTGGGATCATCTTCACAGAGAATCGAGCAAAAGGCAGCCAACATCCCCCCAAAAAAGAAGCCTGGAGAACTATTCTTGAAGTTTGTACAGTACAGTACTGCTTCTTGTTTTTATTCTCTGTTTCTATAGATTAACAAACTAAACTGCTTCAGCTTCCTTAATCAAGATGGGATTCATCAAATTATGCTTTTTCTTAGCTTCAGGAATGTCACTTAATGATGATATCAGACAATGTCTGTGAGCAGTCTGAACAAATGCTCTTAATGCTACTGTGCCAGAGTTGGCTGGATGACACCAAGATGGCACCTTTTCCCTCATTAAACATTAGAAAAGATTTACATCTGTTTTAATGCCTAAAACACCAAACTTTTTTTTTCTTGTAAATATATTATATACAGTATGTGGGAACTGAAACCTAGAAGCCAATTTCACCCATAACAAATTAGCATTAGCTGATTGGTCCTCCCTAAAAGGCACCCATTTCTAAGCTATAACTAAAACAGCGATTAAAAACATATGATGGCATACTGCTAGAAATTAATTGTACCTTCCCAGCTGGTATTTGAAATCAAAATATCAAATACTTTAAAATAATTGTCATTAATAAATCTAAACTAATTTAACAAAATAATCACCTATATGTATTGTGTTCTTAATCAATTTTATAAGCAACATTACAGAAATTAATAGGATGTTACATTCTGGGCTATCTAGCTACCCCCTTAAAAAGCAATATGTTGGGGAAAAAACTCTAGAAATCCTCCCTTCCGAAATTCTGAGATGATAGCTTTAAAGTGACTGTGTAATCAGAGTAAACACATATTATTAGGTTTGTTTTCTGCAGTGTGTGTGTAGAGGCTACAGTAATGTCAAGGTTTACTATCAACAGCAGTAATTTGCAGGGAATCAAACCACTGCTCTTTGGAAACAAACAATAAAACATTGATATGATAGTAAGACCACACTAGCACCAAACTAGGAAATAAACTAGACAGACAGACAGGCAGACAGGCAGGCAGGCAGGCAGACAGGCAAACAGACAGGCAGGCAGGCAGGCAGGCAGACAGACAGACAGGCAGACAGGCAAACAGACAGGCAAACAGACAGACAGGCAGACAGACAGACAGGCAAACAGACAGACAGGCAGGCAGACAGGCAAACAGACAGGCAGACAGACAGACAGGCAGAAAGGCAGGCAGGCAGGCAGGCAGGCAGACAGGCAGACAGACAGACAGGCAGGCAGGCAGGCAGGCAGGCAGACAGACAGGCAGGCAGGCAGGCAGACAGGCAGGCAGACAGACAGACAGGCAGGCAGACAGGCAGACAGACAGACAGGCAAACAGACAGGCAGGCAGGCAGACAGACAGACAGACAGACAGGCAGGCAGACAGACAGACAGACAGACAGACAGACAGACAGGCAAACAGACAGACAGACAGGCAGGCAGACAGGCAGGCAGGCAGACAGGCAGGCAGGCAGACAGGCAGACAGACAGACAGGCAGGCAGACAGACAGTTATTTAAAGTTGGTGTATCAGTGGAAAGCTGGGCTGTGTTTCACAGACTGACTCACATTCCTTTGGGCTTCACATCGATTTACAGCACCGAGGAATGTTTGCATTCATTTCACAAATGTCATTTATCTAAATACACACATCTGTCAGGAAAGGTATTTCCATGAAATTATCCTGTTATGAAACTAATTGAAAACAATGTCATTCGTCAGCCGAAAACCACTCCAAATGCAACTAGGTCAGCCTGACAAATTTCATTTACCCAGTTTTAAAATTGCACTGCTGATGACAGAAATACTAAAACTGTTGAGTTTGCTCTTATTAAGCAAACAGTATTAAGAGTAAAAGGAGGGAGTCTGGCATCGTGTCAACGTTTATTATAGCAAATGTGAATGTGCATGATATTCGTAGCTAATAACACAATGGCATGCCCTCTTGTTTTTTGGAGCCACCTCTCACATGCTCCCACCTGTGAATGACTTCTCTGGCATGGCCGGGGCAGCACCTGATGCCAAAACTGGGACATTTCTTGGCAGACACAGACAATGTGGTCGAGCATCAAAGGATGTTATGTTCTTTGAAGCTCACCGGCAATGTTCAACCACTCCAGCTGTGCTGCATAGCGTCACCAGTGGATATTTCATGAAACCACAGGGATATTTTGGGGGGAGTTCCTGCTGAGGTACGGTGATTCTGCTCTACTGAAATTTACATTTAATACAAACATACTTAATTGAATCAATTCTTTTCAGTGTATTTCATCCTTTCTTGTGGATTTAAACACCTAATGGGCATCTGGTATCACCCATGAGGAGAGATAAGTAAGAAAGTGTTACTACAAAATATCTATTTATATCCTATTATTCACTGTCTTCAGCAACAGCTACACTGTAAACACGCGAGCCTTGATTTTGTAATAAAAATGAAGCCTCTGTGAAACACTCCAGCATAAAAGATTCAGTGTGCACCTGAACAAGGCTGAACTTGAACAGAAGTAGAAATATACCATTGAGAGAGACGGTGCAAAACTCAATGCGTACACTTGAGAATGACCCTGAAGGAAAATGGGCAGTTGTACACAGTAAATTGAACAAATCCTCACCAGGTGAGAACAATGAGAGAGACATCTTCCTGGTCTTGTGATTGAAATTACTGAGGATTTTTGCACCGGTCGACAAACCTTCACATTATTTCTTGCACTCAGTCATTTCCAGCCATTCGCATGTTCACTCCTTCAATTTGCCTCCTTATTTAAAAGCTGCCAGAGCTCAAGCAAACCCATCATTTAGCTGAATCAAAGTTTTTGCTGCTCTGTTTTTTCTCTGATCTAAAATTATACTTATCATCTAATGTTCTTGAAGGCAAAATACTGGTGGAGCAGTTGGTGTCAATGAAGAAATAAAATTGCAACTATTGCAACACTCTGATCCATTTAGTCATTTCCAATGAAGCACCTTGAAGCTATTTTTCAAGCCAGAGGAGGTGGACGGGAGCCTCTGTTTCGACTGATACCTCCTGGACTCATATTGGTAGCAGAAATGGATGGAGAGATGAATGGATTAGCATTACCCGTGATATTAAAAATTATCACCTGAATTTGGCTAACAAGAAACCTAATTTGGTCATATATTATCAAGTGTTATATTATGTTTATTTTGTTGTGTATTTATGTGTATTTATTGTGTAACAAATGGAACGCTTTCCATTTGCTCCAGCAGAGAGGTTATTTTTATTTTGCTTTTTCCTTCACAGTCCCAAAGAGCTCTTAGTTTTTTGAGAACCAGCGTAATCCAAATAAATAAAATTGTATTTTCAAACTGAAATGGTAGGAAAGTATCTTTTGCAAGAAGCTGCTAGTAACTGCTAGTAAGTTACCAGAAGCCTTTTTTGTGAAGTTGCCAAGATTGGCTTCTTTTTCCTCTTATTTTCAGTCCAGTGTACAAAGAAACACTTTGAAAGGTCTTCTCGAAGCCCACTGCGTAGTTTTAAAAATGAACATCTGGCTGCTTGGAAGCAAAATATAAAGAAATGAGGAGTGGCTCAAAACTTCTGCACAATACTGTAGACAACAAGCTAATCATCTTAGTCACATTCAGCCATTATAACACATCCAAAATATGAATGAACAAAAAGCTGCTGTAAATAGCAAACACATGAATAATGCTGTCAATAAATGTGTAGACACTACTTTTAACATCGCTGACAAGGCATTTTCTCCTCTTCTATTTGACTGAATATCAATTTTTTTAATTCTTTTTATTTTTTATAATCTTTTCAGTTAAATTTTGTGCAGAATTTCCCATTAAAAGTCAGTCAACCATGTATTTCATGGTTTAGGTTCTGATTTTATGAATGTATCTCTTCTTGGGCACTTAATTGAGTGTTTGTGTGTTCCTCTGTCAAACATGTGTCCACAACCCTGAAGAGCTTTAAGATGACCAAACAGTGGATATTTTATTCTATAATTCAGGATAAGTAGCAATAGATGCTTATTTTTTCTTCTTCTTCTTTTGAATTTATTGGCAAGTGGCAGCTTGATGGTGTATCACCAACACCGTCTGATCCAAATGTCTAACATCAATACTTATCATTAACAAAAGGGGAAAAAAATAAGAAAAATCTAACACTAATATTTTTCATATTCTGTTCATTGATTTTATAAGGATTTTTCAATTTTCTGACAATTTCCTGAGAATATTTTGAATAGATTAAAAAAGGCACCATTTGGATATTTGATTACAGGGCAAACACAGGTAGAATTAATAACAATAATTATGGCCGTGCTGCATTTAGATGGGCTGTGGCACTGTGCATGTTATTTCAGTGAATTGCTGTGAGACACCAAATAGAACGAAACCATAATTAATTTAACTAATTATAGCGGTATTAGTATTTACTCTGCTGCGATATGCTAAAATGACTTGCGAAAGTGCACCGTCATCTACATTTCATCTGTCTTCTATTCGTCTTGCCTGTTTTGCTCATTCCATATGCATTATATATGATTCCCCGCGCCTTTTGTTCGTCAGCTCTTGTGGCATCTCTCTTGACTGCACAGGAGAGGGAAAAGTAGCAGAATCAAAGGTATGATAAACCCACAAGTGCTTTCAGTATTCCCTGTTGGCTGTTTGGCTGTGTGTAAGACAGAGCTCCCATCGCTCTTCACTGTGTCAACTGTGGCACACAGAACAGCAGCCTACAGTGATAGCACTCTACACTTCTTTTCATGCTCACTATGATGCCACAGGGGAGGGGGGGAGACATTCACTTTCACAGAAATGAATTCAGGGGGGGGTTGAACAGCTTGAGGTCTTTGAGCTTAAATACGTCATCCTTAGGAGAAAAAAAGACCAAAAAAATCTGCTCAGTAGTCAGCGAGATAGATATAGATCCACGCTGCTTTTGATTGTGATAGCAGACTTTAGCAGCTCTACTGAGTAAGCTAGTCGTGTCTGTGCTTAACATTACATTTTTTCATGCTAAATAGAATTTGAATCTCCAATATATTATTATTACGTCTTTTTATGTCAGTATTATCCCACTAGACTCTTGAATAATACAGAAATTAGAGAAAATACTGCATGCGCTTTGGTTTTAATCGCAGGCAGTGCGCTGATCAGTGATTTAGTGTATATGTGATCATGTACCGAGTGCTGCTTATGTAACTAAGGAACAGTCACCCACAAGGAGAACGCTACACAGATCTTAGCAACTGCGCTATAATGGCTTAAAAGGCTCTTATGTCATAAGAGGACCAATTACATTGTTCACTTTATTTTACATTGCAAATTAAGATAATAGTCCCCAGAATGACAGTCAGCTTAAGACTGTGAAACACTAATAATCTTTGTGGTCAATTCAGTCACTTTAGTTCATTTACTATAATGAAAGCAGATATTTTTCCTTAATAATACTCTTAAGAATACTGAATATAGAAAACTGTATCTTTTCCTTCTTCATTGATAGACAGTTATAAGATATATAGACTGCAAACTGATGAGGTGGTTATCACTGGTGCCTCACAGCTAGAAGCTCCTGGGTTCAAATCCACCAGTCAGCTGGTAGATGTGAGCAGATCCATCTAAATATTGATAATATCAGTACTAAGGCTGGTATTGGTATCAGCTTGATACTAGTACACAGGATTGATACTTTGTTTCTATCCTCTAAGTTCAATATGTGACCCTCTGAAATGTGTAAGTAAATGTTTTTGAAATGAAAAAATATACCTCAAAAATGCACCGTGAAAGATGTCTGAACCTTTTTAAGTTAAAAATATTGGTATTAGATTCATATAATACTCACCCTGTATTTACTTGGTGTCAGATTGATACCAAAATTTGCAGTATCACACAGCGCTACACAGCGGTGGAGCCGTTCTATTCAATTCAATTTCAATTCAATTCAATTTTATTTATATAGCGCCAAATCACAACACAAGTCGCCTCAAGGCGCTTCATAGATACAGAGAAAAACCCAACAATCATATGACCCCCTATGAGCAAGCACTTTGGCGACAGTGGGAAGGAAAAACTCCCTTTTAACAGGAAGAAACCTCCGACAGAACCAGGCTCAGGGAGGGGCGGGGCCATCTGCTGCGACCGGTTGGGGTGAGAGAAGGAAGACAGGATAAAAGACATGCTGTGGAAGAGAGACAGAGGTTAATAACAGATATGATTCAATACAGAGAGGTCTGTTAATACATAGTGAGTGAGAAAGGTGACTGGAAAGGAAAAACTCAATGCATCATGGGAATCCTCCGGCAGCCTACATCTATTGCAGCATAACTAAGGGAGGATTCAGGGTCACCTGGTCCAGCCCTAACTATATGCTTTAGCAAAAAGGAAAGTTTTAAGCCTAATCTTAAAAGTAGAGATAGTGTCTGTCTCCTGAATCCAAACTGGAAGCTGGTTCCACAGAAGAGGGGCCTGAAAACTGAAGGCTCTGCCTCCCATTCTACTTTTAAATACTCTAGGAACAACAAGTAGGCCTGCAGAGCGGGAGCGAAGTGCTCTAATAGGGTGATATGGTACTACAAGGTCATTAAGATAAGATGGGGCCTGATTATTTAAGACCTTGTATGTGAGGAGCAGGATTTTGAATTCAATTCTGGATTTAACAGGAAGCCAATGAAGGGAAGCCAAAACAGGAGAAATATGCTCTCTCTTTCTAGTCCCTGTCAGGACTCTTGCTGCAGCATTTTGGATTAGCTGAAGGCTTTTCAGTGAGTTTTTTGGACATCCTGATAATAATGAATTGCAGTAGTCCAGCCTGGAAGTAATAAATGCATGAACTAGTTTTTCAGCGTCACTCTGAGACAGGATATTTCTAATTTTAGAGATGTTGCGCAAATGGAAGAACGCAGTCTTACATATTTGTTTAATATGTGCGTTGAAGGACATATCCTGGTCAAAAATGACTCCAAGGTTCCTCACAGTGTTACTGGAGGCCAAGGTAATGCCATCCAGAGTAAGAATCTGGTTAGATACCATATTTCTAAGCTTTTCAGCGCCAAGTACAATGACCTCAGTTTTATCTGAATTAAGAAGCAGAAAGTTAGCGGCCATCCAGGTCTTTATGTCTTTAAGACATTCCTGCAGTTTAACTAATTAGTGTGTGTTATCTGGCTTCATGGACAGATAGAGCTGGGTGTCATCTGCATAGCAGTGAAAATGTATGCTATGTCTTCTAATGATGCTGCCAAGGGGAAGCATGTATAATGTAAACAGAATTGGTCCTAGCACTGAACCCTGTGGAGTTTGTTTTCCCTGCACTTGCAGAGATTGTCTCTTCCTCCCACAGTCCAAAAACACGTGCGTTCAGTTAATTGGTGATTCTGGCTGTAGGTGTGAATGCGAGCAATGTGTTTAGCCCTGCAATAGACTGGCAACCTGTCCAGGAGGTACTCTGCCTCTTGTCCTGTAACAGCTGGGACAGACTCACCCAGCCCCAACTCTGATTTAAATAAGTGGAAGGAAACAGATGGATAGGCACAGGCAATTTTTTTTTTTGCTTAAACCTATTATGAAGTCGATGCTGATTGCACAAAGTGGAGAATAATGACACTGCATATGCACTTCTATCTGCCCACAGCTACGAAATCACAATGTGTGACTGCACAACTGAAACTGAAACGAACTCCAAGTCTAGCCATAAACTTTGAGTTGATTGAGTCTGAGATGGACAACTCTGAGTTTTCAGAATTGGTTAATTAAGCATGTGGATAATAGGAAAAGGCCATCATCATGGAGCTTCAGTACCAGGATTCATCATGGCAAGGGCTAAATGAAGAGCAGAGCCTTAATTTTAAACCACTGGGCCCAGGAATATGATTATGAATCAGTCCTCACTGTGACATGAGATGAGATGCGTTTCCCCATCTTATCTCTTAAAAAACCGAAGAGGGAAAAATTAAAGTAATTTTAATCAACGTCATCCAGTCAGTCATCATTTACCCAACTTGAATTTTCATGAACAGGTGACGGAGAAATCTAACCCAATTTTAAAACAGAAATTTGAATTTAATTAGTCAGCTGAAATGTGACGGGAATCAAATGCAGGTGGCGTTAACATAAAAAGAGAAGAAGTGCATGTAAAATCATGGCTCAAACATATTATACACCCTTTATTTGTGGACCTATGAATAAACTGCTCAGTATTACTTTTTTTTTTTCCTCGCCTGTCCCATTTGGTTCTGTTGCCATCAGAATTATTGTCTAAAGGCAAAGAAAGATGCACAAAGGATTTACTTTATTGTTTATTTTATTTTATTTTCACTTGCTACACATGGGACAGACATGACTGGGGGAAAGAAAGAGAAGTAGGGAAAGAAAAACAGCGGGGAAGAGGAACGGTGATAAAGGGCGAAAAACAAAAACTAACAAAAAAAACGGACAAAAAATACATATACCAATCACCTGGATCACCTGTTGAGAAAGGAAAAAGAGAAAACAAGTAAAAAAAGAAAGCAATGTAATAAACAACATCATCGCGATGACCTATGTGAATATAACAGTAAATACTAAATATTGAATATTATTGTGCAGCATGTAGGATCGACAGCGCACGGTGTGCTTTGAGGTAGGAGCCAAAAAGGGTGTAGTTTGTGTGTGTGAGCACCCGTGTGTACACCTGAGAGCATGAACACGCTTGTATTTAAAAGGTTCCTTCATGTAATGATCTGCTAGAGGGTGTGGGGGGGCCATAGCCCCGTCCTCCAGGGCATGAAGCAGGCATGGAGGAGATCAAGACTCCAGACATCCAGAGACCCTCAGAGCACAAGAGACCAAGGAAGACCAACGGAGGGGCAACCGCGCCACTATCCCAGAAGGAGCTGAGAAGAGTCCCAGATGAGGGTCGCTCAGCAGCCGCGGAGCAGAAGCCAGGGGGGGTTGCAGTGACGTGCCTGTGAGCTCCGCCGGCAGCCAGCTGTGCCTGAGTGACAGAGCCCCAGGCCGAGAGGCTGCGGGCACCCCACCCCCCGAAGGGGCCCGAGCGAGCCCCAGGCTTCAGGCCCCGACAAGCAGCCACCAGGAGTGAGCCGGTGCGTACCTGGACGCCCATCCCCAGACACAAAGAACCACCAACGCACCGATGTCTGAGGGCGTCTGCCACTGGCAGGGGGAGTGGTGGGGGGAGATAGGCCTCCATACCTTGGAGGGCCTGAGATGTCCCTAGAGAGGTGGCGTCTGATACCCGACCTGACATATAGACACAAACAAACAGGCACACACAGATACAGACATCCATTCCCACCCTCATGCTCTCATATGCAAATTCTCAGCACTCACCCAACGTGGAGACAGACATAAATAGACACTGTACACACAATCACACTCCCCAAGCGTACTCTATACCCCAGGTCTAGGTACCCTTGCCCCTCAACCCAATCGGACGGCCAACTCCTCCTCCCAGCCCCCCCGCCCCAACAGGCAACAGAGAAGGGGGGGGGGGGGGGGGGGGTGAAGATGAAGACTCCAAACCTCCCTCCGCCCGCTCATATATAGTGTTGATGCATAAGTATTTTAAGGTGCATTAAAAACCCAGGAGGGCATGAAGCTACCTGCCAGAGAGCAGCAGGTAAGCGCATAGCCCCTCCTGATCTCCCCTCTGCTCAGTATTACTGAGAATTCATACTCTTTTCATAGTGAGGTTTATTTATTTCTTTAGGACGAAGGCGCTCACGTGCAAAAGAACACAGTATACAAGCACATTTGTTTAATCAGCCATCAGTTAAATCACTCAAACTAAATCAAAATTTTGATATTGTATGTGATCAAGAGTGACGTCTTCATTATATTATATTTCTGCAGAACCTGAACATGAACTCAGATATTAGTCGGACCCAGAAGTAATGATTTTAATTTTTTAATACCCATTTTAATTTCATAAAACAACAGCATTTAATGATTATATTTCAACATAAAAACTCTACCAGAATACATTCAGACCATCTCCACTCTGGATTCAAAAGCTCAGTTTAGATTACACTGAATTTAATTCCCTTCAGTTTTATTTATATAGTTCCAAATTACAATAGCAGTTGCCTCAAGGTTCTTTATGTTGTAAAGTAGAGACCCTACAATAATACAGAGAACACCCCAACAATCAAAACTCCCTTTTAACAGGAAGAAACCAGGTTCAGGGCGTTCAGGGGGACAAGACAAACGGCACACTCTGGAAGAGAGGCAGAGATTAATATTAACTAATGATTAAATACAGAGAAGTGTATAAACACATAGTGAGCAAAGAAAAAAACACTTAGTGCATCATGGGAAGTCCAAGCAGCCCAGGCCTATTACAGCCCAACTAAGGGAGGATTCATATGCTTAATCAAAAAGCAAAGTTTTAAGCCTAATCTTAAAAGTAGAAAGCGTCTCTGTATCCCATATCCAAAGTGAAAGCTGGTTCTACAAAGAGCGGCCTGGAAGCTGAAGGCTCTGCCTCCCATTCTGAGAGTGCTCTCTTTGGGTGATGCAGTGCTATTAAGATAAGATGGGGCCTGATCATCCTCACATAAATAGTTATATCAAGTATTTCAGATGCAAACTGTGATGGGTTGGCATCAGCTTGACCAGGAATTATTCTCCAGTGATCAGTGTTTAGTGTTTCATTCTTATTTTCTTATTTTTTCTTGTTTAAATAGTGATGACTACACTAAATGTTTCGGTGCAGGGGTGCAACAGCTGCCTTACTCTTCATTGAGTCACACTGTTATAAAGATGTAGCCTGTAGATATTATTTTGAGCTGATAATAAATCCGCTTTTTATTCTCACAGGCTTACACTTAATAACTCTGTGTGTGTGTGTGTGTGTGTGTGTGTGTGTGTGTGTGTGTGTGTGTGTGTGTGTGTGTGTGTGTCTGTCAACTTGTACTTTATTTCTTTGTACAAATTTGTTTTGTTGTTTTTATTGCCTTAAGGCATTGTAGACCTTATTTTTGTGCTTTTTTTTCTTTTGGGGGGGAATTGAGGGGTGAGGGTTGCCGTATGATCTATATAAATAAAATTGCCACTAGGTCAAGTTAATACTCACTGTTCTTATATTGATAACAGCTTGATTATTAGAAAAGTGCAAATATAACAAATAACAAACTGATAAGTAAATAGGATAATAATGTCTGTAGATTAATGCGCTCTGAAATGTCTTTTGATATGTATGAAAAAATGAAATGAAATAGGCTTTCTTCAATAAAAACTTTCTCCCTGACTCCAACAGCCTAACTGCTCTTTAACAGGTTAACAGAGTATGCTAACCTGGTAACTGATTCAAAATTTAAGTTAGCTGTGTTTGTGTAACAGACAGCCCAAAGTTTTCCCTCATCTTGACAAATTCACACTTTTCAATAAACCTGGTGTCTTCTGGAATAAAGGCAGCGTAGAAGTGCATCAACCCTGTAAAGTCTGAAACACAAAAATCACAGCCGAACATTAAACAGGCTCAGAGGGTTCCAAAGCAACATTACATTAGCATTATTAGTTAGTAACATAACCGAGAGGAGGCCCAAGATAGACCCAGGAGATCTGGGAATGCCTCAATGTCCCCGAGGATGAGGTGGAGGAGGTGGCTGTGGAGAGGGAAGTCTGGGCTTCTGTACTTAGGCTCAGGCCTGGATAAGTGGATGGATAGATGGGCAAACTCAACTTATAAAGCACATTTAAAATAACATCTCACATTTAACAAAGTGCTTTACAAAAGGTACAATGGAATGAAAGAAAAAACAAGGGAACAGAAATAAATAGATACATGTTGGTTGATGCCAACCATAATATAATCAAGGCAGAGGAAACAATGTGCAATCAGATAGAACCTGAACACTTCTTGTTACCATGCAGTCTGTGTTTTTAAGGAAAACAATAGTCATTTCAAAAGCAGCTGATGGGAATGAGGGGCGGAGGACTGTGGGAGTAACCTTTCACTTCTTTAACTTCTCTGGATTTTAGTTTATGTCACATCCTTCTTAAGTTTAGATTTTAAGTAAAGCTGTTATAGCATCCCTTGCATTATAGCATCCTTTGCAGTCATTTGTATCATTTTTACCCCCCAACTTTCACAATTTTGGCCATGGTGCCCATTTGTTCTGGCTGCAGTGCCATTTCTGGTGGAAGCTCTGCTGCCAGCCAGCTCTCAGTTAGTAGGTCTGATAATGCCTGCCGCAGATAACAACTGAGGGATTCCCTAAGCCTGTGTCTCTCATGCCTTCCCAGTCCATTAGCCCGCTATACTGCCTATGTGGCTGACAAATGACTGAATTAGATCTGAGTGTCATCCGATGGGGGGGAAAATAGCTTCCCCCTCTCTCCTTCTAGCTCCTCAACACATACTCTCTTCCTCTGTGTCTTGAGTTGCACTTTTTCTCTCTGATGTTTCGCTTTCTGTGAAGTCTTTTTCTTACATCTCTTCCTCTCTTGCTATTTCTCATCCAAGCACTTTCCTCATTTCTTATTTCCTGCATGACACCACACCATTCATTTCACTTATCCAAAGTGAATTGCATTCATGTTTTACTCAAGTGAAAGCTGACATTTTTTTTTTTCTTCCATGTTGGAAAACTTGTTTGATGTTGAGCCGCAGCATGTATGCAAACGCGGGACTACTTTCATCAAGCCTTACGTTACCAAACGGTTATTGGTATGTGGTTATTCTGAACATAAATATTTAAGCTTATGTAGGTAACATCAGTGGTAACAGCAGATGGAGACCTAAGGCGCTGCCACAGCTAGCAGAAGATTCAATTTGAGGCAATGTGTAGTTAAATGTATAAGTTATGTACAGATGCTTAATTTCACAAGTTGTAAAATTTTAGGACAAACCTGTAGATTAACTTCAACATACACATAGTGATCAAACCAAACATGATTGAACTCTAGGGCTGCCACGATTACGTCGACTATCAAAATCGTCGACGACTGATTTAATAGTCGACGTGTCGTTTGAAGCTTTGTAAGATCACAAAAGATGCAGGAAAAAATAGTAGGATTTAAGAGTGTAATAACGGACTGAAACAGAAGATGGCAGCACTGCATGTACAAGGATGCCAGCTGCCGTTAAACCCCGAAGAAGAAGAAGCTGTGTCCCAGAATTCATAGCGCAGCCCAGCTCAGTTTCCAACAATGGTGGCAGCTAGTTAGTTTTATTTTTACTCTTATTATTCTTTCTGGGTCACAAAATAAACGTTTAACATATTTTCAGGCGAGAATGTAGCTGTGTAAACCTCAAATATCTGCTCAGTTTATCAAGACACCACATATTTTCAAAAGCGCCCCGACGTTTTCGGAGACTTCTGTTACCCACTAGCTCGATAGCTAGCCGGGGGCAAGGCTCACTAGAGCCGCTGAGAACACCGGACTCCCAGCAAATCGTTTTCAAACCCACCGCCGTCTTTCGCTACTCAGATTAAACATATATAAGTCACTTAGATAACTTAAAAATGTTATTGTTTGGCTTTTTTCAGTATTTTATTTGTTCCTGAGTAAATCGGTTTGGCTGAGATTAAAGTTATAGTTTTTACACAGCTGAATAAACGTCAAGCAGACAGCTGATTATCAGAAGTGTGAGATGCTCGAGAATACGCCGGTGTCCTGTTTTATTTTAGATAGCAAGGAGTTTATTAAACTCCACCAAAACAATCTGCAAATTTCATTAAATTTTAAAAAACTCTCATCTTGTCTTTATTTTTAGTTAGCACATACCTTAAACACTTAAAGCTGTAAGCTAATGATAGTTATATAAGAGCAGATGCTGCTGGTGCAATAAGCTGTACGTTTTAAGTCCAATGGATGATGATCTGATTAGTCGACTAATCACAAAAATAATCGGTGACTAGTCGACTATCAAAATAATCGTTTGTGGCAGCCCTATTGAACTCCTAAAGCTATGACAGGGTATGTTAATGACACATACACTTGGGATATCAATAATTACAGTACGGTTCAAGACCAAAATTCTCAAAAGCAAATGGTACTTGGTTCCTTTGACACAGTAGATACTGTAGGAATCGCATGTACAGAGGCAGCAATTCTTCCAAAACCAAAGGGGGCAGCATCTTGCTAAAAGTGTTCTGATCTGTCTTTTCATGTTGAAAAAGAAGAAGCAAGCAAGCTCTGACTCATAAGAAAAGTAGAGTCGGTGATGGAAGTGTGTTCAAGAAGGATCGACCCAGGGGTGATAATCAGTTCACAATATGGAATAAACAAACAATGTTATTGTGTTTTTCAGACCGAGAGAAGATATGCTTTCAATTTTGTGAAGCACAAAGGCCACCATCCAGATCTGTTCAAAGAATTCGAGTTGAGAAAGTTCACAGGGACATTAACGTCGGTAAGCTATTGGCAGAAATCCTAACATTTCATTCTTTTTCGACAACATATAATGTTAACATGATCTGCTACCCTGTCAGTATTTTAAATGACATTTTAATAAAAGCGTTTACGTTTAACTACTTGGGATCATTAGATTATGAACATTTTTAGCAGAAGTATCGAGGATTGGTGCCGGCCAATAAATTTCTGGCATTGTCCCACTCCTAACACACACACACAAACATTATAACTGAACACATTTCCAGTAAATGTTTCACTGCTAGGGAGGAAATTTAATGATGTTTCAATCCCAGTGTTTGAATTATTCCTAATGACAATAACTAACAGAGACTGGATCGGAAGACCCGATCGTGTTTGTTCCAAGTTGATCTGCCAAGTCATCACTGACAAAATCCCATTTATAATTGGCTCAATAACTGCAAAGTGTTCACACTTATCTCTAATAGACAAAGGTATTCACAAAGCCACCTTTTGTGTCTACACTCGTAGCACTTCTCCTTTGTATATCCCAAACTTTTAATTATGTTTGATGAGCTGCCATAAAAATTCAATTTCCCCTCAGTGGCTGCAGGCCCTTTATTAGTGCTCTGCATTTCATGTGGTCTACAAACAGCCACCTTGCACACAGGAGCACCGAATCTCTAAACAATTCTCCATCTTTGTCCCTGACTCACCTCTCTACCATTTCACCCCAAGTCCTTTTTCATCACTCTTGCTTTACAGCACCCTCATTAGGTTGTTACACTTTCTCACAGTATTTTTAAGGAATTATATGCTCAGTAAAAATACTACTGTACCTTAAGCACAATTACTTGGCAACCTCTAAGTTGATGTCATTGTACCTTTGAAAATGGATGCACATTTGTACCCTTGGGATTAATGCCATGGCCTTGACAAACAGTAACAATTTTGTACCTTAGTATAAAGGCATATTAAGTGATGGTAAACCTAAGTACAGAGTTACCAATTAATAACTTTATGCAAATGAAGAAAGAAGAGAAATAATCATGAGAGTGACGAATCCGTGAGAATTTACACTTGCAAACAAAACAATAGATCTTAGGCTAGCAGGTAAGGATCAGTTTGTAGATCACTGATAGTTTTGACTGGAACTGGAAATGTTTGCCTCTATCACCCCTGTCCTTGCTGATTTGTACTGGCTCCCTATCAAATACCATATTGAATGTAAAATATTGCTTAAAATCATAAACAATACAGCGCCTAGCTATGTCGTTGAACCCCTTAGACCATACACCCCTGGGAGAGCCCTTAGATTATCAGCCCAGTTACCCTTGGTCCAGCCTAGATCTCGGCTTAAGACCAGAGGTGACCGTGCATTTGCCCTGGTTGCACCTGAATTGTGGAACATCCTTCCCATTGCTATTCACGCATCCAACTCCATCCAAACATTTAAATCACAGCTTAAAAACTCCAATTAGTTAATGCATGTATCCTATACCTCACTCCTATACTATCTTCATTTTACTTACTTATCATTGTATATATCCCTTCACTTGATCCATATTTCTCTATTGATTATGATTTGATATTTAATTTTCATTTAACTTTTATTCTTGCCTAATTAGTGCCATTGACCTGCTAGCATATTCGGTACATTATTAATGGTCCTTTATTATTCATGTTTTAATCTGCTGTACTATTGTGAAGCACTTTGGTGTACCCTTGGTCTTTAAGTGTGCTATATAAATAAAGTTGTTGTTGTTGTTGTTTTTTTACTTAACTTTAACAATAAAGAATAAATTAAGCAACTTCAGCCATCATAACTGTATAACTCAATCACAGAATTTTAACATGACAACAGACCATGACTTTTTACTTTAGCTTGTCACATATAGCCCAAATACACAGAGAGATCCAAGGCAGCAGAAAGATTCAAATCCGGAACCTTCTTGCTGCGAAGCAACAATGGTAACCTCCGCACAAATGGGCTACTGATTAAAAAAAGAAATATGAGAAAGAACTTGTCAGAACCCTACGCTTGTCATCTAATGTAAACAACTACAAAAATGATAAACCTTAAATTGAAATTAATATTTGTCATAATTTCTGTTTAAATTTAGACAAGTTACTTTATTTTGTGCCAAAAATAATCTAAATTCAGTATGAAGGGTGCAAATACTTTGAACTGCTTTGAAACATACGCCTCGTCTTACCGTAAACATTATCTTGAGTTCCAGCAATTAGCCTTAAAGCGTAGATTCATTTAGACTGTAAGTAAAATGGACTTCGACTGTATGCCTACCCCTGATAGTCTGCACATCAAGTTCCTTTATCATCTGTATCTTTGCATGTCTTCATCCTCAACACCAATTTTCCTCTCTTTCTCTCTCTCTTTTGGCCCAGAAGCAAATATGGTTCATTACATTTTTAATGCTGTTTGTAATTGCTTGGCAAGCTCAACATGTCAAGAGCAAATCAGTTTTCCAGAGCGTTCGTTTATGTTTGGCGTGCAGAGATCTCAATCAGCCCTCTGCGAGTGTTGCACTAAACATGTTTTCTTCCCTCACTAAGCAGCTCATATCACTTGAGTTAATGTAATGTAGACTGCTGTTGAGATATTCTCAGATAAGAACAGATCACATAATTTAACCATTTTAGAGTTGTTCCATTGTATGTATTATGTAAAACTCAGCCGCACAAAGACCTTTTGGATTTATTTATATTTCATGGTGTATTCTATATTCAGTTTTTATCGGCTCTGTATTGATTTCTTCCTGCCATGTCAATAGGTCACCCCCACAGCTAGTCTGGGTCAGTGTCGCATATTTTTTTAGCATTACTTTGCTTTACAAACACAGCACATGAAGGAAACATGTGTCTTTAGAACCCTAGTTAGACTTTTTTTTCTGTAAAATGAACCTGAATGCTGTTTTGAAAATTTGCAAAAATCAAAGCATTTATGGCGTCTAGATATCATTTTCTTTGCACCATACGGTTTTTTAAAAAATGTTATTTAAATCTGGAATGGAGTCCATTTATTCATTTATTTATACATATGTTCTTCACACAATCCTGAAAAAGACTGTCAAGGCTGTAACCCTACGACAGCTGGGCCAGAGTCCAGCCACCCCGCAAAGTGATACATTGCATTTGGATTAGCAGTTAAGATAATGGGCAGATTAATGGATTCATCACAGAAGGAAAACACTTAGAAAAAAAAGTTTTTAGTGAAGCAGTGTCTCCTTTGGATTTAACATGTCGGTTATGTTGATCGCTTGTTTTTGTAACTATTCCATTGTGAATTATGGTAAATGCACTTTTCTACTACAAATGAGCACTTTACGTTTTTAACATGTACGCTGATGAATACATCTAGGGCATTCAGTATCTTGCCCAAGGATACTTCAGTCGGAGGAACTACCAGTCTTCAGATTAGTAGATGTCCCTCTCTACCTCCCGAGTCACAACTGTTCTATCTTCTTTCCTTTCATAAAGATCCAGATGTATTCTGTGCTAAAGGAGGTAATAAAGGAATTAATAAAGCACCATTTCTAGAGAATCTGACCAGCTCCTTTTATGGCTCCCATGCAGATAGTTGAAATCAGTTAGGAACCTTCTTAAGCAAAACTGATTATTCAGCCACTCCTCTTATAATGTGTATGTTTTGTGCACATATAAATGAATTCATGCTGCTGCTTTATCATCTGTTCCTTCATCTATAAGCACCAGTGTTGGGCAAGTTACTTTGAAAACGTAAGTAACTGAGTTAGTAACTGAGTTATAAGATTCTAAAAGTAATTAATTACTTGAAAAGTAACTACTGCAATTCTTTAAAAAAAAAAAAGTTTAATTGGCCATTTTAACCACTTTTGATGTTTCCTCTACATTTTACCTTTACTTTGCCTTGTTTGGTATCATTCTTTTCAGCACAACCTCAGGTGTCTGAATTTACAGTTATGTTTTCATTTTGATATACTGTATTAACACAATTCATCTAAAATCAAATAAAAATATTTTTTACTGTAACAACCACAAACATATTTATTGAATCATATTTCATAACTTTAAATGCAAATATAAATTATCAATTTTAAAATCATATGCGCAAGTTTTGCAAACAACAAAGTTATTTGTATCCATTTACCTTTTTACCCTTTTTTTAACCATTTCAAACTATTTACATAACAATCAGCTGTTCTGCATTCAATAAGATGCCACACAAATTATTTGTGCCACTCCAAAAATTTCTGTCCACTATAAAGGAGAAAATCACAGCCTGATTCCTGCAGGTCTGACAGCAGGTGTATCACTCATCCTGTTTTGATTCAGCAGTCGCCTCATTGTTCTGACACACAACACAAAACTATCCACAACACTACACACTAACTACACAAGACAACACATTAACTACACACTCCAAACATGCTAAACGTCACAAATCTCTCACATCTCGAAACTCGCTCTCTCTCTTTTTTGCTGTCTTTCTTTCTCTCTTTCGCCGTCACTCTTCCTAAACAATCAAATGTCGTATTGCCATATAATTTTTTTGATTGGTCGACATGGTGCATTTTTCCACCAACACGAAAGGGCAGTTTTTTGTTTTGTTTTGGGGGTTTTTATTTTTTGCTCATAAGCAGAGAGTGCTCGCTGCGCTGTCCTTAGACAGTAAACGTGACGAAACTATTGAGGAAAAAACGCTGCGTATATATTCTTTATCATGACTCTGGTTTTACTATCAACACAATTTAAAAACTGGTATATATCACCTTGTTGCTTTGTCATCTTGAAGTGGTCATGTGATTGGCTTACCACGACTACTTTATTCTTCCTCAGTCAAACAGCAGCACTCATGCGATTGTTTTGCCCCCTTAGCTCCAGGTGTTGTACCAAAAAGTGATCGTCAGGCAGAAAGTGATTGCCGCCGCAGGAGCGCGCGCAGCTATATAATGATGATATATGATATAAGATGCGGTAAACTGAACACAGCTTCAACCGTCTGTTTGTTGAAAAATAGTAACGCGACCGCACCGCATTTTCTTGTTAGTAACGGTAACGGCGTTGTAACGATAGAAATAGTAATTAGTTAGATTACTCGTTACTGAAAAAAGTAACGCCGTTACTTTTAACGCCGTTATTCCCATCACTGATAAGCACCCATAAATGCCCAGGTCATAACATGGCCTCCTAATGTCAAATAATGGCATAAAGGGTAAAAGATGCTCACATATAAAGACACGTCAAAAATGTTTCTCCTATCTGCTCTCCCGCCCAAGCTGAAGCACCTGAGCAAAACACAGCTCCTCCTTCCTGTCAAAACACAAAGCTGCTCAATAAGCCCACAAGATTTCAAACAAGAGCAGGGCTCGCAGTGCTTTGTAGTGGGCAGAATCTACCTTTTTTTCTCACTGCAACAAGCGCTTTGAAAATTCCCCCCCCCCCCCCCCCCCCCCCCAAAAAAAAAAAAATTAGATTTAGCCAGAGGCGGAGGAAAACCGATGGGTAGAGAGAAAAAAAGCAGAAAGAAAGACAAGGGGGGAATGTAAACACAGCACACTGAAGCGAACAGAAAATCAAAAACCACTAGAAGGCGGTCAAATGAAAAAGAAATCAGATCTCTAGATAAAGTAAATATCTTCTCTAGTGTGTGTCCTTTTCCTCATCTCCAGCACTTTACAGGTGCTTTATAGCATTTGTTATATGTGAGGACCCTCGCTGATAAAATGTTATAAAACAAAATATCCTCTCTCAAACTCTTTAATTGTATTTGGTCCTTATGAGGACAGAAATACAAGAATACACACACCTTGCCTGTGCACTAATTATGTAAAAGTCTGGCAATTAAATCATGAAATGAACACACAGGGATGAGGGGAATCCTAAGGAGGAAAAAGAAAAGGGTTGGATGTAAAGGGCATAATTTAGAAACAGTAGCTACAAAACTGCCAAGCTAACAACACACTTAAAACATTATTTCAGTAAAAAGGACTAGATGTTATAGTCCCTGATAATGGGACTATGCACAATAACTGTGCCTACTTTTGTAGGAAATGTTGAGCCTAATTGAATGTTGCCACTGAATGACACTGTATATGCTAATATAACTAATGTTGCCACTGAATGACGCTGTATATGCTAATATAACTAATGTTGCCACTGAATGACGCTGTATATGCTAATATAACTAATGTTGCCACTGAATGACGCTGTATATGCTAATATAACTAATGTTGCCACTGAATGACGCTGTATATGCTAATACAACTAATGTTGCTACTGAATGACGCTGTATATGCTAATATAACTAATGCTGCCACTGAATGACGCTGTATATGCTAATATAACTAATGTTGCTACTGAATGACGCTGTATATGCTAATATAACTAATGTTGCTACTGAATGACGCTGTATATGCTAATATAACTAATGTTGCCACTGAATGACGCTGTATACGCTAATATAACTAATGTTGCTACTGAATGACGCTGTATATGCTAATATAACTAATGTTGCCACTGAATGACGCTGTATATGCTAATATAACTAATGTTGCCACTGAATGACGCTGTATATGCTAATATAACTAATGTTGCCACTGAATGACGCTATATATACTAATATAACTAATGTTGCCACTGAATGACGCTGTATATGCTAATTTTTTTGGCCCAATTAGGTATCTGGAGCCACGCATCTCCCTTCATCCTGCTGTTAATCTTTGAAAATTCCCAGCTACTACAAAAAGATGGTATCAACTGTAATCAGTTCGGCACCAGTGGAAATCAATGACCAAAGTCTTTGCCTCTGTGTTAGCACTTTAAAACACCTGCTACATCCTAGATTTTGAAAATAGGGTGTAATTTCATTTACTTACAAATATGTACAGATGGAGCTGTAAGTACACAACTTCTATATTTGATATTTTAGTAGAAACAAAATAGAGAATTTTACATCTCACAATAAATACTCTGTACTGTTAAGTGCCATAGCATGCGTTAACTTTGCCGTTTAACATTTTCATTGTGTAATATATGTACATGACGGTTGCTACACTATTCAGTTTGGCTTCATATTACAAATACAAATATAATAAGGAATGTTCTTGCTTTCCTATTTATAAGAAAAAAATTGATTAAACATTAAATTTTCCAGGGCATAGGTCAGAGCAAATTAGATATTTTCAACTAATGTTGCCACTGAATGACGCTGTATATGCTAATATAACTAATGTTGCCACTGAATGACGCTATATATACTAATATAACTAATGTTGCCACTGAATGACGCTATATATACTAATATAACTAATGTTGCCACTGAATGACGCTATATATACTAATATAACTAATGTTGCCACTGAATGACGCTGTATATGCTAATTTTTTTGGCCCAATTAGGTATCTGGAGCCACGCATCTCCCTTCATCCTGCTGTTAATCTTTGAAAATTCCCAGCTACTACAAAAAGATGGTATCAACTGTAATCAGTTCGGCACCAGTGGAAATCAATGACCAAAGTCTTTGCCTCTGTGTTAGCACTTTAAAACACCTGCTACATCCTAGATTTTGAAAATAGGGTGTAATTTCATTTACTTACAAATATGTACAGATGGAGCTGTAAGTACACAACTTCTATATTTGATATTTTAGTAGAAACAAAATAGAAAATTTTACATCTCACAATAAATACTCTGTACTGTTAAGTGCCATAGCATGCGTTAACTTTGCCGTTTAACATTTTCATTGTGTAATATATGTACATGACGGTTGCTACACTATTCAGTTTGGCTTCATATTACAAATACAAATATAATAAGGAATGTTCTTGCTTTCCTATTTATAAGAAAAAAATTGATTAAACATTAAATTTTCCAGGGCATAGGTCAGAGCAAATTAGATATTTTTCTTTTACAAACATTGATCAACCATAACTTTCAAAAGGGCGGTGCAAAAACTATAAAAAATTTAACTGACATGAATGAAAAAAGATGCCAATTTTTTTTTTATGGTTGAACCCAAAATAAACTGTTTATTACATTTTTTTATATGTATAGCTTAGTCATTTATTTCCTTTTTTGTGTGCCTTTTTCCTTTTACTGTTCTTTACCTTCTTTTTTTTTCCTTTTTCCCTTTTGTGATGAAGATGAATGTGAGAATTGATTTTCCGAGCACAGACATTGCCATTTCTGTGTGCCTAAGTAAAAGGAGCAAACCATTTAAAACATTCAGTTGCTGCAACCACAACATTTCAACACATTCAAACTTTTCCTTTACAGGCAAACAGTCTCTATTTCTTGTTTGCACTGCACTCCCCACCACTGAGGTTACTGTTAATAGTGTTTGTTTGCAATGTACTAGCATGCTAGTATGACTTACAGTATAACTTATTTCCTGTAAATAGCTGAACTGTTGCCCTCTCATTCTTATGCAGCTATCAGTAAATATTTTTGCATAGATTAAATGATCGCCTAACGTAAGAAAAAATACATTGAAATAAAGTCATTTTAAGCTGGAGGAATTACAACCTTTGTCGCTGGCCATATTATAAACTTCGACCACCTTTTCTACATATGTTTACTACAAACTGTGATAACAACCTATTTGTTCTTTGGGCACAAAGACGTCTTAGAGTCAGTGCTTCATCTTTTAGTAAATTTTAAATGGACTAACACTGACAGAATGTTTCAGCTGTGAGCACTCAAAGCACTTTTTATTAGAAAGCTCATTCACTCACACACTTTCATTCTGGCCCTTAAGTGCTTTCCCACAGTTCCCACAATGCATGTTGGTAGCAATTTGAGGTTCCATGTCTTGCCCAAGGACACTACAGCTACAGCACTAGTGAAGCCAAAGAATTAAACCTTTAAAAAATATGTTACACCATATGAGTTAACATGCAGGTTTGTGAGTTATATGTGTCTTCCTACTCACTGACAAGGAGGGATATCAGTTTTTTCCCCAAATTTAGGGAAAAAAAACTTTCCATTTCGCAGTGGAGGACTTTACAGTGTTCCCAGGAGTTATGCTGGCCTAACATTTTGCCTCTGGCAGAGTTTCCCAAGGCAAGGCAATTGGTGTTGGATGAATGGGCAGACTAAGTGTGATTCAGAGGAATCTTCTGAAGACAATATGAACTTCACCCAGATCAAGGCTCGTGGCCCAATCCTTTGTTGCTAAAACTGGTTCTTTGGGATCTAGAAAGCGATGTCCTTCAGGGAGAAGTGGTATGGTGTCACAGTGTGTGGAAGCAGACTGTGTGGAGTGTGAATAGTGGACTCAAACGCACAAGGGAACTTGGAAAGTAACTTGAATTAACAAAAGGAGAGCCGTTTAACAAAAGGTACAAACAAAGGGCAACTCAAACTGATGCAAAACTATTAACCTAAACTGGGAAAACTAAAATTGAACATGAACAAACCTGGACATGAATACATTAAAAACTTGGAAACATGTGAAACAACAGATGACCTGGCAAGGAATGAATGAAAACACACAGACTAAATACATACAGGAGGTGATCAGGGGAAGTGAATGATGCCATGGGGGAAGTGAAACTAAACACAATGAACAGGGGACACCAGACCTCTTCAAAATACAACAGGAAATATAACGGGACGCAGACATGGCAACACAAGACTGACAACATCAACACACAGACATGAAACACATGAAGGGCGAGGGAGACTTAAACACAGGGGTGAAGGCACAAGGGGAATCTAATAAAAAATGAACTTTGACAGGGCTACATAGGCACAATAGAACTGAACTTCGATAAGCTAACGAACTTAAACATATGTGACATATGGAGCTAAATCAGGATCAAAAGTTTCAGTCATTTGAAAAAGTAATTTGGAACTGAAAGTTTAAGTTTTGATATTTAAAAATGTTTTTTAAAAATGTGTTTAAAAGAAGAAATGAATTATTTATTTTGAATAAATTATTATTTTTTCATGCATTTTTTTTTTACGGTTTAATTTTTTTTCTGCTTCAGAGTCATTTTTTGGTTTCAAACCCTTTTTTCCAGTTTCAGATTTGTTACTCTGATGTTGTGTTGTGGGCATGTATCAAGGGGTAGTGGCAGCTGCCTTGTCACATTTATTACAAGTTAAAAATTCTCTCCACCACCTCTCCTTCACGGGATGCTGCTGGCACCAGCCAACAGGTAAAAAACACAGTTTCTCCTATTATCCTATAATGGACTATATTGATAAGTTAATGTTTGTAACATATTGATATACATTAAGGTCAAAGATGAAGTAAGGCATAAAGGCGTATTAAGGGGGATGGGGGATTTTAATTTCGACGTAATATACAGAAATGAGCGGGTGATTCTTTTATTTCTCTACGGAGTTCATCACTCTTATGGCTTAGCGACCAGGATCAAAAGTCTGAAACTGGAAAAAAAAAAGACCTGAAAACTGAAAAAAAATTAGACTTGAAACTAAAAAATTAATTTGAAGCTGAAAAATAAAACTGTTAAGAAAAAGATGTGCATGAAAACAAAAAAAGTTTATTCAAAATAAAATTACTCATTTGTCTTTTAAACACATTTTTTCCAGTTTTTAAATATTAAAACTTAGAATATCAGTTTCAAATCATTTTCTCAACTGAATAAAACATTTGACCCTGATTTACCTCCATTAAGGAATTAAATATACCAGTGTAGTGGAGATATCAAAGATAGGCACGGCTGTGGCACTGATTCAGTCTTTGAGCACTACGGTCACCCCGGTGTGTCGGCCAGAACACCACTGGGCCAAACTGTCCCAGAGTATGAAAGAAGAAGGGAGCTTTAGGTTCTGTTTGAGGCACTTTATTGTCACCCCTCAATTTCTGGGGCTGTAAACACAGCGGGTGTACATAGGTGTGTGTGTGTGTGTGTGTGTGTGGTTTTCTACAAAGGAAATAAACAATGGAAATAACGATAAATAAAGAGAATAGACAAGTAAAACACTCAAATACAGACATAATACAATATGGTTAACATAATCAAATATAAAGATCAGAAAAATATAGTACACTTCAAACTGCTCACACTGTGCAACTAAACAGCCTTAGTGCGAGGTTAAGTTACCGTGGGGACACAGGTAGTTGTACAAAATAAAAGCGTCCCCATTATAATCAGCCGTAATGCTCTTATTGTGAAGGGCAAGCGGGAGCGCGATCTTTCCGGTCAAACTACGATCGCTATTTTATTAATCCTCGTACCTTGTTGTTCGCTACAAACTCCGCTACTGTAAAGTAAAAAATCACAAGCAGCACATAAAACATACAGAGAAGGTCTGATAACACAGGAATGACGTTACAGACATACCAGCAACCGTACATGCGTCAACAAAGCTAAACCGGGGTAAGCTAACAGCATAAATTAGCATATGAAATGAGGGTGAACTCACGCGTTGCATGCGTGGCCTACCGCTCCAACTATGGACTACATTAGCTCCTAAATGGTAACATACTACAGTACTGACACAAACAAAGGCAAAATACAACACAGGTCAATACTTACTTGCAGGGCCGTGCAGAGACGTTTAAAGCGGCGGGTGCTCAAAGTTAAAAAGGGGCACATTGAACCAGGCTGAATAACAACAACACACATTCATCAAGAATCTAATATGGGATCGCATCATACTATATCACTGTTGTGAGGTGGCGACAAGGCAAAGCAAACGTAGCCGATGTTTTACCTGATGGGTACAATGTTGCTGTTGAGGGGTTGCTGCTGCTCCTGCTGCTGACAGTGCTGGAGGGCAGGGCTGTGCTAATCTAAGACTGTAGACATTAAAAAGTCCATAGGAGAGATGGTAGCTGATTAAACAAGTGTCATGAGATAATAACAAAATGCAAAGATTGGTGACAGCGCTTGGAACCATAAGGCAACAAAAACTGTGAGAAATAAATTAGGCTCTGCCTGTGAATCACTCTTTGCTTCTCTTCTTCCTTCCATCCTATCTTTTCATATATCACTCTCCACTTGCTGTCTATCTGAGAACAAGGCACAACTTGCTATTGCAATAAACTATAATTTAATTATCCACACCTAACAACTCTTGCACTTAATCTATAATAAAATGATGACAGAAAAATGTTATAGCACTGCCTTTAGTAGCCTCACACAGCTCCTACTGTTTCCTCCTCGTGTCCTTACCAAGCATGTCTGGACAATGTTATATCATGAGTAATATTGTTTTTAAAAATCCATCTAAATAAAACACACATGCACGCACACACAGTGACATTTTAGACCTTCTTCAGAATACTGTATACACCATGGGCATCACGGTGCTGATCCAGAATCCTTATTATTATTTATTACTAGAGCTACAATAATAAAGCAATGAGGAGGGGGAAGTAATAAATATGAAATAATGTATTTATGATTATTCCATTTGTTTCACTATCCACTCTGTGCAGGGGCAAAGCTTATTACATTTTTAAACTGTAGAGAGACAATAATTTTACTGCTGTAAAATCCAAATTTTGTCTTATTTAAAATATAAATCTAATATAATCTGCTTCTTAATGTATGTTCTTTAAAATACAGCGTGTGTTTTTAATATATTATAATTATAATAATGCATAATTATGTGGACATGCATATTAGACAGTTTTTTAGTGAAATATAATCCCTCCAGAAAGGCAGGAAAAGCCCGGAAACTTACTTTAAAACTAAATATGTTCTAAATACTTTAAAACTAAATATGTTCCCTAAAACGGTGACAGAGCTACAGACCCATGACAGCCTTACCCAGGTAGCCAGCAGCTATGACCAGCACTACTTGTGCAGTTAATAAAAGGGCAGGTAATGTTTGTCACGCAGTTGCACACGCAGCACGCTCGTTTGTTTCAACATACCAACGTGTACATAATAAGCTAATACTCCTGGGTGCTATACACTACAGTGTACGCTGTACACCTACTTACTGGTTTTGTCGCATCAGTCTGTGTCTCTGAGTTAACTTGTGTTTCTCCTACAGCTCCGGACCGCAAAAAATGCGCGTGCTCTTTGTGAGCTCGTTCCCGGCTCGTAACCAGCGCGTTCTGCCGTCAAAGGCGATCATTGGTTAAATGTGATCATGTGACTGATGCAAGCCAGATCCTTTTATTTTATTTAACTGTGATTAATAGTTAAATATTATTGTTGAGGGGCAAAGACAGGACTCCGCACGCACACACACATTAAAAAAAAATTTTTTTAAAAAGTTGCCTCAACAAAAGGGCACTTTGGGCACCCATCAGGAAAGGGGCGGGTGCTCAAGCCCCTCTAGCCCCCCCCTCTGCACGTGCCTGCTTACTTGTCATTTACGCACACATAACATTCCCCAGGAATCAGTGCACCCCCTCCGGACCAACACTGCTCATTCGACATTAAACTGCCCACCTTACTAACCGGATGATGTCACTAGAAGGTGGGCTGGCCCAAACTGACAGAAGACTGAATCTTAAATGAGCTTATATAAACTTATAAACACCAATAAACTATTCTATGAACTTTGGGGCCTTTTATACAAAGTAACTGATACTGTGGTATTTATGTTTTGTGCACACACTGGATCAGGATGTTGTTAATATTTGGATACATTGTACCGAGTAATGAAAATCTGATTCTGTGACATAGATGTTGAGTGTTGAGTGAAGCACATATCATTTTTATCCTAACCCCACCACAGTGTCCAAGTTTCAGTCTTCTTGGCTCAACTGATTTTCAGTGGAAGTTTTCAGTAAAGTTTGGTACTAAAATAGGAATTGGCAGGATTTGGGTAGGCTTTGAAAAGTGAGAAGAAACATGGTGATCTTGGAGGTCTTCACTTTTGGACTCGATGTTTCCCATCTCAGTACTAACTGCCCACATGTATTGCCCACACAAGAACAAGAAACAAATAAAAAGAAATAATCTTACCTGCTTCTTCCTGAATGTATTCATATAATAGAATTTCAGCTGGCAGTAGAGTAGAATTAAGTGTATCTGTGATGTGTAAAAAAGAAAGAGGACAATAATAACGCAGATTGTATCAAAAGTACAAATAAAGTATTATGATGAATTGGACTATCACTTTTCAAATATAGTAAAGTTATTCATTATGACTCAGTGTATTTTGGTTGGGCGTTTAGAGTAAGTTTAGTACATTGCTTCGTTGCAATTAAAAGTGGTCACATTGGATAAAAATTCAATCCAGATGTCCCAGAGTGCTTGAAAACCCTCCACTTCCCTCCATGCAAGCCCTGGTAATGTCCCTTTCACTGCATTACACATGCACACATCCTCAGCATGATACTGAAACACAACAGCCCAATGGGAGTGTGGACGTCAGGTCAGGGAGGAATCTGGGACAATGTCTGTGCCAATGCTTGTTGTCCTGTAAAACAAGAGACATTTCCATAGAGCTTTATTTGTTCTGTAATATTGCTGGATCCACTTTCTTATGGAGTGTAATGTTGCTGGCTTTTGTTAATTATTTATATCATTGATCTCTGTCCCTGTGTTTCTTAGTGTTCAACTCTCCCCAGTTTCTTCAGTGTTTCACTCTCTGGGTCACTTTTTTATTGCTTCAAGTAGTCTTTAAGTAGTCTTCAGGAATAGTTCTCCAGGCTTCTTGAAGAACATTCAAAGTCTTCTTTGGGTGCTGGCTGCCTTTTGTTTACTTCTCTGTTAAGCGGGTGCCGCTTTGCTTCATTAATGTTAAGGTCTCGCTTCTGGGGAGGCCAGTCAGTGACTCATAGTGTTCTGTTGTGTGTTTATCTAGGTATGCTTCGACTGCATTGATGCTGTCATGCTGAAAAATAAAGTCACTGCCAGATACTTTCAACATGGTATTGCGTTATTGATCCGACACTTTTCTGTGCTGATAATTCCATTAATTTTGACAAGAAAGCCAATGCCCCTGGGAAAAAATGCAGCCACAAACCATGACAGAGCCTCCACCGTGTTTTACAGATGGCTGTCGACACTCTTTCCTGATCCCCTCCTGATGCATTTCGATGACATAAATATAATATTTGGATTCATCTCTCCATAGCTAAAGAAGGTAAAATGTATTTATTAAGTGCTCTCACAAAGAGCTACATACAGAAAGAGTGAACTATATAAATACATAAAGTACAATAATAGGCAAGAAAATTTTTTTTTTTACTGTTGCTACTGATTTTCAGTCCAGTTCTTTTGTAGTCTGGTATTCCTCAGCCTTTTCTCCCTGTTCCTGTTTTTTCCTGAAGAACAGCTTGTTGACAGTCACCCTTCCATTGAGACTAGGGATGCACCGATACCGATACTGGTATCGGGTATCGGGGCCGATACTGTAAAATGTGTGTGTACTCATACTCGTGAAAGTTAACCGATACCATGAACCGATACTAACTTATTTCATTAATCAGAGGGTGGCTTGGCATTTTTGTTGTAGTTTTTTAGATTGGCCACTAGGGGGACATCCCGTGCTAAACAGGCACAGGGTTAGGCGAGTGAGACTGGCGGCTCCAGATAAAAAAGAGAAACTGGAGGCTGCTGTAGCTAGGCTAAACAAAATGTCAGCAGTGTGGAACAGCCAACTTTAACTCAGGTTTTGGAAAAGCGATGAAAAATGTCAAGAGAAAATCCACGGGCAGTTAAAATAACAGAGGCTCGACTCATTTTATCGCTCTGGATGACCAGCCAATGCCGGCCGTGGAAAACAGAGGATTGCACCGTCTTCTCAGCATACTCGAGCCGCGATATGAAATTCCCAACCGCCCACACATCAGGGAGATAATGGTGCCAAAACTTTCTAAAGAGGTAAAGACAAGTAGTGTGTGCGCGATGTCAGTCCTCGGTTTAACGGCACAGTGGACTGATGATCCACGGGCAGATGGGGGTTCATTAATGCCAAATACTTTTGTTATTTTGTTTGTTTGTGTACAATATGGACACTGCAATAATTTCAAAGTTTATTTTATTCTCAAACCTAATTTGTATTTATTTTATTCCAAACAGAAGTGTTTATTTATTATTCTGAAAGCTCGAGACAGTGCCAATAGTTCAGTGATATTTTGTTAAATTACAATGTGGAGACAATAATTTAACAGAAGTGCTTATTTTTCACTTGAAATTCTTTTGTGGTCATTTTTATTAAGATATTATTTATTATCGGCAGAGAATAAAATAAAACCTGTCTTCCAATTCATTGCATTTGTGTGTGTGTGTGTGTGTGTGTGTGTGTGTGTGTGTGTGTGTGTGTGTGTGTGTGTGTGTGGTAGAAGTATCGGTTTTTGTACTCTGTATCGGCAAGTACTCAGATCCAAGTATCGGTATCGTATCGGTTTGAAAATATAGGTATCGTTGCATCCCTAATTGAGACCATTTCTGATGAGTCTCAGGCAAACAGCAGATGGATCAACCGAAGGGCCAGATGCATCTTTCAGGTCCTGTATCAGGCTTTTATTGGATTTTTTTCCTGTTTCTTAAGAACATGACTTTGAAATACTGTTTATCTGCTGTACTACCACTTTTTTTCCCTTCTACTTGTCCAGTTTCCAAAGTTTTAAGACCACACTGCACGTGATACATGCATATGAAAAATGCCGGGCTTTTTGACTTTGGTGCAAAACGATATTTCTTTTAAAGACATGACATTAAGACACAATCAAAGCATCCATTATTAGTTTCATTGAGGTTGTCAGTGCATCAGCTTAGGAGTTGATTAGAGGTATTTATCAGATATTACTTGTTCACATTTATGACCAAAATATCAAACCAGTTAGTGGTGCAGTATTATAAGAAAGCTGCCAGTTGGAAAATTAAATGAATGAAAGTGGAACTAATTTATTTTTAAATTAAAAAAAATTAACAGGTATGCCTGTCAAACTGTGGCATCATTGGTATTTTTGATATATTTAGCTGAAGAAATTTGAATGTTATTTGTAAACAGCAGTGGTTCATCCCTTGAGCTGGATGCCTTTTTTCATGCCTGAATGACTCAGCATTAAGTGGCTTAACAAACAATATAGGCTGGCACCTTGGAAAAATTACCAAGGCAGAGACCAGACCAAAATGCAGATGATGCAGGAAAACATGAACTAGTTTAACAAAAGGCGAGCCCTTTATTTAAGCTGAACATAAAAGTACAAAAGACAAAACAAAGTGCAATGATTAACCTAAACCTGGAAAACCTGAGAGACACAAGGGGTGATGAGCAGAGACTCTAACAAGGGACAGGGGGAGACTGAGACGATATAGACACAAGGGGAAAAATATAGGAGTGGAGACAGCTGGGAAACACAGCAGGAACAAATAAGACATAACGAGGTAAGGAAAGCAAACTGAGGTCGTGTCCAAATTCATGGGCTGCATCCTCCTGAGGACCCAGCCTTCGTGGTCTACGTGGGCCGGGTCCTCAGAAGGTCGGGTAGGCCGGAAGTAAATGGCTGGGGAAATTGGACGGTCTGACCTTCTGATTAGCGTCACCGCTGTCTCGGTGGAGTTTAATAAACTCAGCCGTCTGCTCCTTGCTATCTAAAATATAACAGGACACTGCCATAAATTCTCGACCGTCTCACACTTCTGTTTAATCAGTTTTCTGTTTGACATTTAGTCAGCTGTGTGAAAACCAAGTAGGAACCCACCTGGGGGATTAATAAAGTTTTATTATATCTAATCTAATAACTTTAATCTCAGCCAAACCGATTTACTCACGAACAAACAAAACACCAAAAAAAGCCCAACAATAACATTTTTAGGTTGTCTAAGTGACTTATATATTACGTTTAACCCGAGTAGCGAAAGTTTGCGGTGATCTGAAAATGATGTGCCGGGAGTTGTGCCGTTCTCGGCGGCATCAGTGACCATCGAGCTCCCGGCTTGCTATTGAGCTGGTGGGTAGCAGAAGTCTCCGAAAACGTCGAAGCACTTTTGCAAATATGCGATATCTTGATAAAGCGAGCAGATATTTGATGTTTACACACCTACTCTCTCGCCTGAAAATATGTTAAACGTTTATTTTGTGGCCCAGAAAGATTAGTAAGAGTAATTTTAAAACTTGGTAGCGGCCGCCATTGTTGGAAACTGGAGTTTGGCTGGGCCGCGCTATGAATTCTGGGATATGGTGGGCCACGAAGGACACACCCGACCCATCCTTCAAATTCGGGGAAAAGGAGGACGCATTTGTCGGCTGCATTTGGAGGAGTCTACGAATTTGGACAGCCTTCGGCGCGTCGCTGTGACGTAATTGGTCTACAAATGCGGCCTCAGGAGGATGCAGCCCATGAATTTGGACACGACCTGAAAGTAAAAAACGAGAGACGAGGACTATCAAAATAAAACGGGAAACAAATGGAGATGCAGACTAAGACACAGAGGCTTGATGCTAAGACAGGGATAAACAAACATGGAAACACACGACAACGGACGAGAAACAGAGGGAAGAACATGGGAACAGGTAAAGGAGACAGAACACCGAGACATGGCTGGAAAGAGCGACAGCGGATAAAGGAGAGAGATTTAAGCATATATTTATTTATTTATTAGCTTTTTTTGCACTGATGTAGCCGGTGCCTCGTCTCTCTGTATGCTGCACTGGATATAGCAGAGATGACAATAAAGTTTACTGTGACTTTGACTTGACAAGATCCACAAGTCCAGAATACCAAGCACAGGCCAAAGACCCAGACTCATGACAAAATAGAATAAAATGTAGGGTGGTTCAGGACTTTTGCACGGTATAGCTCGCTTCAGTTTGAAAACCTGTCTGTGTCTCCATTTGTTTGTTGTTTTTTTACTTTTTGAGGTATGTGAGGTTTTGTTCAGTCAATTTTACAGCCGTGCATACATGTTTCTGTCTGTCAGTCACTTTTAGGAGCTATGACAACTTCTGACCCTCTGGTATTGCAGCTCACATACTAAGAGGGAGGTAATAACAGTGCAGCACAAAGCCTATCTGTGATCTTTTAGTACGCCTCCCTATGTGAGCTGGGTGATGAAGAGACAGAGAAGGAAAAAAAAAAAGGTGGGGTCATAAGGCCCCCGAATATCCACTTAAGACTCATGAAAATGAAAATTGTTCAAAGCACTCAAAGAATCCAATGCAGGCATCCTTCACTGTTCTGCTTCTCGGCGCTGGCAGTGACTCAGACCTGGATTGCCAGTCATTTTTCTTCCCTTCAGCCGAATAGAATCGCAGAGTTAAGAGGCAACTGCTTGATGATCACTGACATTGAGAGAGCCCTGCTCAGTGACCCCTGTGACCCGCAGCCTTAAATCTCCAAATGAGAAAAAGAAGAAGAAAAAAAAAAGGAGAGGAGGAGCAGTTTATGATATCGCACTTCAGTGAGCACCGCAGAAGAGAAAAATAAGTATCAATTTTACGAGGGGCTTTAAATCAGGATGGGTTTGCAGGGACGACTTTATCGTTCAATCTGGCCGGCTGCTCTGGGGGTGTTAGTGAGGTTAGACAAGCAAGCGGCGAGCACGCCCGCCTCGCCATAACAATAATCATCTAGCTAAGCCCACGGCTCACGACCTGTAAATTGATTAAGGAGAGGCTGGTGACAGAAAGATTCTCAGCGAGGTTCTCCGAGGCGCTGGGCGATGAATTTTCAGACATTCATTAGGTGCATTGTCTGTCCGAGCGTGCTGATTCCAAAGTGGAGATGATGAGAGGGTGTGAGGGGGTAATGGGAAAACTCCAAACTCATTGGCGGTGTTTATACAAGCTTTCTACCATGAAGAGAAGGGCCACGGCCTGCTTTGTCCTGAGATGAATAAAAAAAATCATCTTCTCTGTGTTTTATATGAGGCTTCTTTCTTCCCAAATTAGAGCAGATAAATCACTTATAGAAAAACGACGGTGCGTTTTTGTGCGGTGTGGGTGTTTAACACCTGTTTGTCTATGCATTTTGTGTGCATCTGTGCTATTACACCCATGCCTGCACACGTGTCTGTTTGTGTGTCGACTTAAGTCAGCAGGAAGCATAAAGCAGCAGTTGGTTATTTCTGTTTTGGGGAGGGGGGGTCTTGCCTGAGGGAGCATGATTAGGACGCTGAATCAGACTCCCCGCTCATACGTCACAGAAAAATCATGCAGTTTTAACTTCTTCTGACTCGTTGACACAAACAAGTTAGACATGACTCCATCTAACATTAATCAGCCCCTCCAGGAAATTCGAGGATGCTGCAGCAGAGGGCTTTTTTATGCAACATGTACAGTTTCCGTGACAATATTATGAGGCTTTGCAGTTGTGGCCAATGTTACACAGCATGACTCATCATTTTAAGGATAACAAAGGCCGCATTAAACTATTTGGACATTTGCACCATTTTTTTTAATCTATAATTTTTTCATTGTACACCACTACTGAAGATTTGAAATCTATCATTTTGTGATCAAAGTACAGACATTAAGCTGTCATTTTGCATTGGGTACTTATCTGTTTGCACTAGAAAGTGCATTGTGAGCTGGACAGCAGGTGACAGTGAGGACCTGGACATCCTCAGTGTCAGACTGGCTTTTGGGACGTGCGACTTAGGCTACATCCATTCGTTTGAAAACGCATCATTTTCTCTCCGGTTTGGCCTTCCGTCCACACTGAGACGGCGTTTTTGCTCAAGGAAAACGCTGAGTTTTGAAAACGCTCTAGAAAACGCATACATTTGAAAACGGTGCTTTCGCGTCGCAGTGTGGACAGCGAAAACGGAGACTTTCAAAAACAATGAGGCATTTTAGTCATGTGATGCAGTCATGTGACCAATTAAACCAAGATAGCGGAGGGCATTATACAGCAGTTGTTTTGTTTGCGCTCAATTTTGACAGCCCTATTAAAGATTAATATCAGTCTGTACATGCTAAGGATAGCTTTTCTTCAGATCCTTTAATTCCCAATCGTTTTTGCAACTTTGTATTTTTGTGTAACTCGCAGCAACAACTCCACCTCATTGTTAGTCCATTTAAAAAACTCGGTGCTTTTCCTCAACATTTTGCCGTAACGTTTCAAAGAGCCGGAAAGTAAATAAACAGCAGACAGAACTGAGGCAGGTCGAATCTTCTTGTGTTTAACACATGCGCAAGACTGGAACGTAAGTGTTTTTGGCCGTTTCAATGTGGACACACAACTCTGTGAAAACAGCTGAAAACGATAGTGTGGACGCGGAGCGTTTTCAGACAAAAGTGCCATTTTTCAAATCTATCCGGGCTAGTGTGGACGTAGCCTTTGACACTTGGGTGATCAACATTTAGGGGTGAGTTGGATCAGATAACTCAGTGATTATATTCTATACACTCCAGAATTGAGGCTGTTTTGTCTTCCAAGGCTGTGGCTCAGGAGTTAGAGCATGTTTCAATCCCTGTCTGCCCCAATCAAATATCCTTGGAAACCCAAGCTGCTCTCCAAGACATCCATGTATCCATGCATGCACTGATGTAGAACTTTAGAAAGCACTTGTAGAGAAAGCATAGAAAAAAGTGCTTGTGTGAAGTGGTGAACAAGGCAAGATGTATAAAGTGCTTCGAGTGCTCAGTTAGCGGGGTGCTATAAGAGAACCTGTCTATTTACCAGCAGTTCCAACAACATTAAACCTACCTGGTTGAGTGTTTTTGAGTTGCCTATTCAATGCTGCAAAGAGGTTTTTCTTCTCAAAGAAAAAAATCTGTCATCATCCACTTTCCAGCCTTTCTGCTGTTGCTGATCTGGTTAACCAGAAGAAGAGCCAGAGTGTTGATTTAGCGAGTCCTACAGTTTTTGCTGATATTTTGGTTTATGAGCCTAACATGGGGCTCGTTAACTTGCATCAACATCTATTTTGACCTCATTGAACAACTACCAAATGCTCATTAATACTTGAAATCCATTCAAGATATTTTAGTTGCTTAATTCTGCATGCAATAATGAGGAAACAGTCCTCACCTGGCAATGAAACTGTCTGTTAGTCAGCTGTTCAGCAGTTAATCTAATACTTTTGTCAGCCCCCTTGAATTAAAGCTAAAGTTTAATCAAATCTGTTTAAAACTCACTTTCGTGGTGCACAAAACGTGTTTTAAACATCCATTTTTTAAACAGTCATCTAGTTGAAATCAAAGGCAGGCTGGCAGTTGGAATGTAAAGTGCTGCAAAGTTTCCTTTAACTTCTTAAGCCACACCATCTTTTTTAATAAGCTTGGACTCAATGTCTAGTAATTGTTCAGTAACCCATATTAGGCTTGGGCGAGTGCACACTCGCACAGCCACACACTGCTGAAATTTGCATTTGGTCAAATAAGGACACAAGGAAGGTATGAAGGAATACATGTATATTTTTGGGTGAGAAAGCAGCACAATACATTTCTAAAATTGTTTGAAATATTGCTGTAAAGAGTCTATATTCTAATATAGCTATTACCCCCCCCCCCCCAAAAGTATGCAAGCAGATATGGGCAGCACTTACTGTCTCAATTGAAAATGCTTTTGTAACATCAGTTTCAAGTCTAACAGGACTAACCTCACTAACCATATTGTGGCCAATCAGTAATTAGTAACCCCTCATTAACCTCAACCTGTAGCACACAGCTGCTGACAACATCCAAATCACAACACCCAAACGCATCATTTTACTCTTTCAAGCTAGGTTTGTGAGCAAATGTATTTGAACAGCATTAAGCGCTCTCTTTACCTCTTTCATTAACAACTCCATACATATGAACTACTCTCCTTCCACTTCTATTAATTACAGCCACAGCTGTGCTAACTAAGGCCCTAGACCAAAGTCCTGACTTTTTTTTTGAAACTATCTCCAGAGGCGACCTTACCCTCAGGCAGTAAACTGAAAACCCTAATTTAATCTTTTACCTACAGACGTGTATTCTTTGATTCCCTGTCCTCCCTAAACACCAAGGGTTTTTTTTTTTAGGTTTGAAAACAAAGAAAAACAAACAGGCACGTCTCTGTCTCTAAGGTTTTTTTTCTTTTTTAAGATCTCCCTGGAGATGTCGTGGTGCACTGTTAAAGTTGATTCCTAGTGACACAGAGCCACAGGAGCAAAACAGGGGAAAAAAAGCTCAGAGGGTGGCTGAGGAAGAGGGTGATACCAATTTTTATTTTGTAAAGGAACGGTTTTCTCTACTTATCAGGCATTTATCTGCACAGGTATCTCTGGAATATCCAATAAACTGTAAAAGAACATCAATAAGCGATGCTTCATCCTCCAGTGTCGTGTTTTTATTCACATCTTGAAAAGCCAACACATAATGTTACAGCTTGCAAAGCATACTAAGACACACTGCAGTAGGTTGGCTTATTACGCTCTAAAGGCTGGTTTGAAAGAATTTGCATTTGACATTTTGTGCTGTGAAAAACTGGTCCCATATAAGTTCATTAGCCTGGGAAATGGCAGACGTGACACTAGAGAGAATAACTCACTTGCTGGTGATCTTAAAACTTGGTTTTCGATGGAATCTGAGCTACATACTCAAATAGCATTAGAAACCTTAAGTGCTGTGCAATACTGCAAATTCTGGTATCTATCTGATACCAAGTAAATGCAAGTATTGCCAATACCAATACAGATGGGAGTACTTTTACCCTGTAACAGCAGCTTATGTAGGGAAGAGCAGTGTGTCGTGATTTATGATTTGAATCAACCAATTAATTAGCAAATTCTAAACACATTTTAAGGACCATTAAATCAGTGGGACTTTTGCTTTCCACAATAATTAGTTAAAATAATTCACACAGCACAGCGCACCTCCAGATCACCCACAGTACCTTATGATTGCTATTTTAAGACCTCTGAATAAAATTGTGATTGTAGTGGAGGAGGACAAGCGGAGGGTTGGTGGGACAGAGGAGGGTGCTAGGAATAGGGGGAGAGTGAGGCAGATAGTTCAAAAAGGTAAAACAAAAAAATAGCAGATGTAAAATTTAATATTTTAGTGGAAAACAAATATGTGAATTTATTTATTTACTGTTATGGCCACTAACTTTTATTAATTAGATGAATTAATTTTATATTTTGAAAAAAACCAAATGTTCATGTCCCTGTTTTCTTATTAAGCACAACTAGTGGTCAATGCTAACTCCCAATTTTTAATACTAAAGTGACTCATTAGCAATATTCAATCACTACATTTAAATTCTTTAATAGTAGAAACTGTGCAGTTATACCTAATATTCTTTTTCATTTTAATAAAAAACTCTTGAAGATTGAAATTTCAACAAAAAACAGAGTTTATTCAGAATCTCAGATTAGGAAAGTATTTTTTAATAAGCACTTGCAGGTTTAATCTGGATTTAAGAAATCTTCCACATGATATTTATTTCGACAGCTCCGGGAAATCCATCAGTCTGCTGTTTATTTGTAGAAGCTTCACAATTTAAGAAGACGTTGACACACTTGTCTTCAAGCATCAGTAGAGGAGATGGGCAGTGCAGAGAAAAGCTTTATATTTGAAAAAGAAAAGACAGTATTGACTCTATAGTTTTACAGTTTGTTGGTGTGAATTTCCATTCAAACGCACACCAATGTCATTAACACATATGACTCTGCTTTTGCCCTTTTTTCTACTCTTTACACCACATGGACCAATGAAAGTGCAAAAAAAAAAAAAAACCAAAGGCATCCAGAGCAACTGGGCTCTCCTCCACTGAAGGATTATATTAACCTTTCCACAGATGTCACTATATAATAAGTGGTACCCTGTGCTGCACAATGGCATTTCTCTTGGGTAAGGTGCAGGGGTCCTCTAGTTAAATGGCACACATAATATCTCTGTCTGTGCACTCCCTAATCAGCAGCTAATATCACTGTGTGTATAGAAATATATTATGTGTATGTGTGAAAACATTAACGTGACAATGATAAAGGAAAGCAAATGAATGCATATAGTTATATTTTGGATAGAGACTGTAGACAGCCTCTTAAGTCTTAGTTCTTGAACTTTTTCTGTCCAATGTCAGAGGTTGGAAAACACTTCTTACATTGCAGTGACTTCCCAGCTTGGGAACCCCTGAGTTAGATAGCAAGCAGCAATTGCTAGAAATGACAAATAAAAAGTTCCTAAAATCCCCAGTATACAGCAGAAATGTGTAAAAATAAGAAACATTAAAAGCTATCCCTGTATATCTTTAGCTCTAGAAAAAGAAACCACCCTTTTCAGTACTGCTGTGAATTATAATTCCTGCACATAAAGCTAGCTAGCCAGCTAGCCAACTAGAGTCACACAAACCACCTGCAACTCAACACTTCAAAGACAAAGGAACTGGTTGTGGATTTCGGGAGGTCCAGACCAGGTCCACTGCCAGTTCAGATAGAGGGGGAGGAGGTGGAGGTGGTCAACACATACAAGTACCTCGGGCTGTGGGTGGACAACAAACTGGACTGGTCATGCAACACGCAGCACCTGTATAAAAAAGGCCAAAGCCGACTGTACTTCCTCAGGAGGCTGAGGTCTTTCAACATCTGCAGGAAGCTCCTGAGGATGTTTTACCAGTCAGTGGTCGCAGGAGTACTTTTCTATGGCGTGGTGTGCTGGGGGAGCAGCACAGCAAAGAAGGACTCATCCAGGCTGGAGAAACTAATCAGGAAGGCGGGCTCTGTGGTCGGCATGAAGCTGGACACTCTGGTGACAGTGGCAGAGAAAAGGACCTTAAAGAAACTGATGGACATTATGAACAATGCCGGGCATCCTCTGCACACGGTCGTAAACAATCAGAGGAGCCTATTCAGCGACAGGCTGCTTCTCCCAAAGTCAAAAACCAACAGACTTAAAAACTCCTTTGTCCCACACGCCATCAAACTGTTTAACTCCTCACTGGAGGGGAGAGGGAGGAGAAACAGGGGGACAAGGGAGGGCGGGAACAGCTGAGCTGTAGGTGCTTTTCTACACTGTGCAATATTTGTTTTTGTTTTGTCTTTTTTTTCTTATATTCAACTGTGCAATAATCACTGTGCAATATACTCACTCAAATGAGCAATCCTATTTATCCATATTGTATATTCTGTATCTATATATGTGGTGTATTTATGCTTATATCCTTACTCTCATTCCCCTTAATGTATCTGTAACATGCAACTTCTTTCGGTGCTATGCTACTGGAAACTGAATTTCCCGGAGGAACCCACCCAAGGGATTAATAAAGTTTCATCTAATCTAATCTAACAAGCTAGTTCTTTTAAAAAAAGGATTAAAAAAAACATACATTAGAGTTACCGTGAATACTGTAAGTTGTCAATGTTTGACATTTATCTATCTAAACGGTGCACAGAGAGTGAGTAAAAGACCAAAAACCCAAACTGTTATTCAATAACGCGCTGTGGTGTTTCACAGACAGGTAAGCAGCAAGATAAACAATCCAGATAGGGAGCAGACAAAAGGTAAAGTAAGAATAACATACCGAACTACGGCTGTGTACAAGACAATCAGATTTTCTGTTACTAATTTGTAATGTTAGACAGCACCAAGAGAATCAAAGAAGTTACCACGTTGTTGCCGACTCTTGAAAATATTCTATTTGTGATTTGAGATTTGTTAGTATCATTGACAAGTTGGTTCTGTCTCTATAATATCAATTTTTTCAGGCAAGGAGTTCACACATTTTAGGTACACTTCACTTTTATCTCCATGAGCTCTGTTTTATATCCAACATTTCCCTTTACCATACGAGCAGATTTTGGAAGGGGGTGAATCGATTTGGGTCTGCAGCCTGGCTTCAGCATTTCAACCAAGTGGGTATCAGTAGATCATTATCAATTATTCAAAGCTCTGAGTGAAAAAATACTGTTACAAATGCTGTAAATGAAACACTTTTGAAGACACTTAACTTCAGGTGGTTGGTTGATTGCTGATAAAGAAGGGGAAACATTTGGAACATAACCATATGTCAGCAGGTGGTTGGTTTTTCCCAACCACCTGTAAGCACATATTTCAGAGTTTTCATGGAGCCAGTACAAACTGACTATAGTGATAATCTCAAAATTGCCTTTGACATCATCAGGCAAGTAGTACCAGAGCTCAGGAAGAAGCTTATACGCTGTAACTTCTAGCCATCTAGATTTCTAAATATTTTAATTGAAAACCTGTTAATGGTAGTAGTCACTACCAGTAAGCAATATCATATGGAAAAGTACTTATATTGGCCCGTGTTTATGACAAGTCCCCAGAGGGATCCACAAAAGAAGAGTAAGAATATTAAGTGAAGATCTTTTCATTATCAAACACTCTCTCGTCCTGCTGTCCTGCATCGTGGTTTCAAAGCTCTACTGACCAGCCAACGCAGCGGACACAACCTCACAGGCCTTGCCTTGCACTGTGTAGTGACTAAATAGACCAGTATATCAATGTGTAATCCATAATACTGCCATGTTAACATCTGTGAATAATGAACAAAGGAACTGATTAATATACATGTATGTGGTAACATGGAATACCTCATCCAATTTCTAATCACTTCTTTTTACTCCAGTCTAAAGCTTGCTTTTTCTTTATTATTCTTTTATTATAAACTACTAACTATCATAAACTACTGCTACCATTTTCTCCCTTGGGTTGCCAAAGGTAGCATTATTGACTTTTTTATAGAGAGCATTAATGGAAAAGTTAGATTAATTGTGAGGGATGGCTATATTGGAAAACAACATCAAAACTACAAACTTATGGGATACAGTTCAAGCACTGTCATGGCATTTGACCACCACTGAATTAAATTAGAGTTATTTAAACCAACAAAGTAGTGGCTCAACTTAAAAAACAAAAAAATGAAAAACTAGGCATGAAATGAATCAAGAGTTTCATTGTGTATATTAACAAATATTTAAATATATTCTAACATTATTCTAATTTTTCAAGATATAGTGTGTAAAATCTCACCACTAGATTTCAGTAAATTGCAGATTGCAGTTAACTGACCACTCGTCTGCAGCGGCTGTCAATCCGCTGTTTGGCTAAGCTATCAATATGATGGATGTCCAACTCTATTTAGTCTAGAGGAGGCTGTAAAGTCTAAACAAAAGTCAAAGAATCAGTAAAGCTCACTTCTGTCTGATGACAGTGATGTAACACAGCCAAAGAAAGATTCTAGGTCTGACCAACCGTCTTAGCCGTGGGCAAAAAGATGACAGTCAATAAGATTCTAAAAGATAATTTATTGTCAAAAAAAATCAAGAGATAAAAGATAAAACAGTCCAGTGTCCCATTTATGAATCAAATAAAAACACACAGTCCCAAGGCCAGAGCCCGCTATGCCACACGGTCAGTTGCACTCCACGTGTTGCCTTTAACAGGGTTAGAAGTTGTCCTCAGAGACCCACCACCCTGCAAGCATATAGCCAGTGGTCACTCCAGCCTCTGCAACTCTGCTGCCTTTAGGCTGTGGCATACAATAGGCCCTGGCCTACACAGAGAGACAAAACGACACAGCAGTGTTTGTAGTGTGGGCTATAAGTAGACCAGTGTATCAGTGCAATCAAGTACACCTGCCTCTAATTAGTACAACCCCATTCCAGCCATTGGCTCACCAAAAATGTGACACACACACAACCACTCCCAACCCAGTGCAACTTCACACAATAATATGGAGCTGAATTAACACAGGCACATTAGTCTACCATGTTACAGTGACACTGAGGTGAGTTCTTGGGGATTTTCATCGGTAAGCACTGTGTTTGTTTGGGGCGCTGCTAGCTGCTGCTGCTAGCTGCTGCTGCTAGCTGCTGCTGCTAGCTGCTGCTGCTAGCTGCTGCTGCTAGCTGCTGCTGCTAGCTGCTGCTGCTAGCTGCTGCTGCTAGCTGCTGCTGCTAGCTGCTGCTGCTAGCTGCTGCTGCTAGCTGCTGCTGCTAGCTGCTGCTGCTAGCTGCTGCTGCTAGCTGCTGCTGCTAGCTGCTGCTGCTAGCTGCTGCTGCTAGCTGCTGCTGCTAGCTGCTGCTGCTAGCTGCTGCTGCTAGCTGCTGCTGCTAGCTGCTGCTGCTAGCTGCTGCTGCTAGCTGCTGCTGCTAGCCAGCATTAGTGAAACTTTCTTTGAAGCAGATCTAACATTGCTAGAATCAAACACTTAACAGATTATCGGATAATGTAATTAACCTTTTTCAAAGTGCAAGTATGATTTTTAGGATAATTAAGCCTAACATGGCAGAATGTTAGCCTTTTATTAGCTGTTGTTGCTGTTGTGCTGGCTCACTTTCAGCTGTCCAGAGTCAGGAGGGTCTTTTAGGGTTTGCTAGGTACAAGGCAGTTTTTCGCTCTGTTTCACAGCAAGAGGAACCATTGAGATGTAAAAATGAAGATGTTAAATTTGTAGACTCAGTGCTTTACAAGACACAATACAACTTGCTGAGTGACAAGAATTCCTGTATGATTTCCCAATTGGGCATGCTACAAGATAAGAGTAGATGGGAACAGCATTGTGCAATTATTGCTCTTCCAACATCATCTGCTACCCCCAGTATATACAACAGCTTGAGAAAGAGAGAGAGAAATAATGAGACACATTGAGAAGGAAGAACATCCCCTTACAGTTTTAAATATACAATTAAAGACTGTTGGCTCATGTTACACAACAGCACAGTCGGTGTGTTTAAGCAGTATTTATGTAGCAGACTGTCAGTTCAGGAACACATAAGACATCGTGAAGACACTAAAGTCTAACTTGCCAAGCTAACCATAGAGATTTGACTCTTCATTTCCTCGCAGCTCCTCTGAGGTTAAAACCGGGAGAGGAAGCACCAGTGCAGATATGAGAATGCTACTGATTTTATTTAACACTCAGACTCTAAGCTATTAAGCAATGTTTCCTACAACTTTCCATTTAAAAATAAATTGGTTCCACTTTAATTCATTTAATTTTCCAACTGGCAGCTTTCTTATAATAATACACCACTAACTGGTTTAACATTTTGGTCATAAATGCTAATAAGCGCAACCTGATAAATATTTCTATTCAACTCCTGTGGTGATGCACTCACAACCTCAATTAAATGTTTTAATTATGTCTTAATGTCAGGTTACGAGTTTGAGTGAAATGTTTCTTTTCTTTTTAATTATGATTTTTGCACTAGCAAGATGATTCCCAAAGAACTAATGGTTGAAAATGGAGCACATCTCAGGATGATGTGCAGTATGTCCTTGAAAAAAATGAGAAAACTGTCCAAGTGGAGGACAAAAGAAGACGTGGCAGGCCTAAAACACCATGTGCAGCGGATCAACAGTATCTGGAAGTCACATCACTGAAGCCTCATTAGAAATGGTCTCAGTGCCTGTCAGTTTCTGGTTCAAATATTCATCAGTGTGTTTGAAGGTTGGCAGGTGAGAGGTACAACAGTAAGTGTCTATAGCAATCTGACAATACGGTGAAGGGTTTTTTATGAATGCAGAAAAGTACTATCAATCAACCCTGCAAAACCATCTGGAAAGCATAAAGGAAAGTAAAAATTTCACAGTTGAACTGTGAACTGAGTTTTCAAAGCTGAATATATGAATATTCAATCCCAGATTCTCTGTTTAGTGCCATGCGATAGCTTTAAAAGGACTGAATTGAACTAAGCGATTCAATAATTGAACTCTCTTGGTGACATACAGTTGGTTTATGTAATATCCCAGTGTGAAAGTTGTTCCTACAATATAATTATAATAATGTTGCTCCACTTGGCAAATTGTATAAGCCTGATGTCACTGTTTTGCCAACCAAAAAAAAGCTGCCATGAGAAGTAATACCACTGGCTTCTGGGATGAGGTTGTGCTGGATGGATGTGTCAAGCACAGGACTTGCACCTATAAAATTGGGCTTTGTCTGACTTGTTTCCACAATTTCAGTTTCAAACCGTGCATAAAGGGATATCAGATTATATATACATGGTTGCTACCTGGCAGAGCTTTAACAAACAATTAACTTGCAAGATGGAGCGCACGCAAAGACCAAGATCTGCCATATTGAGTTGTTTGATTACATGAATGCTTATGAGATTTGTTTTGTTTTTAAATCTCATTACCTTCTGTCCCACAAAGTAAGAACAACAACAGAACAACCAGCGATTTAGCTAAAGAGGAAAGTCTGCAGAAAAGATGTAAATATTTCCTATTAATGTACTGCATTATTTTTTTCTCTGTTTTTTCTTCTTTTATCCTGTCTCCCTCCCCTAAACCCAACCAGTCATGGCAGATGGCTGCCCATCTCTGAGCTTGGTTCTGCCAGAGGTTTCTTCCTATTAAAAGGGAGTTTTTCCTTCCCACTGTCGCCAAGTTCTTGATCATCTGATTGTTGGCGTTTTCTCTATCTTACAATATAAAGTATATTGAGGTGACTGTTGTTGTTATTTTCTGCTAAAGAAAACTGAATTGAATTGAATAGGGATTAGCTTTGATAATAGGATTCCACCAGTGTGCACGAGATATCAAATACCTGTTCATTTCCACGAGCACTACATAAGAAGAAAACACTGAAATGAGTTGTTTGACTTCCACAAACAGAATTCTCTCTCTGACCGCGAAGCGACCCCACTAACTAAACACCAGACTCCACTTTTGTTGCATGTTGTGGGGCTAAGAACAACCTGGGTGAACAAGCCTCACTCGCCTGAATGCGGTGAAGTCTTGACAGGAACAGACATGAATAGCATCCTCCCTCCAGTCTCTCAGCAGCTTCAATCAAGGTGAGAAAGGTAACAAACTCCCTCAGCAGCTTCAGCGGAGCAGCACTTTGGCTACCAGCACTCAACTAGTGTTGAACATGGCAGCTCGCAGCTGTGGATGTGTGCAGGAGGATTTAGCTTGGCTCTGCCGAGAAAGAGACATTACTCCCAAACAAACCAATATTAGGCCGGGAAGAAAAAGTTGTTGCCGCCCCCCCCCCTCTCCAAAATGCCTGGCTGTCCATTATTTCTGTCCTGTGGCAATGAAGTGGAAGCCAGCTGGCTGGGGCCTTCAACAATAAACAAACACAACATTGTCTGGCTTGAGCAAACAACCTGCAGTTTCCCCAGAGCCAACCTTCCCTCCCCAGCGATGATGAATATTCTCTGTCTCTTGCAGTCGTATTTTTCTGTTGGCTGCGGCGGGTTTTTTGGCTGCAGGGCCGGATATTGATAAAGCTGGAACAGGATTTTCTGCACTGTATAATGTGGCTATCGCTCAGTGGTGTATGAGGGATGCTATGGGCTTGGATATAGATATCCAACCTCTGGCTTTGACACACAGGGTGCCTCAGCTTTATGTGTAAACAGTGAAGCGAGAGGACTGTGTGTGTGTGTGTGTGTGTGCGTCTCAGTAATCACTAGTATCATGCTGTCTCTGACCTCTGAGCCATCCCGTAAAGACACACATGTACGCTGACTACATTAACACACAGAACAAAGACAGCAGCTCACACTGCTCTATTTGAGCTATTTACCCATTTAATCCCAGTGTGTGTGCTGCGCTCCATTTCAACCAGCAGTAATGAGCTGTGGCTGGACTCTGATACTTGTGTGTGTGTTTGTGTGTGCGGGTGTTTAACTGTATCCCACAGTGAGGTCTATAGTGTGAACTATGTTGAGTCACCCAGCACAGCTTAGCATAGTGGCACCTCACTGTGGTGTGTGTTTGGATAGTTAAGAGGGCCCACTCTCTAGCACTCCTCCTGTGCCTCATTGAGTTCATCAAAAAAAGAAATCAGATTTAAACATACTCATGCGACCATGCACAACTACACAAATGCACTTATAGTAAATGCAAACAATGTTTTGCCTTTATTATTTCGGAAGCAATAGGCTAACCTTATTGCTGAAGAAGACAGCTTTCACTGCTGGACGTGGTGTTGAAATAAATTCATATAATTATTACTGTGTTAAGCCACATGTCCTGTTCCAGAAATTCAAAGTGGGCCCCTGCAAATGTGATGCAGAAACGCACAGGAACACTAAGAAACTTCCACTGCTACTATTTGTTTTCAAACAAAGATCAGAGTGTAAGTTTATCTCACACAGGCATCATCTATGTCTTTATTGACCCGCTCTCCTCTTAAATGGATGGACCAGTTTTGACCAAACTTTGCATGTCACATTTGTGCCAGTCAAGCTTCCCCCCCACCCTTGAACCTAGGGGTGGCTGTAGCTCAGGTGGCAGAGCAGCCTCACCTCTGTCAGTGCGCCCCAGGGCAGCTGTGGCTACAATGTAACTTGCCATCGCCAGTGTGTGAATGGGTGAATGACTGAATGTAGTGTGAAGCGCTTTGGGGTCCTTAGGGACTAGAAAAGCGCTATACAAATGCAGGCCATTTACCATTTGAACCAGTTCAGGCCATAGACAGTCATCCTTCTGTCTAACCTGCTTGTGAAATTCATGGTTGCAGGAGGGCTAAACCCCATCCCAGCTGTCGCATTGCAACACATGGGTACAACCAGTCGATCACAGGAAGACAGCAAGGGTTCACTATGTAATCGAAAAAACGTATGCATATGATATTACATCCATAATCCAGTTTTGGCTGCAATTCCCAAACACTTAATTTGCAGTATTTGCTAAATGATGCTAAAAAGCTGCACTTAAATCACATCGTCGTCGTTTGATTGTAATCCACTGTGGTTTAAAACTTATTTAATTGTTAACATATTCATGGATTTGATTGCAGAACTTACAATAACTGTAATATGAGTTATACTGTATTTAGCAGAAGTGTCATATGTAACACTGTAAGTTTTCTTCAGGAGCTTTCCATGTTTCAGAGTCAACCAGCTGCCCTTTGACCTCGACTGGTTCCGGCCCACTGTGGTTCACATTGAATTCATTATGCAACCGATGCTCTAATGACCAACATGCAGATGTAATGTAGCACAAGCAGGGGCCTTGGACCAAATAAATGTTTAATAACATATTACACTTAATGGCTGACTGGCTGCCCGCTGATGAGCTACTGGAACGCATGGCATAACGAGCCGTTAGCCGTGATCTCCTCTTTCTCACATCTTCCCTGCTCTGAACACCCAGACTAAAACCATTACATTATGCATGAAAGGGTGCAATGAGAAGCTGCAAATTACTCCAAAACAGACATGTTGCTTTACTAATGATTGGATTTATTACCCTTAATGGTGCCCATGTTCTACGGTCAGTCTCTGAATGGCTAATATGTAAAAATATAATTGCAGAATAATTGAAAATATGGAATTATGTAAAGTAATTAAAGAAAACTGTCTGAACTGGATACTTTGATTTCACCATTTGGTAAATCTGATTGAGTCAAACATTTAAACCAAATTAGTGTTTTCATACTAACTGATAACAGTTTTTTAAATCATTGACAAAATAAAATATTTATTTCCTTCTACTCTGGACACATTATGAGATATTTTCTATCAAATTAGAACAAACATGTTGAGGCTTCCTTGGCTCCAGATATTGTGTTTTGTCAAAGCTACTCATGCTATGAATAAAGCTGCTCTTCAGCACTGGCGCCCTGATGCACCAGCCACAAAATATCAGATGCTGAAGACCAAGACAATTATCTAATAGTCGTTATACTGTAGCAACGTGGCCAAAAATCCCATCAGAAGTGACATAATTTGTCAGACTCACACTCAGTTGTTTTTTTGTGTATCCATTACCTTTTTTGCCAGATTTTAAAAAATGGCAGTTTCTGATTTTTGTCGAAGGAGATGCTTTCATGAGTCTGTTGACGTCACATTTTTGGATCACTTGGAACCCCGGCCAAGGTAATAGTACCAGGTACTGCCACTGAAAGAAACAATTGGTGGCTTAAGAAGTGGTGAAAATTATCTACTAATCAGAAACTTTGGGGAGTCGATCCCTCGCTGCTTCAGTCTGAACCCAGAGTTGTTTCCGATGCGTTCATCAGAGGTTGAATGTCTGTGGGAAAAAAAAGTTGCTTGTGTCAATGTGTGTTAGTGGGTGAATATATAAATGTTGTTTTTAAATGTTGTATAAAGCACTTTGAGTGTGCAAGTAGAGTAGAAAAGCAATACAGAGTGCATCCTTAAAACATTCCACAGTTTGTCATGTTACAGCCTTATTCCAAAAAATACCCCATAATGATAAATTGAAAAAAAAAACTAATTATACCTGAAACTTTTGAGTCATTAAGTCGTTAAGTCAAAATTCTGAGATACCTAATACCAAATAATAACTTGAAGATTTAAAACTTCTTCTTCTTTTAGTTTGAAAAACAGGCTTCAATATGTCTTCACTAACTTCAAATGTCAGCTTGTTATTATAGAGCAGAACCTGCAAAACCTGGAAAAGTTTCCTCTTCGTTTTTCAGTGTTATATATCTTATACACTTTAAAAACACACACTCAACAACAACTTTACTTTTAATATCCTTCATACTGTTCAATTCACTTTGAAGCCTAGATGTTATCTGTGCTATTTGCAATTGAGTTAAAGGTTAAGAACACCAAGTAGAAAGAAAAAGTGTGACATTTTCTAAAGTTATTGGCTTATTTTTCTTCCCCCCCCAATATAGATAGGTTTTATAGTAAATATGAAGCTGCAACCAGCAGTGCCTTTGGTTGGAACAGCATAAAGACTACAAAAAAACCAGAAACAACCAGCTTGGCTCTGCCCAAATTAGGTAAATGTGTTTTTATGAGCTTTTGTCAGAGTTGTTGTATGCATATTTATTTAGCTTTGGACAGAACAGTAACTGCCCCTGCTCAATTAAGCTAACAAGCTAAGCTAACAAACATTGTCTGAACTACAGTGTACGCATAATGTTTGGGTCACCAAGTCTGAAGCCATGCTGGTGCATTCAGCGTGTAAAGATCTTGTTACTGGAGTTTTCAAATCTACTTTACACCTCCCAGCGGTGGAGTGCCTACCAGCTGTCGAGCTCATGCTGAGAGTGCTAGAGGGCAGAGGCCTCTTTGTAGGGGAGCTGATTCCCACTGGAAGCTTCTGGTTAAATCTTTTTTTTTCCAGTCACCACAAGATTGTGCCTTCTTGAAACGAAAAAAAAAGCTGACAAAAGATTGTTTAAAATAAAAAGATCAACAATAAAGTACTTTGAGTGGAAACTGACACGGTTTTGTAAACGGGCTCAGGCGCAGACCAGGAGAACTTTGCAGAAACTGGTAGTGCGTTTATTTACAGTGGTGTCACCGGGTGATGATGATGATGAGCAAGGTGCTCGGGGAAGGGAAAAGGGTCCAAAACCACACGCTGCTCTTTCAGCCAACAATCCCACTCCTTTCCTCCAGTCGCTCACTCGGGGGTACAGGGACGGATCCGGGGGGAATCTACGCGCACACACACAGAAAATCCAATTAGCACTAGCGCGGGTGACTCAACGTTCCAGCGACGAGTAGTGTAGGTCTGCCATCTTAAAAAGCCCTTCTGATTGTAGTAACCAGTGCCAGGTGTGATGATGAGCACAGGTGCGTGGGCCAGGGGAAAGAGGGAGAGAGAGGCTGTATCCCAATTCAGGGTCTGCAGCCTTAAAGGCCGCATTTTAAGGCCGATTACGTCACCGCGACGCGACGAAGGCTGTCCCAATTCGAAGGCTGCTCGAAATGTGGCCCTCAAATGCGTCCTTCATTTCCCTGAATTTCAAGGACATGGCGGTGTAGACTTTGTGGCCCAACATATCCCAGAATGCATAGCGCGGCGGTGGGTGTGGATAATTTTGACGAAAAAAACCGGCGGATGAGGGGCGCCTGAAGAGTAAACTTTAAGTAAGTACTGAATATTATGTCACTTATTTATGTGCAAATGTTTAATAACGAAGAACATGAAAACATTACTGTTGGCCACATGTCGGCAAAGTCATGTGACATTAGTGACGTTTGTACTAACTTGGTTTTAAAGCCTTTACTTTAAAATATACGCCGTCCAATAGTTGAGCTTAATCTTACAGAGAATGATCAAAGCTCATGAAGAAACAAACAAATGAACAAAAGATTTTCTCCTTCATTTCTGTCAAACAAAGCTGTATGAAACGTTTCCAGCTGTTAGTATCATGGTTGCTAGGCAACCTGGGCAGCGCAACGGAGGCTAGACCGTCCCATTTCACAAGCCTCGCACTTCCGGCCTTAGCGGTCTTTAAGTACGCGGCCCTTGAGGATCGTTGAGGCTGCGTACTTTAAGGCTGCAGACCCTGAATTGGGATACAGCCAGAGAGAACAAAACCAAACACATGTTGCCTAACACGGAATCGGCTGGTGAGGCACAGGGACCGTGACAGAAACCTCATCGGCACACCTGCAGCAGCACATTTATCCCATCAACTTGTGTGAATTGTGCTAAAAATAAATAAAAAATCTTACTGGTTTTTGATGATACCACGTTTCACACTTTAACATTTCATGGCTGGCTGCATAAAACACAGAAATCTGCATGTTAAACTGAGATGCTTCGCCCTAACTACGCTTGTAAGCTGTGGGGACATAACTCAGCTGGCTCTGTCCTCTGTGATCAGCACTGCAGCAAAACTCAGAGTGGGTTCATTCTTCCTGCGAGGTGACATATGGAATCAGGGCTAATGCTGCAATTTCAACACTTGGAATTACATCATGGCTGTGAGGTACAAGAGAGCTGGATACTGAATGTCCTGTTTGTTGCCAACTATGCTTTCTTTGGAAGGCAACTGGATCCTTGCGAGATTTGCAAGCTCACAATCACAAGAGAATCTGTTTCAGGAGTCTTTAAGCTGTGAGTTTGTGCATGAATCACAGAGGGTTGAGATCAGTGCGTTTCCTGTAAGGTTTAACTGGTTACTGCCAAGTTCCACCAAACTGCTTGCTAGTTTTCAAAGCTCCTCAGGCTTCTCTTTTGATCTCCGGCTGTACCGTTCTTCAATCTGAGAATTTTTAAGTGAACTACTTTGCTAGATGTGCCAGCAACCATGACCTTTATCATAGTCCTCCTTTTTTGCAAAGTGCAAAATATAAACATGTAAATACAGTTTACTTGTAGTAAATTTTCTTAATACAATGATTAAACTCCTTTTAATTGTTAGTTATTCATTATAATTGTACATTTTTTGTAAATGGTGTAACACACTGTGTGCATGTTTGTGGGCCAAAGCAGCACATTACATACAGGGAGTAGATTACGACTCCCTTACCCGTACATGAACCCTGACACCAAAGCCACCGGCATCCAAGCTTTACCTATCGACCGATGCTATGCTCAGTGAGAGATTGAACAAGAAAGGATCTCCATGGTTACCACGGCTGCTTGTCATCTTCAATCCTCTGACCTTTTATGCACCGCAGATCAATAACAGTGAGGTATAGTCTCCTAGGTAAACAAGGGAATAGAAGACAGCTGACAGGAGTAATTGCTGACATTTCTCAGGCAGATTTCTGAGGCAGTCAGCAAAGCTTTTGGCTTCAGAATACAGACGAGACTTGTACGAGAAACTTGGAGCACATCTTTTTCTGTCTGTCTGATGCAAAACTTCACGCTGGAACAGTCAGCGAACTTTTTTGTGTTTTGTGCGGTGCTGGACAAATTGGGCAAAGATGTGATTAAGTGACAGAACTTAAATCTGCTGTCAGTTCCGGCGCATCATCTTAAAATTTGCTCACATTTTGAGCAACTGTGTGCACAGTGTATGAAAAGACACCAAATCTGTAGTCTAATGAACTGGAGATTATAATTTAGCCTCACTATCCTTCACTTGAGGATGTGAGACAGAGTTTCTTCCTTTTCAAATCTCTTCCTACAGGCTATCTTTAAACAAGCCAAGGGACAAGAGCATAGGTAGATGGTTGTCTTGGTGCGGCTTCATTCAAAGTTGTGAACTTCTAATTTGTTTTTTGGTCCAAGGCTGCCAGTCACGGCCTCTTCAACATGCATTTTCTAGCTTTCTAGCTCCTCGTGGATGAAGCAGCACCGGTGCAAGTGCCAGGCAGAGAAGAGTGCAAAGCAGGTAGTGATGGAAGGGTGAGAAGTAAAGGGATGATGGAGTCAGATTTTGATTGGGGCAAGGATCACAGAAGCACACAGAAAACTGGTCAAATTGGCATGTGAAGCAAGAGAGAACGAGGATTTGTGTCGCTGGAAAGCCAGAATGAAGGTTTCACAGTGGGCGAGATGAAAGAACCAAGCTTTTAATCAAAGGAGGTGTTTCTGCTTCTCTTCCTTCTTATTTTTTCTGCATCTATTTCTTGCTGTCAATATTGAACAAAGGCGCCGTTTGCTGCCCAGAGATCTGGTCATGCATTATGCATTAAGAAAAAGAACCCCGGAAGATGAAGTTTAAGTTATTTGTGGGGGTGGGATGGGGGGGGGACAGTCCCACAAAATAATAATATCCCACAAATTCATTAGTGGGTATTAGCACAAATTTGACATGTCGCTCACAAAATGCTATTTCTAGTTCATTAAAGATTTCATAATCACTGACAATTTTGAATATATGCATCACTAACAAACTACCAACTTTAATAGCTTACATAGCTGAATGTGTGTGTTGTTTCCTAGGATACTTACTGTCGCTTTTTCACAACAAATATACTTCCAAACACATAAATCAAACGGGTTTGTTTTCCACTTTGTGCGGTTCGTTAGTGCAGGTGTCACACTCGGGTCGGACCAAAACAAGAAGACCGAGGCTCTTTTGCAGGAGGTGGTCTGGACCTCAAGAATTCACCCTCAATCCAAAGCACCTATCACGTGTACAGTACAAGTTTGTCCCGTGTGCTTTGTATTCTCAAAGCAGGAAGGTACTATAGATGTGCAAAGGCCTGTAACAAGCGTGAAATGAACGTAATTCTCGGCTTTCGCACACAGCACCTTCTTCCTTTACTCCCTGGTGCTGGTCTGCCACTCCAGAAACTAGCTGAAACTAAACTGAATTAAAAGGAAAAAAATTAAATAGAAATTAAAAAAAAATAAGACAAAAAAATGAGTAGAAGTTAGAAAAGTATAATAAAGTTGGTAACGATGAAGTTACGGCATGAGCTTTCCTGCTGAATCATAAATCCTCAGGAGGCTAAAAGTACCTTCTTCTACTTACACTATGTCATGTGAAAAAAGCACACATCTCTTTCTCTTTAGAGATGCAGCTATGGATAGGATGAAGCTGCTGGTACTTCAACAATCAACTCAAAGAGCAATAAGCAACTTTGTAAAACCTCTTGCAGAAAGACAACCTCATGCAGCACTCGTGTTAGTGAATGATGGACCTCAGGCATGCAAAGAGAGCAGCAGCAGCAGGTTTTGGAGCAGTACGCCACACCCAGACAAACAGGGAGCAAACAAAGAGGGGGGAAAACTGAAGAAACACAAGCCTCCTTTCTCATTTCTCCCACCAGAGAAGCAGGCAGAGGCGGGGAGGAAGAGAGGCGAGGAATAATAAAGAGCAATTTTAACAAAAGTAAGACATCCTTTCTTCTGAGCCGTCATGTTAAAGTGCTGTCAGTTAATTATTACTTGTGGCACAGCCTACTGCTATATTTTACAATCCCAGATGCCACACATCTATAGCAGTTTTCATGACAGCTTTTATACATAAGTCATTTTTTTTTAAATAAATTCAGGATGTAGGAATGCATGAGAGGATGTCATTTCTTGCCTCTCCCTGACATGATTTGTATATCCCAGCTGCTTGTCATGCCTCCACAAAGGATATCTCTGCATCCTCAGTTACTGATCCCCTGTCCTTCTGTATTTTGGGAATTGGGACATCCTTTAATATGGTGTGCTGAGATTTATTTCCAGGTCACGGGCAGGAGGACAGGGGCCAAACGAGAGGAGGAGGCACAAAACAGAGAAATGAGAAAAACCCAAAGAGGGTGGAAACAGCTGACACAGCCAATTAGGGACAGAGACAGGTGGATGAGTACTTTTATGGCGGTAATACATTCATTTGTTTGCAGTTACAGGTATTACAAGAGCACTCAGAGAGCGCAGCTCCCCCCGAAGGACAGGAGGATATATATATATATATATATATATATATATATATATATCCTCCTGTATGTGTGTGTGTGTGTGTGTGTGTGTGTGTGTGTGTGTGTGTGTGTGTGTTTTTATTACAGCATACTCATCCTGCTATTATAGCAACATACTAAAGTCTGACCTTTGACCTATGACTAGGGATGCAACGATACCAATTTTTTCAAACCAATACGATACCAATACTTGGATCTGAGTACTTGCCGATACAGAGTACAAAAACCGATACTTCTACCACACACTTCTGTTAAATTATTGCAGAGTCTCCACATTGTAATTTAACAAAATACCACTGAACTATTGGCACTGTCTCGAGCTTTCAGAATAATAATTAAACACTTCTGTTTGGAATAAAATAAATACAAATTAGGTTTGAGAATAAAATAAACTTTGAAATTATTGCAGAGTGTCCATAATGTAAACAAACAAACAAAATAACTTAAGTATTCGGCATTGACGAACAAACTCCTCCCTCCCTGATTTTCCACGACTGGCATTGGCTGGTCATCCAGAGCGATAAAATGAGTCAGAGCCTCTGTTATTTTAACTGCCCGTGGATTTTCTCTTGACATTTTTCTTCGCTTTTCCAAAACCTGAGTTAAAGTTGGCTGTTTCGGTCCACACTGCTGACATTTTGTTTAGCCTAGCTACAGCAGCCTCCAGTTTCTCTTTTTTATCTGGAGCGGCCAGTCTCACGCGTCTAACCCTGTGCCTGCTTAGCGCGGGATGTCCCCCTAGTGGCCAATCTAAAAAACTACAACAAAAATGACAAGCCACCCTCTGATTAATGAAATAAGTTAGTATCGGTCCATGGTATTGGTTAACTTTTACGAGTATGAGTACACACACATTTTACAGTATCGGCCCCGATACCCGATACCAGTATCGGTATCGGTGCATCCCTACCTATGACCATACTAAATTTGTGTATTTTATTATCTATACCCATATGATTAGAGCAGAATTAGCTGAAGCCTTTGGCTTCTATAAGATTTAAAAACTTGAGATTTTAAGATGTATCCATGCCATGTGTGATTTTGCTAAACTTTCTGCTTTGATTTTGATTTTGTTGTCAAGTAAGTTGACTTAGGCATGCATGTCCAGACACATTCACATAGACATGGACCTTCAAAGTAAAACAGGTTTACACAGACACAAGCTTAACACATCAGAAATGGCAACAGGGAGGAAACACGGGGACGTGGGACCAGGGCAGGCACAGTCGCACAGAACAGAAGGAGCTCAAAATACAAAACCTGAGAACAAGAATTACTAGAAAAGAACCAAAAGTATTAACAGTGACAACCATAAAAATAACAAATAATCAAGAAACACAAAGGAAACAGCTACAAAACACTGGGTCACTGACCCAGGACCACGACAACCTTGACCTGAATTTTACTGTAGATGCTAGGCTGCTAACAAACAGTCAGACAAACTGCCTTTGAGGGGAGAAAACTAGTTTCTATACTCGTAAAAACACCAGGAGTCTCTGTTTTGAGGCGCTCTGATAAACAGTGAAACTGAATATGAAACATAGCTGGCAGTCAAGCTAACAAGTCGTGAAAGGGGTCACCGTTTGTGGAACAAAGGAGAAAAAAAAGTGTGGGAGTATTCAGCCTTTGCTGTAATAATGTGGAAGCAACAGCCTCCTCCTCACATGTCTGTGAAAATCAAGCTATTATTTACTGACTAGCACCACTGGCTAAATGTCTACTGTGCAAACAAAAGCTGGTCTACATGTCCTCAAGTGCCCTTCTGCTGTAATTCAAGCACCGAGGAGACTCTGTTAATGGATGGTTGGTTTATTCTCCCAATTAAGGTTTTCTGCATGTTAAGCCCAATGGCGAGGTGTATTTTGATTGGCCAGCCTTGCGTTTTTTCTTTCTAGTCGACATACAGCGCACAAATTCTTCTGAAAAGCGATAGGAAAAAGATTTTTGTCGCTGCAATAATGAAACACCAAAGCAGACACACAGACATCTTGTATGTTCTTGTGCAACCCACGCACTGTTGCTACAAAGAGAAACAACTGGCAGAGGCTTAATATTTTCAGACAGTACCTGTGTCCAGCACCAACCTTGTTCTGACAGCAACAAGGCTTCGGCAAACACCAGGCTAACACATGTACATGACACTTTCTTTTTCTGGATCCTGACATTCCCACTTATGGCTAACACTGTATTACTGCCAATCTCTGATATAATGGACTCAAAAATTAAGTGCAAGCAGGACTCAATTGTCATGGCAACTGCTATTACATCTTTTAGCCTTTATTTCTTCAAATATGAGGGTTTTCTTTCCTACAGCAATTCCCCTATAGTGTGAATCAAATGGGCACATTAAACAGCAGGTATCGTGCTCACACACACTGATACACATCCGTGCACAAAAGCTTGTACCCCAGCGTGAGTCCTACCTGCCAGGAGCACAAATACAACCAAAAGAGTGAGAGCATGAGAGGTGGGTTTATTTTAGAAAGAGAAAGTCAAGGTAGAAATAGAGTTTAATACCTCATTTCAATTTCATCGGCGAGACTTGGGCCTCGGCGGGGAGCCGGACACCTGGCGGGGAAAAAGAGCCACGAGAGAAGCAGAAGCGCACGTGGCAAGCGGAGGGTCAACCCGCTGTTATGTTCGACTCCTAATCCCTTCTCAGTGAGGCAGAAGAACGCCTGTGCTCACTCTAATGTCCACGCCGAGAAAGCGCTCGCGCAATTAGAGCCGGATTCGGCGAAAGGTTAAGTGATAGAAAATAACTCAAAGCAAAAGTAAATGTCATTCTGCTTAAGCAAGTATTCTGCTGCAGGGTGATGACAAGAAAACCAGTGTAGGAGCTGTAGTTCGTGGAAACGATCTGAAGGGTAGCTGTGGAGAAGCCATTCTTAATGAAGGGAAACGGGTAGAAAAGGCAGAGCTCCAAAAAACCTGGTTGCAAAGCACATGAAAAGCTGGAAAGTATTATGGAAAGTAAAAATCAGACTGAGGTAGTGGTCATTATTTGCAAATTGATGATGAGCCATCCAGTGAGTCATGACGCACTGCTCTTCCCAACATAAGCTGCCTATATAGGTTAAAAGTATTGCTATCAGTACTGGCCCTGTATTTACTTGGTATCGGATTGATACCAAAATCGTACAGCAGTACATGGTAGTCTGCAAGGTAGCACTGGCACCAGTACTTTTACACTACGACCAGGCACCTCGAGAAGAGCTGTAACATCCACTTGAATTTTTGGACCCCAAACAATCAATATCATTAATTTCACTTACCCATTGTTTTATTATTTCTGCTATAAAAATCTACTAAGAATGCAAAGGTTTGAACATTTTAGCCAACAAATGTTACACTTCTGGCCGCTGGTCTGAATCCTGGGTCCTCGGTCGATTAATAATAAAAACTGAAAAAATCAATTACTTTCTTTCCTCTGGTAAAAAGCTTTCTACACAGCAAACATTCCTTCACGATCAAACATGTTGCTGCCCCTCTCTTTACAGCAAAAATGAGAAAAGGTTGGTCTTTGCTATGCTCTGTGAACTCTGGCTCATGCTTTCATGGCTGTGCGTGAGCTCCATATAAACACGCCCGAGTCCTCAAAGTCTGACTCACTAGATCACTAGACTCACCCAAAGCACGCAATCTTCAACAACTAGTGGGGGAGAAAGGTCATGGCTGTAAATAGCCATTTTATATCTTCTATTAAAAAAAATACATTTATGGAATTTTAAGTCGGCGAATCTCAACCGAGGCAGTGGAAGAAGCCGCAGTTTTAAATATGCGGGAATGGATTGGCCAAACCCCGTGCAACCCAGCGTGGTGCCTGAACAAATCGGCCTCTGAAGTGTGGAAATCTGCAGTGCAAATGAATGGTGTTAATCTGGTGGGCTGAGTACAGCACACTCGCAGCGAGAACGCACTGTGAAATCTTGTTTGTTACCCTTTACTCTCTTTCAAACTCTTCAACCACCTTTTTCAAACGCACCTCTTCCCTGCATCCTCACTCAGCATCTTCTTTAGTCTGTTCTCCTTCCTCCTCCGTCCAACTTATTTCTCCCAAACTTTCAGTCTCGCTTCATCTGACTCGTCTCTCTCTTCACTCGTCTTTCACCAGCTCAAGTACTTAAAGCTTGAAACAAAACAGGCAGGATCCCGGCAGGGGGCTTTTAATTCACTGATGTGATTCCACATGCAACATTCATGGGACCTCCTGCAAAGATATGAGTAGACAGCTTAGATTTTCATTTAATTCAAATGTATGTGTTCAATTCTTTACAGAACAGACCGACTCCTGCAACAACCATGTGTTCATCCACGTGGCCTCATTTGAGTGATTCATATTAACCAGAGTTGGTTTCATTACAAGGAAACCTTGGCATTCTCTCCCAAGGCTGCTGTAGATATATAATTGGATGAAAATTATCCAGTGTCCAACAAATCTGTATGATTTGTGCTCAGTGTTGGGAAGGTTACTTTTAAAATGTATTCCATTACAGAATACAGAATACATGCCCCAAAATGTATTCTGTAACGTATTCCGTTACGTTACTCAATGAGAGTAACGTATTCTGAATACTTGGATTACTTAATATATTATCATGCTGTTTACAACTACATGAATGTACTATTGCTGTGATTTATTACTGTTACTGAAGGTCCGCGGCTCCGAACCGTAGTAAAGGGACCTCTGGCTAATACGGTGGGTTCTGTGTCGGCTCGTAGCCGAAAACTAGCTTTACTTTGTTGTCTGGGTCAACTTTGCTTGCCAGAGACAGAGAGAGGAGTTGAAAGGCTGCTCCAATGGAACTTATTGTTTTTGGAGGAAAACACGAACACGGTGTACAGTCGAGTCTTAATAGCTTACTTACAACTGGGCTCGTCAGGCACTCTTCTTGGCTGCAGTGGTTATTATTATATTTACATGCTTCCAGCTCCCGTTTTTGCTCGATGACAGCTCGTACTTTTCCTTTTTCTCCCTCCCTCGCTCACAGACACATAACGAGTATGTCAGTCCATTCTCCCTGCAGCACGGACTACACTGTCTATGATGCTACATTCTTTAGAGCTATACCTGTAGCATTCTGCCTATTAGCTTAGCACAACAACAACAAAAAGGCCTCTCTCACCCAGGAAACACGCAGAGAGAGAGCGTCACCCTGTAACCATGGCAACCGTAACGCTGCCACCTGGAACAACAGAACGTAGCTGTCAAACAAAACCCAAACAGTCCTGACCCGCCACAATATGAAACAGGAAAGTACCGCCGTGTAATCCATTTATTTCAACAAAGTAACTGTATTCTAAATACCACCTTTTTAAACGGTAACTGTAACGGAATACAGTTACTCATATTTGTATTTTAACTATGTAACGGCGGTACATGTATTCCGTTACTCCCCAACACTGTTTGTGCTTGTGGTGGAGTCACTTCACAGTATCAACAGGCCTTATGAACACTGAGGTCACGACTTCATAACCTTTGCTTCCTTGACAGTAAAACATGTTACAGGAGCCTGTAGAGCAGGAGTGGAGGACCTCAAAGGCCGGTGTCCTGCAGGATTTAGATGTGTGCTTGATCCAACACAGATGATTCAAATGGCTAAATTACCTTATCTTGAAGTTTTCCAGAGGTAATTTGATTGTTTGTCAGATCCTTCCATCAAAAATGGTCCAACACCACAAACATGACGGAGAGGTCCAGTTCAATGTTTCAAACTAGCAGAGGTGAGGTCAAGCAAATATCTGCCCATGGGGGCTTGTTGGACTGTTGGGGTTTTCCCTCTATTATTGTTGGGTCTTTACGTTACGATATAAAGCTCCTTGAGACGACTGCTGTTGTGATTTGGTGCTATATCGACAAAATTGAAAATCTTTTTTATTCAAGGCTAGCCCTACGAGCATCCTATTGCAAGATAGCACCCATGCTGGTTAAGTGTTGTTCTGAAGGAAATAAATAACAAATAATCTCACTAGCAAAGGATCCTACCTCCTCCTCCACCCATCACATTTAAAACTGAGCAATCATGTTGCATCCATTGCCGTTCTTTGTATCTCACCTAAATACAGCAAGTCCTGAACAAAAATCTTGTGATTCATGAGATGAAAGGCCAGAGGTCCTCTGGTCTGATGTCCATTATCTCTGTTTCTTGGTGCAAGCAGCTTTCTTTTTCATCTTAGTCTCCTTCAGCAGCAGTTTCTTTGCATCAGTTCGATCGTGAAGGTCTGATATATGCAGTCTCCTCTCAACAATTGATGTTGAGATGTGTCTGCTACTTGAACTCTGGGAAGCATTGATGTGGGCTCTAATCTGAGATGCTGTTAATTAGCGATTACTGAGGCATCTAACCCAGATAAACTTTTTCTCTGCAGCACATCTCTGTCTTTCTTCCTTTGGTCAGCCCTAATGAGAGCCCATTTCAACTCATCATTTGATGATTTTTGCGACTCCACTTAAGGAATGTTAAGAAGTTCTTTACTATTTTTAAGTCTGAAGTCTTTGCATTTCTTCAGTTTAAGTTTTTTTAGTTAGTTGAGTGGTTCTGGACAAACAGCATATGAATCACTTACCTTGCCACAAAACAAATAAATTGAGGTAAAAAGTCAAGAAATTCCACCAGTACACTGAAAACCTTTCCAGGAGATGATTCGTGAAGGTGGTTAAAATATTGTGACATTGTCCAAAGCTGTTATCAAGAAAAACAGGAAAACAGGTCAATGATGCCCAACCGCTCTTAAGTCTTAGTTTCTTTCTAATTGTTGGGTAACATTAGTCCTGTTATTTTCCCTCACCAATATTTGTGGTAACAATTTTTTTCTATTTGCATGTCAGGTAGTTTTTCCCAGACAAGCACGTCTTCCCACTTGATTCTGCAATATTTCTATTTTGGGTATCCAGCCCAGCAATCAGTACAGTTCCATTAATTTATGAATCAGAATATCTGAAACAAGTGCATATTTATTGTTTGTTTGTTTAATCCAGAATTGCTAAATCTTCCTTCAGCACATGAAATCATAGAAGATCATATTAACTTCATATAGACAGGCCTAACAAACATTGGAAAAAAATCACTCAAATGTCAGTCCTGTTTTGCATTTGCCTACTCCTGCCCTGTTTTAACCTTTTCCCTTCTCCAGGGCCCTGACATAGAGAAATACCTCTGTAGACTACCCAGAGATCACATCAGAGCTGACATTCAGACACTTGTAACACTTAGTTAAAAATGTGAAGTCTTTTTTTTGTCATTCGAGAGCAACCGTTTTGACATTTCAAAGGAGAACACTTCAATCAAACTAGTGACAACATAACCAGTGGTTCGGCCTGCAAAACAATCTAGTTTGTGTTACTATTTGAAGAATGCTCGTGAGTATTTTTGTGTTCTCTTACACACTCATGTGTTCAGTACCTGTGGAAAATGTTCTGAATTAATAGGCCTTGACTGGATCTTGGCTGCAGTGCTGCATTTAGTCTCACTAAATCCTCTTGAGCATTATTGTAGATTTGAGGATTAGAATGTGGTAAATGGCTTAAAATATTGGCAATACTTGCTATTCAAGTCCAGTATAATGGTGTTAATGTTGGTAGTAAAATCCGCCATTGAGCATGAGTCTGTAGCGGTGGAAATACTGCTATTCATTACAGCAGAGCGCAGAGTTACATTTGCTGTAAATGTTAGGCAGGTTTAATACCACTAAATTCAACCATAGCTTTACTTCTTTACTTTTTTAAGGTCAGTTGTCCTCTGTCTTTGTTGAATTAACAATTCTTTCAAAGTGTTTTAGTAATACTTCCTGTGCCTTATACTGCTTTTATTAATTACTAAATATAACTTGGATCTTGTAATCGCCTCTGATTTGACCATTTGTTTCTTTCCCTGACTGAGAAGCTGAGACATAACCCTACACCTACACGTCCTTGTTTCTAAACACAATGGACTTAACAGATTAAACTGACCATTTCATTTAATATTTGATACAGGTCCAATTTTATCAAAATTGGATGAATAATTGAGAAAAAAATGGCTATCTGAAACACAATGGACTACAAGATGTTTCTTATCAAAATGCAGGTGATTTACACACTGGGAATGGGTGATAAAATGTCTTATTGCATATTCAGAAATTATATTTTTGTAAAAAATAAATAAATAAATTTGCTTTTAATTTAGCTTACAATTAACAGTTTTCAGAAGTTATCTGCTTTGGAGATTAAAAATGTGTAATTTCTTATTGATTTTGATGTGCTGAATTCAAATATGATATAAAATGTCAGGCACTTGTAGAAGACGTGCAAGGATTATTAGCGTTTCAGTGGTGCAACTTCAATTCTATGCTATTTCATTTTTAAACTGCCAAATCACAACAGCAGTCACCAGTCATCAGAATGCTTTTTTCTATGCAACAGTTTAAAATTTTACTTCACATGTACTTTGTAGCCCTCCAGATTTCCTCTTCCTAGTAAGAGTGTTAAATCCAAGGTTACAGTGGAGGTCAAAAGTCCATATATAGCCAAAATTGTAGAAATTCAAAAATAAATGACAGTTTCTTTTCACGGTTTATACAGTGCTATATTTTTTGTGTTGTCTCACGAGCATTTTGACTGAAGACGAGCACAAGAAAAATGTTTTTTTTCCTCTTCCAGCGCAATGTAAAATGTGCTATTGTTAGGGACATCATAGTGTCCAGAATGACTTCCAGTAAAGAAAAAGTGTCCTCAGAACACAAGGGTGATTCCCTCCAGTGAGACATCACAGCTGCCTGAGTGGTGGCCCAGGTGAAGCCATGACAGAAAATAAATTGCATCTTAGAGAAGATGGCAACAGGTAGGTGCTCCAGGTGACACGGGTTTGTCCTGAAAGCTTGTGGTCGGGTTTTAAAATGTAAAATCAACATCATTCAATACAGGAACCCTGACGGCAAGGTAAATAGCATGAAAGTGAGAGGACACAAAGTTACTGGCTTACAGCAGTGGCATAAATCTATGGAGGGTAAACAGCATAGAGTAGAGGACAGGTACAGAGTGCATTATGAGTACTATAGTTACATGACTAAAGGATGTTTTGGGGTCCTCAGTCCCAACTATAGGCTTCATCAAAAAGGAACGTTTTAAGCCTGATGATAAAAACTAGACTAGTATTGGAGGATATGAATGTTACGGACAATCGGCTGATATTCAATTCAATTTTATTTATATAGCGCCAAATCACAACAAAAGTCACCTCAAGGCGCTTCATTGATACAGAGAAAAACCCAACAATCATATGACCCCCTATGAGCAAGCACTTTGGCGACAGTGGGAAGGAAAAACTCCCTTTTAACAGGAAGAAACGTCCGGCAGAACCAGGCTCAGGGAGGGGCGGGGCCATCTGCTGCGACCGGTTGGGGTGAGAGAAGGAAGACAGGATAAAGACATGCTGTGGAAGAGAGACAGAGGTTAATAACAGATATGATTCAATGCAGAGAGGTCTATTAATACATAGTGAGTGAGAAAGGTGACTGGAAAGGAAAAACTCAATGCATCATGGAAATCCCCCGGCAGCCTACATCTATTGCAGCATAACTAAGGGAGGATTCAGGGTCACCTGGTCCAGCCCTAACTATATGCTTCTGGATTTAACAGGAAGCCAATGAAGGGAAGCCAAAACAAGAGAAATATGCTCTCTCTTTCTAGTCCCTGTCAGGACTCTTGCTGCAGCATTTTGGATTAACTGAAGGCTTTTCAGTGAGTTTTTTGGACATCCTGATAATAATGAATTACAGTAGTCCAGCCTGGAAGTAATAAATGCATGAACTAGTTTTTCAGCGTCACTCTGAAACAGGATATTTCTAATTTTAGAGATGTTGCGCAAATGGAAGAACGCAGTCTTACATATTTGTTTAATATGTGCGTTGAAGGACATATCCTGGTCAAAAATGACTCCAAGGTTCCTCACAGCGTTACTGGAGGCCAAGGTAATGCCATCCAGAGTAAGAATCTGGTTAGATACCATATTTCTGAGCTTTTCAGGGCCGAGTACAATAACCTCAGTTTTATCTGAATTAAGAAGCAGAAAGTTAGTGGCCATCCAGGTCTTTATGTCTGTAAGACATTCCTGCAGTTTAACTAATTGGTGTGTGTTATCTGGCTTCATGGACAGATAGAGCTGGGTGTCATCTGCATAGCAGTGAAAATGTATGCTATGTCTTCTAATGATGCTGCCTAAGGGAAGCATGTATAATTTAAACAGATATGGGAGAAACCTGATCAGTACTATTATTCCAGTGTTTTGGGGCCACTGGGAGCTTTTTGGAGAGTAACTGAAAGCATCCGGAAGAGTAACTACAGTTGCCCAGTCTAAACATAATAAATGCATAGACTAGTTAACTTCAACTTACAGTACTGCAATAACAGTGTGATTGCCAGTATTATAATTTTTAATGGGACTGAGTCATATCTCAAATCTGTGTAAGCTGGTCACTGCAAAACATCCAAATATGAGCAAATAACTGCTCCACTTTCACTCCACATAGTCATGACAAACCTTCCACTTTCTTCACACTTTCTTTCATGCATGGCTGTCAAGGAGTTTGATGGCAGTCATTGAGGTTGCTAAGGGATTTGTATCACTCTTGTAAAGCCTCTATAGCATGTCGAGTTAACAATGAACTGCAACTGTGAAGAAAGAACAAGGATGCTAAGAATATAATCCTGGTTCCTATAGGAGCAGTAGGACAGCAGCCACACTCTACAGTCACTACAGGTGATAGGCAATGCAAAGTGTGTACATTGGTTATGTAATGTTTGCGTTTGTGCGACAGGATTCAATGTACCTCTAGGAAGCAGTACACGTGCATGTGCTGGTACATGTGCTTCATCTCTTTCCGTCTCCGTTATCAGATGTGTTTTTACAGGTGAATCTTACATAACTCCACCAGCTGAGTCCAGCAGTCTCCACTGACAGGCATGTGGGAGCAAGATATAACCTCATAAACTCGGCATGGATTGCATTTAAAAAGTGGGTACGCCAAGCAGAGAAGCTTGAGGACAAACAAGGAAAACGCATTAGTTCTCTCTAATTAGCCAAACATGACAGTATTCAAACAGAAGGCTTTTACGCTTGATAAACGAATCTATTCAGTCTATAAATTTCTCATTCCATTTTATTTACAAAGCTCCATACATCATCACTGAAACATAAAAGCACACATTTGAATTAGAGCTCCTTTGTCACGGCTAACCAAGCTTTAAAAACAGTACATACTCAGCTGCCTTTAAGCAGCTGCGTTTTAATTGTTGAGTGGGAGCTGCACCTCGCTTACAGAGAACATGTGAAAAAGAGGAAATATCAGGGTCATCATACTTACTGATGATGGATGTGTGGTGTGCATTAAGGCAGTAGCAAAGGAGAAGAGGGGTAAAGGGCAGAGGTGTGTGACAAGACAACTGCTGATAAATACGCAGTTTAACACTCTAACACACTATCCCAGAATTAAACCAGGTCTAAATAAAAAAAAAAGGAGTGAGTATCACTACAAAGATTAACCCACAGTGGTCCTCATACCAGTTTGATATCAGCAAACACAGAGAGCATACACTGATAGACACCACAGCCATGCTATCATTGCAAACACTGATAACAGCATAAATCGAATTAAATCGGGACTTGATGAGACCTTTCGAGTATCACTAGAAATATTATAAACAGTCATCTCCATACCACAGTTTGCTATCAGTAAACACCGACGGCATTCATTGATAGCATAGCACATCCATGATAGCAGTGTATAAACGATAGTTTAGCACAGCGGTACCCAACCCCCGGGTCTCGGACCAGTACCGGGCCGCGAGAGTTGAGGCTCAGGTGTCAAATGTATAGTTTTCAGGGTTTTTAATCGGTTTTCAGCGTTATTTTGTTATCGTTTTTATCGTTTACTCGGTTTTCCTTGGTCTTTTCACGTGTGTTATGAATAAATTTTCTTTTTTTCAGTACTGGTACTAGTTTTATTTTGTTGTATTTATCCGCGACACCTTAAAGGCCGGTCCATGAAAATATTATCGGGCATAAACCGGTCCGTGGCGCAAAAAAGGTTGGGGACCGCTGGTTTAGCATATATTAGCACAGGTATCAATAAAGGACTACCGTATTAAACACTTTTACTAATCTCAGGCAGATGGACAGGCCCTCTGCAGGTGGGATTGAGCGCCTGTAGTTGGTGTCTAGGCGGGCGATGCTTGGACCAATGCGGGACAGCAGGTCCTCAAACTGGGTGAGGGAAAGACGGTGATATCGCTGAAATCGGCCGTTGTCCAGGCGCAGCTCCTGGAGCAAGTGGTGAAACTCACCAGACTGCTCACGAGTCTGGAGGACCTGATGGACCCAGGTACGGCGAGGACGTCCTTAACGCCCTGCTCTGCTCTCCACAGTAAATAGAAACGCTAGCTCGACAGCTGCCATCTAGCAAAGATACCGGTCTGGCACAACATCCTCCCACATCCCTCCCACATTTCCGGTTCACGCGCGTCAAAATATGGAATTTTGAGGCGCGATGGATTTTTCTTGGACACACGTTGAGGTGCGAATGTGCACGCGTCAAATTAGGGGCGTTTGGGGCGTTTGGGGCGTTTTCGCTCGCGTCTATCGCGTTCGGTGTGAACACAGCGTAAAGCTACTAAAATGTTGACAACACTCATCTCTCCAAGTATGTTAGCATGCTAATATCTTGCTATATACATCTTGTATATACTATACTTCTTCCCAATGGGTGTGCTAATCTGTCCGAAACTGTGCAGATACATTGTCACACATTCAGCAAATACTAACATCTATATTTGAGGGTATGAAAAGTGGCAGGTTAGCCTTCTTAGACTGTGAGATTTCCATCAGTAATGGGGGACATCTAAAAGCTGACGTGTACCGGAAACCTACACATACGGATCAGCATCTAAGGTTTGACTCTCATCATCCACTGGAGCACAAACTGGGTGTCATCAGGACGCCACAACACAGAGCGAACACCATCCCCACTGACACAGCGGCCAGGGAGGCAGAAGAACAGCACATCAAAAAGGCCCTGAGTAAATGTGGTTATCCCAGCTGGACTTTTGTCAAAGCTGGAAAGGCACCTAAAGAAAGCTCCAGCCGATCCAGGAGAGAAGGACAACCGCTGCCCAAGTGAAAACCTGTAGTGATCCCATATGTGTCAGGAGTATCGGAGCAGTTGAGACGCATTTTTTCGAAACACCGGGTCTTTTTTTTTTGGGCTTTTAAACCCCAAAACACACTGCGCCAAAAACTGGTCCACCCCAAGGATCGGGTCCCCTGACACAAACAGAGTAACACAGTGTACGCTGTTAAGTGCCAGGAGGATTGCCAGGATTTATACATCAGGGAAACCAAACAACCTCTGGCGAAGCGGATGGCACAACACAGAAGAGCTACCTCGTCAGGCCAGGACTCTGCAGTCTATTTACACCTACAGGCTAGTGGACACTCTTTCAAGGATGAGGATGTACACATCCTGGACAGGGAAGAACGCTGGTTTGAGCGTGGAGTCAAGGAGGCCATTTACGTGAAAAGGGAAAGACCATCTCTGAATCGAGGAGGGGGCCTAAGGGTACATCTTTCGCCATCTTACAATGCTGTGTTGCAGCCATTCCCCAACTCTCTGTGAATGGTACTCATGGCCAATGATCAGTGGTCTTTGATCAGAGGGTTTTGGTCAGTGGTTGTTGATCAATGGTCATGAGAGTTTGCATAATTATGATTAAGGAACTGACCTCCCAGCCCATTGTTCCTTCAGTGGGCTGGTTTCAGTCATTATGCAAATGTACTTATTTATAAGATTGGGGAAACCTGCAGTCAGCTGAGACTGAAGAAGTCACTTGGATGAGTGACGAAACGTTTCTCCCAGAAAACGCTACGTCCAGATGAACAGAATCAACTTTTGGAGACTAACATCTATATGTTTTTCAAAAAAGTTTTGATACAAATCCCAATTCTTGATTTTCCGAATGCGATGTTGTGATCGCTGTTTGCTTTTATTTCCTGTGTCACACTCAACATTTATCGCCCAGAGGTAACTTAACGGTCACCAATAGTATCCTCAACAGAATTGCAGCATCAGAAATGAAATGATGGTGAGCACTGTTTCCACTCAGCAAGAAGGTCATGGGTTTGATGCCTATCTGGTTCTTCCCATGTTTATGTGGGTTCTCCCCGGATACTCCAGCTTCTTCTTACAGTAACAAAGACATGCAGTCGATAGCGTTAGGTCAACTGGTGATCCCAAAAAAGTTGATTCTGTTCATCTAGACGTGGGGTTTTCAGTGGGAGAAACATTTCGTCACTCAACCGAATGACTTCTTCAGCCCATAGGTGTAAATTGTTGTCTGTCTCTCTGGAATGTGGTAAGTCTCAAATACTATAGAGATGTAACATAGGTGGTTGTCTAGGCAACAAAAACAGTAGGCGTGGGTATTCAATTTTGCCATGTAGCTACATGAGAAACTGGGACTGTTATGTAGGGCCCTCGACAACGATCCCAGTTTCTTATGTATCCTCTTGGCAAAGTAAAAACAACAACCTCCTTGCAACTAGCAGTAGCATAGGTTTCCTGGTGGTCATGCAAAATTACAAGTAGCTGCAGTCGAGCATGCAACATCCTCTCGGCGACCACCTTTGATTGCACAGGTAACTCATTCAGAAAACGCCTGCCTGAACAGCTGTAGTCTGCCAGTCTGTTTGAGAGTGACTGCATCTGTCTGAGGCAAAGGTTTGCAAACACTTGTTGCCTAATTTATAAATGCAAACAGATATAAATGTGAATATGTTCCAGTCAATCTTAATCATTCTGTGCCGATTTGACAGTGTATGTAATGAGGTCATTTTCTATGAGCTATAAAAAATATTATACCCATTACACAGTTGTAGCTAACTGTCACCAGAGTTTCTGTGGGTAGGTGCCTGCGTATGTATTTGTGTAAAAGCTCTTGCCTTGTATCTTCCAAGCTACTTTTCTAATGAAGTATTTAAAGGAACACCAGTGTCTCCATCCACCTCTTCTCCACTTTATTTAGAAAATCCTTAATCCTTCTGACAATAGACACAGCTGCCCCCTAACTGCACATCTACCTCCCGTGACTCAACAATTGCTGCATAGGACCATCATCCTCATTCACTGCTTTCTCTGTGAGGACCGATTTAGTCTGCAGAGGACCTTTTCATGTCAAGCGGGATTATATTTTCCTGAAAAGGAACAGACACGTTATCGTTAGTCAATGGTGAGATGATAAGTAAAACTCCATGAAAAGAAAACAGTCCGTCTTGCGTTTTTACTCGAAATTGTTTTCACAGGACTTTAAGCTTATTCGTGAAGGTCTATAATGATTGTAAGACCCCCAGGTTTTGAAGCTTTTAAAGGCCATGAAAAAAATTGAGGTTTGCCTTGAAATAGCCAGGAAATGGCACAATGAGACAGAGAGAAAGATTTGGTGCGAAGCACTGAAAAGAACTGTGGCGATAATCCAGTGTCTTGCTGAGAAAAATATGGCCCACACACCGATTCTACCACCAAACCAATGGCAAATTCTTGAGCGAACCAGAGCCAATAGCCAAAGTTGATCCTCTTTTTTAAAAGTAACACGTAGAGCTGAGCAGAAAACATACAACATGCCAAGAAAAAACAATACGACATCAACTGATATACAGAGGCACAAGCAATGATATCAATCTAAAGTTTTTAGCCTTTTATGTGTTAATGGTGACACTAGATAAAGCTGCTGTGTGATCAATGATTACAGTTTATTCTGACGGACAGCATGACGGCATATTGTCGAGATTGTCTGGACTAAATTGGTGCACAATATTGCCAAGGAGTGATTAACACAGACACACAATGAACAGCTGACAGACTATAAATATATGCAAGCTGTTGAGAAATCAAGTGTCAAGGTAGAAGCATCTCTTCAATTAGCTCAGCAGTTTGCCAAATTATTGCACTACACAGCAATCAAGCGGGTGCCTCACGTTCACAGCAGATCTTGAGGTTTTATCCTCTGATGCCTGATTTTTCCGACTGAAGCGCTCTCCATTGTAATAAACCAGATGAGCTGTACTGTACCAATAAGGTATCACAAAGGATTTATTTTGACATTGCCGCCTCCTTCTAAATCCAAATTAGTTTGGCTTTTCACTTTGAAATGAATGCACCCCATACCAGTCTATTCAAATTTCTAGTGATACATCTGTAAACACACAGAAGGACAGATTTTCCTTTTTCTCAAGGTTTAATCCTGCCTTGACAAGTGAGGGTTTTTTTTTTAGTTAAATATTCAGCAGTGTTACTTTCTGAAATAAACCACACAAATAATATTTTTTGAAATGAGAAATATAATTTTGTCATTTTCAATTCAAATGAGCCAGTGCCTTGGAGCATTCCTGTACTCCAAAGGAATAACTGAGGTGAAACAAATTAAAAATACATATTAGCTGAGTGGGCTGGCTGACATTTTTTTTTTTACCAAGCCTACTTTTGGGCCTCTAAATTCTTAGATACACTTTGAATTTTCTCAGTGATTAAAAGAGTCTGAGATGTTGCTGCATTTCCTCGCTGTTAGCAAAAAGAGAAGAAAATGAGAAACTTACTTTATAATGCTTTTGCTTTATAGTTACCCCAATTTGTAGCACCACTGAAGCACCATTTATGAGTCCTTAAAGGTAAGGTATGTAAAATCTCACCGCTAGATATCAGTACATTGCAGTCAGTTGAGTTGTGTCTTCTTACCTCTCATAATTCAACTGCATAATCCTAGCTATGGTGACCACTTTAGGACAAACAACTCTGTAGTGAGTGTAGCCTGTCAGTCCGCTGTTTACCTCAGCTGTCAATATGCTAGGGGTCCACATCTGTTTACTTTGGAGAGGGCTATAAAACCTTTTCCGCTCTGCTGTTTTTGCTACTGCTAGCTCCTGTTAGCTGGTGTTAGACCAACTTCAAAGAAAGTTTCACTAACATTGTTAGACTCTGACAAATAAGCTCTTTTAAAATGTGAGAATATAATCAGACTGTTTTATGTTTCTATTTAAAGAAAAGTTTTTAATTTTAGGACGCTCTAGCTTAATATTAGCTAGCATAATGTTAGCTTATAGCTAACTACTGTTGTTTAGCTTGCTTGTTGTTAGACGGGAGGGTCACATGGTTTATCTGCTGACAACAAGTAATTGTGACAATTTCAGGAATAAATAAGTATGTTTATGCAAATGTTCATGTGTTAGAACCCTGGCTTTAGTTCAGGATATGAGGAGGAAGAAGATGAAGAATAACCACCATGTTTAAAAATATTTTGTTGATGTCCGCTCCACCAGTTTCTTCCCTCTACTTTGAACACAGTCTAATATTATCCCTCCATCACATTGGGCTGAAATCACCACCAATCCCTAAAATCACCACATCCATGAAATGCAGCAGCAGTTTAGCCCTTTTCTGAAATTCAAATGAAGATTAATCAAAGCTGCTAACAAGGCAGCTTCCGTAACAAGCCCTCTAAAGTCTTTGTGAATCACTGCTCCGTGAGAGAGGCAGGAGAGGATGAAGAGGAGATAATGGGACTAAGTAGTGTCATTTTAGGCCAGGTCATTGTGTGTATTTTGGCTCTCTGGAACACAGCGGCTTAGTGAGTAATTGTGACCCACTCTAATATAGGCCTGATGGTTAAAGCTTTTTACATCTGTTATGTTTTTAATAGAAAATGGGGGGAATTCATTTACTTTTTCCAAAAGAGTCTAAGAGAATTCAGAGGAAGCCAACAAACCATGTCATTTGTATTTTATTTTAATGGGAAAGGTGACTAAATGCAGACATGCTGCTGATTGTACAAACCAAAAACATTGAAATCAGACACGTTATTTTACCCTTTTTTCTTTTTAGACACATCATGTTAAAAAATATGCTTGATATTTTTTCCCTGAGGGCAGCAGAAACTCTAGTCCACAAAATTGCTCAAATTTAGCAGTTACAGGGCAGTAAGTAATAATTTATTTGGAATAATGATCTGAAACACCCGTCATTTACTTTTTAGCTCTCTTACTGGTTTCTAAAAACTCCTTAGACCTAACCTTTGCTGTCCAGTTTCCACCAGCTAATTTCTGTGTGTATTTGTTATCTGTTGCTGGTAGTGTAAATGGCAGATTGTATATCCATTTTTGTCTTTTTTGCACAAAACTAGAGCTCATAACAAATAGGAGTTTTCAGTCAGACAGCCAAATAGTGAGCCAAAACTTGAGGGGAGCTGAAGGTTTGAGTAATAATCATCTGAACTTTTATAATCACAAGCGATCCCATCACATTATGAAATTGTTTGTGAATTCTCATTTGATATTTGATTCATTTTTTTTTTCAAAGTGATTCATAACAACCTCTTTACTTAAAAAGATTACCCGCTATACCTAAATAACCTCCTACATTTCCGTCTGACTTACAATGAGCCAAACACAATTTCTTTCACTTTTAAAATGTCATATTTTACTCTTGATAGAATGACAACGTGACAAAATCGTGTTTTTCTATTATCCTTCAGCAGTGCTTTTGTTGCTGATGCTTGCACTCGGTGCCTCCGGGGCGTTGTGTGTCTGCAGTTTGAAGGACTGAAGAAGGGTAAATGCTGTGCTGTTAACTGTGTCTCTTTTTATTATTATTATTCTGTCCAGCACAGTTGAAGAGACACAAAAGTAATTTTCCCAGGAGTTACAGTGCCATCAAGCTGATATTTTCTTTAGCTATGTTTTGAAAAAATGAACAGTGCTGAGTTTGTCTAATCAATATGAAACCATAGTTTCCTGGTCTGTAAAATTAAGCCAATGCACAATTGCCTTAATCGGCATTCTTTCTGATGAACTCATTAAACACATTTCTAGGTTTGTATTTCTAGGTAAATATTACAAAACATCCATATATACACACACAAGCAGACTCTTATATACACTTGTCTATACAAGTATATATGTACACGTACATATGCACATGCATATACATGCATATGTATACACCCCCAAACCATGAAGAGCTTTAAAAACAAATAATAAAACCTTGATATCAATTCTGTATTTAACTGGCAGCCAACGTAAAGATGCGAGCATCAGAGTAATACTCTCTCTCCTTCTGGTACCTGTCAGTAGATTTGCAGCTGCATTTTGAACAAGTTGCAGGCAGGACAGGCTTGACTGACAAGCGCCTAAATAGAGAGAGTTACAGTAATCAAGATGTGATGAAATGAAGGCATAACGGTTTCCAGATCTTTAGATGACAAAATAGTTTGACTTTAGAAATGCTCCTAAGCTGGAAAAAACTGTCACGAACAACTGAGTTTTTTGTTCGTCCAGCTTAAGGGTAGAATCAAAAATGAAGACAAGATTATTAACATGGGGATGTACATTAGCTGATAGTGGGCCCAAGTAATTTCTTATGAGACTAACAGAGTCTTGGTTGCCAAAAATTACAATGTCAGTTTTGTCATGGTTTAGTTTGAGAAAGTTCAGAGACAGCCAGCATTTTATGTCGCTAAGACAATCTGAAACTTTATGCAATGTACTATTAACACCTGATTTTAGAGAGAGATAGAACTGTGTATCATCTGCATAAGAGTGATAGGAAATCTGGTGTTTCTGAAAAACAGAGCCTAATGGGAGCATGTATAGGGAGAATAAGATAGCCCAGAATAGAGCCCTGAGGTATTCCACAAGCAAGTGTAGCAGGGGAAGAGTATTTGTTACCCTGCATCACTTCAAAATGGGTCTTGAGTTGGACTTGAAGACACATTTTGGTCTTGCAAGGGGTTCCTGCATCCATGTGTATATCTTAGTATAAATGATCATAGCATAGCGTATGTCTGTTCCCTAACTCCTCCTAGACATCAATCTGGATGACACTTACTATATAAACTGACTTGGGTACCAGGATTATCAATATCTACACCGATCAGGCATAACATTATAACTAGGGATGGGTATTGAAACCCGTTTGCGTCACAACCATGCATTATGGTAATAAGGCAAGCCGATGGAGAGGGTGTGATGCATTGAGTAATGTGCTCCTGGGAAACCTTGGGTCCCACCAACCATGTGGATGTTACTTTGACATGTACCACATGCCTAAGGATTGTTACGTCCTTCCATTTATACAGTATTCGCTGATGGCTGGATTCAGCAGGATAATGCTCCCTGCCACAAAGCAAAAATGGTTCAGGAATGGTTTGAGGAGCACAACGATGAATTTAATGTGTCGATCTATGGAGGACCCACCTCACAACTTCCAGGACTTCAGGGGTCTGTTACATCTTGGTGCCAGATACCATAGCACAGCTTCAGGGGTGTAGTGGAGTCCATGCCTCGATGGGTCAAAAACATTAGGCAGGTGGTCAAAATCTTATCCCTGATTGGTATATATGAATTTGGGGAATTATCTTTAGAAATAAAATCCTTACAAATTATATATGTTATATGTAGAAGCTGGTCTCAAACAAATGGTGACATGTATGTTGTTTTTTGTGAATACATTTTTTAGTACAGCGATTCTTGGGGCTCACTGGAATGTGTTGCCATGCATATCTGGTAAATATGAGATGCTAATCCTGCTTGTAACTTGATTACTTTGTCTTATTCGATGCATATGTAGCTTTCAAAGAAGAATAAGAAAACTTGTTTGATGGTGAGCCATTTATTAAGGCTGGTGAAGCATTACAAAACAAAAGGCAAACAATCACCTAAACTGGGAGAACTAAGTCTAAACATAACAAACCCTGGAATGTGAACATGAATATGAACATAGAAACCTGGCATGGAAAACCTTAAACATGAAGGCTTGGCATGGATTCATAGATCTGGAAACATGACATGACACAGCAGGATAGCAGACGATCGGACGAGGAATGAATGAAACTAAATGCTCACAGGAGTGGAAACACATGGGGAAACAGCTGATTAGAATGAACATAATGACGCTAAAAGAGAACTGAAACTAAACACAATGAACATGGGACACCAGACCTCCTCAAAATAAAACAGGATACAAAACAGGACGCGGACATGATACGAGCTTGACAACATAGGACACGAAGATTCAAGATGACGAACCGACAAGGGAGACTTAAACACAGGAGGTGATGACACAAAGGAAGTCTAATAAACAGAGAACTATAACTGTGCAAACTAGGAGCTTTAGATGATTAAATGAACCCAAACATAAACCATAAACATCAAATTATATTAAAATTCAAAGCGCTGGGTCAAACACCCCAGCCACAGTTAATCCAGCTAAGGTGGTTTATAAACTGTACAAATCCTTCCAACGTGCCAGAAACAAGTCTGCTGTAGCTCTTTTTAGTCCCTCTTTTCTTCAAAGTGGTCTATTAAGAGTGGAGAAGGTGACGAGGCGAGCTCGGGTGGGGGTGAGAGGGGAGTGTGTTAACTGTAGCTCGTGGTCTGACAGAAAAGCAAACTGGCTGCTGAAACATCCAGAGTCAAAGGCAAATACAGTTTGTGTACGCTCGTCTTCGACAGCTGTTGGATTTGTATTTCAGCTCGCCTCTGTTCACACAGTCATCGTCAGTACAGGCCAGGCAAGACCCCTGTGATGTGCTGCTGATGGGAAAACTAATGCAGCCAGCCATCTAACACAGCTCAGATCCAAATAATGTAACACGGACCTCCTGACCTGGTGGCTGCTTCGGCCTAACGTTTGCAGTGTTTCAAGCCTGAGTGGGCTTATGTGCTTTAATATATGAACAACTCGGCGTTATTAACTGACATTTGTCCTTCATCACACAACCTCAGACTGACCTTTGAAGGTGGTCAGTGCCAGCACGCAGTATTACGAAGACGATCAAACTTACCTGAGGATACCCAGTGTTGGGTTTTCTGCATTATCTGTATCACCAAACACATGTAACAACCTACCCTCACAGCCAAGTGGCATCCTTACAACAAAGTCAGGCCGTATTCTTTAAAGTGACAAAGTATGTAATCACCTTTCACACTTAAACACACACTATGGCAACGTGCCAGGTGGAACGGTGTCGCAGTATGAGGTTTTGTTGTGCTAAAGGCAATGCAGCAGGGAACTCTGTAAAGTGTCGTTTCACAGCAGAAATGACAAATCAAACCGACAATGATCTTTGTCTCCTTCAAACACACACACAGACACGCATGTAATCAAACACCAGCTACAACACTGACATGTATACAGATGTGCAGATACAGTGTTTAGCCCCAGGTATCTTTAGTGCAGCAGCGCAACGATAAGGTTAAGAGAATGAGTTGTACTTTATCAGTTTAGCCTTAAACTAATTCAAAGAAAGCCAATGAGAGTATTTCCCATTAGTGTGTGAACGAATCTACCGTCCAGTTGGCAGGATTGAATTGGTTAAGCTGCCAAATGAAAAGCAGGAGTAACTGTAGCACACACACACACACACACACACACACCCACACACCAGTTAATTACATATCCTCAGTGTGTCATTGCTAACGGTTCTGTCTTTATCGCTACAGAGTCACTTAGGCTTAGGCCAGAGGGGTCGGCTGCTATTTTAGCTAACACTGCAGCTTGGTGGCCTAACCATGATAGAGGACGTGAGCGCTTCCCCATGCACACACTGAGACACACATTCAAAATCACAGATATATATATATCCACACACACATACACACATTCACTCCAATGTACAGGAATGAGGACATTTGTATTAAAGTTTATAAAGTGATTTGGACCCGAAGTGCTGCAGTTTTCTGCTCTCGCCCAATCACCTGAAAAAAAAAAGTGCCACCACAGCACTGAAGGGATGAGAACAACTTTTACTCTAGGTGAAAATCTAGGTAGCTTAACCCAGGGGAGGGCGTCACTGCAAAAAGCTGCTTGAGCAAAATTGAAGACTTCTGCTCATTTCTCACTAAAACCGGTAAGTGGCTGTTATTGACCTCTATATTTTCTTTTTTTTTTTCTAATAAAACAAGATTTAATAATTTGTTAAGACTTTTAATTATTTATAGTTTCAATCACTATCTTCTAATTCAAGCAAACATTTTAAACTATTACTTGTAACAGAGAGAATGAACCAGGTGTAGGACTGGACTCTCCCACACACATCACACCACCACACTCTTCCTATAATCCTATAATTCCTATAATTTATAATCTTGATAATCTCTTTCTGCTATTTGCTATTTTTTTTTACTGTAAATTCCTAAGTTAATTTGTAAATTTTGTAGTGAATTGTAAATACTGTAAAACTTCTTTCTGTCATTTAATGGTCGGGCATTGTACAGCTATAAGCATTTCACCCCCATGTCATACTGTGTATGGTTGTGTGTGTGTGACAAAAAAATTGAATTTGAATTGAATTTGAATTTGTATACTCTAAACTGAGCTCTTAAATTTATAACTTTTTTAATTGTTTATACTTTTTACCCATTTATTTATTCCCCTTCACTGTATCTGTCCTGTCTCCTCACCCCCAACCCTAAATGGTTGCGGCAGATGGCTGCCCGTCCCTGAACCCAGTTCTGCCAGAGGTTTCTTCCTGTTAAAAGGGAGTTTTTCCTTCCCACTCTTGCCAAGTGTTTGCTTATAGATGTTGTCTGATTCTGTTCTCAGCATTATTGTAGGGTGTTTACCTTACAAAGCGCTTTAAGGCGACTGTTGTTGTGATATGTTGCTATATAAATAAAACTGAATTGAAAAAGAGAAACACTAAATATTCATTATGTGGTTATGAATTTAATAACTTAACCGAAATGAAAACCATGCTAAAATAAGATCATGCTCAATAAGACTCGAAACTGAAGATTGAAACCACCAGCGTGTTTACTCAGGTTACAAATTAAGTTGGCAGTGAAATCCTTTTCACTCAGACTTCTACCATTATTTAATTTTAATTTTCTAACAGGTGGGAACTAGCATTAAGCCTTGTTTAAACTTTCCACACCTGCCAGTCCACTGGGATCCATTTAGATTCGACTGACGTCAGTTTTGTCATTAGACAAAAAGTGCAAGCATCTGTGTGGACATCTGCACGCCCGCCAGTTTTTCTGTGACCACGCAGACCTGGTCCGCGGGGGAAATGATCAACATGCTTTTTGTGAAATTTTGTTTGAAATGTGAAATATGTCCTGTGGCTCCAAAAAGTTGGGAAAACTGACCTTGAGCCTTTATATAATAACCAAACATAGCATAAACATAATAGATTACCTAGAACTAGCACACAGCAACATTATTCTCTTGTGTTGTTGTCATGTGTTCACTCTCCTGTAAGTACTCACTTTTAGTCTTAGCTGCAGACTGTGGGATGACTAGGAACAGCCTGACAAAATGTTTCGCCTTGAGACAAACTCTTCGCTTTAACCACCACTCCTCTCCTGGTATTAGTCGCTTCACTTTAACCCTCAGTAAAAGTGTTTTGGGGGGTACAAACACAAGCAGTTGGACTGGCTACTGTCATTTGTTGACTTCTCTGAGATATTAAAGGCATCACATTGAATACATTACAAACTAACCCACATATGGTCAGCATAAAATATAAAATAGCAACATATCTGTGCTGCAAAAAGATAATGCTGTGTACACTCCAGATTTTGACACAGACAGCCAAAGACAGTAGCAGCAGGCTACTGCCTTCAGCTAACACTCAAACATGGCACATTCTCTCTGTAACAATAATGTCATTTACTTCTGTAGCTGGGCTGCTCTGATAGTTTGTCCACCTGGCTGGTCATAGTGCTCTGAATGATGTCGATGGTACTTATCAACCTGCCGCAACTCCTGACAAAATTTCCAGATTACTGAAACTTCTTCAGACTAAAACTTAACACTCTTCCTTCTCAAACATTTTTAGTGTCAAACATAACTTAAAAACAAACACGCAGACAATTACTATAATATGTTTATGGATACAATTTCCTAACAACTGCATGATCTTATTTTGCAGTGGAGGAGAGACGCTCACAACAAAAAAAGTTCATACATATTTCTGTCTTGTGGCTTATCAGTCCCTTATCTTGCATGGTGAGGTACCAGACAGAAGCCATGACATTAGTTCATTAAATCACTGGCAAGAGTATACTTTAGGAAATACACCTTTTCTAAATTTGACATCAGCTTCTCAGATATATTTTTAAAATGTTAGTACCTCACACCACCTTTTGGTTCTGTGAGAAAATCAGAAATACAACATTTTCACTAGTTTTCTGTCTTCCAGATCATTGGGAAAATGAAATGCCGAATCACCATTACACTATCAGAAGCTAATACAACATTATGTAACTAGCTTAAAAAGAAAGAAAGAAACTGAACTTCAAAAATGGAAGGTATTAATGAAATCTTACCTAAATATTTGTGTCAGAATGCACCTGACTGAATAATGGTTGGACTATTCTTATAGCAGGAACAGTCTTCCAGTTATTTCCCTTTCTTCCTGTTAAAAGAAAGGGAAGGGAGTTTTTCCTTCCCACTGTCACCAAGTCCCCGCTCACAGGGGCTCATCTCAATGTTAGGGATTTTTCAGTATTATTTTTTGCTTTTTACCTTTTAATATAAAGCACATTGTTGTGATTTAGTGCCATATAAATAAATTTTAATTGTTTGATTTAACCCTTTAAAGCCGGTTGGAGCAGGCACACTCTGTTTTGCGTAACTATTTTTAAATCCCGGTAGCTCTGCAACCACATAAGCTAGCGCAATAATTTTTTTTGCATATGAAACTGGGGGAGTTGTACTTACATCTTATGCCATCAGCTTGTCCTCGGTCACAGTTTCCTTCCACATATATCTTTGCAAAAACTGCATAAAACGCACTTGCAGCAACACAAACATAATATTCCGAAAACACGCTTTGCTGATCCGATCAGCTGTTTGTAACACTTCCTACATTACAATAGACATCAGCGCGAACTTTTGCATGTCCGCCATTACTTGCCCGAAACCGGAAGTGACGTCATTTTCGCGGAAATGTAGTTTTTTTACCATCAAAGCCTCATGAGCCTATACTGGTGTTTTTAAAAGTTATGTTTGACTTTATGACTTTCTGTGTTGTTTCTGGGATGCTTAGGACTCATATTGCACTGCTGGAAATAGTTTATTTTGATGCATATGCTGTTATTTTGCAAATTTGCACTATAATATTTATTTTAGTTTTTCCTGCAGTATATACAAATTGGTGTATTTCAAAAATAAAACTATGAAGACACTTAAAATAAATTTCCTGTGGTGGGAAACTATTTTGTGCAACTTTTTTGTATTTATAGTTTTCAGGGATAAGCCTCTTAAATTTCTCTTACTAGAAATATATGTTAAAAAACCAAAACGATTTTCAATTTTTTTGTAGTTTATTGCACTGTTTTGCAATTTATGTAATTACCATGCACTTAATGCAGACATATTATTAAAATCTGGGCTATAATGGTTGTATTGATGTATAGCAACTTGAAATGCTCCCAAAAATGGCACTACAGCATGTAAAAATATAATATAAGCTCTGGCGGACTTGGTTCAGTGTTGGGATTATGCTTTTTCATGCCGTGATAATGTGCATGAACACAGCAGTAGTGTGGAGATGGTCTGAAGATGGATTCAGAGTGACACATGTATAAAAGTCATGCTGATCCCAGTTGCCATGATGCTGTCAGCGGTGATGAGTAGACGCACAGCAAATCTAATAGGCTGAACTTTAGCTTGATGTGATGAGTAAGCAGTCAGGGTTCATTTGTGGAGTTCAGTTTTCTTACCTTGCAAACATATCAGATAAAAAGTCTCCAGAAGTTCCAAGTCATGCTCTTATTGTACGACGCTGAGTATTAATATCCCTCTACAGCTGCAAAGGTAAAATAGATGACATGAAGTTCATTAGGCTGCACGTATCTCCAAAAATTCCTGATTCACATCATCAGCCGCTCGCTGAAAAACTAAGACTTTAAAAAAGTCAAAATCAAAGGACAGATCAGCTCTTTGTTGCAGAAGTTCAAGCAAAGTGCATTCCTTTAATAGCCTTCAAATATAATCTCTGAAGAACACACTTGCACCACCATCTTTAAAGTGGAGCACTTTCTCTGTCGCTTAATGTCAGTGGCTGATAAATCCCCCTACTTCTACTGTTAGACCAGCTGATTAGAATAAAACATGTCTTAAAGTGTTAAAGTGTAGTAAATCCACTTCTTATAGGCCTTATTTTCCTCCTTGTAGTGACCGCTTTACTTGTTCTCAAACAATCACCAAAATTGCTCAGTGTTTTTTAAGCTGTTAAGTTTTAAGTTGACTCTCTACTTGACTTCGGCCTGCTGTGTCTTGATTCAAGCGGTATCAGAGACAGCGTGGAGGTGTTTAATTTACCTTCTCAGCTGGATGAGAAATCAAAAAATTATGATAAAAAGGGGAAATTCTTGTTGTTAGGACAATCACCGAGATGACAGCAATGACTAACTGTGAAATGAAGCACCGTACAGTAGTGAGGTGCAACTAAGTTCTGAGGATGGACTACAAACTGGGCATCTTGGATCGTTGTTCTTTCTTAGATTACCATCCACTAATAAGTATTCGCTCATCTGCCATCACACACACATAAAACTGGGTGACATCCCATTGTTAATCGATATGGTTTAATAATGTGTCAGCCCACTCTTTGCAATTATAACAGCATCACCTCTTCCGGGACGACTTTCCACAAGGATTAGGAGAGTTTATGGGAAGTTTTGACCGTTCTTCTAGAAGAACATCTGTGAGGTCGGACACAGATGTTGGATGGGAGGGCCTGGCTCGCAGTCTCTGCTCTAATTCATCTCAAAGATGTTCTGTCAGGTTGACTCAGGACTCTATGTAGGCCACTCAAATTCTTCCACACCAAACTTGCTCATCAATGTCTGGATGGACCTCGTTGGAACAGGAAAGGACCAAACTGTTCCCACAACGTTGGGAGCATGAAACTGTCCAAAATGTCTTGGTACTGAAGCATTAGGAGTTCCATTCACAGGAACTACAGGACCAAGCCCAACTTCATAAAGACAACCCCATACCATAATCCACCCTCCACCAAACTTTACATTTGGCAAAGTCAGATAAGTACTGTTCTCCTGGTAACGCCCAAACCCAGACTCGTCCGTCAGATTGCCAGATAGAGAAGTGTGATTCATCACGTCTCCAATGCTCCATAGTCCTGTGGTGTGCTTTACACCACTGCATCCAACACTCTGCAGTGCACTTGGTGATATAAAGCCTGGATGCAGCTGCTGGGCCATGAAAAACCATTGTATGAACCTCTCTATGCGCAGTTCTTGAGCTGATCCAAGGACCATGTGAAGTTTGGAGGTCTGTACTGATTGACTGCAGAAAGTTGATGACCTCTGCGTACCACGCTCCTCAGCATGTGCCGACCCCGCCCTGTGAGTGAATACTTTTGGCAATACAATGTATTTTTGCTTCTCACTGGAGAGATCATAGCTGTGTCCCAAAACGTTGGCTGCATCCTTCAGAGGACCCAACCTTCGCGGTCTACGTGGGCTGGGTCCTTCGAAGACCGAGAAGGCCGGAAGTGCGAGGCTGTGAAACGGGACGGTCTAGCCTTCTGATTAGCGTCACCGCTGTCTCGGTGGAGTTTAATAAACTCGGCCATCTGCTCCTTGCTATCTAAAATATAACAGGACACTGGCGTAAATTCTCGACCGACTCACACTTCTGTTTAATCAGTTTTATGTTTGACGTTTATTCAGCTGTGTGAACGTTGAATAAACGTTTTATTTAATCTAATAATCTAATAACTTTGATCTCAGCCAAACCGATTTACTCCGGAACAAATAAAACACAGAAAAAAAAGGCAAACAATTACATTTTTAAGTTATCCGAATGACTTATATATCATGTTTAACTTGAGTAGCGAAAGAGCGGGGATCTGAAAACGATGAAGCCGCGATTCTGCTGCTCTCGCCGGCTCGAGTGACCACTGAATCCCCCCTCTTGCTATCGAGCGGGTGGCTAACAGACGTCTTCAAAAACGTCGGCGCACTTTTGCAAATATGCGATGTCTTGATAAACCAAGCAGATATTTGAAATTTACACCGCTACTTTCTCGCCTGAAAATATGTTAAAAGTTTATTTTGTGACCCAGAAAGAGTAATAAGACTAATTTTAAAACTTAGTAGCGGCCGCCATTGTTGGCAGCCGAAATTTGGCTGGGCCGTGCTATGAATTCTGGGATATGGTGGGCCACGAAGGACACACCCGACCCATCCTTCAAGTTCGGGGAAATGAAGGACGCATTTGTTGGTGTCACTACCCGATCTGTACCGGATCGGGTAGTGACACCAAGTGACGATCGGTACCCCGCATGCTCGAAAGGTGTCTACTTCCAGTCGAAGCGTTTTACGATAGTTACAGGTCAGAGTATCTGTTAAGATGTTAAGAATATTAAGTATCTCTTAACATGTTTCCAATAATGAAGCATTTCAGTACAATGTAGACAAAAACGAAAAATAAAAAGATAGTTACGGATCAGGACTCCCTGATCCTTACTGCGCATGTGCAAAGTCAGACTGTACAAATCGGGTCTACCCGATCCGTACCGCGCATGTGCAGATGTTTTCTTCTTCTTCTGTTTGTTTAATGGCAGTTTACTCCCCAGTGTCCGAGGATACCGCCACCTGCTGACCGAGCGAATGAACCCTATTGTAAACTGAATTGGCGTCATTACAAACGTGTGTTAAATTTGATTTAGTGATAGTCAAGTGTGTTTATGCTTGTCTGTGTGGAGAGGATTGATTGGAATAGTGATGATGATGTCCGCTATCACTGTCAATTGTCAGTAAACACTTCATCTGGCTCATGAATCTTTACGTGACATATTACAAAGTCTGTATTATTAACTCTGTAATTAGGCGCCATTCTTCTTATTTTACGGCGCTGTTGTTCAATCGGGGAACGCTCTCTGTTGAGGAGAAAAGCATGAATTTGTTTGTATACGGATTATCCATTGTTTAAATGTCCCGGTAGTCGAAAAGGAGGCAGAGCTGTTGAGAAATGCTAAGAGCTAACTGGGCGCTAACCGTATCAGTCAAATATATTGAATGTCGCAATGTTGGCAAAGAGAGGAAGTGATGTAAGATTTGCGCATGCGGGGTACCGATCGGGTTTCCGGTACGGATCGGGTAGCGACAGTCGGCCGCATTTGAAGAAATCGACGAATTGGGACAGCCTTCGTCGCCTGACTGTGATGTAATTGGCCTTCAAATGCGGCCTCCGGAGGATGCAGCCGACGTTTTGGGACACAGCTTATTTCTACTTGAAGCTTTCAGCATCTGTGACTGAAGAAGAAAAAATGTTGATAATCCTATACACTAGCAATAAACACATAACTGACTTTCGGTAGACTGTTGATGACTTTCTTATGGCTGTTTTATGGTTGTTTTTTTATTGTTTCTAGGTTAGTTAGTGAACTGCCTGACATATTTGGTTCTCTCCCTTTAGACTGAAGCTGATTTACATCACAGCTGCCTTGTGCCTCCACAGTGCATCTACAATCCTCTCCGGAGTCATCCTCAATCTGCGTCTTTATGCTATAGTGTGACTGTAATGCCGTTGTCGCTCGGATCCACTCCTCAAAAAAAATTGAATCAGGAAATAGATTTTTAGACACGACTTCAAAATCGGAGTCTTCTGCCTTAGTGATCCCAGAGTGCTGGAACATTTGCCAGCGTGAGTCCCTGATGAAAAGGACTCATGCAGGTAAATACTGCTTTACAGGACTATAAATTGGGTGGAGGGAGTTAAACGGGATTTGGGAGGTAAAACAGCAAACGCTGATATAATAATAGTGACATACTGTACGAATAAAGAAAAAAGAAAAAGCAAACAGCCACAATATGTGAGAAGGAAAGCTGAAGGAAAAGTTGATTATGCTAATAATTGCGCTACATCTCTTTAGCTACAGAGAGAGAGCTCCAGCTGGCTCTTTGCTGGCACGCCTCCTCCCACCGTTCACTCTTATTGCCCTAATGTGTGCGCGAGCGCACGACCGGGCGCCTTCCTGCGACCATTGTTGGTTTTAATGTATTTTTAATTTCCCATGAAGTGACTGAAGTCCTCGGTGACCGGCACTCCATAATTGGCTGCCTGTGTGAACATCAGTCAAACTAACGAGAGCAAGAGGGAGCTCCTACTGTGGGCTGCTCCCCCCCACACACACACACACACACTCGCACACACATGCACAGGTATGTGTCTCCTGTTTGCAACTGAAAGCAGTCTGGCTGTTGTTTTGCGTGTCTTTGTGTGTCTGCTGCTTTCCTTCTCTTGAAACACACACAGGGAAGGGAAAAAGTCTCATTAACTGAGCTGCTGCTGCCATTTCCTCCACATAAGCAGTGTATGTGTGTACCTCTTAGATGTGTGTGTGTGTGTAGGCAACCAATATGATTACATGCTGCACATTAGCACAGCTGTTAGCCACGGCCTTCTCGCGGCACTGGCTAATGTACTAGCATGCTCATTACACACATATAACAAACAGCAGCGGCGGCTTTGATTTAAAGCATCTGCATCATTTCTGTGTTTTCATCACAGCAAAGAGCTTCATTCCGGACTCGCCGGGAGACGGATTACACACACATCGCAGACGTGCTGCTACAAGGAGGCAGCGGAGGCACGGCGCTCCGGAATACGGAAAACCCGTCGAGTTTAATTGACGGACGTGCGATATTCAGAACAAGCGAGTCGATTTCTCTGCTCACGTGCGCACGCTCGAGGAAGAAACAGGCACATACGTACAGCGTGATGTCATATATATAGGATTTATTTACACTTTCTATTTACAGATTTTTGTTTCAAAATCTTCTCTGTACACATTTATTTTTTAAATTCAACACCTGCTACTCCTGTCACCCACATGCTCTAGTATTATTTGATTCTTTTTTTCTGGAGACAAAACACACGAGGGAGGATTTTTCTTTTTTTTTTCCTTCAGTTTGGTTTTCATAGACAGATTTTACTCTAAGAGAAATAAAAGCAGCTGGAAATGTTACTTAAGGATGCACTCCTGAAGATGCTCCAAAGAGTGTTTGAAGTTTGCCGTGTGTGTGTGTGTGTGTGTGTGGGCTAATAGAAAAAAGGGGTTTCAACCTGATGCCGCTGAGGCGTTCATCTCCATGGAGATATGTTTGTGTGTGTGTGTTGAGAGTCAAACTTCAGATTGCAAATGAATTTGCTCCTGTGTTTGTTTGTTAATTTCACCTCTCTTCGCAGGAGTATGTGTAGGCAGATGACTCTTATTAAAGGGAAAACACTGCATATAGCATAACAGCAGAAACGGAGGGGGGCTCAAACCTACCTACTCTCTGCCTGTGACACACACACACAAACATATTGACAGACACTACAGCGGCTTTCGACCCCCACATTTGTTGTTATCTTGGAGCATCGGTGTTCACCACCAACATTCCTTTTACCCCCTACAGTGTTCATATCCATATGAATGTGTGCAATAAGGCAGTTTAATGTTGTGAGAAGTCAGGTTATGGGTAATAAATGGGACAAATATTGACTGCTCGCTCACCCCTGCCCAACCTTATTGACTGCTGCTGTGGCTGTCAAGCTTTGCATTCATGGTTAAAAAATGTAACACTCAAACTCAGAAGTGGCGTCAGTTTTCTAACTTAAATAACAACGGACAGATCACATAAGCAAATATCATCTCCACTAACTATGCTAAAAAAAAAAGAAAAACACACCTTAAAACATTTGGTAGCGATGATGAGTGCAACTCGTCTGCAATGTGCATCTTTGCAATAGGGGACTTGTCTCAGTTGGTTGGCAACTGGTTGCATTCTGGTTGTAAAGTGGTAGCAGACTGATTCCTTTTTTTTTATCATGTTTTTGACAGACCAAGTTGTTTTGAACATGGCAACTAACTGCAGGTGGATGCAGACTTGGCCCCTGTCTTTGAAGCAACCATTTCAAAAGCCAAGAGACTGCAGGTTCATAACACATGGTTGGGATGATTTTGGTCTGGCAATTCACCCACATTTCATAAAGCTGCTAACTACGGACGCCAAACTGTTTAAATGCTGAGTAGCACTACAGCCACAGCCCATTCACTGCATGTTCTTTCAGCATGTGCAGGAATGCAAAGCTTGACAAGCCTCTTAAGGGATGGGGAGGGTTTAGGGATGGGTTATTGGTTATTGGTTATTTTATTATGGCATAAATGCCCAGAGTGTAATTCTCAGCTGATGCTGGTGGTTTCTGTAGTCAAAATAATATTTCCTTTGTTTTTATTACTAATTAAAAATGACTTCATATTGCTTGCACAAATTTAAAACCTAAAAAAACAACAACAACCAAACGAAACAAAAAAAAAAAAAATCATCTGTGGTCAAAAACACAATCAGGGTGTTTGTCTCGTGTCTCCAGAGTCAGGCACAACTTTACAGGCATGTAAACGTAAACATATGTAGGCATTTAAAAAAATAAAACCTAAATGAAAAAGACAAATATTTAAAATGCTGACTGAAAGAATAGATCTCATACAAAAAAAAAGGGAGGGGACTTTTTAGACTTTTAAATTAAGTGCAGTTTTTCCTTGTCAGCGAGCATGGGAGATGAGGGGCTTGTGAAACTGGTGCAGATTGGGTAAAAAAAAAACAAACCTCAAACCCTCAACATGTGATCAAAGACTGACAGCTCTCACTGAAAAAAGGGACTGAACTTCCAAAGAAGCACAACACCCTCCCTTCCCCTCTCTCCTTCCATCTTCCCTTCACACACCTACGCCTGCCGCCTTTTTCGGCTCGGGTGACAATAATGGATCCTGACGGAGTTGCGACAGGAGGATCCAAACGTTAACAGCTTTGTGTTATGTCATGAATGTCTGATTACCCCCCCACCACCACCGCCGCCGCCACCTAACATCACACCAATATGGTGCTACTGACTTTGCGTAAGACATCCCATGTGCTCTATAAGAACAGAGCAACGTGTGAACGACTAATGTAAGGCGGAGGGTTGTGTGTGCAAAAACAAGAAGCAGGTTGTATAACTTATTTATGCAAACGCTTTTTAATTAAAGGGCGTGATGAATCGTTGTCACCTGCTAAGCTTGTCAACTTCCTATTATATTCACAGAGTTCAGTAAGCACCGTGCCGACGCCTGATTACAGGGTACTTACAAACAGCATTATAGAGGCAATGGGATGGATGGTCATAAGCAAAGAAACAGCTTTGTAATTATTTATTTACTTATTTATGTATCGGTACGTTTTTAGGATAATCCCGATGATCTGCGTGCAGAGCTTCTACATAAATAAATTACGAGAGCTGAAATAGATCAAGCGTGTGTAATTGCATTTTAAAATTGCAAGACTTCCATTAAGTTGGAGCCTCCAAATAAACCCTTCTAGTTTCACGTGTTTATATGGAAATACATCTTTTAAGCTCGGGCCCCGCCTTGCTGGTGATCTCTAAACAGTCCAATCCATATTTTATATATTCTGGGCGGAAAACTTGAAAACAAAAGGTGCCCAAAACGTGTCGATTGTGCTCTTTCGGAATTTAGCTTCAACTTCAGATCTGGCCTGTCACCAACCCAGGCCAATGTGAATCTGAGTGATTCTTTATGTCTGCTAACGCCTCATTATGTGTATAACCGTGTAATAACAATGCGTGTTCTGAGGTAGTCTTACATTCACAAAGAAGGAGAAGTTGATAATAAGACGTGGCCCTTCACATGCGGCAGGTCTGAGAAGCAAAAAAAGACAAAAAGCACCCTAACAAGTGGGACTAGGTAGCGTTCTCCCTCCTAATGACTTCTTATGTTCTTTGATGTTGATCTGTGTATGTGACTCCTGTTCTGCAGCCTCCTGCCACTGTTTGCGTTACATTCAAACAACGAGACGCTGCAGTGATGGGACTGGACAATGAAGGTTTAAAGCTGGTGTGTGATTGGTTTAATGGAAGGAAGTACACGTCTCCTCTCACTGACTGACAAAGTGTCTTGCTTCAAAAGTCTCAGAAGGGTCACGAAGAAAAGCAATCTGTGGGGGAGGGGCAAGTAAAGTATCTAGTGCAATGCCCTTTGACATCTTTCTTTGTCTTTGCAAACTGAAAAGGAAAAAGATCACATTTTGCCTCAGGGAACAAAAAAAATCAACTATGTATTACCACGGTTATGGAAATAATTAGCAGAAAGAGGCATTTTTCGGAGCCAGACCGCAGGCGGTGCTGAGCAACAGCTCCTGGTTTTGCATCGGGCCTTAGGTTGATCTCCCAGCTGTCAACTTGCAGTGATAAAGAACAGGACTCTGCACTGCTCAGAGCTAATCAGAGAACACAATAATCATTAAAAAAAAAAAAGGCTCCACATCAACATGTTAGAATGCTACACCGCACATCCTCGCAGTCATTGGTTGATTCAAAAATCTCTTAGTAGCTGAAAGGCCCACCGGCCAATAAGGGAAAAGGAGGTTAAGAAAAGGGAGCTCCTTCCTGTGTGGGAATAGAGGCCTTTGAGTTCAGTAGACCACTTTGGGGGGAGTAAAGGAGGAACACAGGGAGCCCCCTCCCCCGCCCCTTGCTTATCATCTCTTGTAGTGGTTGGGCGCATCAGCGAAGGCAAACTTCAACCTGTAGGCTTCAGCCAGCAGTACGCTCACTTCCTCGTTGCCCCAGTGCATCGTGGGAAGGTTCTGTAAGAGGATCATCAGGCCCTGATGAAAGAAACAAAGACATTATTTAGACGTAAAGATACATGACGGCAAGATCTAATCAATCTAATCAGCTTCAGAGAGAAAAAAGATTTAAAAAGTAAAACTCAAACACTGGAGAGTGAGTGTAGGGCCAAAGGAAAATATTGATGCAAGAGGAAAGGCAAAGATAAATGTGTGGCTGATCAATATTAAAAGAGGCTAGAGGAGGACACGAGGAAAGAAAAAAAGGAAATCACAATCTGTGGGCAGCAGCTGATGAATTTTTATACTGTCGGCTATTATATCCACACGAAACTAGGGATTTTCAAGCTCGGCGGCGTGGTTTCAGGTCAGAATCACGCTCGTACATTGATTCCTCTGTACCTGACAAAGAACCAATTTGGGGGGTCGAGGTGCTGTACTTATTATAAATGAGAGTGGAAGCACTACTTCTGTCTCACAGTAATGTAAGACAAAGCTGGTACATGGTTAGGCAATCAATGAGAGAGAATAAGAGAGAAAAAGAGTCTGGGCTCTTTGCTTCACTTAAGGACAGAACTTTAAAATCCATCATCTTGTAATTATATTCAGAAAATAAAACTTTCTGTATCCCAATTTGGATTTATGCCTTTTCCAGAGATGGTAGGACCTCACCGTCATCTTATAGTACCTAAATAATAATAATAATAAAATGTTTGTTGAACAATATCCATCAGTCGAAACACTGAAATAAATAAAAAGGTGGCTTTCCTGGCTTTTAAACAACAAACAGGCAGGGAGACGAACAAGAGATGCTAATAAATGACCTTGTAAGGTGGCATAATGTGAACATGTAGCCAGCTTATCCACCAGGGCAAAGCGGCAATTGCACTTTACCAAAAAAGTCAAAAATCACACTCTCTCTCACGCACATACACAAATGCCCTCACCAAGCAGAAGTGGATTTGGCCATCTGCTGATAGCCAAATATTCATCCCGTTGGCCAGCTCAAAAGTGAACGTGGTCTGCTTTGTTCTCTGGCCAACTCTCAGTCAGTTGTAAATGTGCTTGCTCCAGTTTAGCTGCTCTCTGGGTCACCTTTTCATCTAGCAGGTGAAAAGGTGACCTAGTTGTACTTCCTCTCTGGAACTCAAGCAAGACCCAGCAAAGAACTCTAGACGAGCTCTTCCTTTGGCAAAGGAAAAACAAGCAGAGCCAATACAGCTGCACCACTTCCCTCGACCTGGTACGCACTGCGTTTGATAAAAGGTCTGCCAGGATTACGAGCTTTTAATTTGTGTAGATCTGGCTAATGTCAGAAGCTGGGTGTAATGTTTTAATTAAATGCCTTGGCTTGTTGTCTGCCTTTTATATATATTCATATTTTTTTGGGGGGCATTTTCAGCCTTTTCTTGAAAGTCGAATACAGCGCAGACAGGAAAACAGGGAGGGAGAGGAATCATACACAAAATGACCTGATGTGGACTTGAATCCGGGGTCCTGTAGTGGCCTTAAGCATATAAGATTCCCTCTCCACCAGGTAACTTATACATAGATGCCTCGTGTATGGTGTCTGCTCAGTTTGTTCCCCTTAATCGGATCCAAGGGACATAGGAATCACAATGATGTGTAAAGGCCACTGATCAGATGTGATAAACATAACCACATAAAGAATGCACAGAAAAGCTGGGAAGTACAAAGCTGTACTCCCAAAATCTTTGGGGTGCGTGGACTCAGGAATCAGGGACTGGCTAAAAAGGAGAAAATCCAGCATCTGTGGAAGTATGGATCTCTGCACATGGATGTGACTTGCACATCTATGAAGGCATCATTAATGCTTGATGATAAAAACATCCTCTGGTGCAACATAGACAGGGAAGCTCATCTTAGTGAGACAAAGCCAAACCATACACCACACATTTCAGCAGCATTGCTAAAGAGAATTGCCCTGTGTGTGCATCATGAACATTTCTGTCCAGAATGCTGCTGCCAGATTACTGACAAAGCAGTCCTGCACTGGCTCCCCATGCATTACAGAATACACTAAATGTGAAAGTGTTCGCATTTAGAGCCTTAAACAGTCTTACATCTGCATATGTGGTCAATCCGGTCGTTAAGTCTGACGTCAGTAGCCATGTCTGGGCCTAAACTCCGCTGCAGGTCCATATATCAAACGATCACTATGGCATTACTGAGAGTTGAAAACTGTTTAAAGTCTTTCATCTTTAATAAAATGATCAGCGTTCTGCTCTACCAGGTGTAACAATTGAGTTTAACATCCAGGCATCCATGAAAACGGAATTTATGACATTTAACGGAGTTAGAAGTTAGCAGCTAGCTCGCTAGCTTCTATATAAATACGATATAGCATGTCCTGACTGCGTAGTTTTGGAAACAAATTAAAACGTACAGCTCTGTTATCACTTCCAACATAAATGAAGACAGAAAACTAAACAGCAGTGACGTTTGTAGGGTTACTGAAGTTTGGCTAGCTGGTATATAATGATGTGCTACGTGACCGCTAGCGACACAGCTATGTTAGCATAATATAAACAAGCTAACTTTTTTTCCACTCGATAAAAGTTAACGTGAGTGTTCTCGGTGGTTAGGAACAAATGTAATCGCATGGCAGGATGCTGTAAAAGGACCAAACTTCAGCCAGGAGAACAACTGAGATAATCCATCCACAATACGAGGTTAGTCATTCATATACTGCTGCATGGGCTGGGCTGTAGTTACATCCTAAGGTTTTAAAAACTGAGCTTAAATAAATGATTAGCGGTAATAAAAGCCGAGGGAGGTCAACAGCGATCACTGACTGTTTTAGGAGCTTTTTGAGATTAAATAGAAGAAAATACAAAACATTAAACATGTTAACAACACAAAAGCCATATTAAACGCAGACTACTTTAGGCCCGGAAGTAGGATTTGTCACGTCATCACTTAACGACCGGATATGCTGAATACATACATTCCCTCAAGATCCTTTCCTAATCCTGATTTCAAAATGGGGAGGGCGGGTCACACCTATGCTGTCATCGCGCTACGACTCTGGAATGACCTCCAAATGACCTCAGGAAAGCGTCAGCTACGACTGTCTTTAAGACGTTTTAGAAATGTGCTAATCTGAACTGTTGTTGGAGGGCAGGCTGCTGTGTTATTTTATGTAAAGACTTTAAATGTGGGTAGAGAAAATTCTAAGAACCCATTTATTTTTATTGGAAACGACTTTCAAACATAAAACTTATTTACTTACATAAATTTCAAAATGAGAGGTCTGCTCAGTTCAATTATTGATTGTTTCTTTGTTTAGCTTTTAATTATTAACACAGTTTCCATGATCATCTTTCACTCAAATCTTTATATTAAGTCTTTCTGTTCTGCTTTTCATTTTCATTTTACCAGCTTTAAAAAAAAGTGTACAGGTACACCAAACCCAGTATAATAATTAGTGTATTTAGACGGATAATACCAAGATGCACACTTGCAGTTCTGGTTTGCACAAGGTACTAGGGGTGGGGGAAAAAATTGATACTGTGTAGTATCGTGATATTTTGTTTGCTAATAATGTATCGATACAGGGACAGCAGAAATCGATATTTTGTTACCAAAAAAGGTTTTGTGGACTGGAACATGCTCTGACTTCAGAGCATGTTGATCCTTTTTCTGAGCAAGAATCCTGACATTCCTTCACTGTCCAAATGTGTTTAACTTTTTTTTAGCAATAAACATGACAGTTTACTTATTTTAATTTAAGACATGTTTTATTTTAATTAAGTTTAAAACTTTTTTATTTAATGTAAAATTATATTTTGTTTTAATTTACTTTCAAATTCTTCAGTTGCTGAAGGGGCTGCATAGTTTTCATAAACTGCAGAGTTCAGAATAGCTATAATTGTACCAGATGGTTGCATTCAGTTAAGTTGGACTAGACTGTAATACAAACCGTTCAGTTTGTCAACAATAAAACTGACTGAAATGAGAGAAAGACTGAGTGTGAGATATTAGATAAAATGAATATTGATAAAGTTTACCTTTATGTACAGAATCTGAATATCGCAAAATATTTTTAAAAATTGCAATAATATCGTATCGTGTGTTAAGTATTGTGAGAATATCGTATCGTGGGATGTATGGTGATCCCCACCTCTACAAGGTACTGTAGCAGACAGGCACAGTTACACTTGCTTTTGTGTGTGTGAGTGTGACACAGATGTTATTAACTCAGTCAAAGTGGTTTAATAACAGCTGTGAGACGGAAACAGAAAAAAGGGGTCCAGGGTATGGTGTGAGAGGGAAAGAGGAAAAAAAAATCAGGAAAGAAAGAATAAAATGTCAAGTACAATTCAGTGGAGCTTGAGCCTTTCCCCAGATTCCTGTTTTGTACATTACTGGGTAAGTAAGAAGACAGACAACAGCGACACACACTCGCACACACACATGCAAGAGTTCAATCTCACCGACTAATGCCTCTCTCTCAAAGGGGAATGAGACTGGTTAGCAGTGAGACAGAGTGACTGTGTGTGTGTGTGTGTGTCTGCATGCTATGGATCAGTGTCCCATGAGCTTTCATCATCAAGGCTGAAATCATTGCCGTGACAACAGGGTTTACAACCAATCACGCTGCTGATAATCACATCGAAGGACAAATCACGTTGGGACTGTGGTGTCTACACTCATCTGAGTCCTAAGCAGTTCGCTGCTATCCGAGAGGATGTGACCCTGTTACAAAAAGGATTCGAAGACGCTTTCAAATACCGAAACCTAATCGCGTCTCAATCGTGGTTTTAATCGATCGATGTGCGCCTGCATCTTCGCGCTGATCTTTCTACGACTACCAAGAAAGTCAAACTATACAAAACTTTAACTGGGAATATTTACAGCAAGGCACTTTGTATTAGTTTACCCTCCTACGTACTAAATTGAAGGTGTTTGGCTCCATTAATTTTTTTCCCATCCTCGCTCGGTTTTAATGAGGCGGTGAGACGACCCCGGTGACTTTTCACCAAAAATCATTTGTATTCTGAGCGAGGGAGGGGGCTGGGGGGGGGGGGGGGAGGAAAAAAAGCACAGGCTTTCTTCAACTAATTAAGCTCCAAGCTGCCATCCTGGGTAGATACTTTCTGAGATCAGGCTTTCGCTTCACCCCGGTCTTCTGAATAAGTTATAGGTGAAGTCAGCTGAATACCAGTTTTGACATTCAGCTGATGTAGACATGTGTTTTTCCAGGAGACTAGCTGCTGATTACTTTATTGACTGACTTTGATGAACCTGAGGCCCTTGGAATGCGTTAAAACCTTGCCGGAGTTTCTCAAAAGGGAAAAAAAAGATAATAATAATACAAATTTTCACAGGTAAAGAGCGAGCGCTGATAAAAATGTTAACAAATTCGGCCTCTAGTGTTGTCAAACATGAAACAGGATTTTCAGTTCAGGATCAGATTTCCTCTAAAGTACTGCTCCATATCTCTAACATCAAAATCCACACGCCTGTTAATTCTACAGGGACGGGGAGGGGGTGGACCTCACTGTAATAGCTGCTCCTTTGAGAAGAGGGCATGGACGTTGACTTTGAAAGGTTGACCTACTGACTTCCCCCTTGGTTCAGAAAGACACAGTCCTCTGAAGTATTTTCACTCAGAGGGATGGAGCGGGAGACAGAAAAAAGAGCGAGCGAGCGGAAGGAAGAGTGGAAGAAAGCCTGATCAGAATTCAGCTTGCCTCTCTCTCATCTGTATTCAACAGAGCATCACTATCAGCTCTCTCCTTTCATCGCTCATGCTCTCTCTCGAGTTCACGTTCACACACACAAGTTGGAAATCCGCAAAATGTGCTCACAGCCAGCAGAGTGTTATGCCTTCTTAGGACAAATCATATAAAATAAAAGAAAAATTAAATGAATTGTTTCGACCTGGAGATGTCCTGCTCAATATCTGTCTAATAAGTTAAGCTGACCATATGTGACCAATATCAATCTTTTTTTTAATATAAACAGGACAAAAAAGAAGAGCAAATAACTAAACATTTATTTATTTTATTTAATACCACAGCCAATTCACTGTAGCTGGACTGCTAACGTACCTATAAGCACAGTAGTTTTGGGGGTGAGACACCACGCACCTGCCCTACTGCACCTCAAAGCCCCAGGCTCTTTTACAAAAAGAAAAACTCCCTGGGGACTTGCAACACTCTTGATGTTGTAGCCAAGATTTTTCCTGAATATTATTCAGCAAAAGCACAATCTGCAATCAGTTATGACTTACTGGTGGCCTCTGTGTCGCGATGCTACCTATTGTTATTACCCCAGTTTAACCTGGAGAAATTCCCAAAGGCTGAAGTAACAAGGTTTATTGTCACAGAGGAAGTAAATTCATGACGGCTGAAAAGGACTCAACATCTTTACAGCAGAAATGAAGCGGGGAGAAAATCTGTCAAGGATGAAGAGCTTTAAAAAAAAAATGTCTTGAAGATGCTGTCAGTAAAAAAAAAAAATATTAACCACTTCCAAGAGCCTGACAGGAGAGAGTGAGGATGTAACTGACAGACAAGCTAAACAAGCGTGGGCTTTACATATTATCGTATTTCATGCTTCAGTTATGAGAGAAAATTCATGATAAGCATGAGTCGTTCCAAATCTGGGCCAATATGCTATTATTGATAATGACAGGTTTGTAAATGGCCAACTTTCTTTTAAAGTCCTCCATTACTCAAAAATATGTTTTGATTATTTTCACTTTACTTGGACGTTGGACCTTCACTACGTCGAGTGATATACTGTATATGCAGACTCGGACACCAGGAGTCTGCTTAAACAATAAAGAGGAAAAGTTCACTGGGCTGCGTTGGTTTTAAAGTGTGTAGGTGTGGAATGATTATGTGTCTAAAGGGATCCATGCTCCAAAGTAAGTAGTAAGGGCCAGTTGTGGAAACTTGAAACGTCCATTGTACATAAACATGAAGTCATGTGGTTGTTTGATACTCATATACATGTACCAGTCACATTATTGGGTAATAATCAGCAGGTTTAACTGCTGGTTGACACCAATCAGCCAATCACATGGCAGTAGGGATGCAACAATACCAATTTTTTCAAACCGATACGATACCGATACTTGGATCTGAGTACTTGCCGATACAGAGTACAAAAATCGATACTTCTACCACACACACACACACACACACACACACAAATGCAATGAATTGGAAGACAGGTTTTATTTTATTATCTGCCAAAAAAAATTTAATCTTAATAAAAATGACCACAAAAAAATTTCAAGTGAAAAATAAGCACTTCTGTTAAATTATTGCAGAGTCTCCACATTGTAATTTAACAAAATATCACTGAACTATTGGCACTGTCTCGAGCTTTCAGAATAATAAATAAACACTTCTGTTTGGAATAAAATAAATAAAAATTAGGTTTGAGAATAAAATAAACTTTTAAATTGTTGCAGAGTGTCCATATTGTAAACAAACAAACAAAATAACGAAAGTATTTGGCATTGACGAACAAACTCCCCATCTGCCCGTGGATCATCAGTCCACTGTGCCGTTAAACCGAGGACTGACATCGCGCACACACTGCTTGTCTTTACCTCTTCAGAAAGTTTTGGCACCATTATCTCCCTGATGTATGGGCGGTTGGGAATTTCATATCGCGGCTCGAGTATGCTGAGAAGACGGCGCAATCCTATGTTTTCCACAACCGGCATTGGCTGGTCATCCAGAGCGATAAAATGAGTCAGAGCCTCTGTTATTTTAACTGCCCGTGGATTTTCTCTTGACATTTTTCGCTTTTCCAAAACCTGAGTTAAAGTTGGCTGTTCCGGTCCACACTGCTGACATTTTGTTTAGCCTAGCTACAGCAGCCTCCAGTTTCTCTTTTTTATCTGGAGCTGCCAGTCTCACTCGCCTAACCCTGTGCCTGTTTAGCACGGGATGTCCCCCTAGTGGCCAATCTAAAAAACTACAACAGAAATGACACGTCACCCTCTGATTAATGAAATAAGTTAGAATCGGTTCATGGTATCGGTTAACTTTTACGAGTATGAGTACACACATTTTACAGTATCGGCCCCGATACCCGATACCAGTATCGGTATCGGTGCATCCCTACATGGCAGCAACTCATGCATGCATTTAGGCAAATAGACATTGATCAAGCAACCTGTTGAACTTCAGAGTGGGGAAGAAATGCGATTTAAGTGATTCTGAATGTGGAGTGGTTGTTGATACCAGACAGGCTGGTCTGAGTGTTTCAAAAGCTGTGGATATACTGGGATTTCCCCACACAATCACCTCTACAGTCTACAGAGAATGAGCTGACAAAAGAGAAAATATCCAGTGAGAAGGTCTGCCTTATTGATGCCAAAGGCAAAATCAAAAGTCAAAATAATCACTTGTTGCATCCAAAGTATGAAGAAGAGCATCTACAAACACAACGTGTATCAAAAGACCACGCTGGACTCCACTCCTATTGTTAAGAACATCAAGCTAAGGCTACAATTTGCACCGGCTCAACAGAAGATTGGAAAAATGTTACCTGATCAACCAATTCTTGACTTCTGCTGTGACATTTGGAGGGTAGGCTCAGAACAACTAAAAGCACGGATCCATCCGGCCGTTTGTAATCGGTTCATGCTGGTGGGGGTTCAGTAATGGGGGGATATTTTATTGGCACATGGACACATGTTTATATGGACCAAGGAAAGTTTCCCGCACCTTGTTTAATCTGTGCAGTGAAGAAATTAGTTCTGCAGGCAAAAGCTTGTCCAGCCTGGTACTAGTAAGATCCAGCTAAGAAAATGTCCAATAAATGCAAATTCTTATCAAGGACCTACTGATGTTAACAAAAAAGGTTTGTCAGTTTACAGTGATGTTCATGATATAAAGCTTGTTTTTGATTGATTGATTGGTAATTTATTTCAACATGTGAACAATATACAAGTACATTTAGAAAAGAAAATAAGAGAGAGAAAAAAGTACTATACAAATTACATACAAAAAAACCCCGTTCTGATTAATTTACATGTTGAAAGGGAGTGGGAAGAAGTAAACACTTATTTAATCCCACCCCTTTGCCATAAATTATCAGTTAATATTTAGTCAGCTTCCTTACTGATATAATTTGTAATAAAAATAGTGAACAGATTTCTGATATACTATATACTATAATATCACATCATGAGTTTTTTTTTTTTTTAAAATAGAGACATTCACTTAATTTAAATATTTTCCTTTTCTTTATAGTTCGTGAAGATCATATTTTTATAACTCTTTTTGAACAGTTTTATGTTTGGACATTGCTTTAATTCCATATTCAGACTGTTCCATAGTTTCACTCCATGAACAGAAACACAAAAGGCTTTTCTTGTAGTACGTACCTTCATTGTTTTGAAGTTACAAAAACCCCTTAAATTATAACTTCCTTCTTTCAAAAAAAACATACTCTGAATATTACCTGGCAGTTCTTTATTTTTTGCTTTGAATAGAATTTGTGCTGTTTGGAATTTCACTAGATCGTCAATTTTCAATATTTCAGACTATAAAAATAGTGCATTTGTATGTTCCCTGTAACCTGCATTGTGGATGATTCGAATTGCTTTTTTTTGAAGAGTAAAAAGTGAATGTAATGTGGTTTTATAGTTATTGCCCCAGACCTCTGCACAATAGCTTAAGTATGGTGAAACCAGTGAACAGTAGAGAATATGAAGTGATGTTCTGTCGAATACCTGTTTTGCCTTGTTTAGTATTGCAATGCTACGTGATACTTTGGAATGAATATATCTTACGTGAGCTCTCCAGTTAAGTTTTTCATCTATTATTACCCTCAGAAATTTTAAAGCTCTAAAACAATTCAAAATCCCTACAATGGCTAAAGACTTGTAGAAAACATCTTCGTCACACATTTTGACCTCCACGGAGATGAGGCAGTAGCATGAATGAAATTAACCATGTGCTACAGCATTTTTATAAACAACCATGGGCACTAATGGTTATGCTAGAGGAGGACCAACCGCCGTCTAATCAAGTGCTGCTTTGAGCGTTATAGCCAATAGACCATACACGCTACATACACATAAGTGCGCTCACGCGTGCTCAGCCAAACAAGCATACACCCATAGTGACTGAGGAGCTTCATTAAGAGCATATTTCTGCATGGTAACCATCTGCTGGCTATCACTTGTGTTGAGCTAATGACTCTAATACTGTTTAATTGCATACATCTCGCTGTCAGGGGGGAATACTGCACTCCCTCCACTCTACACAGGTGGTAACACTCCACACTGAGAGGCCACCAGTGTTAGTGTGAAGGAGTGCGTCTTTGCTGGAATCCATGAAATGCAGCATTCATGCTTTAAGTATATAAAAGAAAAATACATATCGATGAATGCGTATTTATTACAGTCCGTGCAAAAAAGAATCAGCAAATGATAAACTAAATATATAAAATTTTACATTTTAGTTCATTTACTTTGGCAAAGCTAATTTTCTCAACACTGCTTAACCTCTTAACAGAGGGCAGTAATGACAGTTTAAGCCCTTAGTTTATGGTAGAGTAAAATGGTTTAGAAACCATTTGATTATAGGATGTCCTCACAAATGTAGCCAAACAAACATTTGTGTGTATGTGTAGGTAGATATGCTGTTAATGTCGCTAGCGCTATGTGTGGGTGCATGTGGTTGTTCAGGCATGAATATCCATTTATCCCACAATACTAACAAAGACATTGATTCACCATTACAGTATACTGTATGCTACAAAAAAGGCAATTAGCTCTCCATCTCCTACGCTTGGCAAGGCTTAAAGTGGTTAATGGCTATTGATACTGAGGGGAAAGCAGCTTGTCAATAGAGCCGTGCTAAGGCTCTTTCTTTAAAAAGAGAATGGGATAACATAATGGTTGAACAGACAGCCAAGGCCACTGTCAAGTAAATTGTACTAGCTAGGTGTATAGTCATTGTTTTGACCTGGATCTGACTGTTGGGAGATGAGTCCATCCATCCATCTAATTGAGTCCATCACAATCCTTATTCTCATCTAAAGAGCTGCACGTGCTTGATTTTAAGTCTTCTACCTTGAAAGGCACGAGCTGCCGACTCAGCCAATCTTCAATAACCTGCAAAGCTGGGCAGACAATCGTGAACACGAGCACCTAAATTATGTATACATGTGAGTCACAGATGATTATTAGTTAAAAGAGCTGAGGCCTCAAACAGAGAGAAATATTATACTAGATACTATTTATCAGTGGTAGTCACACACACATACATACTGACAATCATGCAATTAAATCACTTCCTGTGAACCAAATAGTCGATTTACAGGCAGAAGATGAGATGGTGGTAAATGAAGTGGATGCAATGGCTTCCCAAACTTGCAATCCTTTCTGCTGTGTCAACTACAGTTGCCAGCAGCAAGCGGCTAAAGCGTGGAGAAATTAATGGAGGAGAGATGACAGGTGTGGTACGCACATACACATATCAATAGATGCGCATTTGAGGCTAAAAGCACCAATTTTTGGCTGTAACTGCTGTGTTTCTGTGACATGTATCAATCCACCTCCAACCAACACATCTACATGAACGTTACGGAGAAAGTGCAGTTGCACACACATCCTGTCACCTACATGCACAAACACTCCAGGTTGCTGTTGGTGGTAATGGTGTTTTGCAGCACCCTGAGGTGTAATAGGCCTAGGCAGTGCTCTGTCGGGGCCATTAGCTTGCTGTAGTTCATATAATTACACAAAATGGGCACTCTGGCAAACAGTGGGTACTAATGTAGGAGTGGGGCACCGTAGCATGCACAGGTAAGAGCCGACACAGGATGGCACAGCCAAGCTGCATGTAGCAGGATGTGATGTTGTCTCTATGGGTAATTTGGCCGTTTTGTTGCCATATTAAATGAACAAAGTAAATGTTGATGGGAGTTTTTTTTATGCACTGTCACAGCTCTTTAACTCAAACAGCTCTGATTATGACGGAAGCCCCACCTACCTATTGTTCAAACCTACTGTTTGCAAGGTGCAGCCAATCAGAAGAAAGCTGGCTTAAAGGAGGGGTGGTGGTGGTGGGATTTTAATTTTGACCTGTTAATCACATCAGTCTTCTTTTTCATTAAGCAGAATGAAAATATAGACCTAGATAAGAGTGTAACAGATCCCCTAGACACACGTGCCAGCTGAGGGCACGACCATAGCTGGACTGGCCATCGGGCATTTTCTCGGTGGGCCGATAATTTTTTTTTTTTTTTTTTTTAAACAATGGAAGGTGGTGGATTGGACAGATGCTGGCCGGTGTGTAAAAGTAAGTCAGTTGTTTGGTGGTGGCTATGGCGGAGCTTCCACAGATTCAGTAACATTAGCAAGCGGTGGAGGCCAGCAGGTGGATGAGGGAAAGGGGAGGCAAGAGGAGAGACCTGAGGCGGCCGCTGGTCCAAGTGTCAGGTGAACTGAACTTCAGGTAAGAAGCTATGACCTGCACTCTATCTGGGTCAGATATAAACCAAGTTTAGGTGGAGTTTATTTTCGTTGCGCTCAAAACAGCTGATAACTATTCGCTGATAGCTGCCAACATCTGCGAACAAACATAATTCTATAAAGTGGTTCTATATAGTGTGTAACTGTTCATATAGAGCGTTACTAAATTGACTTTTGAGAAAATTTTAGATGGCACTCATCATCAGAAAGATTGCCTACCCCTGGTCTATCTTAACCCTTTAAAGCCGGTCGGAGCGGGCACGCTCCGTTTTGCGTAACAATTTTTAAATTCCGGTAGAACTGCAACCACGTAAGCTAGCGCAATAATTTCTTTTGGATATGAAACCGGAGGAGTTGTACTTACATCTTATTCCATCAGCTTGATCTAGGTCACAGTTTCCTTCCACATATGGCTTTGCAAAAACTGCATAAAAGCACTTGCAGCAACAAAAACATAATATTCCAAAAACACGCTTTGCTGATCCGATAAGCTGTTCGTAACACTTCCTACTTCCATCAGCGCGAACTATCGCATGTCCTTCATGACCTGCCCGGAACCGGAAGTGACGTCATTTTGCAGAAATGTAGTTTTTTTTTTTTTTTACCATCAGGGCCTTATGAGCCTATAGTTGTGTTTTTAAAAGTTATGTTTGACTTTATGACTTTCTGTGTCGTTTCTGGGATGCTTAGGACTCATATTGCACTGCTGGAAATCGTTTATTTTGATGCATATGCTGTTTTTTTTGCAAATTTGCATTATAATATTTATTTTCGTTTTTCCTGCAGTATATAAAAATTGGTGTATTTCAAAAATAAAACTATGAAGACACATAAAATAAATTTCCTGTGGTGGGAAATTATTTTGTGCAACTTTTTTGTATTTACAGTTTTGAGGGATAAGCCTCTTAAATTTCTCTAACTAGAAATATATGTTAAAAAAACAAAAACGATTTTCAATTTTTTTTGTAGTTTATTGCACTTTTCTGCAATTTATTTAATTACTATGCACTTAATGCATACATATTATTAAAATTTGGGGTATAATGGTTGTATTGATGTATATCAGCTTGAAATGCTCCCAAAAATGGCTCTACAGCATGTAAAAATATAACATAAGCTCTGGCAGACTTGGTTCTATGGTAGGTCTTAAAGGGTTAACAAACGTAAGAAATCTGCTTTGCTCAGTTATGCGCTTCTGGAGTCACAAAAGCCCAAAAAAATCTTTTGAAGAGGTTAAATATGCCAAGATAATTCAACAATTACTAATATATCTGCTGAGCAGTAGATCAAAACTAGACTACAGAACCGAAAACAAAATAAACAAGCTCATAAAAGGTCTTTTTTAATGCATTATAAATAAAATACATACATTTATATCTCGAGGAGACAGTGGATCTGGCCAGCACCTTTGGTGATTTAAATACTGCGGGGGAGTGAATGGGATTAAAGAATGAGAAAATGGCAGACTGCTTGAAAGCTTTCAGTACACATGGAACTACAAGTGTGGGTGTTCTCATTTATCATTTGGATACTCCAACCTCACAGTAAAGACCTGTTTTAATGGCTTTGATAAGTACAATAAAAAAGCGTGTATGGATACTCTGTTATGGGAAAAATGCCTTTGCTTTCCACAGTTAAGTTATAGGGAGCTAGCTTTGCATCCATTTGGTATCAGTCAATGCCAACCCAATGACAAGTTCATAACCTTTGGAACAATCCCGCCAGAAGCAATTTAAGCGGTGAAACAGTCGTCTCTCCTTTTGTGCATTGAAGCATTTACAGTGATATTTCCCCTCGATTTTCAGCGAGTGCAATATCAAAGTACATAAGCACTCAATATTTAACCATTTGGCCCTGCTCCATATCAACAATTATCAACTAAATTCTAGCAAAACTGTTTCGTTGTCACAATTTCAAACATGAAATGCACTGAAATACATTTCTATCGCACATATGAGCCCAATATGTAACACATGGATGCCCCGTGAACTCTACTACAATAAATCAAACAAAAGCAAAACTGGAGACTAAACAGTTTATCTCAAACCATCACCAAGTTCAGAAAGGTTAATGCCCTCCTAATCACGAGTTCGAGATCTATGAGAAAAACCACGGAGCAGAAGTGCGTTGGTGATTGCTTTGACTGCATAGAAGGGTATTTGAATTTAAAACTCAATATTTATGTCTCAGTTCATGACCCAGAGCGTTCCTCAAAAACTCTTTTCTTCTCTTAGTCTTAAAAATCTATTTCTCCCTCTCCTGCTGCACTCTGTTTATTCCTCACGAGCAGGTCGATATAGCTGTTTATTTGGCATTTTTGTGTCTTAACTGAGTTGAGAAGGGGGCATGCAGTTAGCTTACAGGCTGACAGAGCAACTCCTGTTTTTTATTATCTCAGGGAAAAAGGGAAAAAGCTGTAAACTTCCCATTACTATTGTGCTCACTTGGGAATAAACCTCATCAGATGATAATTTTGGTAATGGTACTCAAAGAGCAAACTAATCACCCAATTCATGACTATTTTCACTTGATAAATGATTTCCTGGCAAAGGCTAACTTGGACCAATCAACAGAACAACACCACACCTAAATTAGAAAGCTAATACCCAAATGCATTTGTGAACACGTTTCTCGCGCAAATACACACTTCCTTACTTCAAGTCTACTCAATACCATGCCGTGATTGATGACTGACTTTCCAAGCAACTTCGGTCATCAAAATCGTACCGCAAATTAATTCACAGTACAAGCCGGCACGAGTTAGCCTGAAAGCAAACTTTGGCTGTCGATGATGGAAAGCGTGTAGGCGTAAGAAAAGCCATAAGAAAAGGATGTCACGAAGTAAACGGGAGGATGGGGTGGAGGGTTACACGATTACTTCCACCATATAAGCTCCGAGTTTTCCGGTCCTTTATTCCTCTCCTCTTGTTTTGGCACGAATAGATTCACATGCCAAATTGGACGCAGCACTCAATCAGCAAGGTGATTATTAAAAGCTGTTTACCGGAGGTGGCCTTGTCTCACTTTCGACACTATTGACTACAGTGTCATCAATCAGAGCAGCTACGAACCCCTGTGAGCGTTTGCTGACGCAAACCAAGTTTGGGAAGAAAGTTCAGAGAGAAAATGAGAAGGTCTTTGTTGTGATAAATGGGTGAAAAGTATGAAACTAATGATCAGAGGAGGGACCGGCTTCTGTACGCGAAATTGCAAGGTGTTGATCTTGACAGCGACTTGCTCATGTACACATATGCAAGCAAAGACAAAAAAAGAAAAGTTAATCAGGACAACAAACTTTAAGCTTGAGAAATGGGCAAGAAAAACAACTTTTTACCACATGGCACCTTATTTTCTTTCTAGTAGAGGACTCGTTGGATCACACTGCAGCGTTTATGTTGACAGGATAAAACATCTAGAGTGACCAGATGTCCTGATTAAATCATCAGAGCTCCAATTTGTCCTGGCGTCTCGACAGGGACACACTTTGTTCTGATAATTAGACTGAATGGATTTTTTGAGTTTTCCTCTTGCAAAGGAGACCTCTGTGAGTTGTGTCACAGAGTAAAATAATTGCATTATTATTTAGAAATGGGTGGTGCAGATAAGCACTCTAAATAAGGAAAAGGCTTGTTTCTCTTCTCTTTTATAAAGACCAGCGGCAGGGTAAGCTTTTTGTCCTGACAACTGTCTATTTACATATATTCTATATTACAACACAAGAGTGGTGCACTTGCCCGTTTTTGCAATGTATTTATGTTATATTGGAATTTTTGTTTTCTGCTCATAGTCCAGGAAAAAACCAAAAAGGATCTTATACAAGGTTTTGCTCCTCACGCCCTGTGACAGTGATTGAAATAGCGCTGACATTTCCAGAACACTCTGGTTCCTTTGGAGTACCCCTTCTTTCCGTTATTGTCGAGGCTGGCTAACCCAAGGCGTTCTCCACACGTAACTGATCTGAGGACAGCAGCTGACATTTACAAAGGTCCACAGTTTTTTCACACACCATTAATTAAAGTGAGAACAAATCTTTTTCTCCCTCTTTGGCTCTTCCACCTCTCACTTCCGTCACGACCGATCTCCTCGGTGCCTTGTTGAAAAAACTGTAATCGTTTACACAGAACTAAAAGCTTTGTGCTCACACAAACGCTTGGCCTCACATTAACAATCACAAGGATTGAGCATCCTCGGGATAGAGACTATTCAGCAGTCCTTACTAATATAAATCTCAAGGTAACAATATTACATGGCCATGGTCAGTTTAGTTGCATACACTGTATAGAATGATGCCCTGATGCATGATTAACAGAAGTTGTTGAAAACACATAGAGATGGAGATTGACGCTTTGAATGCACTGATCATAAATATGAATGTCACTGCCATATTGAGCTTACAATAAAGTCTTTGAACTGTTATTTTAGGTGAAAGCATTGCACAACATACAGCTTTAAGAAAAAAGAAACTCAAGAGTTTGGTTTTAATTTATTTAGTCTGTTCTGAAATCAACTCAGGGTCAATACTATATGCACAAGGTGAGAAATGTACATACACCCTGTGAGACAATTAATTCTGCAGTGCTGAAAGTTACGAAATGTCTTTAACTTGTCAAGGCCAAGGGCAGTAAACTTTCTGTTAGTAATCATGACTGAGTATAGCCTGTAGCTTCTCTGCGTGCCACTGCAAACCTTTTTTGTAATGCCATATATGGATGTGCCATTCTGTAGTAGCTGGATTACCTGTGCTACCTGAATGGGCTGCAGGGTCTGTCTCATCCTACCAGTAGTGAAAAGTAGAACAGGGCGATATGGCCAAAAAAATATATCACAATATATATTTGAAAATTTCAATTAAATGTAATAAACTCTGTTTTCATGGATGCCTGGATGTTAAACTTCATAGTTACATCCGGTAAAGCAGCAATGCTGATCGTTTTATTAAGGACGAAAGAATTCAGAGTTTTTAACTCTCAGTGATGCTGCAGTGATTGTTTAACTTTGGGACCTGAAGGGATGGGGTTTAGGACCCTGATTACACCCAGATTAACGAGCATCTTAGTCTGACAAATACAGCAATAACGACGGCCTGCTTGCATGTTCTACAAAAAAATGTGCTTTTCTGTGTATCTGATGGACAAACACCACACAAGTGATATTGCACCATTTTTAAAAACCAGTTCTGGTTCATCCGTTTCACTCAACAATCCGCTTTCCCCCTTCTCATTCTCCGTTGCCTTTTTCGGCTTTTTCGGCCATGTGCGTATGAAAACTAAGGGACTGCGCATGCGCATTTTACCCATATTCTATCGCGATATTTCATTTTGTTATCGTTGCCTAACATTGTACCGGTATTACTGTGAACGGTATAATATGGCCCCAGCCCCAGTGAAAAGGACCCTAACTGAAGACCAAACTAGAGGAAAATCTGGCAGGAGCGAGAAAGCAGAAGGGAGCAAGTGATAGTGTGTGGCTGTTATCCACAAACCCATTCCTTTTTTGGGGGGTTGCCTTTCCAGTGTACCTGCTGTCACTTTTATTTGCATCAAAGCAGGTGAACTGGATTCACAATGATTTAAGGTTCGTAACTGGACAGACAAATATCCCTAAAGTTGAACATACTTTGTGTTATATTGTGGTGATCAAGTGTTGGCTTAATTTTACAGAGGAGATAAAGCTTGGTTAATCCTGAGGGGGTGGGGGGTGGACTGGGAAAAAAAAGGTAAAGCTTCAGATGTTTAAACACAATTTCCAGAGGTATGTGGGAAATCAAGTCCAAGAACGCTGTATTAAACTGTTAAGCATGTCAGCTTTCTCTAGTACTTGTTTTCTACCAGGGAAGGCGTAACATTGTAACATTGTAACATTGTAACATTGTAACATTGTAACATTGTTTGTAACAGTAAAGTTGGCAGACAATCTCAAAATTCTTTAGCATAATCTCCAATCATCAGTGTAAACTTGGACACAAGGAAGCACAATGTTAACAAAGTTTTGACCTCAAATCCGTCAAAAAATATATTTAACAGTTAAAAGTCAGTTTTGCCCCAGAAAGCAACCATTTTAACTAAAAAACTAATTGGAAGCAAGACCATAATATTCATGTTCATCACCAGAACATGTAAACATTTGACTGCAAGTGTACATTATGCAGTAGAAACAAAAACAGGAGTACATCATCAGTGAATATGAGTTGGTATTAAAGTCCAAACAAGAAGCAGCATCAAACTGAATTTATGGCTAGTGGTCATTGCTCATTTTCAAAACATCACAAACAAAGCACGGTTACATGGTTCTTACATGTGAATCTTAAGGGACTTATGAATACTAGTCAAACTCGCAGGCCACAGTCAAGTCTTAGAAACCAAAGAGGAGACGCTTTTTATTGTCACTTAGGAGTTCTGCAGTGGCATTGTTAGCGTCTGCAGGCATTACAGACTAATGGGAATGTGCTGACTGTGCTGACCTTTCCTATAAACAGCAGTGCAAACACATACCTGCATTATATCCCCCTGCTTGCCCATTACTGTGCGTACAGTATGTGGGTGTGTGCTTCAAAGTGGTCGCATGCTAGTAGACTCACAAATGTGTGAATGAAATAGTATTGTGTGAGAGAGAACAGCTTTTGTGCTTGTTTATGTTGTCATGTCTATGGACGTGTGACTCTGAGTGACAGAGGGAAAAAGAATCCATGGAAATGTGGGTGCACCAACTTATCCATGCAGCCCAGGCGGGCAGTTTGCGGTAGTGTGCTAGCTGAGGTGGAACGGTGAAAGGCAGATTGCTTAGGGAGTGCCATACTCCTGCTTTTCATTTTGCAGCTTAACCAATCCAATCCCACAACCAAGAGAGGAGATTCACAGCTACTCTCCCTACTATGTTTGATAACAATGAATTATCCTTTTAAATTGCTTTCTGCATGCGTTTTTTAATTAAAACTATTAAAGTGAATCAGTCATTCGCGGTCCCTCTGAGGACCCCGAGAATGTAACTCGCCAGCAGTTTGTCATACGCCGCTGCTCCTCACATTCTACATTTAACATTAAAGTCAATTAGCTCACGTTTTTTTCCACAGCTAGTGACTACACTGCAGTGACTGGGCAGAATTAGAGAACTCAGTATATCACCAGAATAAACAGAAGAACGAGGTTGAGGCTTTTCGAGTATTCAATCTAGGACAAAAACGTTATCCATAGACTTTCAAGAGCAAATAGTTTTCCACCTGAACAAAGCTCAAATCAATCAAAACAATTTAGAACTGTGAGCTGAACAAGCTGTTAATGTTGTACTGTTCTAACTAGCTGCTACAAGTGAACTTTCCCTCCAGGCCTGGGGAAATTGGAGAAGCAATTCAGTGTAATAATGAGCAGATTGATTGAAACTGGTTGGAAACCTTTATTATACTGCTGCAAGCGTGTGTTACGTGTTTGCATGCATGTTGTAGCAGACGATATAAGGAGGAGACGTCTCCCTTAAAGAATGTTAAATAGGAATGGAAAAGAGTTGAGTAATGCCAGAGATGCTGATCTGAGGCAAACAACATCCCCACTGGGACAAGCATGAAATAAACATGTTGTTGCACTGAGATGTGCTTATTAGAAGTTCTCAAAAGTTTGGTGACAGAGATATGTAAAGATGTGGATTTATTGTTTTCATTGGTTTAATGAATCTCTAACTGGAATTGGTGTAGTGCCATGAGCCAGAGGTGTCAATTGGAAGAAGCTGACTCCTCGCAGACATGGAAAGAAACTCTGAAGACGACAGGCTTTATTTAAAAAACTTTTTAAGAATTTAATTGAGTTACATTTTACAAATTTTACAAATGAAAACCTCTTTGCCCCATTTTTGCTCAAGCTGAACAATAATTTGGGCTTTTAGGCAGCAGCAAACACTGCAAAAGGGGCTGCGCCGCATTTGAATCACAAGATAAAAAGGAGAACGTCTTTGTGAAAATGAATACAGAACAATTTTGTCTCCAATATCTGGTTTTCATAATTGCTGAAAGCCAAAAATGAAACTGAAAACAAAATTTGATTAATCGCGCAGCCCTACTAGAATCCTTCTACTATTTATGTTGTAAAAGATAAAGTTCAATGAAGCGAGAGAAAAAGGCGATAGCGAGAAAAAGAATAAATACCAGAGAGATAAATGGCAAAAGAATGAAAGCCAGAATGAAATAAAGAGACCAGGAAAAAGAGAAATACAAAGCTGAGACTCAAAGAAATAAAAAGTGGCAAAAACAAACAAACAGAGAAGTTAGGAATTAGTAAGAGAAAGAAAAGACTAATCGAGATTGTGAGAAAGATTGAAAGAGAAGGAAAAGCAGGCTTGAGAGGAGAGGGATGATGTGAGGGTTGCTGGATAAAGCATGTGGAGATAAGGTCTGTTCAACAGGCCCTTAAGAACCTGGCAGGTCCACGTTTAAACTCTAAGGCTCAGCGGATCAGAGGCAGAAATCTCTTGGAATTAAACCACTAAAGCTGAGAGAAGAAGAAATCTTTACTTTTCTTTCCACACAGACACTAATCTGTATCAAAAAACTTGGTAAATTGAATTAGCAAATGAGAGAAAACAAACCATTTCCCCCCCTTAAAGCAATATGCCTGTCAAAGGCTGTAAACAAAAGTAAAGGTTTGTATATTTTCATGTAATACTTTCTGTCATTTTAACTCAAATCCACAATTTCAATATATTCGTGATATATAAATATATATATCCAGTCCGTAACATAAACAAACTGATACACACAGAGGACATCTGTGTTCCATTACGTACAGACAACAACTTCCCGTGAAGACATAAACAAATAGATGATGAGAGCTCATTTGTTGTGCACCGGGTGGGGGAAAATGTCAGGATGACATTTGGCTGTAGCTATTTATGAGTATGTGTGTTGTTTCTCGTGTGTATCTGTGGGTGACTGAGTACCTACTGTGGCTATAAAATCAAAATATTTCAAGGAAAAGGAGGAAAATATAATCTTAAATATAGTTCAATCAATGAGGGATGTGCTGGACAAACAAGCCAGATCTGTGGAGCTCAACCCATTAATAACTTAGAGGATGTCATGCTAACATGCTAACAATCCCTAATGACACAAAAGGTTAGCAAGGACTTTGTGTGTGGATAGTCTCAAACTGCAGAAACCCATTTAAAAAAATAAAATAAAAAAATTGAACCACCTTAAGTTCTGTCTGAATTGGACTCCAACAAGAAGTACCAGTTTATTTAAGCTCGATATGAAGAATACTAAAGGACAGACGAGTCAGTCAGTGTCTCATCTTCAGACTCTGATAGCCTCCAGTGTCTCGCTGAGTGGATGAACCATCTTTAATCAACTGGCCTCCACCTAAAACACACATTTTTCAGAACTGTAACCAACTCGTGCGACTTTTGAAGACTTCTTCACATTTATTACGTGATGAAACAAGAGGCACAGAAAAGATGGTTTGAGGTCATGACCGTCAAATATCAAGAACACAAGTAAAGCCATTTGATTGCTGCTTGTATTCATTTCACTCTTTTCATTCTATATAACCGACTGAGGGGCTCTGAAGTCAAACGGACCTGTGTAGGACCTCTGAAGTACTACGAGTCACTTCTTTTAGCAAATAAAAACTATGTTATTAGCTGATCAGCTGATATCCACTCAGTACTAAGCTATGCTACATCCGTCATCCAATGAGATTAACCATAATTCAGAAATATGAGTAAAAATATACCTCTTTAACATCGGTAACACAGTTTACATATCTTCCAACCAAGAGGCAGCTGTGCTTTCAGTGTTTTTGCAAACCAGATACTGCAGTCCTTTTGTTTATTGGCTCCATTCTGAAATGTGGTTATTGCCTCAAGCCTCGAGTGCCTGCAAGCTGCAAACCAAAGCAGGCTCGGCTTTAATTAATCATCCGTAAGACTGGTCTAAATAAAACTGTCTCAGGAACAACAAGAGGAAAGTGTGCAACACGTATTTATGGTGTCGGTGCAAAAACTTTTCTCTCCTCCGTGGCACTAAAGTTGCATCTGTTCTCACTCTCCCATTAAGATTCTCTCGTTCCTCAAAACCTCACATTTCCCTGTCATTTTCATGAGAACAAACTGTTTACCGCTGCATCGGCCGCATGCAAAACAGTCAGAAAGTCACACTTTAAACTCGGAAGTGTAAATGTGTTCGCGCATGCATTCATCTGCACAATACAAAATCAAATCAAATACACACACATGCACTTAAAGCACATTTAAGACAAAAAGTTATAATGTAAACACTGTGCAAGCTTGAAAGAGTGTATTTTTGAGCTTCACATAGTGGTTAGAAGAGGAACTCACACCTAGCGACGGCACTTATGCAGGCAAAAGCATTACAAAGTGTCCATCTGTCCAATCCTAACACTTGTGTTTAGCAAAGCAGATCTGCTCAGCTGTCTGGACAGTCAAAACAGCTTGTGAGCATCTTATATCCTCCATGTCAATGTTATCTCAAGTATCACGTAAGATTACTTCTCAGTCTCATCCTCCTCCTTATGATGTTTTTTTATATTTCTGACTTGTGAACACACAAGTGAGAGGACTCAAAGGACTACAAGACATCAACAATAAGCAAGAGAGAAAGGTCAGAGATAAGATAAGGAAGGAGCAGAGAAAGTAGAGGGAAATGTTAAAAAGAAGAAAAATAGAGAACAGAGCACTGAGAAAAACCCAAACGGATAAGTTAGAAGAATACAACAAGACAGAATCAGAGAGAGCTGCCAAAGAGCAGAGATGAGGTTTATATGTGACGATGCTAGAATGTGTTGCTACCGTTAAGAAGGCGAGTCCCCCCAGTGAGCTGGCAACCAAAGTCACCTTCTGGCAGCTGTCTACTGTCATCTACTAATGCACTCACAACGACTTTTGAACCTCGCAGTTAATGACCAGGGAGGTAATGGAGAGGGATGTAGGCCATGAACAACTCCGCAGTCTGGCAGACTGTTTTAATATTGCTTTCGCACAACCGACAGATTCATCTGCATAGAGTAAATCACCACCAGCATCACCAACTGGACAGAAAAACCAGCACCGTGTGTAACTTCCTGCGTACATCTGTAGCGTTCGGACAGCCCACACAGGTTTGAACCTCTCAAGTATCATGACTTATAAATGTGAAGTGGAAATTCAACACTCTGAGCAAGTTCTGCCTCGAAAACTATGGAACAACAATTATCTTGGGAAGTACTCAATCCATCTGGGACGTGCTGCGTGTGAAGAGTCTCCCGTTAGTTACTTCAAAAGGTTTATTCAATAACACTTCAGTCGACGCAGTTAAGGTTCTGCAGTTTTGCCGTTTACTGACCAAAATCTGAAGTATTTTGGTGCTCAGAGTGCAAATCGCTCTCTCTGCAGCCGAAAGGGTTTCGATTTTTCTGCCATCATTACTACACAGTTGCTGCAGAATTATTCCAAGCCTAAACTAATCCCCTGCTGGGACAAAGCAGCTGGGAATTTTATTTTTTAAGATCTTTTTTTTCTTCCCCCATATAGACACAAGCTACAACAATTACCCTAGTTAATTCACCGATCTGTGCAGAAGTCTTGAGCCACCCATCACTTTTTTAAATATTTTGTATCCAAGGAGTCTGAATTTATTATTACTTTTTTAAAAGTGCTCCTGAGCAGAAGTTCTCCAGGTGTTCTGGCTACTTTTCCCCTCATTTTCAGACCAGTCCTTCTATCTGACCATTTTGATTTTATTGTTTTTGTTTTATTGAACTTGGTTAACACTAACCTATGAATCATTCAAACACATATAATAGTAAATTTAGCAAAAAGCCTGTTTTAAAATGTGTCTTTAGGTGCTTTGTAACAAGCAGCCTGTCTAACAAAGCAATAATTTGTTCCAGTTTCTGTTAACACAGTCTAACAGGAATGATAAAGTTATTTTGCACTGGCAAGGTGACTCCCAAAACACTTGAGGCACCTCAACATGGTGTGCAGTGTGTGGATAAAAAAAATCTGAGGAAAGTGGACAAGTGGAAGATTAAAGAAGAAGTCCAATCCATCCATTTTTAACCGCTCCGTGGTAGCAGCAGCCTAAGCATATAAACCAAGACCTCCCTCACTCTAGCCACCTCCTTGAGCTCACCCAGGAGAACACCAAGGAGTTTCCCAGCAAGCCGAGAGATATAATCTCTCTGGTATGTCCTGGTCTCTTCCCAGTAGGACATTCCCAGAACATCTTGCCCAGGATGTGCCCAGAAGATATTGAAACCACCTCAACCAGCTCCTTTCGATGTGGAGGAATAGCAAATCTACTTTGAGTGATTGGGGGTGCCGTTCAGGTGCATCCGCCTCCCCCGCAGCAGACCACGCCCCACCACAGCTGTGCAGTCAAAAACAGGCTCACTGCACATATATTTTATCTCTGTTCACATGTTTCTGGATTTCTTTTTTGTAAGACTAAGACTGAACTTTATTTTTCCATGTTTGGCAATATTCACATTCTGTTTAACTTTATGCTTTTTTGAAGAAGTGGTGCAGACTAATGAAGCAGTCTAGTTACAAAAGTTACAAATAGTTGTTTGAAATGAAAGTTGTTTGTTTAAAATTTTTTTTACCAAAGGCATTATTGTGAATGAGTTTATTATCTCAAATAAAGGTGCAGCTAGGCTTTTCTGTCATTGTTTTGTTTAGGTGGGGCCTGAAAATATTTCTTCCTGCTTTGTGGGGAATGATGTAAAATAATGTAAAAAGCCTGAGAACCACTGCTTTAGAGAAAGCTTTTTCACACCTCTCGTATCTGCAATTTTGTCCTTTCGCTCACTATTGACCAGTAAATGAATGGCTTTGCTTTAATACTCAATTCTCTTGTCACCACGACAAACTGGTCCAGTGTCTACATCACTGGAGCCATCGCCGCAATTCATCTGTCAATCTCCCACTGCCCTCTCCAAGCTCCCAAGACATTTGGGGCAGTAACTTGTCCATGACCTGCAGTGGGAACTCCCAACTTTTCCAGTTATGGACCATGACCTATTGCCATTCGCTCTTCTGAGACTGTTCAGTCTTTTAAATCTCGTTTAAAGACCCATCTTTTTACTCTGGCTTTGAGGTAAGATAGTTTGATTATCACTTGGTTGGTTTCTATGTTTGTCTCGTCGTGCGTTGTATTTGTCTTATTTTATTTTATTTTTATTTTTTTTTAATTTGTGAAGCACTTTGATAAAAACTGTTGTTTTTAAATGTGCTATATAAATAAATTTTGATTGATTGATTGATGGTGTCAAACTTGGAGGACTGCTCCAGGGCAAGCTCGAGCCCACCATCTGATAAAGCCGACAGAACCACATCATCTGTAAAAAGCAACTATTGAGCCACCAAAGGCTCAGAAAGCAAAAGAAGTAGCAGCTAAAATGGATCGAATCACACAATGAACAGTATCTGAAATTCACATCGTTATATTTCCACATATGCTTGCACATGTGGTAAATAAATATCCATGTCTACTGTTCCAAGGCAAGCAAAAGAAATTTGCACAGTGCTGTATATGCACTACTGTGGACGGTCTATGGTTTAAAAACATAGGGTTTCTCATAGAAACCCAATTTTACATCCACCCCCAACTCCTATAACCAAAGTATGGCATTTATAAATATTCATATTATGTAAATAAATGTCAGTATCAACTCCATCGCCTTCTGTGTCCGTTACCTGAAAATCCCTCTCCTCCAGGATCTCTTTCCTCCACCTCACCAGGAAGGCCGCACACACATACAGGTGAAAATGGGAGAAGCCCTCTGGTTCAGCCTGGTGAGCGAGATAAAAAAAACACATATGATGTTGATTTAGCACAAGTTTAACATTTCGCAGCATGAAAACAAACAACACCTCCATCTCAGATATGTTATATTGTTCAAACGGAAGCTCAAGAGTGCGAGCAAAGCATCTCGGAGCAGCTCAAACACTCCAGTCTTTCATCACAATTTCATTTTAGGGAAGATTTGGAAGCAGTTTTGCATGATGTATTTAGCCATGCATACGAAAAAGGAGACAGACGGGAAAAAATAGAAAAAATTGGGAGAATATAAAACATTTTTTTCCTGTCAAAATCCAGAAATTTACATTTGCAGGGCGACAAAGAAAGATACAAATCCCCTTTTCCTCTGCACAGCTTTTTATTTCAGCTGCTCGTTATGTATGGTGGCTTACTTTTTTTATAACTCTGCAATGAGCAGAGGGAATTAAAAAGGGAGTAAGACAAAGGATAAGATGTTCCCTGTTCTATTCATTTTTCTCCGGAGCACCATCACAGAGAGGATAATTACCAAGGCCTTTTGAATGCAAGTGACTTAGAGTATACGGTCCCTTAAAGAAGGAACACAATATTCAAAGTACATCCTGGTATGAGGACTTTCCTGGAGGCATTTCGACAAGTTAGGTTACAACATGTGTTATTTTAGGGTACAGCGAGGTTTAACTGGACACCTAAAATTTTGCTGTTCCAAACAAATGTGCTGGTATTAAAGACAGCCAGACTGAGTCTCAAATAAAGCTCGGGGCAAGGCTTATTTGTGACAACAGCTGGGGAAGAAATAAAAAATCCTGTATAAATAGCTTGGAGTGACAACCAAACATTTGCATGAATCTGGAAGTCAAAAATCAACCAAAGGCAGGAAGACAGGAGCTGTGTGAGAGGACCCAGCTTCAGTCTGACGGCAAGAAAAGGCAACCAAAAGTGCAGAGAAAAGAGAGAGATGTAAACAGTATAGGAGTGACTGAGCGAGCGAGAGGCAGTTTGTATGCAAGTGCGGCAGGGCTATGTAACCTTATCTCCCCTGGACAGACACTTTTAATCATATTTTGTAGCAGAAAAAAGCATTACTTTTTTTTCCTGCTCTTGAGATTGACAGCAATACGTGAAATTTTTCTCTACATTTTTTATTTTTTTTGTAACTTGTCAGAAATTCAGGAAAAGAAAATCTCCTAGAGGAGACTTGCAAAGCCCTTCCTGTTTTCCTGTTTCAATTCAACTTCTCAGAACTGAAACAGAGATCAAAACTGGACATTTTGCTACCAAGTGACCACTACATAAACAGGATAACAAACTGACACGTTTATTGACAAGCCTTATTAACCAACAGTGTTGGGGAGTAACGGAATACATGTACCGCCGTTACGTATTTAAAATACAAAATATGAGTAACTGTATTCCGTTACAGTTACCGTTTAAAAAGGTGGTATTTAGAATACAGTTACTTTGTTGAAATAAATGGATTACACGGCGGTACTTCCCTGTTTCATATTGTGGCGGGTCAGGACTGTTTGGGTTTTGTTTGACAGCTATGTTCTGTTGTTCCAGGCGGCAGCGTTACGGTTGCCATGGTTACAGGGTGACGCTCTCTCTCTGCGTGTTTCCTGGGTGAGAGAGGCCTTTTTGTTGTTGTTGTTGTGCTAAGCTAATAGGCAGAATGCTACCGGTATAGCTCTAAAGAATGTAGCATCATAGGCAGTGTAGTCCGTGCTGCAGGGAGAATGGACTGCCATACACGTTATGTGTCTGTGAGCGAGGGAGGGAGAAAAAGGAAAAGTACGAGCTGTCATCGAGCAGAAACGGGAGCTGGAAGCATGTAAATATAATAATAACCACTGCAGCCAAGAAGAGTGCCTGACGAGCCCAGTTGTAAGTAAGCTATTAAGACTCGACTGTACACCGTGTTCGTGTTTTCCTCCAAAAACAATAAGTTCCGTTGGAGCAGCCTTTCAACGCCTCTCTCTGTCTCTCGCTAGCAAAGTTGACCCAGACAACAAAGTAAAGCTAGTTTTCGGCTACGAGCCCGACACGAACCTGACGTATTAGTCAGAGGTCCCTTTACTACGGTTCAGAGCCGCGGACCTTCAGTAACAGTAATAAATCACAGCAATAGTACATTCACGTAGTTGTAAACAGCATGATAATATATTAAGTAATCCAAAGTATTCAGAATACGTTACTCTCATTGAGTAACGTAACGGAATACGTTACAGAATACATTTTGGGGCATGTATTCTGTATTCTGTAATGGAATACATTTTAAAAGTAACCTTCCCAACACTGTTAACCAATGCAATTTAAGTATGGAATTGCACCCATGAATTTCTATGTTCACTAGCAGGCTTTTCCTGGCTCAGAAATGTGGGAACATGAGTGGTCAGCGCACAGGGAAGGCAAGACTAGAGCAGGAAAAACACTCCTAATAATCCCATAAATTAATGAGAATTCTGCAAGTGTGCGCCTTGATGTGTCCACTTTAATAGTGCGTGGTATTAGAAAAAAAAACAAAAAACAAATGGAGCACTGCAGTGCTCAAAATCATGAAACACACACACGTCCTATAATTTGATATTAAACTTTGCAGTCTCTTTGGCACAGGTGGATTAGTAAAATGCCAAAGGCTGTACATATGGCACTGTACATTCCAATAACTCGGCAATGTATCATCAGCAGTGCTTCCTCGACCGTATAACAGCGGCTATAACTCAGCAGCACACGATTTTCAGACCCTAACTTCATTTCAAAGGCAGCAGAGGAAGTGCATTTACTGACAAACCGTCCATTATTCTCTCATACACAGTACAGAGAGTGGTTCAGAGGTCGGCGCAGTGGAGATCACCCGCCCCACAAAACAGTCAATCAGGGAGAAACACTGGTCAGTTAACTTCTTGCATTTAAATAACACAGACAGTGCCATGTTCCATATTTCGCCAGGTACTGTAATCAACTGTACGAGCTGATCTTTAATCACCATGCTCATTTACGCAGTGGATAACAGTGAGCCATAACTCTGCAGGAATTATCAGAAACTGCCTTTCCTCTGTGATAATTGAATTTCCCTCCAAGAAGGAAGGAACAAACAGATTAATAATGGATATACAGAAACGAACAGAGATTTGGTGTTCGAAAAAACAGAAATTGTCTTCTCGCTCTCTCTTTCTGTCTTTTTTCTTGTTCCCCCCACAACATTGTTAGGTTTTTGCAGACAGATTGATTCTCCCCACGCCTCTGCGTACATATCCTGTCGCTCGGTTTCCTTCTCGCTTTGCCTCCCACTTAGTTAAACCAGTTTTTACAATTGTGCAATTAACAGCGTCTGTGTGCACGCGCGTTTGTTTGTGTGCGTGAGAAACAATGAAAAAGTGAATAATGGAGAGTGCAGGGAGTGGTGAGACAAAAGGAGGGGTGTCTGTGAACAGCGAAGCATGGCGTGATGGGAGTTGTAAACTGGCAGGTGAGTGGCTTGTTGGTCGGGCATTGCAGCCGAAGCAAACAACTGAAGCAAGCAAGCAAACATGCGAGCGCGCACACACAAAGGGACGAGTGAGTATATGAGTGGCATATGGGAGCACAATGTTTATCACTCTCCAAAGACTCACCAAGTTTTAATTTCCTTTCTTCTATGAGTTTGTTTGTGTGTGTGAGAGAGAGAGTTCATGGTTGAGGGCACCAGCGGGCCCGTGAAACACTGACTTCCGCTCTATTTCTCGCTCTGCACCCCGTCACTCCCTCTCTGTCGCCACTCCATTCTTACAATCTGTCACCTCCTTCAGTCTCGTTCAACAAATGTCTGCTACTCACTCTTCTCCCTCTTTCTCTGTAATCCCACTGTGAAGACTATTTCATAAATTAGAGAGTGATTTTTCTTGACATTTAATATAAAATTTGTCATCTATCATTTCCACGAGCAATCCAGCATTAACGTGAAATCTATTGCCTCCACCGACTGCATAGTTATTGGTGGTATATGACTCGTGTTCTTCTTCATTTTAATGCGTTTAAGGCACAGAAGTTGAAATTATTAAATGCCACTGCATCTGTAGGCCAGAATTATTCTGATGTTTTGCAGGCCACAGTATAAATGGCTCAATAATCAAAAAATGTGCATGTTTAATAGTTGTTTGCTATAAATACGATTTAAAACTGTTCATAATTTGTTCTGTGCATGACTGACAGGCTGCCCTGTGAAGCATTTCTATGTAATGATTAAAACTGTTTTAAGTTTATTAGCTCTGAAGGGATCTGTGGATTCGCTGACTGACAGAAAATGAACAGTCAAGTCTGATAATTGGTTCATCATATGAGTCATTTAAATTTCAAATATTTGCTTGATGGAGCTTCTGATAGGTGAGGATTTAGTGCTTTTCTCTGCTTAACACAACTCCGGGTGAGAGGAACTGTGGTTCTTTGTCCATAGCTACAATTTACAGATGGCCCCTGAACTCCACACATTAAGATAACGGGTAGGAGTGTGTGATAGTTTGGTATGGATCCAATACCAAGTAAATATAGGGCCATTACAGATACTTTTAACCTATAAAGGCAGCTTATGTGGGGGAGATCGGTGTGTCATGATTTATAAGATGAAATGTGCAAGCTAAACAGATTCTAATGACCACTAAATTTACTTTCCACAACAATTAGTTAACACAACAAAACAGTCTTTTCATATATTATTCATGTATCTCATGTAATGTGTGCTAAAGGCTAAAAATAAAATGGATGTGACAGTCAACACAAAAACATTCAGACATTGCTCATTTCTATTTAAAAAAATATGATCGATCCACCCACCTGTAGGAACAGGCTGTTGTGAAAGCTTCTAGCCCCGCATATACATACCGTGCTTTCAAAAGAGGGCAGATACAAAGATATATTCACTGTAAAAACCTGTAAATTGTGACGGACCAGGAGCCGAATGAGTTACTATGTTACACATATTCCGGTTAAATGACTGATTCAATTCAATTTTATTTATACAGCACCAAATCACAACAGCAGTCGTCTCAAGGCGCTTTATATTGTAAGGTAGACCCTACAATAACACATACAGAGAAAAAACCCAACAACCAAATGACCCCCTATGAGCAAGCACTTTGGCGACAGTGGGAAGGAAAAACTCCCTTTTAACAGGAAGAAACCTCCTGCACAACCAGGCTCAGGGAGGGGCGGGGCCATCTGCTGCAACCGGTTGGGGTGAGAGAAAGAGTTCAGCTAAATTAAAAATAGATGTAGCCCCTTAAAGAGCTTGTGCCAGGATTCTGTCATAATACAAGTTCCACCCATCTAAACAACTGATCTTAATTTTATGACAAGAATTCCTGGTTCTAGTTCCAGTTGAAGCACAGACATAATAGCATCAATTTCCCATCTAAATCAGTTCTGAATACAGAGAATACTGTCTTAGTTATTTTATATTGGTTTAGTTTTTAGTTGTATAGACTCTGGTAACTCAAATATCTGTAAATGGTATTTTGATTCCTCTCCTTTACCACCATCTGTGTATTTCATCGGCACACTGCTCTTTCTTGCTGCCCCATCCACAGCTATGTTATCTGCTGCCGCTGGTGCTCGAGGCTTACTCGTCATTATGATTTGCAAAACAAAGTTTGTCGTAGGAGTCAAGGTGACTCCGTCAAACTTGTCTCTACCTCTTCTCCTCCTCCATTGTTATGCCTGGTCCTCCACCCTCCTCGTGTCAGGGCAGCCATATTGGCTGAGACACGCGAGACTCTGACTGACAAGCGCCGCTGATCAAAGTACGGAGAAAACAGGGGGGCGAAGGACTCGGGGTGATAGGGGTATGCTGAGTGCAGTCGATTGGGAGAACAGGAGGAGTAAAAGGGAAGGGGGGTCACCAGAGACGTAAAGGGTAGGAGGCTAAGGGTGAACGGAGGAGAAAAGAGAGGGAATGAGGAATGCAGAGTGAGGAGTAGCGCAATGTCATAGCTTCTCTAAACTGCTGCGCTGGCTGTCTGACTAGTCTCATTGCTCCAAGACAAACCGGCCTGACGTGGGACAAACTCGATACTCTGATGAGTCGTCTCTAGACAAGGTGAAAAGGCGATGATGATGGAAGACGGTAATGGAGCAGATTCAAAGTGATGTAACAATTACACAGACTGAATATGATCAAGCTCCCTTCCTATCCTATGTGTAGGAACATCGCAACATTAGTGATTGGCAAAAGTTGGCATTAACTGCTACAAGCTGTACAAGTATTCCTGTGTGGAATTGCACACTCGTAGCTGGATTTGATGTTGTGCACGATGAATTTAAACACCGAATATCAAGGCAGGGATATTTTGAATTGTAAATTAGGACGTGGGATCTCACAGAAAATAAAAAATAAAAACTGACGACAAGTGTCAACTCATGATGCAATCCTTTTAAAGAGAAATTGAGAAGGTTTGCAGAGTTTTTCAGGGAAACGGCTTTGAATATAATTCCAGTCAAGTTCAGCGTAGTGTTTTTGTGCATGCTGCTCTAATGCGTTGCCCTGCTCTAGGCAAAATTTAAAATTACAAAGCACCAGAACTAATCAAAGGGGGAAAAGGAGGCAAAAATGATACAATCTGAATTCCCACTTTGCCATGGATTTAATTCATTTTGGAACCCTGCTGTTTCTGTTCACTCTCATTCTGTGTTTGTGAGCAGGCTGACTTTAAAAGAAAATGATTGCATTCAAAGCTAGCATGAGTGCCAATAATGCATGGTTAGGTTTTAGAGAACATAGGTGATAATGTGTGGGGAAACCATACATTGAAGTTTGTGGTAAATGCTACCAGTGTGACACGTAAAATGCTGCTTCGATGTCAAGATGGGGTGAGAGAGAGCAAAACTTTTTTTTTTTTTTTTTTTTTAAAAATGAGAGAAATATTTCTCCTCACGACAGGGAGAACATGGCAGAGAGAAAACACAGTGACCAGGGTCCTGTCTACAGAGGCCCATCTGATTGTTTGGAGTGATCGCAGGGCCAACAACGGCTATGGAGAGGACGCAGGAAGGCAGCCAAAGCGAGTAGGGACACTTCCTCAGGGATTGTCCCCCTTACTTAAGTGTCAGCTTTTATTTACATCCACAAAGAGAAAACTTTGGAAAAGTTGGTAGAAGAAATTTCAATTCTTTACTTCAGATACAACCATGTAAAAATATAACTACAAAAGCATCGCTTGATTTGAAAAATGTCATTTGAACTAAAAAAACAGAAAGAAAAATCCTTAGTTTATATAAATTATTGTATATGAATATAAATGAATGAACATTTCAGCAGCATTTTAAGTCAATCGAGTGGGCTTTCTAACATCGTGCAGATTTAAGTTCTGCATTTGATCCATTTTCTTTCTTAGTATGAAGTAGTTAACAAATATATGATTGATAAAACTGCTAACAGCTAATTAGTTCAGCAGGTCTTATCAATCAATCAATCAAGGCTTTATTCGCCACGTGCAGGTTGCCCTGCAGTGAAATGGGACCCCCCCCCCGACCTTACACACACAACACAGACATCACATAGGGATACAGGTCGGAGATCGGTAGTGTTACAGAAAAAAAACACTGAAATATACACTACAATGGGAAAGTACAAGAGGAAAAAAAGAGACCTCTACTCATGCTGGGCTCCTGGGAGGAAAGCATGAGAACAGGAAACAAAAAAAACTCCTCTGCACAAAAAAAGCACATAAATGTCCACAGCACAACATTATGAACACGTGACAAGCCACAGGGTTGGGTGGGGGGTGAGGAGTAATCTGAAGCAAACACAGCAGCCATCCTGCCCAGCACTACCATTCCACCGGGCTCAGACCTGCCGTGTTCCCCAGGAGGGAACAAGCATCGAAGGCGTTTGGAAAGGGAGGGGGGATGAGTGTGTGCATATCAGTGTATATGTATGTGTGTGCGTGTCCAGATTTCAGCTGAGACAGTGTCCTTCGCCCTGCTAGGCTAAGTAAACAGTCTTGCAGCAAACCCAGGTGGCCTTGCATGGAATGGGAAGGAACAGTCTAAACACAGTCGTTATCAGGGAGTTTTTGTTCGGTTTGAACAGCCGGTTCCGCTTTCTTAATTCTCCGATAAGCCAGGGCCAAGCCAGCTCCGATCAGCAAGAACCCTGTTATTCCAAATAGGTAGATATCTTCAGCGTCCTCAATCGACAGTCCCGCCAGGCACACGATCCTCCGTGTCTGCCACCCGTCCATCGTGTATCCGGCAGGGAAAGTACCTCCAGGACACTCGGGCTCTCCCGAGCCCAGACTTCTCGTTGAGAAAAGGGTGTCAATAGCATTCAGAGACCAGTTGATCAAATCCATAATTCTCTTTTAGGTTTTAGAAACAGACTGTGAGAGAGTGAGAGAGTGTCTTAATGCAACATCACGCGCGTCATAGGTTGGAAAACACCGGTTTAAAGCTTAAAGTGGCTTATTCAGGTCACTCACAGCTGCATTGTATTTTCAGTTTTTACTAGAGTAGCCTTGGATGATCCACAGCTCAAAATAATCAAAAAACAAATTGCTTTACAGGGAAATGCAAAAACATGAAAATTACAAGTTAAGATAATCATACAGTTTCAGCTCTTCACCTCTTCAGCTAACTTTCTTCTTATTGGCTGGCATTGACAAATGGAAGGACTGAAATGAGACAGCTATCCATTTTTTGTTTATGTTTGTCTGACATCATCTAACATGGCAATAATGTAAAAAAAAAAAAGAAGAAGAAGAAGAAGAAACTATTTAAAAACAAACATTATGTCTGTGTGTGTAACTGATGTATTACAAAATGAATAAACTTATCAGTGGAATAAAAAAGTACTAGGTCTGCAACGTTTAGCATTGTTTACTAGTTGCTGTCAATTAAATGAAATTTAATTTCCTCAAAATTATCAGAAAGTGATGTAGTACATCCATCCAAATCTCCTAGTTTATCTTTTTTATATATTTTCTGTTGTGTTATCTATCAATCAATCACTTTAGCTCTTAAAAAAGTAAACTTTCCATGAAATGTAGTGAAGTGAAACTATAAAGCAGCACAAAATTAAAAACTGTGCCTCACTACTTCAATAATAGTCGGCTACTTAGTTCCTTCGACCGCTAATGAATGTAAAAGCTGTATTAAAAAGGAGATCAAAGCAAAAAAATTCAACATCTCTGAAGAAGCCGACTACTCCTGTGTGCATTTGACTAATTTGGTCTGTGGTTTTAACCTTAATCTGAGCTAATGTTCTGACCTATGTTGCAGTAAATTACCACATTTATTTCCACTAGCAATCCATACAATTGGTTAGATCTTACCCAGTGGTTTTAAACAAAGGTAAACAGCTCCCTGCTTGGTAAATTCAACCATTCATATGGAAAAAGCGCCATGTTTCAGAAACCCAAAATGTCATGGTATCCCTTTAACAGCCATGCTAATGCTGCCACACTGAGCTACTTGCTAATTTCATGCTCCACGCAACAGGGATAATTTGGTCCCTGTCTGTCTGTCTGTTTGCCCGTTTTTCGGCCAAGGGAAGAGCAGTCTGTGCATGTGAGCGTGTTTCGCTCTATATCTTGTGTCCTTCTCTTGGTTTGTGCCTTTCTCCCTCTTTCAAAGATCAATAGAGACAAATGAGGGGGAAAAACAAGTCTCGGAGAGAAAAAGAGGAAAAGCAGGCTGAGGGCAAAATAGACAAAAAAAAGAAGAGACGAGAACAAACGAATGCTGAGAAGAGTCTGCAGACAGAGAGATGACACGAGACGCAAAGAAAGAGGAAGCGCTGTGTTGTGTTGGATCACACTACTGAACAGATGGCCACACCGCAGAGAGAGGACTACAACAGAGACATTACAACACTCAGGTTAAAATCTCCCCTGGAAGACACCCGCACAGGCGCGCATACACACATATACTGAGGCTCAGTGGCAAAGGGTAAGGTCTTTCTGTTTAATATCAGCATTTGGGAGAAACCCAAACACACTAGTTTTTTCGTTATAAGTCAAGAACATGAATTAAGGAGCCTTTTTACAAAACAATCTTCTAGACATTACTAAATAATGCATGTGGTTGTGCTGTAAAGAGGTTTCTACAACCACTAAACTATCAGCTGTCTGTTAAGCAAACAGGAAAAGGTCAAAACTACATGTAAAGGTAAACACACCGAAAAATAGTTTGAGGGCAAGTGTGATGAAGAAGAGCAAGAGTAAACTGGGAGATGAGAAGAGAGATGACAAGAAGAAAGGGCATAAGGGGCGCGTGAAAGAAAAGCAATGCAATGAAAAAGTTTTAAAAAGGACAACAGAGACTAGCAGAGAGTCGAACAGATAAGAAGAGCTCTGTGCTTTGCTGTCAGCTCCTCTGAAAGTTTCATGAGTGGAAATGGCCTAATTCCCCTACCAGGTCAGGACTGGAGGTGAGGGACTGTGACCGAGCCTGCCAAGACGAGGTGGATGTGAGTTTGTGTGCTTCATCAAAAGGTAGTGTGCCTTGTGTGTCGAGGGTGCCGTCCAAACGACATTGTAAAACATCAAATATTTAGAGGATGCATTACAAGTACAATGTGTACCAGCGTTGCTGTCAAATCACGACAAAGCAACAACACTGTTTAGTCATTCACTGCTCAACTTGAGGTGGACCAAACACGTGCAGTCATATAAAAAAGATATATTTCATAGCACTCTATGGTAACTGGACTTATATAGCACTTTTCTACTCTCCCGGAGTACTCAAAGCGCTCTATACAACATGCTAGATTCACTCATTCACCGTCTTCTATGCTTTTAAGTGCTTACTGATGGATGCATCGCTGAGCAACTTGCCCAAGGATACTTGGGATGCAGACGAGAGGAAGCCCGGGATCGAACCACCAACTTTCCAATCAACAGATGACCTGCTCTACCTCCTGAGCTACAGTCTATGCATTCCTGCGAAACACAAAGTACATTCTCATTGCTTCCATAAGAATTAATAGGGTAAGTCGAAGCCAGATACTGCTCATCAAATGAACGCATAATTAGAATTATCACTGGTGAGCACCTCTAGAAAAGCGTCTGCTAGACGCCTTAGCAATGCAGACTCGTCAATCAGACAATCAGACTTGTGGAATGATGTCCTTTGGGCAGTCAAAACCAAAGTGCAGATGACCATAATGCACAGTTCCATGATTGGCAAAAACCAAACACAGAATATCATCACAAACATTTTTGTGCTGCCACAGGACCTGGGCACCTTCCCCTCAGGGAGTTGACCATGTACACCAAAATATTCAAGAAGCCAAATGTGAGGCCATCTGTCCGACAGCTAAAGCTTGGCTGAAATGGGGTCATGCAACAGGACAATGATCCCAAGCACAGCAGCAAATCTACAACAGAATGACTGAAAAAGCAAAGAATCAAAGAGTTGCAATGGTTGAGTCGAAGTCCAGACCACAACCTGAGTGAAATGTTGTGGCAGGACTTTAAGAGAGTTGTGTACAGACAAATGCCGGGAAAAACAACAACGAGGTGGTTCTACAAGCTATTGACTCAATGGCTCTTTGTAGTCCTCTTTTGTTTCAGAGTAGGGTCACTTAAGAGTTTCTATATTTCAATCTTCTATTTCGCAAAAATTATTAGAATTTTATTACAACTTATGGTTGTGCCTTCTACTTAGCATTGTTTTATACTTGCATTTTTCTATCCTGCATGTGGGTTTTGCCTTTATTTTAACACCGTTGTATAGTCTGCCACAGGTGTTGGTAGACTGCTACACACAGCTGATATTTAATTACGATGTGTATGCCAGACCTCAATGTAGATTTCAGGTTGAACTATTATAGTGTGTTTTTGCCAACTGTCTGAGGTATAAACTAAATATATAATTTTTGTTTTGTTTTTTAGGGGTTCTAGTTGCACTGCATAATGTCTCACTAAACTTCCTGGTTTTTGTGCTTTTTTTGTTTTGTTTTTTAAACTCAAGCTATAATGAATCCTGCCTGTTCTCTATGGTTCAGTGCTGCAACAGCAGTCTAAGCAAAGTGGCCTGCACACCCTTCTCCCTAGCTGCAGGTACATCCTCCAGCTCCTTTCAGGGAAAAACAAGGGTCTCCCACCACTACAGCGAAGTGACCAAGAGCCATCCGTGTCAGACGCTCACACCATCTGAACTGACTCTGGGTTTTGGTGACGACTACATTCCCAAACTGTCAAGTTTGAAACAAGTGACATTACCAGACCTCTGGAGCCCAGTCCTAGTCCCGGCTTTAGGCTCGATGCTCAGGTCCACAATAGCTGCCACCAACACTCTTGAATATCAGATCAAACTTGTAGTGGTACACTATGACTGTATGTAGTGTTGGAAAAGTAATTATATGAAATACAGTTATACATCTACTTCATTGATATCTGATTAAAGGTTAAAGGGACTGCTACAGCAACTGAGTGCTTTCATTTGGCTGTATGGCTACTAAACAAACACAACTCATAGATTTTTGTTTTCATAGAGTTTTAAATGTTATGTAAGGCTTGTGGAAGCATCGTCTTCCATTTGGTATGTGCGACAGATAATTTGTAACAAAGAATATCAAAACCTAAACTGAGGCTGCCCTGCGGTGCTAACTATCAGTGTAGTCACTACTGTGACATCACTGTGTAAACAGCATTCAGGACATGAGACATGAGTTATGACTAAATGCCAGGGCAATTTTTCTGTGGGACACACGTAGTTTATGATTCTCTCAGTGGATTATAGAGAGAAGACAGCAGTATTTTCTGTTCTCCAAAACAGTCACTCAGCTCTTAACTAGAGATACATGATAAAAAGTAACTGCTTGTTACTATGGACACCATGCAGACATTATATAATACAGACCTTAATATAGTAGAGCTGGGTCTGCTCCTATAGCTCGAAAAAGATGGTCTTTAGTTTGTTATTTTTCAAATAGTTAATTAGAGTAGTCCAGAGCATAGCACAGACAGCATTGCCTACACACAGATTTTATGTTCAAGTATATTCTGTGGCTCATTTCAGCATGTTGTATTTTTATTTTTTTAGCTTCGTGAGAAGACACTGCCATCCGCAATCGATTTAATGATGGGCAACCTTATTTTGAAATTTGATTGCTGCTAACCTCCCGGCCCCCGCCTTTCCTACCTCTTGCTTCCCTATTGACAGGCTGAGACTGGAGTCTTTGATATCGTTCGGCTGCCCGTCTTTAGTCTCCAATTACACAGTTTTGGGTTGAAGCAGGTAATGACTGCTGTTGTTCTGCACTGGGCAGTTCCATTGTTCCCTATAGGTTTCATTTCCCCGCAAGCATAATGTTGCCTTCTACTTCTATGTGGACAACACACAAACATACCTCTCTATGAAGATAATTTTGGAGGAATTACATAAATCTTCAGGTCCCTCAAGTAATCTGAAATACTCAATTTCCAAAAACATTCTTCAGCTAAATACAAATAGTGATTGGTTTGGGTTCCCAACCAGACCAGTGAGTATAATGAGATGCTTAAGCCCAATGACATTAACCCTTCATGACAGTGCTAAGAATCAGGGATTCATTTTGGATTCAATGCTAAAATGCAACATGTCAGCTTTGTATTGAAATGCTGCTTTTTTATGAGGAATACTGCCAAATTGCTATTATTCTTTTCACCTAATGACATGATAAATGTTTCAAGAACACCTGTTACTGGATTGGATTTGGGTGTTGTCCATTTAATAATTTCCCGTCTATATTTATTTATATATTTAACTTCTACACTTCACAATCTCTTTTCTGACTTCACATGTTTTCATGACCATATGACTCCAGTTTTAACCAAGTTACACTGGCTCCCTGTGAAATTTCGCATTGATTTTAAAATTCTTTTATTCACTTATAAAATCTTAAATAACACTGCCCCTAGCTATTTAACAGATCTTCTTCATTTGTATAATCCTATAAAAGCACTAAGATCTTCTAACCAGATGCTCTTAATGCAACCTAAGTCTAGGTTGAAAACCAGAGGCGACCGTGCCTTTGCTATTGTAGCTCCTAGACTGTGGAACAACCTCCCTATTGCCATTCGCTCTTCTGAGACTGTTCAGTCTTTTAAATCTCGTTTAAAGACTAATCTTTTTACTCTGGCTTTGATGTAAGATAGTTTGATTATCATTTGGTTGGTTTCTATGTTTGTCTCGTCTTGCGTTGTATTTGTCTTATTTTATTTTTACTTTATTTTTTTTTAATTTGTGAAGCACTTTGATCAAAACTGTTGTTTTTAAATGTGCTATATAAATAAATTTTGATTTTGAATTTTGATTTGATGTTTTGTTGATGTTACCATTTCTATAACGGTACAAAAATTTGGCTTTTGCATAGACTGCATAGGCTTTTGCAGCGTTCTGGTTTCTTATTTATTGTTATGAAATTTGTTTGGTTTGATTTTGTTCTGATTCTACACACATAATGTTTGATTATTGTTAGGTCGAGGTTGTATTTTCTTTAGATTCTAGTAACTTGAGCCTTTCGTTCTTGTTATATTTAGGTTCCAGTTACTGTTTATGGAGGACTTATTAGTCCCTATTGGTTGTCTTGTGGGCTATTTGCTGTTTTACTTTGGTAGTTGTGGCTTGCTTTACTTTACTGTTTAGACTTTGTCACATTCCCACATGTATCCACTAATCCTTATCCTTAACAAAGGAAAGGGAGCGATATTTCTATACATGCACATTTGTATAGAAATATCACTCCCTTTCCTTTGTTAATCTGTAGCTCCTCCGGTTCGCCCCTTCCTTGGATTACTTTTAGCTTATTGTGTTTCTCTACAACGTTACAATTTGGACTCATTAGCTATTACTTCTATCACAATTCCTCTTTCACACAGTGAACTGTGAGTGATTAAAATATATAACTAGACATTCATTGGAGAAGATTGGATAAACAACAACACAGACTTTTTTTATGGAAAGGACAAATCGGATTCACTGTGGACCTCAAATACCCAGAAGGTGTTTTAATTCAAGCACAGCACAAACATGCTTCTGCCATGTCCCTTTTGTGTGCCAGCTGCGATCTATGTTATACTCCCCAAAGTCAGAGCTCATACAGATTTTGACCATATTTGTTTACTACTAGCTATGGCTTGTTGGCAATGAACTATGTACTTCAGCTGCAACATGCCCATGTTTAACTTTTCTGTTTTAGTTCCCGATTAATTCTGTTCTTGTACGCTTCTATTTTTACTGCAGTCAATCTGAATCTTTCTGCAGACTTTACTCCTTCACTTTCCCTTCTAAATTTGCTTTCTCTCTCCTTTCTACGTACTTCTCCTTTTAAGTGAAATCGTTAGTTGATCAAGTTTATATTTTGGCTCAGTCACAAACATTAGAAGTGAATTTCATTCACTTTACTACATTCTACATTTCACACAGCAAAATACTTCAGATTTATGAAAAATGTCTGATTTAGACTCGCAAGACTTGCAGTCTGTTTTTCCAGTGACGCAAACACAAATGACACGAGCTAAAGGTTATGTGACGAGAAACATCAGCATTTTCAGCAGTAATGGAAGATAAGAACAATACGTAAGGAAAAGAGAGACAGAAACTCTGAGTCATGGTGACGCTGAGAACAGGCAGCAGGAATAACAACAGGCCAGACGCTGTGACTGCAAGACGACAGCAACAAAGATGCGTGTACGTGTTTTTGTAAAGGCCTGGCACGGAGCCATCACTGGGAGAAGTTTATTTCAAACTTGGTTTTCATTCCTTTTCCCTCGACACTTCTCATGTAACCTAACAAGTATTACACTCTCTCAGGGAGTCTACGGGTATGAAGACGTTCAATTTAATTTTAAGACTTTAAAATGATATTTTAAATTAAATTCAGTATCTAAATGGTAAAAAAAAAAAAAAGTGTTATGCCCATGTAAGTAAACTGGTACCAGTTATAATAATAGTAAAGGTCAAATGTACATATTTATTTGGGTTTAAGAACATTTTCTACATGTATTTATATAATGTAGAAAGATTATTAGACTTAAAGTGCAGTTTGCTTTTGAAACATTTCATAATTTTTCACAAGGTTGATCTTGTATCTTTCCATTTTCACAGACTAACGACTGAAGGCCGACTAGTAAAGCCTTGCTCTTCTTTAAGACCATCTGTGCACTGCAAGCCTCTTCATTTGATCCCATGCTAGGTATAAATGTTGGGAAGTCTACATTATATTAAACCTACATTAGCTAATGTAGGTTTAATATTTTTTTCACATATAAAAGCAGTAGTGGAATCTATAAAGAAGCAAATGTTACAACTTAAAAACCAAACAAACAAACATTGTTTTTTTTCCTTCTTTTATATTAAATATCCGAACAGTTATATTCAATATGCTGAATCCTTAATCGCTGTATGTGGGGTCGAGGTTAACTGTTACTGGCTGCTCTGCTTCTACAGCCTTCTAAATTATACTGTGGATGCAAAAACATTATGGCTATAATATTGAGATTACACATAACTCCTGTTATATAAGATATAGAAACAATAGTCTGGTGATTGTGAAAATTTTATAAATCTTATGTAAATTTAAGCCAATTTTAGACTTTTTAAGGCCTTTCTTTAATAAATGTGCATTGGGCTAATTTACATCTGTGGATTAGAAATACACATAGATGTACATACACATATAAGGAGGTATTATGGGGGTTTTCAACCATTCCGATCAAGGTTAAAAATGTGTCTCTGACTCTACAAGCTGGCTTATAAGCTCAGTGTAAATGTCACAAAAAAAAAAAGTCACGATTTGTTTGAAGGAGATTAAGATTGTCTCTCACAGTCTGACATCAAGCTTTAACTGTGAAAACTTGAGCCATAAGTTAACTCAGGTAAAACTTTTGTCTCACACATGGAGATTTCTTCGCCAGATGCTTCAGGAATGTTTATTATTCCCACTTTTAAACATTTCTGTCATGAACAAATAACACCCCTCTGTCAAACTGAAGTGTAAACTTTTACTAGCAAGACTGTGCGGTGGGCTCAAGCATCAAAGTAAAGCTGTACAACCAGCCCTGTATAATCAAGAACACCATGGAGAAAATCTGTAATGTTAAAAGAAGAACGTCGATATAATGGTGCATCATACTGCTCTGGCTGAGATGTAATTGATATCAAAACAGTAAGAGATTATCAAGTTTTTGAAAACTTGCAAACCAAACGCATACAAATAAAGTGAAAACAAAAAGAAAGCAGAGTAACAGCAACTTTGTTGTGCGTGCGGTTGTACCTGGTAGGTGTCCCACAGTCTGATTGTGCATCGTAATGGCAACTCTCTCATCAGGAGGTTGTTCATCCAGCGAAAGGCAAACTGCAGGTACTCCACCTCGTACTGCTGCATGTGGCGGTGCACAGATTCTGACAAAATAATAAAAATAAAAAAATATATATTTGAACTTTTTCCATCAGTTTTCTGTGTAAAGACAAAAGCAAAACAGCATGGAGCGACAAAGAAAAAAATACTCTAGCTATGGTAAAGGTGACAGTAACAAGTATGTAGCTAGACAGATTCCTTCAGAACTCCCTTCTCTGTTAATTACTGCTGCAGTCACTATCACACGCACAGCCTTTCCCTCATAACAGAGATGTAATTACAGAGCTATCAAAACTGTCTCAGAAAAGCTAAACCAGGATGAAAAATGGAAGTATAATTGTATTGTTAAACAACCCTCTAAAGCAATTGCAGGCCGCTGCGCCGAGGAATGAAATGCATATAAAGTAGGTCAATGGCATCCAGAGGTGAGGAGCCGAGGCATGGATGTATGTAACGTATAGGGCGTGTAGTAATTATTTCTTTGACACGACTGCTTTGAGCAGGAACTGATTAAAAATGTATTATGCTGACTTCTAACCCAAGTCAATCTGAATAACGCAAATGTCAAATGTGACCTTAACCTTGTCGAAAGACACTTTGTCCTCAAAAATGTTTCATTTCAGTGGATTTCTAAAGATGGGGTTCAACTTCCTGTTGAGCTTTATACCATCAGATTGACCTCTCTGCATCAGTGGTGTTTATTTTACTGCAGAGATAGAAAATTACAGAAACGGTCAAAGCTTTTGAATCAGTGTTTGTGTTTTGTTTTCCCAGAGATTTAAATAGTGTGCTCCTTTGGAATTATGGGGGGTGACTGCAGTGATGTCTAGCACAATTAGAGTGCATGTGGCGTTAACTCAGTATATTTCTATGTGCATATAGATGTGCAGATACAGTATCTGTAGGCAGGAGGCAAAACTCTTGGCTCGGGTTTCCGTCTGTAATCTGCAATTCCGCTAAGTTCCACCGACCAATCGTGTTTGAGCAGAGTTTGGCTGCATGCAGGTAAATACAGTGAAAGAGGCAGTTAGCAATGATGCAAAATCATGAAAACATAGGAACCGTCTGACAACACCTCAGCTTTTTATTCCCTTTTTGGTTGCTGCCCTGAGGCCAAGGCTTTAAAAGACTTTTACTCCTGCATTAAATCCCCACAGAGCGCACGCTGTAGTGGGCAAAGTTGTGTTTTTGTGGGTTTTTTGCATTTAAACTTGTGTGCCAGTGTGTCTGAATTGCATCATCCTTGCCCCAATCAATAAACTGTGCTTACACGGTACATTGCTACCAAACGGACCTATCGTAGTAGCTGCTGTTTACGCCGTATTTCTGTGAAGGAGCACAGCAGGCGACGTACTATAAAGCAATCTCAAAGCAGCAGAAACGTCTGCTGTAATGAAGAAACAGACCTGTATTTTATGTAAGCTGGATTCTAATTTCCTCTATTATTTTAACTCTTGTGGCATCACTGCTGCTCAGTTCCCATCGACAAACAGCTGAACAACAGGCGCCAACTCGGCGACTCCTCGTACCCTTAAAACAACGTTTTCTTTCTTCCTTCCTACAATTGGTTCAGCTCATGTCTCCAACCACCAAACAAAAAAACAGACCATATGTTGCATCTGGCATCTCAACACGTTCTCAATATGCGGTTGCGGTGTCAGTGTCATGGCGCCACACGCTGGCACCGACGCTCACAGGGAAAAATGGATGAGACACGGAAACGTCTGTTTAAAAAAAAAAAAGAGCTCACCGTGTGTGAGGGAGTGACTGTGAGAATGGCTGCCTTTGTTCCTTCCTCTGCTCTTGATAAATGTTTGTTTAATGCGCCTTTACATAACAAAAGATTAAAAATACCACTCAATATTCAGCGACTCCCTGTTCCACAGTCATCAAACCCATGACACTCATTCTCCTAGACACACACACTTCATAATAGAGCTGTAATTACAGAGCTGTCAGGGAATCTATGAAGGAAAAAAAACAGTTAGCGAGGAACTATCCCATCCTTTTCCCTGACACTCTGGGCTCTTAATCAGGGCTGACTGGCATGCACAAGCGCACAAACACACACACACAAATTCATCTTTTAACCTTTAATTGGCAAAACCTTATAGACAAGATACCACATACGTTGTTGATCTCCAGCACTTGATTGGCACATGTCTTCCTCTGCTTCCGTACATGTCTAACAGAAATGCACACACTCCACCACACGAGCAAAGGCGCAAAGTAAACACAAAGCTATTATTTCACACTCCTCTCTGCAGTTTAATTATCACATGCTGCTGTAAAAGCATAAACAAGGCTAGCTCATTAACGGCAAATGCATCACGGTGGCAGATCTGAGCTAGCTGCCAAACAGAAAGGGAGAGAGTGGAACAACTTTAGACAATGTTAAATTACACTAATGAACTTGCTCTGCCTAATATTAGCGGCTTCACCAAACACAAAGGGGAAGAGGTGCGCGGTGGGGGTGGGGGAGTGGTGGGAAGGAGGAGTCGTTTGTCATGAAATGATATCGTGGTGGGGTGGGACTGTAAATGATAGAGGGGAAAAAAACCCAGAAGTGAGACGCTTAAACTCGTGACTTTTTAGCTGTCTGGCTGGCACACAGCGCTCCGCATACTGGGCAGGGTTGTTAGAAGGGCTCGGGGAGGTTGAGCATGACATGTCTCATAGACACTGATTGACTGATGAGTCTTGTCTTCCCTCCAACTGCTGGTTAAAGTTTAGGACGGAGGCCACAGAGCAGGCTAGTCTGCTCTCCACGGCAGACCGTAGCCTGTGGCTGTCGGACAGTAGAAGGTCAGTAGAAGGTCAGAGGTCGTACAGTAACTAGTGAGAAGCTCCTCGGATTCTGCTGATGAGGCCAATTCTTCCTTGCTTGGTATAAAAAGTAATTACACTCGCACGTTCTCTTTATCCTCTCCTCCTCCCCCTTTTATTTCTTTCTTTTAGCTTCTTGCCGTCTTCATTTTTTCTAAAACAGCCGTTTTATTTTGAATTTGCTCGTCTTTTATTTGATGCGTACCTAGCGTATTTACAGTGTAGCTTTTCATTTTTCATAACCGCGATCCTGCCGACTAGTCAGCATTTGTCACTGTCTGTACCTGCCAAGCAGCAGGGATGGATGCATGAATTTTTTATGTTTATAAGCCTTTATAAGGCTGCCAAGTACTTTGTGACAAATAAATAACTTAGCAATCTAATTAGCTGCCTCTCCAGTGAGTCTCTCATCCTGTGGATTAACTCCAACTCCACCATCTTGGACTGCAGCTGCCAAAAGTAGTCCCTGCTCCACTCTGTAGCCTCAGTGGGCTTGGCATAGCTGTACATGACCCACTCTTTACCTGCTGCAGGTTCTGGTTAGAGTATCCCTGAGCTACTGTTGCCAACTGCGGACCCAGGATAGAGAGATAGAAAGAGAGAGAGATAACTGAATCATATGAGGAACTGCCAGAATAGCAACCTGCCCAGACAGTGAGGAAAACACAAAGAGGACTGAAAGGCATCAACTGAACTTTCAAATTAAGAGTGACGGGCTTCTCACTAGTAAACTCTGCTCGGGTGGCATCATTCGCTCAAACAGATGCAAACAAAAAAGCTGGGGAAAAAAACAGTTAGGCAAATGCAGCGGACTGGGTCTGCTGTGGGGAGCAGCACTGGAGCAGGTGACACTGGCAGTTAAGGTGACACTGGCACACTTAAAGCTGTGGTGGAGAGGAGGTCACTGAAACGACTGTTATCCATCACGGATAATCCTGACCACTCTCTGGCCCACTTCCTCTAGCAGACTGATTCAGCTCTGCTGCCAGAAGGACAGATGAATATTTTTTTTTAAATATTACTTTAACTGCTGTAACAGAATTAAAAAATGTAAAATAGTTGCCCAAATCTGGCTTGAAGTATCTCATATCTTATCTCATCTTAAAATGGCATGCAGTGAAGTTGTACCTAAGTATAAAGGAGGTAAGATTTATTTACTTCAGACGCAGGCTTGGTTCCTTCTGCAGGGAGTAAACTAATTAGACGGACATGCTGTGTGTACACATCTCGACTGTTGTGTGTGTCTCTAGCTTCCCCAAATCCCACTTTATTTGTTTAACTGTTACACAGACACTCTGACGCTCTCCTGCACGACGCAGCTCTATAAAATGAAAAAGTTCAATCAGCACAAAGCACAGCGAGAGCAGACTTTTATTTTCCCTTTTATTTGACATAAAAGAAAGGCCACGTAATATGAAAAATTCCACCTTGTGCCCTCAAAAGTTGAAAACACAAGGGACCAATGAGATAGCAGATTTGCACCGTGGTGGTAAGGCTTTGGATAAGAAGGGTCTGAAACGACTGTGGTGAAGAAATCTGTGAATTGCTTGAAAAAGAAAATGTTAGAAAACTTGCAAATGATAGTATCTGGGGGTTGTGGAGGACTGTGTGGGAAGATATGAAACAAACAAGCAAACAAAAAGAAAAAAAATCAGGTTAAATGGCATCACAGTTGGCCTGAACATAAGGCGTACAAAAAAAAAACGGGAGGTGGGGGCCTTTGGTTGACGACGGGGAAAACAAAAGGAAGAAAACATACTGCTGCAGTTTAAAAAAAACATTTAAATCTTGGGAACATAAAATACTAAAACAAAACTACCGCACAAGAAAGCCAAATTAGCTAAAGATTTTTTTTCCCCAAACATATGAGAACAGCTTTCCTCGCTTCTCATTATGCAATACAGCCTCACAGTGCAGCTACCAGCCTTTCTACTAAAGTCAGGCACGCATGCTGCAAGTACATCCCCTCATTTGCATAAATAAATTCACCTTTTAGCAATTTGCATGTTGATGAACTCGCGCTAATGCACTTGCATGTAACAAATACACAGACAGAGATAAGGGAGCGATAAAGAGATCAGAAAAACATTACATGCTGACAGACTGGCTGTTCTTTTGAGGAGGAACATGTGCTAGCGTTAAGCAAGGCTAATGGGAGTTAGCGTCACTTATTAAAAGTAGGATAATTACAGAGGAGGAGCGACCGAGGGACGGGCAGGCGGAGGGAGAAATGAAGGCGTCTCGAAGTAAAAGATTAGAAACGATGTCAACAGCTCTTTCAACTCCACGAATCAAAGTAAAGAAGCAAAGTAATAAACATCTTTGATTTTTAACAAACGCTTGCAGTTTGTTTTTGGTCTCCCTACGTCAAGTTCAATATGAGCTTATACTGTACTGAGTGAGAAATAAAGCGCATGGAGAACAAAAAGATTATTTGAGTGGTTTTAATATCCATGTCTGCCCAGGTCTGTAATATACTGAATGCAGTCATGATGTTGAAATAACATTTTTGGGGATTTCTTTGGGTGAACGCCAAAGATTAGCGTCGCTAAATCGACCAAATGTTGAGGACAGGCCGGGGCTTCCTGGCACAAATCCAGAACCATTTGTTCCTCTCTGGGATTAAATTTGTGTCACTGTAATTAAACACAAACCTCACAGGAATAGAGTATGCACACACACACTCATACACACACACGTCGTTTGATCACAGTATTCTTGCCTCTCCTTCAGCGACTGCCATTTCACTTTTTTTGGTCACTTCACCGCCTTCTTCTGCTTAAAAGAGAAGGTAATTTTATTCCGACTTACCGTTTACTCAGTTTGTCTTATGAAAGTCATGAAACACTGCACTCTCTGTAACTAATTATTCTTGCCCTCACTAGTTAACTGTTTGATCTCAGATGTTTCTGAAGCCAAAGCAATTAGTTTTAAAATTAGCAAGACACACAATAAGAAAGAATGGCAGACAGTTATGTGAGAGCAAACTGGCATAACCCCACGCAAAGGGAGCAGTGCAGCTGCATTTAGCATAGACACCTGGTGAGGAACTAGCTAATGTTAGCAGCTACTAGAGTTAGCCACATACAGCAAATTCCTCTAAATGTCAGTACATGGTTTTTCAAATACTTTGAGTGGTAAAAATGTGAATTATTAACTGAAATTGTTCTTCAAATATGTCTGAAATATAGTTATGAACAATATCTAACCTCCATTGGATCCACTAAGATATTAGTTCACAGTAGCATTAATAGTGAACATTATAGTTGCAAGATCCAAAGCCGCTAAAACTTTCAATCATCTCCATCACTAAAATGAATCTTTTTCTTAGAGGTGTTGCTTTAAAGTTATTCTTACCTGACATTAATACAAACTATTTCATTTTAATTAACATAAGGATAAGTGAGAGAAAAAGGATGGGTGGATAGCTGTGCTCCTCTTTGTGCAAAAGATTAAAAAAGGAGGTCTGGCTGATTAAGTCGATAACAGTGCTGCATACAAATGTAGGCTTGTCTTCTTCTAATGAACTATGAAGGTTTGTTTCTTTTTTTAGAGAACTCTGCTTTGTGTTTCTAACTTTTTTCTAATTGCAGAAAAATTCTAAAATATTTATATTAATATTTATTCAATACATGAACAACAAACTTGTTCCTTCTTGAATTGAAAAGAAAAATACATTTTCCATTTTCAAATTAATGAAATCAAAGAAACAATATTTTGTTTTAAATCTGACATGAATTACTTCAACATATTTGTGTAAGATGTTCTTCAGTTGCGTATTAACTAAGTTCCCTTTCCCTCTTCTGGAGCAAACAAACTATGTAGCAATCTGAGGCTTTTATTCTGAAAGGCGGGGACAGAAAAAGCCCCTTTTGCACATGGGAACATTTTTCTTGTAAAACAAAGGGGGGCCTAGCAAAAAAAGTTTGGGAACCACTGGGCTAGGATAAGACAAGACCCCACCCCACTATCAAAATACACACCACTCTGGATAAACCTGCATCTGATAAGCGCTGATAGGTCATTTTGGAAACGATGAGAGGCTATTGTTCCCAAAACAGATGGTATGTCAACAGCAGGGCGAAAAACAATCCCGTAACACAAGATAAAAGCTATCTGTGATCTCATTAGAGCTGGTAATGTCAACCTAGCGAGGTATAAAATTTCTCTGCCCCCACTATGATGACAGGGCACTTATGGAAAAAGATACAGTAAAGATGTCGAGTCATTTTTTTATGTCGTCGCTGTTGTGGGGTGGTGGTGGTGGGGTGAAGTGGACTGCGGATGAGGTGGAGGACTTTTCTTCTTCTTTTTTCCCTTCCCGTGTGTGTGTCTGTGTATTTCACTCAAACGCACACACAAACACAAGTGTAAGCACAATTTTTTTTTTAAACACACACCAACCGTCGTACGTGCATGCTCTTCAACGGACCTCTTCTGTCACAATCACACATGCAAACAGACAGGCCTGCATTTGCTCGCTAACTTTTTCTGACATTCACATTCCTGCGCACACACAAACACGCGCGCACAAACACACACTCTCCATCCATTTGGATGCAGAGGATGAGTCCTCCCCTCCCTGTGGCTGACAGAGCGGCTGACAGGGCGGTGGGACGGCACCAAGGTTAGCCGGGAACATGACCATTGTACAAAAGCCTGCTTTGATAAGCCCTTGTTTTGCACAATGCATTGTGGGGCTGCTGCAAACCTCGCACGAGTTTTAAGTGACAAAGTTTGGATGGAAAACTATTTCAAACCAGGTGACATGTGTACTGTTTGGACAAAATGGAAAAGACAATGGGACCAGAGAGGGAAAAGTAGCTTTGCTAATTAACACCGAGTTGAGAGCGTGTGTGAAATGTCACTGAGCTGCGTATGAGTACACTCGGTGTGCATACATTAACTTCCAGGCCTCAGCAGGCCTCTGGTTTGTGCTATTAGTCACTAGCACGTACGCGTTTCCAGACAGCCGAGTGGAATGAAAATTAGCGAGAGACAATTCTCATGTCATGTCATTAGAAAGTGACAATAAGCCTGGAAGAATTAAGGTGTGAAACCAAATGTAACTTGCTGGTGTGTAATATATACAGTTCTTTTAAAAAACAAAGAGTTTAAGTGTTAACTCAAAGTTGGGGGGTGGGCTCATTAAGGGCATGCTGAGTTATTTTTGCTTTCTCTCTTTATTCATTTTACATTTGCGGTGCCTTGCAGAGTGTCAAATCAGTCCAATTACTCCCACTTCCACCTCCTCTCTGCAACAAGCAGATATTTATATGCATACAGTAAAGTCCTACTAGGGTACTTGAAGTTAATGACTTGGTTAATGTTATTAGAGGGGGAAAGCAGAACCAATATACTCAATAGGCTTAATATATAAAATGTACATAAATATACAAAGTTAGGATTTCCCTGGCTGGACTGGAAACGGCTTCTAGATAAGAACAATACATTTCCAAAAGCAAACAAACAAGAAAAACAGATGAAAACACATAATAAACAACATTTTCTTCATATTCTCCCTCCATTTTCCCCAAGCAGAAACTTCTGGAGCTGAACACTTGAATGCAAGAAACTGCAGGTCCTCCAATGGCCCCTGGAGGCTGGTTCCTAATGTTAAAAGGCTGGCCTCGAGCTTGAAAACAGGATGTTTACAGCTTGGTACCAGAATAAAGATGGCTTACTGTGAGGTCCAGATGGTCCCATAAGTTTGTGCTTTGGTGTTGGTGAATTCAATTATCATAATGTATGTTTTGTTTTTTTTAATTAGCAGGTGTTTATGTCCAGTCTGTGGCTGTAACTTGCTAACTGAGATAACATCTTACCCTCACTCTGAAAAATGATCAGGTCCAGGCTATAATGCTAATGATAAGGCTTCAAAAATGTCGCTCGATCAGTCCTTTATATGCTGACTTTTACAAAGAAAAATAGAATGATTGTGGAACACACTCTATTTATTTCTTGTGTTTTACATGAAAATGTTAAATGTAAAAAAGGTGGGTAATATAGGAAGCAATGGAAAGGAAAATAACTTCAGAAAATCAAGACCAGGTAAGTAGAAATTAAATCGGAACAGAAGAGCAGTGAACAGAAAGTACTTTATGGATGGGTGAGTGAATGAATGGACGGATGGAAGCCAGGCAGATGACTCACCATCAATCCTGCTGACTAGCTCCTCTAGGGCCTTGACTTTTTTCTGGATGCCTGGCTGAGCAAATGTATAGTTGTCCTGAGGAATAGAAGAAAAAGCACACAGTCAAAATGGCCCAAGGCTCATAAAGCAACAGTAAAAGTACCTTTAAATAGTTGGTCTTTAATAGGTTTGTTGGTACTTATGCATTTCGCTTACTCCCCAAGAAAATGAATGCAAGAACAAAACAGCCTTCAAACACTATGTATAAATCATCACAAGGAACCGGGAAAAAGGAGTGCGAAGGTCAGACTGGCAAGTGGATAAAAGTCCTGTGAACCTGAAGTGACTAGATAACAACAAAGTACAGGGGAAAGGGAATAAAAGCACAAGCTAAGGAGATCAAGCAGATATTTTATTACAGGAATATTTGTCATATTTCGCTGTAATTTGCTCGACAAGCCGTGAAATTGATCCCTCATTGAGAAAACTAATGCCGTTTGATTCACATTGATGTTTCGCAGCTATTTGGCCCGAGCGTCTGTGTATCACAGCGCACAGTGAAAGGGTCTGAAATTTTCCGTTTAGTCTTTCAGAATATTTTTTTATAAAGTGCTGCAGCTTTTAGAAATTTTGAGTGTTTGCCAGAGCCTATTTCACACCTCACACAAAGCCTAAGTCATTTTTAAACTGTAAATAAAGAAATGGGCAACCTAACTAATATTGCCATAACAAAACATTTGCAGCTCCAACCTTGCAGGCAAAGTAAAAGGCTGATTACAAATGAGGTTCTTAGAAAGGGAGATCAGGCTTGAATGGGTCAAATTTGTTGTGCATGTACTTATCGCCAAGGTCTTCATGTCATGTATTATATCCTTTAAAGATTTCCTGTGCCACATCTCGACTAAATAAATCCAGTTTTAAAATTCGATGATAGAAGAGGTGGTTTTATAAAGCTGCAAGTAAAACCAAAACTCAAGAGATCCATAAGCCTGCAAAGCTCTAAATGGACTTTCAAGTATTGTCATGTGCTCAAAAAAAGGCTACATAATAAGAAGTGATTATTTTACTGTTTCCATTGACGCTCTGACTCATAACATTGATCTTATTTTATTAATTTTGGCTAATGATCAAAAGCTATGGTGTCATAAGGAAATGAAGAGAATTTGGAAATGCTTCTTTAAGTAGCTAGCTCTTAATGTGACAAAAATAACAGAGTTATTGTATAAAATTTTATTCATTATGTGTTCCTTTGTAGTCAATCAGCTCTAGCAAAGAACAGGCACTGAGGAGAGTTCAAGTTCATATTACATATAGGTGTAGCATAACCGTGGTAGCTAGTAAAAAGTAGCTGCGCTATATAGTTTAAAAGGTGTAGCCTAATCATGCTAGCTAGCAAAAAGTAGCCTCAGTTTGCAGCTGGAGGTGTAAAACAACCATGCTCGATACAGTGATAAAAAGTAGTTGCATATATAGTTTTGGAAATGCAGCATAACCACGCAGGTTAATAAAAAGTAGCATTGCTATATAGTTTTAAAAATGTAACATAATCATGCTAGCTAGCAAAAAGTAGCCTCAGTATGCAGCTGGAGGTGTAACACAACCATGCTCGATACAGTGATAAAAAGTAGTTGCATATATAGTTTTGGAAATGCAGCATAACCACGCAGGTTAATAAAAAGTAGCATTGCTATATAGTTTTAAAAATGTAACATAATCATGCTAGCTAGCAAAAAGTAGCCTCAGTATGCAGTTGGAGGTGTAACACAACCACGCTCGATAGAGTGATAAAAAGTAGCATTGCTATATAGTTTTAAAAATGTAACATAATCATGCTAGCTAGCAAAAAGTAGCCTCAGTATGCAGTTGGAGGTGTAACACAACCATGCTCGATAGAGTGATAAAAAGTAGTTGCATATATAGTTTTAAAAATGTAACATAATCATGCTAGCTAGCAAAGGTAGCCTCACTGTGTAATGTTGCAGAGAGGCCAACTTAGGCAGAAAAAATAAATAAATAAAACTTTTTCGGTTATTAAATAAAGTAAGCAAGTGTTTAAAAAATAAAAATTAAAAAATACATGCTGCCTTTAAACATAAGCCATATTTGCCCGTCAAACATTCTCTTTACAAGGTGCAGCAAGTCACTAGCTGTTTGCTGATAGATTAAACGTGTGTGTGTGTATATTATGGCTTTTATTATAAAGTTGAATAAAATGACAACAGAGGGCAGTGTAAGTTGAACTTGCAGAATACAATCCATGTGTGAAACAGCACATAAGCATTTTGCGTGTGTGTGCGTGTACGTCCAAACACACACACAAAACGAGGATTACATTTCCTTGAGGGGTCATTTCAGTGTGGTCTGAGAACAGCTGATGTGGCAAACCATCCCACAGAAAGAGAGAGGGAGAGAGAAAATGAGACGGAGAAAGGGGGATAAAGGTGGGCAAGAGAAGTCATTTAGCAATAAACAGCTTCAGTTGTCCTTCAGGCACAGCAGAACTGAGGCACTCGTGTCCTCCTGAGTCCATCAGTGGCAGGCAGAGTAAAAACTGCATTCCTTCCTCCTACAGTTTATTTTTCTCTTTATCCCTTAGTCGCCATCCTACCACCCTTTCACCACTTTATAGTCCCCGAATGCAACTTTTACTATTCTTAGCATACCTCTACACAAATGTTTTTAGTCCACAGCTTTATTCCTTAGCTGTAAAAAACATTAAATATATGCTCCCATATTTTTCAAAACCCAAGCTCCCAGTTCACCAGAGCCCAACTGATATTGACACCAATATTTAGTGATTTAAAAAAAATAAATTTAAAAAATCCTATTTTTCCTTTCAGATGCATAAAGAATAAACAGATTCACCTAACGTTTGCTATGCATAGGGATTTATGAACCTTATGGAGTTCAAATGCAACAATGTGACATTTCATTTTTAAAAAATAATCACGTTTTATTGTCACAACAAATTGCAGATTACTGCAATCAGTTGCGTTTGCAGCATTTCAAACATGTTTTCAATAGGGAAACTGCAGAGTGACCTCTGTAGGACAAACTGTGTAACATCATCACCTATCTCTTAACTTTCTTAACACGCCCTTATGAATGGTGATAGAATATACTGACAAATATCCAATATTGGCCGACTTATCAGCCCCATCGACAGTCGAGCTCTATAGTTCAGTGTTTTATTTCCTATGAACATGGGTATAGTAACGCATTTTTTGTTCATTTGTAGTCAACTATGAAACATAGTGGTGTATGCACTTTTGGTCAGAAAATCCAGTTTGCATGTTCTCTTGGCGTCTGCGTGGGTTCTCTACGGGTACTCCAGCTTCCTCCTCCCACAGTCCAAAAACATGGGGTTAGGTTAATTGGCAATTCTAAATTGCACGCAGGTGTGAAAGTGAGCGTGAATGGTTGTCTGTCTGTACGTGTTAGCCCTGTGACAGACTGGTGACCTGTCCAGGCTGACTCTCACCTTCTGGGATCCACCCTCACAACTCAGAAGAAAATGGATGAAAAGTAAATTCATTTAGTAGTTTTGGAAACAGCTACATTAAAGCACAGCTGCCAGCAGTGTCCCTGATTATCCCTGACAATTAACTGTATTTCTCACAGTTACGATATCCCGACACTTGGTATCATCTCACCTTCCTGCTCTTCCTTCTACACTCTCTCTAAAATGTTGTCCAACGTCCTCTATTCTACTTTTCCATTCACTATCTAAACCACCTTTCAACTTTGCTTTATTTTTTCCTCATTTACATTTGTTCATTGCCTCCATTTTCTGTCCCGAGTCTCTCCGGCTCTCTTTTTCTACCACCCCAGTGTTAATGCGGTTACGTGCTAAGCAAGTGTGAGGGCCAGTACAAGTAATTACATTTGCATTATTGAAGCTGCTGGCTTTAATCAACTCCCTGTGCCTTGTCCCCTCTCTTGCTCTCCATTTCTCCCTCTTCTTCTTTGTTTTAAAGTCCTATTGTCACACCACCAGTTCTTTTTCCCAGTGTTGTTTCAACCTCATCAGACTTCTATGTTTGCTTCACATTTTTCCTATTTCATGTGTCTGACTGCTTTACTTTTTTGCTCATCCACACCATCTTCTCCATGTTTGTCGGTCCCAATCTTCAAATGGCAACTTTGAAAATGATTGCTTGTGCTGAACACTAAATCTGCTTGTGTTAAAGGTATGACTCATTTAAGTGCATCGGGCGCACTCAGGTATTTCTGATTGTTTCCCTTTACATTTTCATGCCCGTCTCCTTTCTTTCATTCTTTTTTTAAAAAAAAACATATTTCCAGAGGTAAATTATTTGTCATACATAAGGCACTTTTCTCTCCGGCTGAACAGACAAACCTAGGGCAACAGGCAATTTTAACTCAATTACATTTCTTCTATTTTTCTTGTGCAAATGACTTGAATATATTTCCTTTCTCATAAAACATCGAGCGAACTACATTTTTCTTCCCTCCACTTTCTATCACATACTCTTTATGTCTGTGTTTGCTAGCTTGCAGTTTTCTTGTAGCTTACTCTTGGTGTTGGAGCACTGCTGCAGTTCTGCCTGACTGCACACAATAGCATAAAAAAGGCAGCAGAAAGGATATGTGTTTTTCTTATTCTCAATCTTTTAATCTTTCATAGTTTTATCAAAATTGACCTTTGAATGAGTTTTTTTTTTAATAATGTCACATTATCAGTGACCTAAGACCCTTTCTTTAATGTATCCCTCCCTCTACTTTGTTTCCTTTGTTCTCATTTGTTAGTCCCTGTTTTTTCTTTAGTCAGAATATTATTTTAAATTTTACCTCCAAATCTTTTTTTTTGTTTTGGCTACTCAAATATGGCAAAAAATAATAACTGTAATTACAATTACTTTAAATTACATTATAGTATTACATTTAACTGTGGATTAATTGGAGCTTCAAACAGAAATCCGCTAACCAGAACATCAGTTAAGTTCATCTGGCTCACAATCCATCACAATTCATAGAGTTTTGCAAAAAACAACCAAAAAACCCAAACACAAACACACATACACACACACACACGACCTTGACCTGAGCACAGTTTGTATGAGGACCCATTAGGTGATCATTTTATGAGGACTAGCGACATGAACTGTGAACAGATGGAAAGACGACAGATGCCTCTGCATGGCATGAGATCGTCGGACCTTCAGCCAAATGAGCTGAAAAACAAACAAATAACTGGGGAAAAAATGCAGTGGGTTCTTTTTATTGGTTTGTTTGTTGGGTTTTTTGAGGGGGGAGGGTCATAAAACAGACAGAGGTCTTGCCTTACCCAAACTTACGAAACCTTCACTTTCAGTTTTTATTTCCTCTTGTCCAGGATTCTCATAGTGCGGCCTGGGGAAAAGTAACATTTACTAAAAAGTAAATCATAAACTGGCTTCTTAATGTGACACTTGACCTTTAAACTTGGCTGTAGAGACACAAAAAAAAAGACGCCTTTTCTTACATCTTAGTTCGATCTACGCTAAATGGGCGACCGTGGCTCGGGGGTTGTGACGCGCATCTGTAACCGGAAGGCCGCTGGTTCGATCCCCGGGCTCTCTGTCCTGGTCGTTGTGTCCTTGGGCAAGACACTTTACCCTACTGCCTACTGGTGTTGGCCAGAGGGGCCGATGGCGCGATATGGCAGCCTCGCTTCTGTCAGTCTGCCCCAGGGCAGCTGTGGCTACAACTGTAGCTGCCTCCACCAGTGTGTGAATGTGAGAGTGAATGAATAGGGGCATTGTAAAGCGCTTTGGGTGCCTTGAAAAGCGCTATATAAATCCAATCCATTATTATTATTATAAACAATGAATGAATATGAGCTGTACGGGAGGAAAAAAAGCGCACCGGTTTAAAGAACCGGGATGCACTAGATTGATAGCACAATGCAAAAAGTTGAATGTCATTTTGAAAACAAACGCTGCGCAATAATGGTTTCATCTCGATTGTCCCATTTTCATAAGCGATTGACGCTGAAATCATAATTGAAAATACAATTCGATTAATCGCCCACAACGACTAGAAGTCATTTCCTCTCCCGCCTTATGTTCTCCATTTCGCCGTCTATTTTCATCACTTTGGTGGTGTTAATGAGGCTAGACTTGACTAAGTGTTCTGAATAACCTATTATGTCTCCTCTGCTTTGCTTGTTCCCTGGTGTTTCATTTTGTTCCATGCTGTTCTGCATTTTACTTTGTGACTAATTGTACTGGAGTCAGATCTATCTTTTTCTTCCCTCAAACATATCTGTGATGAGAATAAGATACTTTTTTACAATATGCTCACATTTTCTTCTCTTTTTAGCATTTTGGCCTCTTTCACTTCTTCTCCTCTTTTCCTATAGCTTGTTGCCTCACCTCCTCCCAGTTTCAATCCCTCTCCAATTCTCGTCTTCACTTAAATCTTTTTTTATATTTGTCCCCTTTGCTACTTTCTTTCTTTTTATTCCCATCCTTCTTCCACTCACTTCCTGTCTTTGTCAAATCCAATATGTCAGATGTTTGATCAGCTGAGGCAACACGAGGAAATCAACTCTCACCCTTTTATTATTCATGCATTCTCTTCCTCCCTCTCCATCTGTCCATTCACCACATCTGACCCAGCAACTTAGCGGAACTGCTCCGGTCTGCCCCTCATAAACAGACGGACGTGCGTCACACAAACATAAAGTGTCTTGTTTTTCTCTTTCTCGGGTGTCAACAGCCTCCCGTTCTCTCTTCCTTTGTTCACTGTGTTGCTCGCTCTCAGTCAGCCGAATCAATAGCTCCCCTTCACCTCACAGTCCATTCTATTAGACTCAACAATGGCTCCATGCTGGACTAAGATTGCCTCCTTTTGTGGCACCGGATGTCTATCAGCAAGTTGGACAGAACCAACGTTGCAAGGGTGAGGAGGAGGAGGAGGAGGAAAAGAGAGAGATGACAGGTCAAGATAAAGGGTGGAAAATAATGGACACAATGTCGCAGAGAAGACTGAAGGACAAGCCAATGATCCATCATTCTGGTACCAGAACGAGAAAGGAGAGAGAGAGAGAGAAATGATGATTGTAGTAAGGTGGAGACCGCAGCTGTTCAAAGTTACAGGAGGACCGCGCTGATTTTATTCTGCTGATTTTTTACGCTGCTTTCATCTTGGCCTTGATTGTGAGAGCGGTAAGCTCAGACGTGTACTGGCAGTGCAACAAGGAAGGTCATCTAAAAATCTGAGGTGCAGCAGTGCAGTTCAATAAAGACATTAATGTTATTTTTTTTATTTTGAGAATTTCCTGCGATGGTTAAGGAGCATCAAATGCTCATTAACCATATTACTGTGCTAGTCACAGAGCCATTGTGCAGCACCTGCACATCACTAAAAAAAACACCCAAAAGACATGCCACGCTAAAAGAGCAGCTTTGATGGCTCAGAGTGTGAGTGAGACTGTCTTCAAACTGAGAGACTACGTGTTTTGAGTAACTTTTTAATGCAGGATATGAGATGGGACCTGATTCCTAAGGAGGGCTATGATTGCATCAAGCCCTCTACGTCCACTTCAAGGTTTTTGGATTAGAGCAGTGGCCCACTTGTATTAATGTTTGTCACCTTAAAGTATATACATAAACATTAGCAATCAGAATTAATGACACACCCTTTCACACACTACAATAGGATACAGTCATTTGTAATGAGCCCCTCTATAAAAGTAGATGCAGAAATACTTTGTCAAAAAAAAGCCTAAGTCTGCAAACGTTCACCGTTTCTGGCTTCTTAGATTCTAGCAAATCTTGCTAGCATTTGCTCATTAACACTAAAGGAGCTGTGATTAATAGCAGGGGTTTCATGTTAATGGATAACTTGTCATATATGACCAATTTTTACACAAATGAGATGGTTATGAATCCCTATAGAGAAGGATTTATTATCTGGGAAGCACAGATTTTCATACCAAGCTTTGCTGTGCCAATCCATTCAGGACTTGTTTTAGACCTGCTGCTGTTGCTGCAAGAAAAGTCATGAAAATTTCAGTAAAAACCAAATGTGAACCCAGGCTCACAGTAAAGAGGAAGTCTGGGATTCCTCCTCCCAGCATCATGGATATTTATACTAAAATGAATGGCAGTCCACCAGACAGTTTAAGATGTTTTAGACTTGACTGAGATCCATCTTTAATGTCATACTTTATGCTGGCTCTGAACACTTTCTTTGATTTTTTTATTCGTCTGAATTTAGTCTTTGATCAAATGGTTTTGGATAATTGCCAGCTGCCAATTTTAAACTTCTTGTAGAAGTTCCTTCTTTTTAGTCAATACTTAGAGTTTCAGAAGTCTGGATGTCTAATGACTAAAGGAAAATATCAATTTATACAGTTCTGAAATCAAAGTATAAAGAGATATATGGACAGAACCCCCCACCCACCCCACCCAACAAGACAGGTTATATAAAAACAACATTTCATCTTCTTTTATATTGTGTTAGTCTGAAGTACAAATCTGCTTTTTCTACATCTTATAAATCTGTATCTGGTAACAGACAAAGAAATGAGACTATTACAAACCTTGTGAACTTAAATGACCAGCATCTACATCTGAACCCATTTCCTTAATTACCTAAAACTATTAACAGAAACCACATTTCTCACTTATGTAACTTCTAAGAAATAAAGTCATTGAAGAAAGTAGACCGTAACCTGGTCTGTCCATGTCTCTTGCACAATTCAGCTCAACATAGAAGCGAACAATAAGAGCTATTGCAACAAAAAGTGTTACTTAAAATACCTGTACTTGATCCTGATGATTTAGCTAATTACAGACTCATTCATAGCCTTCCTTTAACACAAGAACCCACAAAAAAAGTTGTTGCAAATCACTTATGTGATCGTTTACAGATGAATGGTTTATTTAGAGAGTTTGAGTAAGGATTAAAAGTTTATTGTAGCATAGAGACAGCACTAAAGAAGGTTACTAATGATCTTTTAATAGCTTCAAACAAACTGTCCTGTGCTTGTCTGGCTAGACCTCAGAGAAACATTAGATACTACTGATTGCAAAGGTTTAATACAGAAGCTATAACACATGAGTGGGATTAAAGGATATGCACAGTGCTGTGTGTGCTATATTAGAAAGTTACGAATGGTGTTCCACAGGGCTGTGTGCTAGGACCACTTCTATTTATGTTATTTAAAAACTAACAAACAAAAAACAAACCACACCGCATAAATTTCCGCTGCTATCCAGATGATACCAAGCTGCATTTATCAATAAAGCTGGTAGGCAAACATCAATAGCCTGACAGCAAGGAATATTGATTTGATTATATAGCAAACGATTGCTATATAATCACTTGTATTACTTCAATTAAGTCTTTAAAAAAGGACACTAAATAGAATGCAAACTCATTCCTTTGTTCAACAACTTTGCAAGAGTTTAATAAGTTAACACTCTTCTATATAAAAGTAAATGTCAGACCACATTACGACCACACAGAGGCAAAGAATAAAAACTATCTTGTAACAACTGAGCTGAACTATATTTAGCTGTAAATAAACAATTGTTGTAGAAAAGCACTGGATGCAGGGATGATGGGCAAAAACCAGCATGTGCTGGATCAGCTCTGATCTGTGGTGGCCTGAACTCGTCACTTACAAGACCTAAAGAGTTCACGGCTAATGTCTTAGCTCCGGATACCATAGGACATGTGGCTTAGACGTCTTGTAGATTCCAAGGTTCAGCAGGTCAGAGCTGTTTTGGCAGCACAAGAAGAACCAGCAGCATATTAGGCAGGGGTGGTTATAAGGTACTCGCTTATCAGTGAACTCTGACACTGCCTCAGTGTAGGAGCTGGCTTTATATGCCCCCTAATATGATCAACACTGCTCGTCTCCCTGCTAACAAGGTTCTCATCCAGCATCCACCATCCTTATTACATAATTTTTATCCATCCACTCTTTCTGTGTCTGATTTTTCAGTTGCAGTCTGTCTCCTCACCCCTTCTCCTCAGCAGCTGTTACCACCTCCTTTTCCACTGACCCATCACATAAACAAGTTCAGCTAATTTGATACTACTTAATCTGTCAAAGAATAACAGATGAAGCAGGACAAGAACGTATAACTGAAAATTATTTAAAAAAATAAAAGCAGGTGAATGTGTTCAATCGAAGTTGTCCTCCAACAGTGGCTACATACACAGGCTCATTAAAAAAGCTTAGGAAACACACAACACACAAACATTCTGTCAAGCATCACACACACACAAACACACCAGCTGGCGGATCACTCCTTGTGTGTGTGTGTAGGTGTTGCACTGAGTGACAGCCCAGGTTGACGGTAGGAGACCCTTGGGGAAACCAGAACAGGACATGGCGTCTGGTTTGGTCTGGCTACCGTCTGCTACACGTCATTCCTCGGACCCCTGTTCTCACTCTGGGGAGACCCCCATCTTTACTGCGACCGTGGAAACAGATGGTTGCCTTGACAATGAACGAACACATTACGATTGGATCGTGCACCAAAGGATGAGTTGGAGGCAGCTCATGCACAGTAGTAAGCGAGGGAGCGTTTGACCGTTTAATATTTTTGTATTTGGGGTCCGGAATGTGGGGCCTCCCTGCTGCTGCGGAGTCGGGGCGGTCTGCTTCTCCCCACCGCAGGGAAAAAGGGTAACACAACCTGGGTCTGGGTGCAGTTCCCCCCTCCACGGGCAGGGGTACCTAGACCCGGTTTGTAGAGTACGCTTGGGGAGTGTGATTGTGTGTACAGCGTCTCTTTATGTCTGTCTCCACGTTGGTTAAGTGTGGAGTAAGTGTATATGAGAGCATGAGGGTGGGAATGGATGTTTGTATCTGTGTGTGCCTGTATGTCTGTGTCCATATGTCAGGTTGGGTATCAGACGCCACCTCTCTGAGGACAGCTCAGGCCCTCAAAGGTTTGGAGGCCTATCTCCCCCCACCACTTCCCCTGCCGGGGGCGGACTCCCTCAGACATCGGTGCGTTGGTGGTTCTTTGTGTCCGGGGGTGGGCGTCCGGGTGCACACCGGCTCACTCCTTGGCGGCTGCTTATCGGGGCCTGGAGCCTGGGGCTCGCTTGGGCCACTTCGGAGGTGGGGTGCCCCCGGCCTCTCGGCCTGGGGCTCGGTCACTCAGGCACAGCTGGCTGCCGGCGGAGCTCACGGGCACGTCGCTGCAACCCCCCCTGGCTTCTGCTCCGTGGCTGCTGGGTGACCCCTCATCTGGGACTCTCCTCAGCTCTTTCTGGGACAGTGGCACGGCTGCCCCTCTGTTGGTCTTCCTTGGTCTCTTGTGTTCTGGGGGCCTCTGGATGTCTGGGGTTTTGATCTCCTCCATACCTGCTTCATGCCCTGGAGGACGGGGCAGTGGCCCCCCACACCCTCTAGCAGATCATTACATGAGGGAACCTTTTAAGAAAACAAGCGCGTCCATGCTCACAGGTGTACACACGGGTGATCACACACACAAACTACACCCTTTTTGGCTCCTACCTCAATGCACACTGTGCTGTCGATCTTACGTGCTGCACAATAATGTTTAATATTTAGTATTTACTGTCATATTCCCATATATCATTGTGATGTTGTTTATTGTATTACTCTCGTTTTCTTCTGCTTGTTTTCTTTTTTCTTTCTCAACAGGTGATCCAGGTGATCGATACATGTATTTTTTTTTTTTTTTTTTTTTTTTTGCTTATTCTGTTTTTTGTTTTTTGCCCTTCTCCCCCGTCCCTCTTCTCAACTGTTTTTCTTTCCCTCTTTCTTTCTCCCTTTTCTTTCCCCCAGTCAAGTCTGTCCCGTATTCAGCAAGTGAAAATAAAATAAAGAATAAAAGGTGAATCAAATGGACCATTACGGCAAAGCTGGGATGGTCAATTTGGTAAAGAAAATCCGTTGGGCATCTTTCTTCGCCTTTAGACAATAATTCTGATGGCAAAAGAGCCAAACGGGACAGGCAAAAAAAAAAAAAAAAAAAAAAAAAAATTTTTGTATTTCATACCATTTCATTACTCTTTATTTGGTCGTAACTTAACTGCAGAAGCATTCATGGGACCAGCGCTTGACAATATATAGTTTCCTCTGGAAATAATCAACTTCGGCGTACAGTGCACGGTGTGTATATAAAATCCTGAAAGTGCTGAAAAAGCTGCCCAATATTATTCCTGCTGAGACTTTTAATAAAACTTTAATAAACTTTAATAAAGCATTCACGACTCCACAAGAAGGAGAAGTTAAATTTAAAGCACCAATGCTGTGCTTGATGGGGGGGAATAAATCTACACTTCCAAAGTCTGCATCATAGCACAAAGTAGCATGTCCAAGCATGGCACTTTAACCTAAAAGGGGTTAGAGACATTTTCATGCAGGACCTCCATTTGTCAAGACAACCGCTGAAGTATTAACAAGTTCACATCCCAAGGCGAAATTAAATATCTCAAAGTTAGGTCCTGTGCTGGGAAAATACATTTAAGAGCCTGTGCTGCAAAAGGCATATCTGCAGAATTAGCATAAAAGGCAGGTTTTCATCTGCTGGCTTTAAAACTGAGAGCCCTCAGGGGTGTGCTGGCGGAATAATGGACTTTTTAAACTTTTTGACTTCATTTCCCTCGCTGGGCATGGCAGGTAAGACACAGGCTCCCTGGCTGTGCGGGGAAGCCACATACTGTGGCTGCTAGACAGCAAGAGATGCAGGTGGGAGCTATCTGTGCCGTAAAATGACAAATATTAAATTACTCTGGCTTTGACTGACCGTTTTTATTGCAACATTAATAATATATTATGGCCCAGGATTAAGAAGACATGTTTAAATCAACAATGCAATATTAGCAGAGATGACGGTTTCATTTAGATTCATGGAAACAGGAGATATGGAGCAATTTTAACAAGTTAAATTAGTAAAGTTAGCCAGAGGCGCTGTCCAATTTAGAACAGTGTAAGACTAATTGGCTGCTAGAGAGAGTGGGGCAACAGGCGGGCAGTCTAACAGAGTTGTGTGTCAACTAGTGAAATGTAGCCATTTGTAGAACCTTTTTTTTTTTTCAAGGAATACATAAATTCATTGTAATTCTTACAGTATTGTGATGGTTCATGTATCAACTTAGAGATCCAGGCAGGCTTAAAAACACTTGACTCGTATGACTAGAAAATCAAAAAGTAATAAATTTAGGCCCATTTGAACAATTTCTTCTAGGTAAGTAACTCAGTTAATTGTGTCATGTTTCGTTCATTATGTCAGAAAAATGTTAAGTGTCTTTTCCTAATTGCTTTTCAGTGGAGATGAACTCAAAGAAAGATGTGAAGGATAATATCAAAAAAACTATTAGACTCTTTAGTCCATATATTTAATACATTCTGTTTAATGCAGGATACATGAATATCACTTTATGATCAAGGTTGATCATAAATGAGAATAAAGTATAAAAATTCACAGCAGCTAAATGAGCATGAGCGCCGTCCACTTGTATTTCTCGTTCCTGCTAAAGAGATGATCCCTCTTTAACTCCTGCCTCTATTAAGCTTTTCAGTGTATCTTAATATTAAAGACCATCATAGAAGCTGACAACACAGCAAAGCCTAAATTGAAGGCACAACCAGAGCAAACTGAAATAAACTAAAACCTTGAGAAACACTTTGTGAGAAGCAGATTTTAGTAAAGTAGCATAACAGGTTTAACACGAGAGCTCAAAATGTAACATACAGGGAGGTTATAAATCCCTGTATGTTACTCATATATTAGTGGGGTTAGCCGTTATGAGCTATTTGCCATATTGGTATGGTATTTATAACAGCTAGTGAATGAAAAGTAGAAACACCGATCAACTATGGTATGATTGATGTTGATGTTGCATAATCTGTCCACCAGATGGCAGAAGACCAGAAACACAACCAGCTGATCAAAGCAGAGTCAGGAAAAGAGCAAATGAGCAAATGAGGAAACAAGGACTTGTTGTGAACATAAAACAAAATATATATATTTTTTAATTGCACTGACGCATTATCTTAGTAAGTAACAGTAACAGGATTTTTAAATCAAATATCGGTATTGGTCTAAAAAATCCGATATCAGTCGGCCCGTAGTTTAAGCTGGAAAACATAGCAGGCACATTGATGTTTGCTTTTGTGAACCATCAGCTCTTATCTGTGCGATGGTATTACTTCCTTTCCTTAAATTAAAGAGTGGGCCTTTTAAGATGGAAGACGGAAGCTCCTCCCACACATGAACAGTGGCTTGCAGAGCTCATGAGGTTTTTACATTTAGAAAAGATGAGATATACACTGGCAGGTTCAACCACCAAATTTCTTAAGGCATGGCAGCCATTCCTGATGTACATGGAAACGTTTAAAATGACCACCTTATCATGACCAGATGCCATATCTCTATATCACTATCATAGTTAACTGTACTCTGAATGTCCCTTATACATTTTATTTTTATGTTTGTTTGTTGTTGTTTGTTTGTTTTTTGTTGTTTTGTAGGGGTTTCTTTGGTTTGTTTGTTTGTTTTCCTTTTCTATTTCTGTTATCTTTTGGGGTATTGTAAATACTGAACAGCAAACTACTTTATGTTCAATGTTTTGTTATTAACATGCTGCTGTGACTGAAAATAAAATTTATTTAAAAAAAAACAAAACAAAACCGTAGGAGACAATAAAAGAGGCGCTGGAGAAGCACGGTGGACTGTGCGCCGTTATATGGTTGAGGCAGTTGTAAATGCACACAAATACACAAGTGCGCATCCACTTAACAGCACTTAATAGGTCACGCCAAGACTGATAAATATCAATCCTCAATCATTTAACCATCGAACTGCCATTCACTGTCCAGTAGAGCAGCGTGTGTGTGGTAGTGCACACATCAAGAGCACATGCTCTTAACATGAGCAATGTTCCTTTTAAAATCCCAAGGGGTTAAAGAAGGCATCTGTCGACATTTTTATGATCTAGAACTGTGAAGACTAACAAGAGCGGTCATGTTTCCTCACAAAATAAATTGTCCATCTGATTTTGTAAAACTTAAAAATTAGAATAGCCTGGATCTCTCTAACCTATCTTTCATCCCAGCATGCTCTTTAGAGGCGGGGGCTGCACTGCTGCCAATTAAAACTGCAGCTCATTAGAGAAGCCGCTTAAGTGAATTGACAGCCAAAAATACTCTGTTCACTTTTAGGTGAGAGAGAAGCGTGGTGGTGAAGCACTAAAACCAGAGCTAATGGCCAATTTACAGTTTTAAAAAAGTATTTCCACTGTACACCAGGTAATTACATAAAATAGCAAGAAAAGCACAGCAGCTGTGGTTCATGGATGGATGGAAGAAGACACATTTCTCTTCATGAAATTTCCCAACCATTTAGTGGTTTTCAAACATCCCCATTTAAAAGTTTATTCTGCATTGTTATGCAATTAAACTTTAAACACTTTGCACCAGTTGGTTCAAAACAAGTTGACACCAGTGTGGCGCAGGCTCCACACAAAACACTGGAAATATAAGGTGCTTAGAAGGCAGCTCGCAAATGTAATTGCACAGACAAACTCTGCCACCCGCCAACCCTGGACCCCCACCTTCATGGCCGCAGTTAAGGCTAATAGTGTATAGTGGATGTGAGAGGGTCTAAGACGAGGTCAGAGCAAGGATCACCAACTAATTATGGCGCGGAGGCACTCAGCCTCCGTCAGATTGTTTAGAAAGCATTAGGGGGGAAGCATGGGCTTCCCTGGTGCATTGCACATAATTAGTTTGGAGCCAAGGTCACAAACAAACACAAGCGTGGGGACAGCCATTCACATACCAACAGATACACAAAGACACACACTCTATTCTTCTCTCTTACTTCCTCTGCTCTGCAGCTCTCTGTCTTTCTCTCTCAGGGGCAACAAGGCCCAGCGTCTATTAATTTCCTGAATGAATAGCCTACCAACTGATAGTTATTTATGGTCTTTGTATTTAAATATGCTCCTTAATACGAATTACCTTTGGTATTTGATTAACACTATTTTCAATGCACAGATGTATCTATTAAACAGCATGGATAAACATCTGTTAAGATATTGCAGTCTTTTCTTTTTCTGCCTCAGAATGAGCCTCTGGAGGGTGACGGAGCAGAGCAGTAAGCATGATCGGCATGCCTAAAGGCAATGAGTCTGTGTTGTCTCATTTGACAGAAATCTATGCGTTTTCTTGTTATTTGTGATAGATCACAAACAAATTCGGCATCACAAAAGACAGTGATGTGTGATTCATAAGCTGCAGTGATAATAATAAATGACTACACAAAAAATACAAAACGAGATGTGCGAAAGAGGCAGGGTCCATAAAGTAGTCCTAAATGGGGGTGGGTGGGAGACTATCTTTATAACTGTATTTAAAGAGAAAACAGTTGCTAATAAATTGAGAAGTTGTTTCTTTTTCTGACTTTGATGGTCAAATATCAGGTAATGAGTCAACTGCTTTAGCCGCACAGAGGCTCAGTTTAAGTGCAGCTTTTTCAGTCGTCTGGCAGCGCACATCGCTCTGTGTACAAGTGTGATATCAGGCGACATGTACAATAGTTTACAAATGAAACACTTCAGTTAATCTGGATGTATCCAGTTAACCTATTGTCCATGTTAGTGATACTAAGGTGCGTGTTGCCACTGTAGCTACACAGAGACGCCAGAGGAGACGGCTAACAGGGCTAAGCCGCCCATAGAGCGGGATGCCTTACTCTGATACTCCAATTAAATATTAAAAGCACCAGCAGACTGTGGATAGTAAAACTACATCCCCATCCCAATCTCAGGTGGTGACACAGATTAAACACTGGTGTTAAAACCACTGGTACAGCAACAAACTGGAGAAACTGTGTTTGTGTGCACTTTGTTTTGCAGGTCAAAACAGAGCAGATTAGCTGCCTTATGCACTACCTATGTAAAATGTAGTGGTTCTGATGAGAGGATAGATACTGAAGTGTCTCTTAAACAGCTGTTTGGATATTAAACACATTACGGGGTTGAAACTTTTATTCATTTGTATTCTTATTTTGCTTTCCCCTACTTTTTGCTACATATGTGTACTGTTCCAATGCTGGGTGCTTATATCATATTAAACACGCCTATTAATGGCCAATGTTGAGGGCAGCATCTGTAAAGGTAATCCAATCAAGCTCAGGCTTCCGACTGCTCTAAATGCTCAGTTTCAGGCACTTTTTTCTATTCTCGAGAGTTGAAAACAAAATATGGTCATCGCCAACACACGGCTCAGAGGGGTAGCCAATCACAAGAAGGGAGAATGGCCTTTAAAGGAAATGAGCCACAGGAAGAGCTGAAAAACTGCATAAATAAGGCAAATAAATAGGGCATGAATATCCAAGATTAAAATAGGCAACTGGAAATAAGCCTAATATTGATTTCACTTTGGTGAAAATTTACTACCAAGACTCAGGGTGTTGTCCTTTACCCTTAAAACACAAACAAAAAGCATATTGCCTGGTAAATATACTTTAACACTTACTGCAGTGGCAATTCTCCTAAGTGTTACTTTATACTACAGTCATCATTCCCACTGCTAACACTTGGCAGATGTTTCTTTTACTTTGCCAGTAAGTAACAATTACAGCTGCCACGGCTAACAGTAACATCTGACCCTGGTATCATTAGCATCTCAAAAGGAGCTAAAATGCTGCTGCTTTGAGATGAAGGGAAGTGGGCTGGCTACTTTTTTTTTTGATAGCACAAATGACTTTTCAAAGAATTTAATTTTACAACACAGCAAGAAATAATAAAACATATATAATATATATTTCAAAATGGATGCAGAATTGGGGATGCTAAGCAACAATGTTGCTATTGAGGGCAAATGTACCGCCAGCCCAGGCAAGCACATTTAGAATTGACAGATGGCTCAACCATGACCGCTGAGAGCGGGTCGATTAACAGAGCTCGTGGGCAAGACGGTTTGGGAAGAAATGATGAAACAAAATGAATTTTGGTGATGTGGACTGTATGCAATTATCTGCCCTCCAGACACTCGGGCACGCTTTAGAATATGCAAGACAATCACATTTCTGAAACCCACACAGAAAGACTGTATGTAATGCTTACACAAGAAGTCCTGCCAGCTTTGCAACAGAGAGGAATACCAGCCCACCAAAACGCTGGAACATTCCACACAGTCTGTACAGCTGATTATCTCAGCTGTTATTTTATGCACGCACACAAAGCAGAAGAAAATCATGCTGAAGAAAGAGTTATGGTGTAAAACTCTCCCTATGTAGTTGAAAGATGCAATTATTTTTCAAATTAATGGTCTATAACCAAGGAAAACAGAGGAAAGGTGCCGTTAGGTGGGATTTATGGTCTGTCCAAACTGCGTGTTGGATGGTCAGATAGTGTTGCAAATCCCCGCTCCATCCACATTGCTCTAATGTCAGGTAGCTACTGGCTGAGTCGTCCATTATGTGCAACCCTCTGAAACCAAAAATTCACAAGCAACTACCACGCTGTATGGAGATTAAAAAGAAGCTGAGCATTGTCATTCTCTTTGAAGGCTGTTTTGGACTTGTTAATCAAATGTTCAACCAAAGCATAATTAGTGTTATGGTTTACTGATGACATGTCGAGCCACTCCTTCATGAGAGCTGGGCTTTCAGTTCAACTCTCAGCAGGACCATCTGGGAGTGACCAGAAGAAGTAATATAATCCAGTCCAGAAGTTACATTAATAAGAAATGAGGCAACAAAACTTTATATTATTAAAAAAAAATGGTAAAAACAGGAGTTAACTGTAATGAACTACTGGCTTATTTTAATATTGTTCATCTTAATTAACATTTTTATTTATTATGTTTACTAATTGGTTAAGAATAAGCTTTTATTACTTCTTTGAACATTGTCTGGATTGTTTCTGTGAAGTTATAATACAACTTACAAAACAGCTACGAACAGCTTTTATGAGTTATGAAGTTATTTATAAAGCCACTAAAAAACAGCTAATTTTAGGCACTAAAATGGTTAATTAAAACAATTATGGCTTGGTTTAAAACTTACTACTTTAAAACCATCAAAAGTCACACAGGTATGTGACATCTTGGAATGAGGATGTTATGTTTGCTGATGTCATCAGTATATAACCCTGAGCATCTCTTGTAAGCTCTGCATAACTCAAGTACAACATGCAATCAAGAATGAATTACCTTTCATTAAACAAAGTTATGATGAAAATAAACAGATGTTTTGACATTACTTTTGATTAGTGAACATTATTAAAGATCATTTCATTGTTTTGATTCATTAACACCAACTATACAAATTAACTATCAACTGATCACTTATCAATGTAGTTGTTGGTAAAAAAGAGAAAAGAAAAGAAGACTTTTCACCACAATTTGAGCTCTTTTTGTGTGTTGACAAATTTCTGATTACAAGATACAAAACGGTGGAAGAAGAGAGGACTTAAATGTTGAACAACAGGTTAAACAACAGGTAGCTAGCTAACAAAAGCTAGCCAGCTGACAGATATCTGATGTCTGATGTCTTGTCAAGAGATTAATATGTGAACACTCTTTCAGTTCTTCCATCTCTGCTTAGAGTGATGACTAAAGAGGATCAGTAATATGGTAAAGCATCTGTTACTGGAAGTTCATGTAGTGGCTTTAAGACCTATTATTGAAAATGTTGTGAGGCAACCTGCACAGGCTGAACACACAGCTTACCTGGATCCCGTCCAGCAGTTTGCTCATGCACCAGAAGCTGTCAGCCTCAATATTCCTCAGAGCCTCTTCCTGGAGACTGGACACGTCAAAGTTTTCCACTTCCTCCTCTGGAGAAAACAAAATGAAAACGACGACAGAGCGTAAAGAATTTGCTGCTTATGGGAAGGAGACTGACAGATAAAAAGACAGTGAGACGGGCCAAAGAAAAAGAAGGGAAGTTTAAAAAAAGACAACAGGAGAAAACGGGAGAATTCAGGGGAGAGATATGGCGAGCAATGCCAGGTTCCCAGCACAGCATGGGCTCTGGCATAAGCCTGTCACCATAAACCCTGACAGGGGAACAATACAGCCATAGGTGCATGGAGAGGACTAATTCAATAGGGAGAGTAGGAGCAGGAAAGAGGTAAGTGGGTGGGTTACGAAAGATGTAAGGAAATGAACGAAGACGATGACAAATTGGAGCAAAGGTATAAAAGGGGGGATGAAGCAGTGAAGACGGTGTGGAAGGATGTAGGAAGACACTAAAAAGAGGCCTATTAGAGCAGCCTAATGATTATCATCTTTGAACAGCGGTTCAACCTTTCCCGTGGCTTCTTTGAACATTTCGAAAACATTACAGAGTTTGTGCACAAAGGACAATTTGTGCTTTTCATGTTGCAGACAGCATGAATGTATTTAACATATTTTTTCCGGAAAAAATACCCGAAAATTATCCAATTGAAGTTTTACTAGTCAAATTCATGCCAATAAGTTTGCATTTGAAAGGAGTTAGACTTTCAATCTTTTATCTTAGCTGTACGTCTATCCTAAATGTACCATTTTTAAACAGTTCAGTATTTATTGATGAATTCAGGGTTTTCACACGACCTTTGATGTAAACTCCTACTGCAGTGAGTTCAAAGGCAGCTGTGAAAAGCAAGGTGAAGGAGGTCAGGCGAGCTGAAACGCAAACAGTCTGCACATAAGTAAAGCAGAATTATGTTTGGGGATATATATTTTTAAACACACTGCAGGGCTGAACAAAAGAAACGATTCCTAAGCTGCGAGCACGCCGAGTCCCCAGTCATCTCCAGTGGGTGACTTCAACGATGGGTGTCATCAGATGTCATTAACGGCAGTAGTGTGTGACGGACTGCAGGGGCTCTGACGGGCTTCTGACAAGCCACTGACAGCCAGTGGAGAGGAGATGGGACGAGACTGATTAACAATGATCTACAGAGAGAAAGGAATGAGCGAGAGAGGGAGACAGAGAGAGGGAGAGAGAGAGAGAGAGAGAGAAAAAGAGCAAAGGCAAAGAGAGAGAGTGTGTGTGTGTGTGTGGTCATATAACCAAAACACTGGTCTACGTATTTGTGCGAGTTCCTATTAAACACTCAAATACACATACACGCAGGTCCTGCCAGCTCTGCCTGGTATCCTTGGCAACCTCAGTGGAATGTTGTCAAGGTTGTAATGAGCATGCTCCGTCTGACAGACAGACAGACAGACGGACAGGGAGCTGGCTTTGGGCCAAGGCTACAAAGCTGCTAACAACTACGCTGCATGCTCGTGGGTGTGTGTGTGTGCTGTCTCATTTGTCTTGTCTGCTTAAAGTCAGGTAAGGATGGACAGAATGTAGAGCGAGAGGCTATGCTTCCTTCATTTCAGTGAGGTCTTTCATCCCATTACATCAGGACATGTCAACGTGTCCAGTAGCACAGAAATCTAATTTTGTTCACACGGCTACCAGATCTTTAATACCAGATATGAAAGTCGTCAGAGGCTTTTTTTTTTTCTGATTAGATGACAGTACAGTTTATTTTACCCCAATACTTATAATGCAAAAAGAAAAAGAAAAAGAAAAGAAAGAAAAGAGAGAGGAGACGTACTACAGCCAGAGGGCAGACATAGCAGTCATTATTTGTGCAAACATACAGAGATATAATCGCATAAAATCCCATCTTTGGCAAGAGATCAACATAAAAGAAAGAAAGACAGAAAGTAAATCAGCAATGAGAAGTATAAACATATCGAGAGAGGAAGAGGTCACCCACTGAGGAAATGTTACCACTCCGAGACATCTGATGAGATGAGAACTCAACATTTTTCCTCAGCTTAAATTGAGGCCACGACAGAAGTCAACTACAATCAACCGGACCGGTGTTTGAGCAGCTGTTATAACAGAGCAAAAGTACGCAATTTTACATCTACAGCGATGCAAGAAACAATAACTTTAACACAAACTCTGTAAAGAGGGAACACTGCACAGACAGATGTTACTTACGGCTGGTTAATATGGCTAAGTGCCACTAATCCTAAAGTAAGTCATTTAAACAAATACATCAGAAACTTCACCTTTCTTGTGATATTTGGTTTTAAATTCCACAGAAAGAAAATCAGCAAACCTAAATGAACCAAACCCGATGACGGGGAGCCACAGAGGTGAGGATAATATATGCTGGTAGATCATCAGGGACCGCGGTTTGTAGACTAGTTTAATTTTATCAACGGAAATTATTCATGCATTGGCACTGCTTTTCAGCAGCAACAGATGGAACACCAACCATTAAAAAAGTTTGCCAGTCATTTAGCAACCGCTGTTTTGTTTTGTTTTTTTGGTCAAAGACACAAATCTATAACCAGATGACACACAACACAACACGACACAACTACAACTGCTGCTTTGAACTGCAATTTCCAGCTTAATTATTCAAGACGCTGAATTCTGAAGAAGACAGACTCTTAAATTAGGTAGCAAAGCAACCGAGACAAAGGCAAACAGACGAGACAAACACCCAGCGATAAGACTAAGGTGATATATCCCCTCATATTTCCAACATCAAACCTTATGTGTCACATTTGTTATGACTCTCAGAATTCTAAGTGCAGGCCTGTTATGTAAAAATGACACAACTGGGGAAAGCATTATGCTGGTTTTGTGCAGCTGGGACAGCACGGGGAGTGATCTCAGAACAGCAAAAACGTGCAATCTTTGTGTAAAAATGGCTGACGACGTTACAGCACAGGCATCTCCTTGGGCTGCAGCAGTTCTGAGCAGCGACGATATTAAACCTGTAGCTGAAAAGATTAATTTTGTACAGGCTCACCGGTACTTGCATGGTGCCACTGCTGATTATAACAAGCTGATGAAAGTGCCACTGCTTTAGTATTCTGAGAGTCCCTGAGTATCCCAAAATCCTCAAATCAGTCTTTGTCGTGGCTAAGGTCTATTTGTTCTGTCACAGATCCAAAAGTAGACCTCGACTCTATGAGGGGCAGCTTCAGGTAGTGTGGTGGTTGTACTGGAACTGGGCATAGTTCATCAGAATAGCAAGACCACAGAAAAGTGCAGGCAAAAAGGAAAGAGGAGCAGTGCAGCGGGAGTACACTGAGGACTCAGTGTGGTCTATCGCAGGGCTACACTGCCCCACATGGATGAATGCTTAACAGCAGCCAAACCTCAGGTCATTTAATCAGTTTTATTGTCAGGTAGTCCAGACAGCTCTTTTTGTTCAGTGTTGAAAAGATAAAAGAATCAAAGCCGTGACCTAAATGTCAGATTATTTAAAACTCTGTAGCTGCCTCACTTGATCTGCCTTCACAGTAGCAGCAGTGTGTTTTGCTAACACTGGAAATACAACACAGATGGGGGGAAAAGTGAAGAGGGGGACCATTAGGCCACCTTTAACAACTAACAGACTGTAACAGTTGACCTGTCATCAAAAGACGGTTTTGCTAATCACTTTCATAGGATCCGTGCCTCAGTGGAAATTCCTTTAAGAAACTCTCTTGGTGATTATTCCGGGAGCTTTTCCTTCACACCAAGGACCAGCTGACAATACATGTCTGGGACATGATCCGTGTCTCTGAAGAAATGCTTCACAAATAAGAGCCAGGGGAATTTCTGGAAGTTCAGGCCTCAGTGAACTTCACATCAGTGACTGAGGGTTTTGGCTGCTTTAGTCCTGTGCAAATCCTGCCTGCACAATAATCTTTTGCCAAATAGTATTCTCAAGTTCTTCAGAGGCAGAGTGTCAGCTGGTAAAAGAGCAGGTCTGACATTCACCTTGGTAGGAGATTAGAACTAGTTTGATACAGCCAACTCAATGAAACACAGTGGCAGTGTACACAGAGAAAACTGGCATTTTGTGATCAGACTGGCAGAGCAGCACAGCGCACACAGACTGCAGACTTGGCGGCCCGGCCAAGGAGCCGGCACACAAAACTGCACACGCGCAAAACAAACTTACACGACAATAAAAGTGATTACAGAGCAGTAATTGCTCTACAACTGGAGACCATTTTGTGAGGGGATAACACAAGCCACGACGGGGAGTTATTAATCCATAAAGCTGAATTACTACCTTGATGTACAAAATAACCACCTGATGGTTTTAGAATATTAAGAAATTTAAGTGAAACTGTATCCTAACGAGACTCAGTTATTGCAAAAAAGTGTTTTGTGAGGTCAGAGTAGCTTCAGTCTCAAAACACACTGACTAATGTCGATGTCAGCGATAACAGCAGAGCTTCTGGGGGAAGGCCTGGGGTGTAGCCAGTAGATAATTGGGCCAGGATTTCCTCTGGTTATCTGACCTGCAGGTAAGCAACTACTTGTGCACCTGTCAGAAGGACTAAAATCAGACTACAAATGGAAACCAGACAGCTTCAAGTGCTAAAAAGTAATCTCTACCTACAGATTTTGAATATTTATATAGTAGAAGGTCTACCATTGCTAGCTGCGACCCAATAAAATGCTGTTTAAGCCTTCTTTGGTAAAGTCTTCCACAGCAGGAACGTGGTTTGTCAGTCAGCTGAGAAGGCACAAGGCTGGAAGTGTTGGAGGCTAAGTAGCAAATAACAACCAAACCTTTGTAGACTCTAGTAGACAAAAGAGAAACTAATCAAAAATCCTAAATGAGCCCCCAGATATGCTGAAATATGATCATTATTAATCCAGTGTGGGCCACTCAGGCAAAGCCTGGCTTCAACAGCACATTTTGTACCAATTCCCCTCGAGGCTTTTATGAAATGTCACATTAGCGACGCTGACAGCTGACTATCAAAACCCGATCACTCGGTCCCAGTGAACAGCTGTGTCAAATTTCAAGGAATTCCTTAAAAAGGTGTTATGTACATAAAACACTGTCTTTTATGTGTTGACCGTTTGTTGACAGTCAACACATAAAAACATAATGTGTCGGGCCCTGGCTTTCAGCGAGGCAGAGACATAATGTTTGAAAGGAATGTGATACTCGAGCATAAAGACGCAGTTATGGCCGGACATGTTTTATTTAGTATTCTAAACTGAATGACACCCATCAACCCAAAGCTGGGCCGATGCCCACGCACATAAATCCTCTCACACAGCCTCCTAAACTCGTGCATCAGTTTCTTTTTTCTCTACTCTCCCTCGTTCTCTGAGCCTCTCGTAGCACAGACGTTTGACACCTCTTCTGTTGCTTCCCTTCCTCTCCGAGCTGTCGCCCCGACTCGCTCTTTTACCCCCTCCCAACTCTCCACCACTACTGGCCCAACAGCCAGTTTCCTGCCAGGCCCCAGGGCTCATTTCCTGTTTGTCCTGGCGCAGGGGGCAACTTGTCCAGAGAGACCAACTGCTTGGTTGCTGCCAGCTGTGAGCACTTGGCACAGCTTGGCATGCCGAGCTGGGTTACACCTCCAGAGACTGAGTGCAGGCACCTACATACGCGAACGCGTGCACGCGCGCAAGCACACACGACGCGCTCGCTCGCGCCGGTGCTGCCATCTGCCCTCTACAACTACGGGCCACAAGGTAACGTGATGTAAGATGATAAACGAGCCAGTTTAGCCTGATGTAATCACAAAGACAGTGTGTGTGCCGAGTGAGAGAGCGGCTACGTGTCCATGTAGACAGCAATTGGCAATAAAAAACAGTCCCGTTTGACAACCTTCTGCTGGTTCAGATTAATTACAAGCAAACCTGAGTTTTGTTCGGCCAAAGAGAGATAAAACCCAATTGGCTTTAATAAGATTTCAACACCCAAAGCTTACAATATCACATAAAGTGCCGCAGTCATTATTTATCATTTACAGCACTGGTTTGAGGTTCAATCTAATGAACCTAATGGTTTACAATTTGGATGCTGAATCCAAACATGTCACAATCCACTTTTCACCCTCAGAATGACACCCCAGTGACGCCGACGAAAGGCTTCGAACTAAAAAAGCCACACCTTAGCTGCAAGTTAGACTGATGATTGTTCAAAGTCCCTGCCTGTCACTGACACACACACCCCCCTCCCCCCCCCAACTGTCACTTTGGCTCTAGCAACAACAAAAAAAAACAAAAAACCCTGCGACTTCTTCTCTGTGGCACAATTAGTCTGATAACAATGTTGTTAACGAGAAGAGAACATTTTACAGAGGTGCGATTCATACTGCTAGATAATTAAGAAGAGTGTCACCCCGGAAAACCTGATAGTCTCACCTTAGTGTGAGCAAACGCACATACAGACACGCATACGCACAAAATCACCAGAGATAATAAAATTATGGCAGTGTGTGATGAGAGGATATGAAAACAGACAGCTGGAGGTGAAGGAAGAGTGAACAGGTCGAGGTGATATGAGCTGAGGTAAACAGAGGAGAGATTAATTGAATAAATTAAGTAATTTATTATAAAAAAAATTAACAAACTATGATTTTCGGGGGGTTTAGGAGGCATAGAAACTTATCTGAAGTCAATACGAAGTCATCCACTGGCTTAATTTTTTGGGTTCTTAGAAGGTACAATATTTTTTCTTCAAAGTACACTACTAAGCTTAGTGAAAGCGCTGAACTTCAGCCTCACCAATGATAAGATGAATCTACACAATCACTTAACAATGTTCTCATCTTCCCACTATCTGCACTGTAAGCCCTGTGTCCATATATCAACCAGCAGCCCCCAAAGCTCTTGGCAAGATAATCTAAGTCCTTGACATCAAATGGAATACAGCTATTAATACCATATCTGCCTATGTGTGCACACATAATGATCCACTTTGCCGGGGGCAAGACGGTGTCTTGTATGAGGAAGCTTAAAGTGTTTAACGTTGAGCAAGCGTCACATTAACTGTTTCTACTGCCGTCTCTGTACACGCTACAAACCTACAAGCCCTGCCCAATACCAGCGCTCCGCCAGCCCTGTGGCGCATTTCTATAGCACAGATGTGTGTGTGTGTGAGTCAACAGGCGCGCAGCTGGCAACATATTCCACAGTCGTGTAACCATGGTAATGCCAGAGAGATGCAACATTGGCTGGGGTGAGGTTTGTGCTTTCCGCCACAGTGTTCTAATTCCACAATAATAGCATATGGTTGGTGGTGGTGGTGTAGGTGGAGGGGTGATGGTAGTAACGGGGACAGACGATCAATAGCACAAATCATAGCTGAGGCGACACAATGGCTCCTGGTAGGGAACAATTCACACACTCTGCAAGCGTTGTTACGTGGCAGGAAATTTTATTAAGAAAGCAAAGAAAGGTTTGCCAAACAATACACATCAATTTGTCACTTAAATCACCCAGATTTGCATTGTTTTAGTGAGTTCTAGCAAATTACTGGTTGGATAATTACTATTGTTGCTGCTTAGAGGTGTAATCAACAAATTTGCACATGAAAAGTCCAATTCAGCTTGTAAAGTCAGCTTCTATTAAAGGGAAAAATATCCTGATCATTTCCCAAGGGTGACGTTTTTTGGATTTTTTTTTTTAATTCAGGAAGACTTTTTTGTGTTGTGTGGGTTTTTTAAAGGGGTAGTTCATTTAAGAGGAAGACACAGCCTAATTAAAGGCAATTTTAAGATGCACAAGACAAATTTTCACCATTTTTTAAATTTCTTACATGACTCGTTGAACTGCAATATTAGAATCTCTTGTACGTCATGCAGTAGTTTTCTTTTAAAAAAGGACTTAAAAAGTTGTCCTACTTTTCTCTTTGCTTGTTTATTCATTTATTCATTTATTTATTTATTTATATGTGCACAAAACCCATTAATAACATAAAAGGAAATGATGTCTTGTACCAGATTTAGCTATGAGGTCATTTCCATCTGCAGTTTCTGGGCAGAAAAAAAAGGTAAAATACTGTTAAAATTGATCAGCAAAAGCACAAGATAACAGACTACAATATCAAATTGCAAACTTCTAGGATTTACAGTTGTTGCTGTTTCAGACTATGATAAGTAAAACATAAACTGGTTAATCATATTTATGTCACACCAATCAGAAAAATTAAATGCTGCCCTTCCCTGAGCCACACTGAGCAGTAATTAGAGATGAGAATAATGCAACTAAAGCATTACTATATTTACACTTCATATTTATAATTATTATATTTATTATAAATTGCATGTACATTTTGGATTTGAACACATTTCAAAAGATGCAACAAGGGTATAATTACCACTGTGTTGCATCACCTGGCCTTTAACAACAGTCTGTAAGATTTTGGCAACTGAGGAGTGCTTCTGAAAGCAAAAGGTTTTTTTATTCTTGTTTGATAGAGGGATTTTAAACGCTCAACAGTTTGGGGCCAAATGTTATGTGCCAAATGTTTTTAATGGGTGCCGGTTTAGCACACAGACACTTTTCTTCTGAGGCATCCTGTTGCGGTAAGTGCAGAGCGTGGCTTAGCGCTGTCTTGCTTCATCTGGGTGGCAGCATATGTTGCTCCAAAAGGAGAATATATCATTCAGCTTTAATGCTGCCTTCACAGATGTAGAATTCACCAATACAATGTGCACTAATGCACTCTCACACCATCAGGGATGCTGGCTATGAACCTCGCACTAATAACAACCCTAATGGTCCCTTTACTCTTTAGCCCATAGCCAATTTTAAGCATTTCTATTTTTTTCTTTGCATAACAGATTTTTAATCACACTGATTTTATTACAACTTTGCTATTTGCTATTTACCCAGGCAAAACTAAATGCATGCCTTTATACCCTTGTGTTTTTTATGTTTTCAATGATGTCACACCATTTTTATTTGACCAGCTATTAACATTTTTTATTTTTTTATTATTATTTTTACATAATGTACTTTTATAACCACTGCCCTGTATCTATAAGCAGGGTACATGTAATAAGTCATACTTTTATGTAAAAAAAAAAAAAAAAAAAAAAAAAGAGTCTTTAATGTAACCAACAGGTGCAGAGAGAAAAAAAAGAATCTCTACTTCTGCTTAATTTAGGCTGCCTGCTTTTACAAACACATGAACATCACTTGATTGGATAAAATGTCCAATCCACTCAAGGCGTAGTAAATGTGCCTGCCTAATGTGTGATTTGGGAAAGTTTCATGACATGTAATTGAAGGATCAGTCCATTAAGTCATTAGTGTGTGTAATCTGTGGCCTTAGTTTAGGGGGAAAAAACAGAAGAGAAACAGACTTTCTGAGGGGCAGCAGACACAATTAAACACACAGCAACAGACACAAAGCAAAAACACCCAAAATATGTAAATGCCCCACGCTGCATAGACAAACATCGTGCTGATACACACAAGTAGGATTTAACTTAATTTTTGGGGGTGTTTGCCTCTGCACACTACCACACTGGATTTTAAAACAAAATATGTTTCGTATAATATTCACTTGTATTCACATGTCTTCAGACCTCACATTGAGATTTGCAGTGAAGATATCGAAAACACACTAGGATTCAACTCCAGATCTTGTGATTGGACAGTGAATGTCCAATCACTTTTGCACCTCTGAAAATAGATTGATCTTGATTTCTTGATTTTTTGATTTTAAATCCTCTGTATTGATGAGTAAAGAAAAAAAATATCCCCAATAAGCGGTGCCATTTCCAAACACTTACGTCCCAATCCTTTATGTGTGCACGGGTTAGTGTGCGCATGTTAAAATGCATGTATGCGTCTCCACACATGGTCATGATGCAATCGAAAACACCACGCACCAGCAGCAGCAGCATGGTAAGACGACTGTTTCAATTGCCTCCAATTGCATCAGGTCAAGCAGAATGCGTCTTTGCTGGTGACAGAATGATAAAACAGATTTTCTTTTCTTTGTCCCCCTATCACACAGCTGACACGAGAAATAGAGACTCGGCAAGATCTAAAGATTCTCAGCTAGGAGAACTTCAATTTATGGCTTTTTATAGTCAAGTAATTAAGTTAATCTAAAAATATTCAATAACCCCTGCGATTATTCACAGAAGATAAATCATTTTTTGACAGAACTATTTCTCTGGATCATTTAGGAGCTCTATTGCTTTTTATCTGGAGCGATGAGAGAATCTCTGATTATAAAGGGAAGTAAGATGAGGCCGGATGCAGATGAAAGCGCAGCTATTGATTTTCAGCTTTATATATCCTACTGTTGAACGACGACGATGGCCTGTCTGATTGCGCTGATCATTTCCAAACAGCAGGTCAAGACGTGTCACTCTCACAACATTTAGAAACATCAAATGTGGCTATTATAGAGCTTGATGAGTAACTCCCGGATACTCTTCATTCATTTCATCCATATTATATTTATATTTCTCGTCTCTACCTGCTGACTTTTTTGTGGAACAAACACAATTATCCCATTTTTTCCTGTTGTAATAATATCCTTTTACGAAATAACTCTATTAAAAAAAAATCTATAAAAACCCCCCCTCTGGTAATGAATTCAGTTTTAGTCGTGCACATACTGTTCACAAAACAAAACAAAGAAAAAAAAAGATCCAGGTCGTCCTTCAAACACAAATACTGAAAAAAAAACCCCAAAACAAAACAACAAACAAGCTGTAAGAGAAATTACTCATCATGCTAATGATATACTTACACCCCACCTCAATAAGCAAGAACCAAAGTTAAATTATCTGAAGACATCTGTAAAGCTATGCCGTTTACATTTACGCATACAAAACTTTGGCTATGCCTTGTGCTGGTCGCACGTATATTCAAACATATCTAAACAGGTGTCTGGTTGTTCAGAAGTTTATACCTGACATCCTGTAGTTTGGTTTAGACAGATTTAAAATTTTATAGAGATTTATGTGAATGGAAAACGGAACTATATCGAAACATTTTAGGCATTCCAGATTCAAGTTCCTGGACATGTGAATACTCACTTTTTAAATATAGATTCTTTTTAGGTCTTGACAGGGGGCTTTAGTCTGTAGTTTGTCTGCAAACACTTGCCCACTACTCTCCAGGCAGTAGTGAAACTGTGAAAAGTGTCACACCAAATGGAAACAGAGACAGTTTGTCCTTAAAGTTATGTTGTTTTTGCTTTGAAGGAGAACATTTCCTGTTTGCTTTGCTCTTTTCAAAGTTTTACTCCGGCTTGGAGAGTGGGAGGTTTTTGCAGCTAACTTTCAGCAACTACTCACCAACAAGCTGGGGAATACAAATCTTCCCCACATTGCCAAGTTTTCTGACTGGTCTCTAGGTCTGATACTGGGCAAGAGAAAAGGTACACTCTGGACAGGTTGATGGTGACAATCCTACTAGTCCTCCTTAAAAAAACAACAACAACTCAAAAACCCTGACCCTTTCTTTAGCTGACACATTGACGCACACAAATAACCACCTGGGCACTTCAATTTATGGCTTATATGAAAGTTCTGTATGACCACTTTAAGGGTATAAAAGTAGAAAATAAATGCAAAGTGGCAGCTATTGCCACAATCAAGTGTGGTCTTGTCTGCTAGACAAGACCACACTTAATTGAGAATGAAAGAGAGACATTTAATCAGACAGAGAAAGAGATAGAGCACCAAAAACAAATGGTTGATTCTATTTCTGCCAGTCCAAATGCTATTACCCAACCCTAGAAACATGGTGATTGTGCCCTAAACCAAATAGAGCAGTGAATACCAGGGCGATGCTCAGGCCAACAAAGCCACAAAGAGAGACAGCTTCAAGGAAAACTAAAGAGAAAGTCTCAAACCGCCCGAAGGAAAACAATGCTTATACCAAGTCAATAATCTCACCAAATGATTAAAGCAGAAGAAATTAGAGAAAGCAAAAGTAGATAAGGAACACAGCAGAAAAGACAGTGTTCCTCCTGGATGTCAGCAGCTGTACCCAGGCAATCACTAAGCAGCTCATTAGAGCTAATAACAGACGTTAATCAGAGGGAGACTTAGAACAGAAGACTCCGCCAACAGTGGCTAAACCACGGGGAGAAAGACGCCGATATTAGTTAACCGCCTACTGGCCAAGATCTACTCCACAGATTGCTCAATCTATAGACAGAAAAACAGGCAGATGGATGGATACAAAGACCGAGAGGAGGGAAGAGAAGGGGTAGGATGGAGAGGCGAGATAAGAGGAGATATCACTATGCTCAGTTGCCAAGACCTTTTGTTTATAGTTACAAAAGGTACGAATCCAACGTAGCTTTGCTTAGCTGAGTGGGGAAAACTGAAATAGGAACAATTTCTGATGGTTAAAGACAGGAGTAGAACCATCCACAACGTAAGTTATATGAACAGCTCTGCACAATAGTGAAGAAGTTGGCAAACTAATGGGACAATATGGCATGTAGCTGTAGTGTTTCAGGATTTTAGGATAAATGAATGAATGAAGGCCACAATAAGCTCTGGTTATACATTTAAATCCAATTCCATTAAGGAAGAAAATCAATAAGTATACAGATAAGTATCAATAGCAAAAAGCTGTGCTGGTGTCAATACCATTATTGAATAACACCAGGCCCTAATTAACAGTGTGTTAACCAAACAACAAATCATGTTCCAGCTTCAAATAAGTAAATGTGAGCCTCTCATTGCTTTAAGGGATTGAAGATGTCAAACATGAACTGCCAGCTTCCTGCGTTTGACGCTGACGCACCGTTGTTGCATTTCTCTCAGAGATGTAAAAGCACAAAAATGTACTGGTGCATCTCAAAAAACATATTTAGAGAGAGCAAAAAGTGAAACTTTTTTCCCAAAAGATGAGCTTTCATACATTCATCAATAATAAACTGAAATACTTCAAGCTTTCGTTTATGATCATCAAAAATCAATGTTGAATTAAAAAAATCCCAAATTATTAAAATATTTAATGTATAGTTTGAGTAAATTACTATTCGGACAATAAAAATACTGTGTATTGCCCGGGGTAATAAAGTAGATGTAACCACATACCCAAAGAAGACTGCTGACTTGACAGTTGCCTAGATGACGCCCTCCAGGAGGAGGGTAAGTCACAGAAGGTCACTGCTGAAAAGGCTGGCTGCTCACAGAGTGCTGTATGGAACCATATTAATGGAAAGTTGACTGGAGGGAAAATTGTGCAAGTAAAAAGGTGTAAAACACACAGGAATGGCCGAAGCCTTAGAAAGCTTGTCAGGCAACTTTGATCAAGACTTTCACAGAACTTCACAAGAAGTAGACTGAGGCTGGTGTCAGTCAAGAGCCACCATGCATTAGGAAAAGAGCTACAACTGTTACAGTCAAAAATATCAAGTCAATTGTGAAGCAGACACTGTCAAGGGCGCCTTAATTAGGCTGTGGAGAAAAAAATTGGACTGATGATCAGTTCTCCAATGTCCTCTTTTCAGATAAAACAAAAGTTTGTTCTTCTTTTGCAAATCAAGGTCCTAGAGTCTGAAGAGTGGAGAGGCACAGCGTGTCTTTTGTCCTTTCGTCCTCCCCTCACTCCCAACCGGTTGCGGTAGATGACCGCCCCTCTCTGAGCCTGGTTCTGGAGGTTTTTTCCTGTTAAAAGGGAGTTTTTCCTTCCCACTGTCACCAAAACGCTTGCTCATAAGGGCCTCATTTAATTGATGGGGCTTTCTCCATTTTCTCTCTATTATAGCAGGGTCTTTAACTTAAAATATGAAGCGACCTGAGGAAACTTTTGTTTGGTGCTACATAAATAAAATCGAATTGAAATTGAATTGAATAGAATGAAAGTCCAGTCTCAAGTCTCTGCAGTCTGTGATGACTCGGGTGCCATGTCATCTGCTCGTTTGGATGGTCAGCTGCAGAAAAACTTTATAGAGATTCTGAGTTCCTTTTCCACCAGGACACTGTGGGCAGCCAAAACTGCCACTAAATCGTTTGATAACTATGTCACGGTTGTGGCCGATTGGGTAGCTACGTTCATCCAATCTTAATCCCACCGAGTATTTGTAAGGTACTGTAACAAAGATGAGAAACACTTGACCGAAAAAGATGAGCTGAAGGCCACTAACAAAGCAACCTCCACAATGCCAATGGTCACCTCTGTGACACTAAAGTAGCCTCAAAAACAGTAACGTGTCCTTTGTTGATTCATATTAGATACTGGATTTCCATGATTTATGAGCCACAATTATCAAAATGAAAATTAAAAAAAAGACTTGAATATTTCTCTTCACATGTAATGAAGGCAGAATATACAAATAACAAAAACCTTTTAAGATGCACCTGTAAGTGTGTATTTCGGACGTTTTCTTTCTAATTAAATAGGAAAAAGAAAAACAAGCAAAAACATGAACTTGTATTTAACTAGATTCTTAACAGGAATAAAAACTATTTGGTGACAGTATATTCATATTGCATCCAAAGAAGCAGCGATTCAGCATCAGCATTTGGCCCTCTAATGAAAACTAATAATTATCTAATTTGTGCAAATTCATACTCTGACAAAACGAACTGCTGCAGCACTAAATACAAATGACTCATGGCCACACAAGCGAGTGACAAAACTGGTGACAACTGAACAAATCCTCTAAACTGGCACTTTACTTCTATGACTGCACATGTTGAGCCATTAATTATATAAACACTGTGCAGCACAGCATGTCCGGGTACACTGTGTCACGGCTAAAGCTACATCCACAAATAACAGATCAGAGAAGAGATATGAGGGAAGATGTGAAGAAGCAGAAGGACAAACACATGAATGAGATGCGAGATCAGGCTGAAAAGGCCAGAAAGGAACCGCTTAGCAAAAGCAACAGTAAATACTACCAGAACATATAACCTCCCAGCCTTGTAATTCGAAGACAACATAACATCTCAATATCACTCTGGAAAGAAGATATGCTCATTTGCTGACATAATTGCTTGTTTGATTCAGTTTAAGTTTCCTTCCAGTCAGACAAGCTCTTATATGTGCGGTGCTGTGTGGGTTTGTATTTAAGCCAGCTCACCTCGTCAGTCTGTGCTCTGTGTTTGTGTGTGGCGTTACACGCCTGCAGGCATTTTATCACAGCTGACTGACAGTATGTTTCCATCTTCCCAGCTTTGTCCCTGAGTGCTCCACCTAGGCAGTCCATCTGCGTGCACACACACACCCTCCACAGTGGTAGGGCTGAGGCTGTATAGGGTTTCCAGCCACATATGGACAGCAGAGCTCAGTATATAATATACTTTTAATAATAACCCACTTGTTCATTAGAAGCATTTAGCTTGCGGATAATATGCTGTGCTACCCCAACCTTGAGCCAAGAGCTAAACTGCTGAATGCGGAACACTACTTTTCTTTGCCTGGTACTCAGGTTAAACATATATAAGTCACTTAGATAACTTAAAAATGACATTGTTTGGCTTTTTTAGTATTTTATTTGTTCCTGATTAAATCGGTTTGGCTGAGATTAAAGTTATAGTTTTTACACAGCTGAATAAACGTCAAGCAGACAGCTGATTATCAGAAGTGTGAGATGCTCGAGAATATACTCCGGTGTCCTGTTATATTTTAGATAGCAAGGAGTTTATTAAACTTCACCGAAACAATCTGCAAATGTCATTAAAATTTAATAAACTATCATCTTGTCTTTATTTTTAGTTAGCACATACCTTAAACACTTAAAGCTGTAAGCTAATGATAGTTATATAAGAGCAGATTCTGCTGGTGCAATAACCTGTACGTTTTACGTCCAATGGATGCATGATCTGATTAGTCGACTAATCGCAAAAATAATCGGTGACTAGTCGACTAACAAAATAATCGTTTGTGGCAGCCCTAATGGGAACTTTATTCACATCATAAAGCAATGCCAAATGTCAAAGAAAATATGGCTGACACAAAACGATCAGACTAAATATTCAGTATATAATTCAGTAATGTCCCACCGGCAGACACCAGCTGCTCTGCATAAAAAGTCATAAACAGTATATTGTGGAGTAAAGCACACATTTCTCTCCATTTGCTTGACGCTTCGAGCTCGAAGTAGCTTCTCAGAATAAAGTGTGTATCTAGGGATCTGAGTAATCTTGATTTCTTCAAAAAAGCTGTTAAAAACACTCGTACACACTTCAGCAGGTCCTTTAGTATACAAGCATATTCCCCCTCCTCCTGTCCATTTACTTCTCAGTGGTCCTCTCTAAGTGATCATCATCATCTGTGCTGTGTAAATGTCTGCGCATTCTCTCTCTAACCCTTTATCTTAAGTAATTCACATTGCCATTTGGAGAAGAGCTCCAGCTTCTGTTGCAATAAAATGTATTCAAATATTAAAATATGCTCAACCAGTAACATTTTCGGTCTATCCTCACCATTCATTTCCTCAAGGGCCAACGCTCTCTAAAGTGCACCATCCTACTTCTACAAGGAAAACAATGTACAAAATGGTGATCTTTAAGGTCAGAACTGAAACAACTTTCTTCTGCAAAACAAAACTAGAAAAAAAAACTGTAAAAGTTCTGCTTCTTTTTTTAAAATTGCATTGTAAGAGGTGATAGCTCCTAGAGCAAATTAACCAACCACAGTGTCAATCTGTCATTTGGAAAAAAAACTTCAATTAACTGTACTGGGCGATAGCTGATAAAATCTGCTTCCAGTAGCTGTCACTTCAGCAGGCAAAACTGTGGCAGTCAGCAGCTCAAAATAGGAAACCTTCTCTAACTAGTTACGTTTACACTTTCACTGAACAATTAATATTTATATCACATCCTGATGTTGGAGATCACAAACACGGACTAGATCTCCCTGAGTACACTGTATATAAACTGTATATAAAAGATGGACAGTCACTATTACCCCCCTCCCCTCCATGTTGTTATTGTTGTTTTCTACCTTGTGCTAAGTGGCTAATTGCCAATAAAACACAAGGATTTCCCTAAAAATGAGATCCAAACTTCTTTATTTGCCAGATAATTCCATTATAAATGCTCCAACACCACAAACACAGTCAAGATCTCCAGTGCAGGTACTTAAATTTCCTCATCCTTTGTAAATCCAAGTAGCTGCACCCATTACAACCTAAAAAGGTAAAACTTCTCTACGATCTAAACCTTTCTTATTCTAAAACAGGAAGCATTTTGAGTTCATGGCAGTTGGCTTCTTTTGAAGCTACCCTCAAGTGGTTCCTCCAAGAATTCAGCTTTAAGCTTTTACATGTTGGACCAGTCTTCTGCTTGGACACTGCACAGTTAAACCATGTCATTTTCAACATGAATTGAAACTAGTCATTAAGACCCATTAATAAAGTGTTTAGAAATTATCTACTAATGAGTTTAGTAAGAGTCAATGAAAAACAAGCATAAGGCTCATATTTCATAGACTTCTATATAATCAACCCTATTTTTGGAACTAAAGGATGTGCCCGAGGGTGGCCATTAAAAAGAATGTAAACTTAAGGGTTTTAGTTTTAAAACCAAAAGGTGCATCCATTTTTTTTATATACAGTATATGGTAAATGGTAAATGGCCTGTATTTGTATAGCGCTTTTACTAGTCCCCCTAAGGACCCCAAAGCGCTTTACACACCCAGTCATCCACACATTCACACACTGGTGGAGGCAGCTACAGTTGTAGCCACAGCTGCCCTGGGGCAGACTGACAGAAGCGAGGCTGCCATATCGCGCCATCGGCCCTTCTGGCCAACACCAGTAGGCGGTAGGTGAAGTGTCTTGCCCAAGGGCACAACGACCGAGACTGTCCCAGCTGGGGCTCAAACCGGCAACCTTCCGATTACAAGGCGAACTCCCAACTCTTGAGCCACGATCGATGTATATAAAATTCCATATTCCATATTCCATAAATTCCATATAAATTTGTAAATTGTTCAGTGAAACCTGCTGTATACAAGCATACAATGAATACTCAGTACAGAGCTAATAGCTGAATTCTTTGTGAATTCCTTTCAAGTGTAAAGCACTTCCTTACCATTTTGTGCCTGCTATGACAAGTACAGTTTCAAAGCAGAGAATGGTGATGGGGTACACCAGGCCATTCATCTCTGTTGATACAAGGAAGGACTGCCCGGCTCGGCTGCTTCCTGACAGCATGGGGGCACTTTCTCAGTCGGTGATTTTTCCCTTTATGAAAATCTTGTTTTCTTGTTCTGTTGTTCATCCCTCTCTGTCATTCTCCATGTCCTCACTCTTTCTTACTCTTAAGCCTGCCAAGACACTCAGGCTGCTGTTATTTTCTACCACTTTGCCTCTATTCTAGTTCTGCTTCCTTTTCACTCACAGTTGTCAAATCCTCACCTCCCAGAATTTTAAAACACTCTACCGTTTTCTGTCTCCACGTTGCTTTCTTGGTTTCATATTTCTTTAGAGAAAATCCATACTTAGATATTGGCAGGCAGAATACATTATGGATCCACTGGTCAATCATAGCCTCTGCTCATTAGAAGAGGACCGGTCGAGCTCCTTGCTCCTGTCATGGCCCATCCTGGCCTTAATTAGATAGCTTTTATAGTCGGCAAATGGGAGAGGTGCTACTCCAGAGCAAATGGAAACGCCAAAAGCAAAGTAATGCTTGGAGAAGGAGACACTATAGACATTCCAGATCAATGTCTTTGATTGAAAAGGGGGATCTCCTAACAGTCCAATACAAAACAACTTAAGTGTGTTTTTTTCTCCTCCCACTGCATCAATAATGTAACAATTGGAACTTTTCAATTTGGATTAACAGGCAGGTGTTAATGAAAGTCGGTGACACGAAGAAAGGGAGGAGTGCTGCGAAGTTGGAGTGGTTAAGAAGTGGAGCCATCACTCTGCATTGCATCATCAAAAGGTAAATAGAGTGTATGGCAGATGAACAAGCACTGCAGTGCCAGACCAAGGCAGATGTGTGACTGGAGACACAAAAACAAAAAAACAAAAAAAATATCCAGAAAAATACAAACGAGAATGAGCTAAAATGAAAAACAAAGAGACAGTAGAACAAAAGGAAGACAAACTAACTAAACGAACATATGTGGGGGCATTGTGTGAGTGGTACAGGGTGTAACGTTGGTCTTTTTTGCTCACCTCATCCTACTACTGTGGGTTTTTGCCCAGTAGCCTACCTACACTGTGGCAGCAATCAAAGAAGACATTCCAGACAAAGACAGAAAAAGACAATGGCAATAAAATGATGTGAAAACAAGAAAGAGAACACCTCTAAAAGACTTGTTTAGAGGACAGATTATGCAGCTCGAAACAGGTCAAAGTCTTAATTACGCCCCCATCGGTGAACTGACTCACATTTGCAGATACTGGCTGTCACTCAAACTCACTCAAGGCTTTAAACGGTCGAGGCGCAGACAAACACATTTGGAGTAAGGATTCGAAAATTCAATCTGATGAAGATTTCAGGGTTTTTAGAGCGAAAACTCTGTGTGCTTTGCACTCACACTAGTGTGAGTGCAAAGGAAAAAGTAGTCCACACTGGCATTTTGCTTCAAGGTGATCAAAGTGACTTTTTCAGTGTACTCCACATTCTGTTTACAGCTTTTAGTCGTACTAATTAGGCCATCATACCATAATCAAAACTGCCAAACGACCAGCACTGTGCCACTTAAACAGACGGGAGTCATAAACGGACAGAGCTTTTCGGCGTAGATTGGATAATGCAGACACATAAAAAACACATACGTTAAGCTGTTGTTACTGCAAAATCATCATCGGGAACAGTCACTGGATAAATGCAGCACTCTGCTGCACAACTGAGCCAAAGTACAAACCCAGTTGGTCAGAAAATGTAAGGAGTGCTGTGCAGAATAAATGTCTTCTACAATTATACAATGCATGTGGGGCAGACATGAAACCAAATGGGTATCATCTCTGAACTTAAAATTGTATAACTGATGACCGTTGTGGTCACTGGCTTATTTTTTCTGCCCGAAAATGCTTGTTATTCGAGATTTGAACATGCTTACCAGCTGCACTGAGTCTGCGAAGTTTAAACTGAAATCTAGCAACCTGTGACACTGTTACTTAACTTATGGCAATATTTTTAAAACCTATCTTTTGAATGGAAGGGCAAGTGAAACATGAAAGATTAGTTAAAAATTTTAGCACGTTGATAGATTGCTGCAGGGAGTTATGTCTGCCGAGTGGAACATTGAGTTTACATCCCGGACTAGCCCCCAATATATTATGCTCTGAATCAAAGCCAACATTTAATACAAAATAAAACTGAAAAAGAAATAATCAAAGCAAATAAATATGACTAGCAGCATAAAAAAGGGCAGCACAGTGGCTAGCACTGTTGCCGCACAGAAAGAACGTCCTGAGTTTAATCCCACCATCAGTCCGGGGTCTTTCTGTGTGGAGTATGCATGTTCTCCCCGTGTTTGCGTGGGTTCCTTCCGGGTACTCCAGCTTCCTCCCACCGTCCAAAGACATGCAGCTTGTGTGGACAGGTTAATTGATTAATCCAAATTGCCCATAGGTGTGAATGCGCGGGTGAATGTGAGCGCGAATGGTTGTCTGTCTCTGTGTGTTAGCCCTGCGACAGACTGGCGACCTGTCAAGGATGTACCCCGCCTCCCGTCCTATGACAGCTGGGATAGGCTCCAGCACCCCCCGCGACCCTAAAAAGGATAAGCGGAAGCGAATGGATGTTTTCTAGAGATTAGTTAACTGAAAAAGTCCACAGGAAACAACACAAAAGCCAACGTTTCTTGAAGATTAAATGTGTATTTGCTCTAATTTTTAAGAAAAAGCAAGCTTTCCTTAGAAGTTCATATAAATGTCAATTAATTATTTGTACATAAAATATTGTTAATAATGAATAATACAAAATAATTACAACTTAAGAGAAGGAAGTTTCTGCCTTCAGCATGAATTCATGACTTCAATTGCATGGAAAGGACGGAGAGAGAGAGAGGAAGGGGTAAAGCAGCATAAAAGAAAACAGAAGAAGAGATGGCAAAAGGAGACGACAGCCAGAGAGTGCAAGAGCACAGACAGCATGAGAGAATCTCACTTTCTACCCCTTCACAAAGGAGCAAAATTAGGCCCACTGCATGAAAGAGCCAAACCTCTCTCTTCTTTGTCTATCCCTCTCCCTCTCTCTGCGTCAGAAAACAAGAGCACCTAACAACAACAACACAGCGCATCAACCCATCATGTAAGATGCCAGCCAGGCACGTTTGAAGGTTTGTTGGCTGTGTATGTTATTCAAGGCTCATCAGCGCATGGAGATACACAGGAACAAAGCATGGGGTTATGCTTTGAAGATCTGACAACAGTCTGAATCGCCCAAAGAGAAGAGGAGAGAGGAAAAACATGCAGAAAGAAGTAGGGATAGAGGAATAAAGAAGAAGAAAATGACAGCGAAAGAAAAGGTAGAGGAAACAAACAAAAAAAACAGGTGAAAAACTTTATAAAGAACAGTGGAAAAAGTAAAAGAGAAGAGAGGCTACGTCAAAGAAAGTAGCTCATTTGCATAACAGCATTGGCACAAGCCGTAAGAAGGGATGGCAAATATGTAGATGCAGTTTCATAGTGAGTTCTTCTAAATATGTCTTATTTGTAAGATATCTCAACTGTTTTCAGCTTCAATATAGCAATAAAGTTTTATCTTAACCCTTTAAAACCGGTGGGAGGGGGCATGCTCTGTTTTGCGTAACTATTTTTAAATCCCGGTAGCTCTGCAACCACGTAAGCTAGCGCAATAATTTTTTTTGCATATGAAACCAGAGGAGTTGTACTTACATCTTATGCCATCAGCTTGTCCAAGGTCACAGTTTCCTTCCACATATAGCTTTGCAAAAACTGCATAAAAAGCGCTTGCAGCAACAAAAACATAATATTTCATAAACACGCTTTGCCGATCCGATCAGCTGTTCATAACACTTCCTACGTTGGAATAGACGTCAGCGCAAACTTTTGCATGTCCGCCATTACCTGCCCGAAACCGGAAGTGACGTCATTTTCGCGGAAATGTAGTTTTTTGGGGTTTTTTTACCATATAGCCTCATGAGCTTATACTGGTGTTTTTAAAAGTTATCTTTGACTTTATGACTTTCTGTGTCGTTTCTGGGATGCTTAGGACTCATATTGCACTGCTGGAAATAGTTTATTTTGATGCATATGCTGCTTTTTTGCAAATTTGCATTATAATATTTATTTTCGTTTTTCCTGCAGTATATAAAAATTGGTGTATTTCAAAAATAAAACTATGAAGACACTCAAAATAAATTTCCTGTGGTGGGAAACTATTTTGTGCAACTTTTTTGTATTTACAGTTTTGAGGGATAAGCCTCTTAAATTTCTCTAACTAGAAATATATGTTAAAAAAGCAAAAACGATTTTCAATTTTTTTGTAGTTTATTGCACTTTTTTGCAATTTATGTAATTACTATGCACTTAATGCATACATATTATTAAAATCTGGGCTATAATGGTTGTATTGATGTATAGCAACTTGAAATGCTCCCAAAAATGGCTCTACAGCATGTAAAAATATAATATAAGCTCTGGCGGACTTGGTTCTATGGTAGGTCTTAAAGGGTTAATGACGCTTATGCTTTATAGATATGTGACTTCAACATCCGTGTCATTTTGGAGGTTGTAGTAAAAGCACTAGACGCACTCCAGCACTGGAAGTTGTTATATTGTTGTTACTTTTGTTAAAAATGGTGTTTCTAGCAGATTTTAAAATGACAGTAAATTTGCTGTGTGTAGTGTTGTGTCGAAAGTAGTACACAGAAGCAATTGGGTTTTGTGGGATGCATGGATTCTAGGAAGCAGCAAGAACTGCACACATAAGGGGAAGGATTTCTCTTTGTAGGAGTCTCTCGACAAACTAGTACGTAGAGCTTATTATAAATGTAAAACAAACAAGAACACAAAAGAAAAGGAGGCAAAATGGTTTTTAAAAATTGGTCACGTTTCTCAATAAAGAAAAAAACCTCAAAACTCTCAGCAGGTGGTTGAAGGTGGCTTGGCTTTCCTCTCCCATGTTCTGTTCACCTGATGCGTGTGCAAAACATCTGTTTTAAATTCAGAATGTTCAGCTTGAATAAAAAGAGCTGCAGAATGAGGAAGAAAGGTGACTTACAGTGGGGCAAAAAAGTATTTAGTCAGCCACCGATTGTGCAAGTTCCCCCACTTAAAATGATGACAGAGGTCAGTAATTTGCACCAGAGGTACACTTCAACTGTGAGAGACAGAATGTGAAAAAAAAATCCATGAATTCACATGGTAGGATTTGTAAAGAATTTATTCGTAAATCAGGGTGGAAAATAAGTATTTGGTCAATAACAAAAATACAACTCAATACTTTGTAACATAACCTTTGTTGGCAATAACAGAGGTCAAACGTTTACTATAGGTCTTTACCAGGTTTGCACACACAGTAGCTGGTATTTTGGCCCATTCCTCCATGCAGATCTTCTCAAGAGCAGTGATGTTTTGGGGCTGTCGCCGAGCAACACGGACTTTCAACTCCCGCCACAGATTTTCTATGGGGTTGAGGTCTGGAGACTGGCTAGGCCACTCCAGGACTTTCAAATGCTTCTTACGGAGCCACTCCTTTGTTGCCCGGGCGGTGTGTTTTGGATCATTGTCATGTTGGAAGACCCAGCCTCGTTTCATCTTCAAAGTTCTCACTGATGGAAGGAGGTTTTGGCTCAAAATCTCACGATACTTGGCCCCATTCATTCTGTCCTTAACACGGATCAGTCGTCCTGTCCCCTTGGCAGAAAAACAGCCCCATAGCATGATGTTTCCACCCCCATGCTTCACAGTAGGTATGGTGTTCTTGGGATGCAACTCAGTATTCTTCTTCCTCCAAACACGACGAGTTGAGTTTATACCAAAAAGTTCTACTTTGGTTTCATCTGACAACATGACATTCTCCCAATCCTCTGCTGTATCATCCATGTGCTCTCTGGCAAACTTCAGACGGGCCTGGACATGCACTGGCTTCAGCAGCGGAACACGTGTGGCACTGTGGGATTTGATTCCCTGCCGTTGTAGTGTGTTACTGATGGTGACCTTTGTTACTTTGGTCCCAGCTCTCTGCAGGTCATTCACCAGGTCCCCCCGTGTGGTTCTGGGATCTTTGCTCACCGTTCTCATGATCATTTTGACCCCACGGGATGAGATCTTGCGTGGAGCCCCAGATCGAGGGAGATTATCAGTGGTCTTGTATGTCTTCCATTTTCTGATGATTGCTCCCACAGTTGATTTTTTCACACCAAGCTGCTTGCCTATTGTAGATTCACTCTTCCCAGTCTGGTGCAGGTCTACAATTCTTTTCCTGGTGTCCTTCGAAAGCTCTTTGGTCTTGGCCATGGCAGAGTTTGGAGTCTGACTGGTTGAGGCTGTGGACAGGTGTCTTTTATACAGATGATGAGGTCAAACAGGTGCCATTCATACAGGTAACGAGTGGGGGACAGAAAAGCTTCTTACAGAAGACGTTACAGGTCTGTGAGAGCCAGGGATTTTCCTTGTTTGAGGTGACCAAATACTTATTTTCCACCCTGATTTACGAATAAATTCTTTACAAATCCTACCATGTGAATTCATGGATTTTTTTTTCACATTCTGTCTCTCACAGTTGAAGTGTACCTCTGGTGCAAATTACTGACCTCTGTCATCATTTTAAGTGGGGGAACTTGCACAATCGGTGGCTGACTAAATACTTTTTTGCCCCACTGTAAGTAATTTTGAAATACTCACACCAAACCACCTGGCACCAACAGCCATGCCGTTCAGAAACTGATTCTCTAAAGGGATTTTACCAAAGAATCATCAATTGGATTTATACAGAGAATGTTCCAACAATGAGAGCGAGCAGCAATTCTTCGGGTGAAAGTGCCTTGTCCATGTCAGAGGACAATGGCCAGATTGCTTTAAACTGACACGAAGGCAACAGTGAGCATCTCTGCATGCACAACACAGAAGACCACACCACAAGCTGAGGATTCATGTAGTTCATGTAGGCTCACCAGAATTTAACAACAAATGATTGGAAAAATGCTGCCTATCCTAATGATTCTTGTTTTCTCCTGCAAAATTCAGATGGTAGCGACAATATTTGATGTAAACAACATGAAAGCATGGATCCATCATGCCTTGCATTAATGGTTCAGGCTGATCGTCATATTTCATTGGCACATTTTAGATCCCTTAGTCCCAGCTCTCAACGCCACAGAGCTTAGTGTAGCCTGAGTACTGAGTGACGATCGTGTGCATCCCTTTATGAACACAGTGTACCCATCATCTAATGGCTGCTGCCAAAAGGATAAAACACCATGTCAAAAAGCTCAAATGATCTCAAACTGCTTTCTTGATCATTACAATGAGTTCACTGTGCTCAAGTGGTCTCCTCAGTCACCAGATCTCAATCCAACAGAACATCTTTGGGATGTGGTGGCATAGCAGGTTTGCATCAGAGATGTGCAGCCAGCAAATCTGCAGCAACTATGTGATGCTGTCATGCCAATATGGACCCAAAATGTTTCGAGCAGGGGAGCAAGCCAGAAATGGCGAGCTTTATCTAATAAAGTGGTTGGTTGGTAAATTGCAGAAAATGAATGGGAAATGTAAAATAAAGCATCATTCCTCGTGAATACTGTCAAATGCTCTAAATGTAGATGGATTTGCTTGAATTCACTCATAATTAATCTCACAAAAATCATGTTGCAACTCTAATTGATTCATTTAACATCGCCACATTCAACATAAAGAAGGTACGAGCAACGTATTTCTGCAACCCAAAAAGGAGCTCACTCGATGAAAGGAACCCTCCATGATGGTGATATCAAAGATCTCTAAACTGTAAATTATGCTGTCTATAGCAGATTTCAGGTTAACCAAATACTTTAAAACACAGTAAATCTGTGACCACTACAAGGTTATATGTGGAGCTTCTCTCTCGTCCAGAGGGAGTGCATACTGCAGGATTTCCTCTCAGCAAAGGAAGTGCATTCAGGATCGGAAAATCCAAATTAAAGAGATTTTTGAGCACTCTTCTTGGGGAGAAATGTTCCCCTAACTACAACTGAAAGGAAGCAATTTTAGTATCCACTATAGGAGCAGGGTTCAGCCTTCAGAGTAAAATCTAATCGGATATGGAAAGTTCTCTGTCTGAAGAAAAGATGGAAAACAGGAAAAAAATATCACCTCTGCAGCAACCTCCCTTGATGCATTTCATTACGCTCAGGCAAGCTTAATTCCACTTAGTTCGAATTTGCCTGTTTAGGCATAATCATTGCAGTCTTTTAGTGTCTCTGCTGAAACTGCAGGAAAAAAAAAAGTGTTTCTTAGGATGTTAACAAGGTCGTCGTACATATAAAAACATTCTCTTTTCAGAATGTTTTTTCTTTCTGAAACTATAACGCTATTAAACCTGCCTCATTATCATGTAAGATTAAAACGACAGGTAAAATTACAATATGATGGACATTTTAAGACCCTTTCCATCAAAATAACAGCAAGAACGTCTGCAGTGCTGGTGGGAAGTAAACTGTTGTTGTATATTATATTAGCTTCCCTGTAACATATCAGTAAGTATTGTTTTACAACTGTAGCTGCCAACACTTTCTTGTAATTTAACAATAACTTGTTAAATTGCACGGTGGTTAGCACTGTTGCCGCACAGCAAGAAGGTCCTGAGTTCAATTCCACCATTAGGCTGGGGTCTTTCTCTCCCCCGTGTTTCCTCCGGCTACTCCGGCTTCCTCCCACAGTCCAAAGACATGCAGTTTGTGGGGATAATCCAAATTGCCCATAGGTGTGAATTCGCTAGTGAATGTGAGCGCGAATGGTTGTCTGTCTCTGTGTGTTTGCCCTGTGACAGACTGGCGACCTGTCCAGGGTGTACCCCGCCTCTCGCCCTATGACAGCTGGGATAGGCTCCAGCAACCCCCGCAACCCTGAAAAGGATAAGCGGAAGCGAATGGATGGATGGTTTGTTAAATTGTTAGCTACCCCTCACCCAAACCCACAGGATGGACCCCAACAACAGACTGTTCTCTCTGTTGAGGTCAGGAAAGCGATTCCGCTCCCTGAAGACCAACACAGAGAGACTGAGGAGGAGCTTCTTCCCGCAGGCGATACGGTCTCTCAATCACACCACCACATAGTACTGACCCACACATATAGTTCTTACACACACACTGGACATTCTGGACATTGTTTTCACTTCATCACTTAAACCACTTTAAGCATATTTGCACTGCACAAGACACTATATAATGTGGATTGCACAACACTGGACATTATATTCCTCATTTCCAGTTAATATTTGTACAGCTGCTGTTATTGTGTGTATATATATATTTATATTTATATTTCTTCATACATTCTTATATATTTCTATATTGTGTATTTTGCTGTACAGTTATTTTATTTTCAACTTTAATTTATATATTTTATCTTATTCTTCCCAGTTAAATTTACCCTTCATTCTAATTTGTGTTGTACAGTTATCTCATTCTTAACTTAATTTTTATATTTTATTTTATTTTATTTATTCCTTCCTGGTTAAATTTACCCTTTTTTATTTTCACATTTATTTCCTATCTTATTCATGGCCTTCTCTTTTTTTCTTTAGGTCACGAGCAGTTGTCCAAGCATTTCACTGCATATCGTACTGTGTATGACTGTGTATGTGACAAATAAAAATTTGAATTTGAATTTGGTCCTGCTGGGGTTTGTTCCTGTTAAAAGGGAGTTTTTCCTTCCCAATGTCTCCAAGTCCTCCAAGTCCTAATGGTTCTAATTGTCAAGGGTCAAGGATTTATCCTTGCAGGGTCTTTACCTTACAATATAATGCGACTGTATGCAACTCTGGTTATGAATTGGTGCTATATAAATAAAGATGATTTGAGTTAAATTCACAGTGTACATACAGTGCAGTGCAATTTTCAAGTAGTTCAAACATTTAAAAAATAAATCAATAAATACAAAATAAAATGTATATCCCACTTGTACTGGCAATGAAATTTCTTGCAACTGCTTCCACCCTTCTCATGTTGAGGATCTGAAGCAGTGTTTATACTGTCAGAAGAGCTAAGTGTGAAAGTAAAATAAAGCCTTCATCTACACAAATGTGGCACAACTTAAACGCTCACAGCGGGAGGGCCCTGGGAAAAACAGCGCGGTGCACACACACATATACACGCCTACACGTGTCGAGCTCTCTCACACACATACTGTACAGTCTAATTCCTAAGTGTTAACCAGAATGCTTTGATAGCTGGAGCTTAAAAGCACATTCGAAACACAAACTGTAACCAAGTGTGTGTCTGGATGAAAGCAGAAAAGAAAGAGGGATTGAAAAGAGGGGCGAGAAGAGAGCACACAGGTGCAGGAGGAGCTCTTTGGACACAGAGTTGTGAAAAGAGAAACGGCCTCAAGGGTCCCGGGGTTGATTTCCTGTGACCTGTGGTGATGAACCGGCGTGTAACCCCTGACTCTCGCCAGCTACAAAAGGTGCCACTCTGCACTGTGGAGAGTGGCACTTTCAGCACCAGGGTACCAGAAAGAGATGAGCGATCCTTACTTCAAAAGAATATCACACAAAAGATTAGGGAGTTTTAAAGTGAAAGTTAAGGGGGAGAAAAAAAGGGGGGGGGGGTGCCACTCACCAATATATTCAAAGACGAAAACGACGAAGAATGGTGTGACCAGGTCGTTGATGCCTTGCACGTAGCCGCTAGCGGGATGCCGGATGGCCCAGATAAACAGGATCCGCTCAAAAATCTTAAGACATACAAACATACACAGAGACAGAGTACCAATGCCATGAAAAGAGAAGAAAAAGATTCAATCCAACACTCTAATAACAACATAGTCGTAGATATTTTTAACACAATGATTGACAACATTTCAGACATTAAGCTGGTTGAAATTAGAGATTTAAATCATTAAAGCATACATGTCAGAAAGCGAGTGAGGTGTGGAAAAAAAGCATAGGAATCATTTCAGGCGTGCTAAGCTGGTAAAGAAGAAAAGTTGGGCTCATGTCATGGGAAGCAGGTTTCAACTCTGCCACATTAGCTGATCATCTACTTGGAATACTGTTTAAACCCATCTCTTGAAAAACTAAAGGTAGCCTGGGGACTTTTGATCACTTGTAGCATATCTTTTTCCTTTTTTAAGTGGGCTTTGTTTGGTTTCTTTTACAAAAGCATAATCCAGCAGATCTACAGGTGGTCATGCACATACACTCCATATTAATTATGGATGTAGCATCCAGTTCTGAAAAGTGAGTCAGACTCATAATTGTCAACCTAAATTCATTTCCAATGCCCAGCAAAGGGGGTTGGGGGTTGGGGGTGGGGGGTGACACGTTCCTGATGAGTTTATGATCTGGATCATTAGTTTCTAGTCTCATCTGATACAAAACGATGTTCATTTTGTAGCTAATGGTCCAATTTAGAAAAAGACAATAACGCGATGTCTGCTTTAAGATGCATTCAGTTCAATTCAATTTTATTTATACGGCGCCAAATCACAACAACAGTCACTCCAAGGCACTTTATATTGCAAGGTAGACCTACAATAACACATACAGAGAAAATCCAATCATATGACCTCCTATGAGCAAGCACTTTGGTGACAGTGGGAAGGAAAAACTCCCTTTTAAGAGGAAGAAACCTCCAGCAGAACCAGGTTCAGAGAGGGGCGGAACCCAGCAGATTACTGTCATCTGTTTTTCAGTCACATCCGCCCCTCCCTCGTTCAGGTGCAACGAAAGTCACTCAACCTCAGCTGTCAGCTGGTCAGTTTTTGGCTAAATGGTTTAATTTTATTTTATTTTATTTAGAAAGAGGGATAATACATATTAATGAACATTTTAACAAATGTAAATATGCCAGATTGTAGCCTTGGGCTAATTTCCATCTGCAGTGTTCGGCTTTAGGCCCCAGTTATTTTGTTTGCTACCTAATTAGCGAAAGGACAAAAGATGCACCTCATTAGCCAAGCTAGTTAGATAGCACTATAGTCAGCTGACAGAGTCACATAGTTTAACGTAGAGCTTGAGCGATACTGAATTTTTGAGGCCGATACCAATAACAACACTTGGAGATGTCCACCTGAATCTGCTTAGATCAATTGGTTATGTTTTTGGCAATTGAAAAACAAACGTGTTGCCAACAGTGAAAACACCAACACTGCTTTGGCGGACAAACTATGTGACATCAAAACTCGTAAAATGGCCATAGGGTGTTTCTACCCCCTCTTCTCTACTGCCAATGCCAATACACCAACAATTAGCAATTATATAATATCGGCCTGCCAATACATCCACAGTTAATATGAACCATTTCTTTGGCTCTCCATCATCACTGAGCAACACCTCAGTTTTTAGCTCCTCAGCTGTATTTCTTGTTCTTAAAAAACTCACTTTGAACTTTGTTCTCTAATTCTGGTGTTGGTTTCCTCCCTCCTCACTTTGTCTCTGTCTCTTCCTCTTCCCCTTTGAGTCAGTCTCCTCCATCTCCTTCTCTTTCCCTTCTTTTCAACTTTTTTTTTTTTTTTGCAAGGCAAACACTTCCATCTTTGTTATGGGTGGCAGTTTAATACTGTCAGCCCCAGTGAATTAGAAGAGGCTTGATGTTTAGCTTGGTTTTTTTTCTGTTGTGCAAATGGATTTCCCTCCAAAATACGAAGACAGAAACACATTTTTCTTACACCTTGATGTACCGCACCCATCAAGCCCTCATGTTTTGGTGACCATGTCAGGTTTCTGTCACTTTCTAAATAACCTCATACCTCATTGTTTTATGGTATATAACATGGTCATGGTAATGGGTTTTTTGTTTGTGATTTTACTGGGAAGTGTCTCCACAAAACCCTCGCCTTTTTATTTAAAGTAATTCCATCATTGCTAAGACAGTAGAAGAGAATGGTAAGCTCTCCCTGGCTTTCTCCTCCACACCTCACACCACCTCTTTCCCTATCAAAGCTGCATCCATCAAACACAGGAGAGGTGCTGGTGAGAGCAAGGGGAGTGGGTAATGGGACTTTCTTTTCATGCAGCCTCAAAAGCCGACATGCATATTTCACATTGGCAACCGCTTTGAGTGAACTCATGCACACAAAAACTACCCGGTCCACACCCGTTTTACTGTGAGGACAAAGACTCTAAACTCTGTATGTTTGTCTGTGGCATCATTTGGATATGAAAGCGAGAGAAAGCGCAGCTGCAACTGAATATTTTCTTCAAGAGAAGATAACATTAACTTCATTTGGAGAAGTCCAGTTTAACTTCAGATTCTCCAAATAATAGAGGCTATTTTTTGGGGGGGGTCACAAAATCAGCTTTTCTGTCTCCTTTGTCAAAAAACTATTGTTCAATTCCATTAGCTCCAGTCCCTCAAGACCCAGATAAGGATAATCTCCAGAGATAAAAAAGAAATTGTTACAAGAAAGGTGTCAACTCAAGAAAATGTTCATTGATGTCTGGTCCAGATTTTGGGGAAAAAGGCCCGTCCTACATTCAAAATATTAGTCTATTAAATATCCTACAATAACTATACGAGTCGCTTACATCATACCTATTTGTTATGCAAAGACTAAAATTAAAAAAGCTTGTGGTATAAGGCTCATACTGTGCTGAGTGATAAATCCTGCTCTTTTAGCCTGTAATCACAAATTGTATGCAAAACAACACATTCGGATCTTGTAATTGCTGATTATCAACATCTCCTGGAGACAATATTGTACTCCAAAACAAGAAAAACTCCAACGCTTTAGATACCACTTAGGAAATCACTGCAGAATTGCTTCAATATCCCTCTCTCCCTGAAATGGAACAGACTGTTGACTGCCTTCCATCTTGACTAAATCTCCGGAGCCCCAGAGACAAACAAGTGAATGAAATGAAGCAGAGGTGATTTTCAGGTGGCACCGCAGCAAGCATAACCATATAAAAAAAAGGGAGGGGGGCCTTGGGAGTCTGTTGCATACCAAAATATATGAGGAGCACACTGCTTGAATATTTCAGTGTGTGCTGGTGGCTTTTATTTAGCACGTAAGCGGGAAGAGCTGATGTGTGGGGATGAGAGGGAGAAAAACATGGGATCTGGGAGAGGGGAAATGGAGGTAAAGGGAAAAATACAAACATCAGATGAAGTAATAGTGCATACTGTAGATAAGATACTTGGTAGAAAACAAGCACCCAGCCTCCTCCTTGTCTGATCTCATTTCCATGCTAAGCTCCCTGCTTACAGCCTCGACATGTATCCTGTACAAAACAGGGGCAATGGGAGGTGGCACTGCCTGGGGCAACGTGCGTATGTATTCAAGTGTTTGCACATATTATAGGTCTGTGCACTCCTGAATGACAGCAACCCTCGTCATTTTCTTTCGCTTACAGGTACAAGAGAAAGTTTGGAATTAACATAAGTTTTCGTGTAAGTCACAGCAGTCTGACTAAACAAAATACACAATCTGATTTTTGCATTAGCAGTCACGTGCAGTGGAGGCCAGATAGGAGAAGCACCTCGTGCCACCTCTTTCAGCAGTAAACAAATGCAACAGGAGGCTTTTAGAAACGCTTTTTCCTGCAGGAGTGTTTCAGTGCATCCACCTTTCTTTGGATAACCGAGCAGCCTTCTTGATTTGACCATTCCAAGACATTACCTTTCGTCTTTTCTAAGTTTAATCTACTTATCTACTATGTAAAGCCTGAAAAAATTCTGAATTCATTATTCCCCTACTGACTGCAAAGCATCCAGATCTCGAGGCAGGACAGCAGACCCAAACCATGATGCTCCCTCCACCATGTTTCACTGTGTGGATAAAAGTTTTGGTATTGGTGTGAAATATTTTGACTTATTTTTGGCGTTTTGTTCTATTTTTTAACACAACATTGCACATTGTGGCATAAGATCATTGTTCTACGTCTGTCCTATAGGTATGAAGAAGTTAATTACCTCTCAAAATTTGTTTAGCACCAGACTTCAGATATGTGAAAAAGGAAAAACACACTCTTTGTAAGCATTCTGGCATCAGTCACCATGATAATTAAAGCAAAGGTATTTGGCTGAGGTAGAGAAAAATGAGGCATAACCATTGGGGAATTTGGGATTTTAAACATTTTACGGACATAAGTAACCATAAGTTGCTAAAGTATATTATTGGCATGATTACTGTTTTTACTACACATATGAATAAAATGGTAAAAAAGTTAATTAACCATAAAAGTGTTGATGTTGCAGGGTTTATCCACCAGAGGGCACTCTGCAATTTCCCTGTTGGCAACATCCCTGTTAAGAACGCCACAATTATAACAACCAGATGATCCCCGCACTGTCGGGTAGATCGTAAATGAGGAAATAAGAAACTACTCTTAACAAATGTTAGGAAAATCTGCTTATGTTTGTGTCTAAAAGAACAAAAAATTGGCTGAGATATCGGACTTTTAAATCAAAATATCAATCCTATCAGTTGGATTGATACAACAACAACAAAAAAAAAACCAACCTACACATGACATGATTTCTTTTCTCGTAACCTTGTATGTTATTCTGCTGATAACTGTCCCTTTATGTTCCCCAGCTATAGCAACAGCTGAATTTAGCGTGTTACAAAAATATTATGACCTCAGCAGTGTAGTCAGATGAGGTGCTGAAATGCAGAAAACAGAGTTTCAAACACTTTAATACATACTAAGACTTATTTTTAACAAAAGTCAAGACATTACTAGACTCTTTAATGACCTGCGGCCAACTTGACTCTTGTGAAACATTAAGTGGTCTTTTGCAAAATAAAAATAAATAAATAATAATAATAATAAACATTGCGACCCATCATTTCTTTCTTGAAGATCCGTGTTTTCCTTTGTGCTACTTTTCCATGAACAAAGGTTTGAGTAACTTACAGAGATTTCTGCTTGCATTTTGCTGTTACCTTTGGATCCTTATGTTTTCTTTAAATTTACAGACTTTGTTCTTGGTGTGATTCCAAGCTTTAGGACAGAGGTTCTGTTAACTTTTTCTAGTCTGCATTGTGATTGATTACTTCATGTGTTCAATGAAGATCAACCACATTTTCACCTAAATGCAGAAATCCCACTATGTTGTAGGGATATCTGAGTGTGTATGTGCGTGCTTCCTCGCACCTTTGTGCAGGTATACACACAAAGCAGCTCGGAGCCCTGGGCACCTCATTAGCCTCCACCTCATTATGGAGTTTTCTATCTGTGTTTTCACTTCTCTGCTTCTCAAGCCAGTGGTTCTACTCATGACAGGCCATCCCTGAAGCACTAGAATAATAGGATAAGCTTAACCCAATATAAATGAATGGAATCAGGTTAATGTCCATGTTAAGTTGCACTGGGATGCTGCACTGATAGTCCCTCAGACCAGTGGAGTAACTTCTTACAAGAATTTCATAGCTAAAAGAATGTTGACAGCTAAAAGACCACTAACCATACAATGAGTAGATAGTTAAAAGTTTCAAGCCATAACCTGGCTTATAGTTTCTCACACAGCCCCGACCCTATTCTGGCTTTACACTTCATGTTTATTGAAGTGTGACATTCTGACAATCAGATTTTAAATGTCTTCATTGATATAACTATTAAATTACATGTGAAATCACTATTGTCAAGAAAAACCACTGATTTGTGGTTACGACAACTTTGTCACTTTGTGTAACTTATGAGTGTTAACACATTACTTCTGAGCCAATTAAACCATCTGCACACATTTAATACAAATTACCTAGTAAGCCAAAAATCTATTAATTAAAACTGTATTTTTTTAAGGTAAAATCAGTATTGATTATTGTAGGTTCTTCGAAAGCATCTCAAGGTGACTATTGTTGTGATTTGTAGCTATATAAACATAACTCAATTCAGGTGAATTGAACTAATAGAGTGTAATGACAGGTTGGAAAAGTTGTTTTTTAATGAACATTACAAAAAAAATCCAATACACAGTATATGTAGACTTAAAGTGATACTAAGTAGCTACAATCTGCATTTACCCATCAACAGAGAAACTGAGCAAACCTGATCTGAGTGAAATCAGCTGATATTAACTTTATACGTATGATAAAATATGCAAAAGCGCAGCAGCTCTGTGTGAGAAACAAATGCCTTTAAAGTATTTTTTAAGCATTTCTACTGATCACCATGAGAAAAAGGTGCTTATGAGTTTTCCTAGCTTTTAACCATATTGTCCAATGTGCACAACTGTGACTAATAGTTCAATGTTTCAAACATAATGCTCAAGATGTTTTGAAGAAAATGACTTCTTATATCGGCCATAACAGAGCACCCAACTGTAATAAGAAATGCTTCAGTAGAACTAACGAAGCACAACAAAAAGATATGAAACTGCCAACCATGCAGAGTGAAAGTTAAAAGGGATCTAATCCCATGCATGTAATTATTAAAATCACGTGTGTTCTTCGCTTGAGCAGCTGTGTATGTGCCCCATGCCAAATCATGCAGTGCTTAAGCAAAGGTCTTCCCGTTTTACACTCGCAGGCAGATAGAAAAACATTAAGTAAATAAATCAAGATACTCGAGTTGAGACGGTACTTTTACTCTAACACTCAACTACTCTTCACAGTTTGTGCCCCATTTTTTCGACCTATATCGTTTTAATTATTGTCATGTTTTTCCCCTCTTTGTAAGCCATCTCACATGTTCTGTTTTTAAGGTGTCCAACATCATCAGTGCCTCTGATTCCAGGACCAAATCTGCCTAAAAGCAGAAAAGGGGAAAACCCTGCTAGGTGAGGTGGTGTGTGTGCAGCTGGAGGGGTCTCACCTCTTGAACAGAAGCTTGTTGAAAGAGAGGAATAAGAGGATTAGTTCTCGGTATGTCAATGTGAATCTGCAGAGAGAAGGAGAGAAAAAAAAAAGACAAACACTGAAGCAACGGGCAGGTTAGCACAGATTTGGCCATTACAGACAGTGACAGGAACGGAGAGCGAGAGGAACAGTTAGTGGATTGGTGTCTTTGATTGAAGTCGGACTGGGGTTTCAGTTTTCTGAAATGGATAGCAGCTGTGGTCTTGAATGCAGCACTGCTTATGAGTGCCCTTGCATGCTGAGATGCCTCTATGATAATATGTGCTTGCATCAATGTGTGTGTGTGTGCGTTTATGCATGTACGAGACCACATTTACACCATTTCAGAGTGTTTACCCCGCAGACGACCGATACGACAGGCGGACAGATTCATCAGAAGGGAGCCAGGCGGATGCAGGGCGGCAGCTGGAGCCAAGCCAACTGAAATAGCCCGGTCTGTTTGTAAGAGTGCGCGGCTGGTTACGGGACTGGCCATTGGGCCTACATCCAGTCCACCTTACCTCTGTCACCTTTGGCTGCAGCACCAAAGATTCAGGACTCATCCTAGGAATGTCTATGTGGATCTGACAGCAACATGGGAGAGAATGTGTTAGACACACACGGACACACACACATAAACACAAACACACACAATATAAACGTCCTCCACATGTACTTTCAGAAAAGTTTCAGACTTTTTCAGGCGTTATAAAGAAATGACAAAGGACATAAAGTGGAGTTATTACACTCACACCCAGTTCTATATTATATGTTGGAATGTATAGGGTAGCTTTGCATGATTACTTATAATCCTTATTTGTCTTATAGTGTACCGTGGTGTAGCTCGTCAGTTCATCAACTGTTTTCAACAAGCTACTCTAGCTAGTGGCTAGTGCAGGGGTGGGCAACTCCAGGCCTCGAGGGCCGGTGTCCCTGCAGGTTTTAGATGTTTCCTTGAACCAACACAGCTAATTTAAATGGCTAAATTAGCTCCTCAACATGTCTTGAAGTTCTCCAGAGGCCTGGTAATGAACTGATCATGTGATTCAGGTGTGTTGACCCAAGGTGAGATCTAAAACCTGCAGGACACCGGCCCTCGAGGCCTGGAATTGCCCACCCCTGGGCTAGTGGCTGCCCCTCACAAACAGAAGGTTTGAGCAAAAGATGGGTGGGGCCAAATAATTTACACATCTTCTGTCTTGATAGCATACATAGTCAAGAGCAGTAATAGGAAGAACTTTGAGCATTTGGCTCACAGGGATGACTTCCACATATAGTGATGTTTCTACATCGCGCGAGGACGTTTTTAGAGGTCTGGCTTGTCTCTTTGTTGGTACGTTTCCAGAATTACTTAATGTAATAAACAGATTTGCATTAAAAATATCTAATGTGGAGCGTGGCCCATCCCATCAGACCCCAATGAAAAAAAACACCGAGGGAACAGTTTACCCTGCCCGGGATAGGGTTACCGGGGCCCCGCCCTGGAGCCAGGCCCGGGGAGGGTGCCCGAGGGCGAGCGTCTGGTGGCCGGGCCTTAGTCCATGGGGCCCGGCCGGGCACAGCCCGAAGAGGCGACATGGGCCCATCCTCCCGCAGGCCCACCACCCGCAGGAGGCGCCATAGGGGTCGGGTGCATTGTGTGCCGGGTGGCGGCCAGGAGCGGAGGCCCTGGCGGACTGACCCCCGGCTGCCAAGACTGGCAATAGGGACATGGAATGTCACCTCTCTGGTGGGGAAGGAGCCTGAGTTAGTGCGTGAGGTTGAGAGGTACCGGCTAGATATAGTCGGGCTCACCTCTACGCACGGCTTGGGCTCTGGAACCAGTCTCCTGGAGAGGGGCTGGACTCTGTCTCAGTCTGGAGTTGCCCCTGGTGAGAGGCGGCGGGCTGGGGTGGGTATTCTAATATCCCCTCGGCTTGCTGCCGGTACGTTGGGGTTTTTCCCGGTGGACGAGAGGGTTTGTTCCCTGCGCCTTAGGGTTGGGGAACGGGTCCTGACTGTCATCTGCGCTTATGCGCCGAGTGGCAGTTCGGAGTACCCAGCCTTCTTAGAGTCCCTGGGGGGGGTGCTGGAAGGTGCTCCACCTGGAGACTCTGTTGTCCTGCTGGGAGACTTCAATGCTCACGTGGGTAACGACAGCGAGACCTGGAGGGGCGTGATTGGGAGGAACGGCCTCCCTGATCTGAACCCGAGCGGTGCTTTGTTATTGGACTTCTGTGCTAATCACAGTTTGGCCATAACGAACACCTTGTTCGAACATAAGAGTGTCCATAAGTGCACGTGGCACCAGGACGCTCTAGGCCGTAGGTCGATGATCGATTTTGTAATCGTATCACCAGACCTGCAACCATATGTTCTGGACACTCGGGTAAAGAGAGGAGCTGAGCTGTCAACTGATCACCACCTGGTGGTGAGTTGGATCAGGTGGCGGGGGAGGACGCTGGACAGACCTGGTGCACCTAAACGCGTAGTGAGGGTGTGCTGGGAACGACTAGCAGAGGCCCCAGTCCGCGAGATCTTCAACTCACACCTCCGGCAGAGCTTCAACAGCATTCCGAGGGAGGCGGGGGACATCGAGTCCGAATGGACCATGTTCAGCGCCTCCATTGCCGAAGCTGCTGCATTGAGCTGCGGCCGCAAGGTGGTTGGTGCCTGCCGTGGTGGTAATCCCCGAACCAAATGGTGGACACCAGAGGTGAAGGGAGCCACCAGGCTGAAGAAGGAGTCCTATCGGGCTTGGTTAGCCTGTGGGACTCCGGAGGCAGCCGACAGGTATCGACAGGCCAAGCGGAATGCGGCTCGGGCAGTGGCTGAAGCAAAAACTCGGGTGTGGGAGGAGTTCGGAGAGGCCATGGAAAAAGACTTTCGGACTGCCTCGAAGAGGTTCTGGCAAACCGTCAGGCGTCTCAGGAGGGGAAAGCGGTGCTCTACATAGTATAGTGCTGGCGGAGCGCTGCTGACGTCGACTGAGAAAATTGTCAGGCGGTGGAAGGAATACTTCGAGGACCTCCTTAATCCCACTGACGCGTCTTCCGAGGAGGAAGCAGAGTCTGGGGATGAGGGGAATGACCCGCCAATTTCTGGGGGCGAGGTCACTGAGGTAGTTAAACAACTCCTTGGTGGCAGAGCCCCTGGTGTTGATGAGGTCCGCCCCGAGTTCCTGAAGGCTCTGGACGTTGTAGGGCTGTCCTGGCTGACACGCCTCTGCAATGTTGCATGGAGATCAGGGGCAGTACCCGTGGATTGGCAGACCGGGGTGGTGGTCCCCATCTTTAAGAAGGGGGACCGGAGGGTGTGTTCCAACTACAGGGGGATCACACTCCTCAGCCTCCCCGGGAAAGTCTATGCCAGGGTGCTGGAAAGGAGAGTTCGTCCGCTAGTCGAACCTCTGATGCAGGAGGAACAATGCGGTTTTCGTCCTGGTCGCGGAACACTGGACCAGCTCTTCATCCTCTCGAGGATACTTGAGGGTGCATGGGAGTTTGCCCAACCAGTCTACATGTGTTTTGTGGACTTGGAGAAGGCATTCGACCGTGTCCCTCGGGGTGTCCTGTGGGAGGTGTTGCGGGAGTATGGGGTGTCTGGCCCATTGCTACGGGCCATTCGATCCCTATACAACCGTTGCAAGAGCTTGGTTCGCATTGCCGGCAATAAGTCGAACTCGTTCCCGGTGGGTGATGGGCTCCGCCAGGGCTGCCCTTTGTCACCGGTTCTGTTCATAATTTTTATGGACAGGATTTCTAGGCGCAGCCAAGTGGCGGAGGGCTTTCGCTTTGGTGGCCTCAGGATCTCATCTCTGATCTTTGCGGATGATGTGGTTCTGTTGGCTTCATCGGGTGAGGGCCTCCAGCTCGCACTGGAGCGGTTCGCAGCCGAGTGTGAAGCAGCGGGAATGAGGATCAGCACCTCCAAATCTGAGGCCATGGTTCTCAGCCGGAAAAGGGTGGAGTGCCCACTCCGGGTCGGGGATGAGGTCCTGCCCCAAGTGGAGGAGTTCAAGTATCTCGGGGTCTTGTTCGTGAGTGATGGGAGAAGGGAGCCGGAGATCGACAGACGGATTGGGGCTGCGGCTGCAGTAATGCAGACGCTGCACCGGTCCGTCGTGGTGAAGAGGGAGCTGAGTGTAAAAGCGAAGCTCTCAATTTACCGGTCGATCTACGTCCCTACCCTCACCTATGGCCACGAGCTGTGGGTAGTGACCGAAAGGACGAGATCGCGGATACAAGCGGCGGAAATGAGCTTCCTCCGAAGGGTGGCTGGCCTCTCCCTTAGAGATAGGGTGAGAAGTTCGGCTATCCGGGAGGGGCTCAGAGTAGAGCCGCTGCTCCTCCACATCGAAAGGAGCCAGCTGAGGTGGTTTGGGCATCTGACAAGGATGCCCCCTGGGCGCCTCCTGGGTGAGGTGTTCCAGGCATGTCCCACCGGGAGGAGGCCCCGGGGCAGACCCAGGACACGCTGGAGAGATTATATCTCTCGGCTGGCCTGGGAACGCCTTGGTGTTCCCCCGGATGAGCTGGAGGAGGTGGCTGGGGAGAGGGAGGTCTGGGCCTCTTTGCTTAGGCTGCTGCCCCCGCGACCCGGCCCCGGATAAAGCGGATGAAGATGGATGGATGGATGGATGGAGCGTGGCCCATCTGGATCTGAATCCAGATGGACTGGCACATGCATGCGTCCCTCTGCAACAAAGCCACACTACTAACGACAGAGCCACCAAAACTTACTACAAACCAATACTAAATCCACCTGGATTTAATGACTGAGCTGAAACAAGGTATGGAAGGAATTCTCATCTCTTGTTTGAAGCTTTGGTCATGTTTAATATGAGAGTGCACCATTTTCATAGAATATATGACAGAAAATAAGCTAAAAGTATATCAAGGCCACTTTAAAATGGGAAGTTGTGGTATTTCCTCGTCGTGCTTCATGGTCATATTCATGGTCTCTTTGAGAATATAATAATTCTCTATGTAAGTTCAGCTCACTGTTTTAAAATTGTATTTTGACATTTGACATTTGACATTTTGTAATTGATAAGGCCATCGTAAATGAAGGGTCGGTATTTTCATCCTCTAGTGGTCCAAATATTTTTAATGCACCAGAAATAAACCAACAAAATGCCATCTCCACACAACACTCTTCTCTGCTTGCTTGAAAAATAACAAAAAAAAAAGACCAAAGCTAGATTTTTTTTTAGATCACTTTCTCCTGGGGAAGAATGAAACTGCTGCAGTACATCAAAAGGGTTCAAGCTGGGACATCCGTATGCACACGTACATACACACACACACACACACACACACACACACTGTGTGGGCAAGTTACAAGGAACATAAACAAAAATATAAAAGAGACAAAAGAACAACCTCGAAACAGACGGACATTCAGAATGGATGATGGACACACAAACACAAGGATGACATGTAAAAGAATTGAGTGGAGCCCTGTGTGATATCCCTTAAAATTAATGACATACTTGAACAGTAGACCCACTTTCTCTTTACAAAATAAAGACTACACAGACTTACTATATTAATAATTACAGGCCACAGAGTAGAAACTCAGTGAAGCAAACGAACCTCCTAGTGTTCCTTCTTCTTGTGTTTTTGGCAGCGTGATTTGGATCGCCATCACGCTGCAGTATTTCTCATGTTGTCAGCCAGTATTTTGGTAAATTCACAGGCATTGATGGTCCCATCTATAAATGTCATCTCGCTTTTGCACTCAACTAGCTCCAAATCATCACACCCCTGCGCTCTCTGTGCTTCACTGTCGGGACGATGCATTCACTGTAGTGGTCCTGCTGAACCGCGCGTGAGCCAAAATTAATTTCCTCTTTGTGCTTCTTTTACACCGTTTTCTTTTCTTTTTTAAGTTCTTCAAACAGGCTGACATTACAAACTGTCCTTTACACTGTCTGAGCTACCACAGAAACACTCTTTCCATGGATAAACCCTGAGCCAAATCTGAAGTACTTGCTCAAACTTAAGGTCCGAGCCCCTTTGCAGCTATGTATCTAACCCACATTCGGTGCTCGAATTCTGGCCTGCCTACATGCAAATACATCTGCACAGTGACGCGGTGCCCACCTCATAACAGACTGTTGAAAACCTTTAGAAATATTTCAAAAAACAAATTAAATATGGATAATTAAATATGATGTCTTTTCCTATGCCCGATACTTTCAGTAGCTGTCTTATTTCTGCAAAGTTTACCGACTGCAGTTTATTGCAGTATTTTGCTACATTAAACACTAACAGCTGGGAAACTTGCAGATGTTTTGTTGAAGCCTTTATGTGGACCAAATTGCATGTAAGACAGACTTTTGGGATATACAACATTACCTGGGATGTTATTTTGTGGATTAAATTAAACCATGTCATTAAACTGCATATGCCTGACCCTCGGTGTGATCCCCATTTCCTGGCGTGAACCTTAGTAAAATTGAGTCTGACACTCGTGCTATACCTTTTGATTACTTCTGCAGCCGTCTCATTTCGACTCATTTAGGGTTGGTCACTGATATTCCTGTATCCTTTACATGTGGGAGAATTCACACAATAAATGCATTTTTAGCTCCTCGGGCAGTTCTTCTCCACGTGGAGCTATGATGCAGACACGTAGATTCAACATGAAGAAAGTTCTTGATCACTTCAGTTTATTTTAAGTCTTTGCTTTTTTAGCAAAACTGTGATTAACATGGGTATTTAATTTTGCTGAACTGAGTTTCTACTTTGGGGGTCTTTGTTTACACTGTATTGTTTTTGACTCTTCATAAGAGGAAATGATCTACTTAAAAAATGCAGTTATTTAGAGATTGCACAGTTTCAAATGATGTCAAATGAACACGTCTGTGCAGCAGAGAATATGCATTCTCATCTCAAACACTGCACTTTACACACTGTGCATATAGCACCACTTTGTTTTCTATTACATACAGTAAGCTACTTTTTATCTCATTTTATTTTACTTCTGTACTTATTTCATCCAGTCTTATTTACAGTAAGCAAAACCGCACAGGGGCGTCTTCCGATCTGTTGAGTACTATATGTAAACACACATACAACCACGTAAATATGTATAAACAAAAAAAAAAAAAAATCAAAAAAGAAAAGAAAGAAAATTACAGAAACCCAATACAAACCCACCATCCTGCGCAACATGAATGCCAAAGTAACATATGTACAAACACACATAATCAGGCACACAGCAAAAATAAATAAACAAACAAACAAACTAGAAATCACTGCAGCACAAGTAGAATCTGGCAGAAAAAGGAGGCTTCAAGACACAATCCAAACAATCATCAAAACAAAGTATGCCAGCTTCCTGGCACGGTGCAGAGGAGATCAATGGGAAATTGGACAGAATGTGAGAAATGTGTGTTTTTGCTATCGACAGTTCACTTTGATGTTCCTTATCGGCTCAAAATGAATGGGAAGTAGTCGAGTGTAAGAACGAGGGGATGGTGGGTGTGTGTGTGTGTGGTGGTGGTGGTGGGGGGTAAAAACAGATATTTTCAGAACCAAACAGAATACTGTTAATTTCAGTATCTCTCTGAAGCCGCTCGTCTCTGGTCTGTGACACAGACACACACAGACGAACAAACAATCAGACGAGTACATGAGGGAGAAGGACGAGAGAACAAAAGAACACAAGCAAGGGGGGAAAAATGCAATAAAGATCACATTTTTGCCAAATAACTAGTGGCAGTAATCCTGACTGCAGGGCCAAATTCTGTAAAAAGGCACTCTACACACACACGCACACATATATACACAAACAAACAAACGTTTACACTGTTTGTGTCCTAAATTCATGAGCTAATACATTGGCAACAGGAGGATGCTCTTGTAATTGGAAAGAGGACTCTTTCTGGAGACTTTCATTCATTCTGTCCCTCGAGTTGGGGGATTCAGAAAGCTATAGGCATACGAGATGTGTGCGCTCGTGTATATGCATGTACCTGTCTGTATGTGTCTTGATGATGCTCATCATTGCGAGAGTCGTAGTATTGCTGGATGAAGCCGAAATATTCTTGCCTCTTCCTCTGTAGAACACTCTCCCTCCTCTCTGCGTTGGCTGGCAGGTAACCCTGATAGACAGAGAGTGAGAAACAAAGAACATCACCCATTTAAATGTTGATATAAGTCACACTGTAGACAGTTCTTCATATATTCTTGCTTTTGGATCCGAGTCAATTCAGTAAGAGTTCAGTTTTGAAGTAAAGTTACAGCTGAAAAAAACGCTGTATTTTAATTCACTTTCTTGCAGACAGCTCAAAGAGAAGATTGATACTACTTTCATGCCTGTGTATTATTGATGAAGCTGAGGCCTGGAGCTGGTTAGCTTAGCTTGAAAAGAACCTATTTGGCTCATTTTCAACTCCAAACTTTTAACTTTGACTTGACTTGAGTGGCTTTGCATAATTCACACTTCAAGATAATCCCAATTTTTCTTATTCTGGGCTTCGGTTCAGCTACCTTTTAGAGCTGCTCTCGCTTTGAGTCATGTTCTTCTCATTGGCTGTCTCTCACAAACAGTAGGTTTGAACAGCAGGTTGGCGGGCCTGTTGTACAGCAAGGATAGTCTATGCCTGAGAACATATATTACAGATATCAACTGTTTATTAACGCATAAAGATCCAGGAGTAGAAAAACAACCCATGTGACAGTACGCTTTATTAGGTACACCAGCTCAAATGCTCATTAATATCTAATAAGCTAATTACAAGTAATGCTCTTCTGCCAAGGTAAGCAGAGGAAATGAAAATTTAAGCAGCAGAAGACCACACTGGATGCCACTGCTGTCAACTGACAACAGGAAACTGAAGCTACCTTCCACACGGGCTCAACAAAATTGATTGATTGATTGATTGATTGGTAATTTATTTCAACATGTGAACAATATACAAGTACATTTAGAAAAGAAAATAAGTAAGAAAAAAAATACTGTACAAATTACATACAAAAAAAAATATTAATTTACATGTTGAAAGGGAGTGGGAAGAAGTAAACACTTATTTAATCCCACCCCTTTGCCATAAATTATCAGTTAATATTTAGTCAGCTTCCTTACTGATATAATTTGTAATAAAAACAGTGAACAGATTTCTGATATACTATATACTATAATATCACATCATGAGTTGTTTTTTTGTTATTGTTGTTTTTTTGTTTGTTTTTTTAATAGAGACATTCACTTAATTTAAATATTTTCATTTTCTTTATAGTTCGAGAAGATCATATTTTTATAACTCTTTTTGAACAGTTTTATGTTTGGACGTTGCTTTAATTCCATATTCAGACTGTTCCATAGTTTCACTCCATGAACAGAAACACAAAAGGCTCTTCTTGTAGTACGTACCTTCATTGTTTTGAAGTTACAAAAACCCCTTAAATTATAACTTCCTTCTTTCAAAAAAAACATACTCTGAATATTACCTGGCAGTTCTTTATTTTTTGCTTTGAATAGAATTTGTGCTGTTTGGAATTTCACTAGATCGTCAATTTTCAATATTTCAGACTGTAAAAATAGTGAGTTTGTATGTTCCCTGTAACCTGCATTGTGGATGATTCGAATTGCTTTTTTTTTTTTTGAAGAGTAAAAAGTGAATGTAATGTGGTTTTATAGTTATTGCCCCAGACCTCTGCACAATAGCTTAAGTATGGTGAAACCAGTGAACAGTATAGAATATGAAGTGAATACCTGTTTTGCCTTGTTTACTATTGCAATGCTACGTGATACTTTGGAATGAATATATCTTACGTGAGCTCTCCAGTTAAGTTTTTCATCTATTATTACCCCCCAGAAATTTATTTTCACTGACTCTTTCCATATCAACACCATTTATTTGAATCTTTGCATTTGTATTTAAACTACTATTTCCAAATAACATAAGTTTAGATTTATTCAAATTTAATGATAATTTATTTTTATCAAGCCAGAACTTGACTTTACTTATTTCATTAGTCAACAGAAGATTGGAAAAACACTGAGTGGTAAGTCGACACTCTTATTCACAAAATATTAACAAACAGAGGATTGGATTTAAATGTTAACGCTGGCCAGAGCTTCACATTTGCCAGATACTCATCTAACTATTACTACGGGCGTGAATTCTACTATTAGCTCAAAATGCTAACTCATTTTGACGCTCACCATGCCTCTTGTAGGATTAGTAGTGAGTAACCAATTCACCTGTCTTTTTCTAATACATGCAAACATGCTTGTCGATTTCACATGGGATTCATTAATTGAGCATATATTCAAGGAGGCCATCTTTCCAGTGTTTAAAAACACACAATGGTTTTAGGTTTCCCATCTCAGTACTATTTGTTTCTGTTTGTACCATTTAATGAGCTTTTCTTTTAAAGCTTGCTCTCAAAAAAACTTGCTTTGAGGTTTTTTTGAGCCAAGTTCAATCACAACCCAGACTCCACCACCTGGGACTACATGGTTTGTAAATGATACACTTCACTTTGCAAAGAAAACTTTCTTCTTCCTGCCCAAACGCTTTCTGCTTCTTCAGGGAGTTACCTTAAAATGGGTATTTGTGCGCGTGTGGAGCGGGGTGTTTGTCAGACGGCATATGTGAGCATGCATTTGTGAAAGACTGTATCCTGGTTATGTGGTCAGGCTTATGCAATGAGGAGAAAGTCAGCCCTAAAACGAACAAAAAAAAAATACATCTATTAAAAGTGAGAGCTGGGGCTAGGCGTTCTGAAATATTCAGAGAGTTACAATCTTCAAAACTGAACTCAAACATGACTTCAGGCCCTGAAAACTACTTCCCGTGAGAAAAAGCTGGTTCATCTAGCTGTGAAACATTCAAAGGGTCCCTTTTTATTTTAAAATGACATCTATGAATGAACCATTTTTGCCATTTTTCCTCTGAAGAGCTTTGATTATGACAACGGACAAAACGACTGCCTGTTATCAACCGCCTGTTAGATGACAACTAAGCAATCTCAGAGACTGAATAACGTCCATCCGCTGCAGGTAAAAGCCCCGAAAGAAATATAATAAATGCGCCTTCAGGTTTTGTATTGTGCTTCTTTTGTTGTGTCTGCCTGTTCTTTCTGTGCCTTTGTGGGTTTATGCAAGCTATGTTAGGTTAACTGGTGACTGTTAGTGTGAATGTGAGCGTGAATGGTTGGTCTGTCTCTATATGTTAGCCCTGTGACAGACTGGTGTACTGGCTACGGGATATACTCCGCCTCTACCTCTATGTCACCTCTCACACTGCAGGTCTTAATGCTCAATTCCAATTTTTTGATCAAATCCGATTTTTTTGTCTGCTCGTTCACACTACAAATAAAATGCGACAGCAAACGCGCTCCAGTGTGAACGCTCAAAGCGCAAAAGAAGATGTCACACACAACGCGCTCTGTTTAGACCCAGAGCAAACAGTATTGTTTGACAGATGGCCTTAATACAAAGACTTCCAACTTTACGTTTCCCAATTTTTGCTTTAAGTTATTTTGTTATTTACATAATAATGTAAATAACCTAATAATGATCCTTATTGCTGTTTTAGAGGAGCGCTGCTTCAAAGGATAGCTGCAGATTTCTGTCAGAATCGGTAGATTATACAGTACAAATAAAATGTTCACGTTGTCTTCCCAACAGTTTCACTAACATCTACACTGGATGGCCAGGAAGCGTTCGCGATGTCTTCTCGGTCGCTTCTCCAGTGCTGATAATTGGCGTTTGTCCTGAGTTAGTGACGTAAAAGACGGATTTAATGCGACATGACCGTTCAAACAGCAGTCGCTTTCTAAAACATCGGATATGTATCGGATTCAGTACCACATACGAAAGTGACCCAGATCGGATTTGAAAATATCGGATTTGTGCCGTTCACACTGTCAGACCATGATCGGATATGGGTCGCATAGGGTCAAAAAAAATCGGATTTGATGCGCTTTCGCCTGCAGTGTGAACGTAGCCTTAGACACCCAGGCTCCAGCCGAACCTTGACCCTGAATTAGACAAACGGTCAAGAAAATGAATGAACGAATGAAATCTTGACTGTAACTCAGATGTAGTCACTGCAGTGTTGCCCACCAGTTTCTTCCATGTTCCTATCAGTCTAAATGAGTCTTTGCAAAGAGCGCAACTGGAGGAGACTCAACTCAGCTGACAGCCAGAGGTGATTGTATTTTGGTTATATTCCTATAGAACAAGGAAAGCAGCTCAGTGCAGAAGTAATAATTGAATGTGAATTTCCACCTATGTAGACAACAACAGATTTATCAGAGTCAACTGTTGAATAATCAGAAACCAATCGTATCTAATTGCCAATTCGACCCCATTCCATCACAGACCCACTCCGTCTTATGGCAACATTTAAGGCAGGATTTAGAGCATGTTGTTATGCTTGACAATCTCATTTTGCAGCAAATAAATACATAAAATGACTGGCCAGGCTGTTAGTACAGTTAAAACTATAATATTTGTCACATAAATAACAAAGGCAAGGGCTTCCAGTCAGCCATGCTCCTAATAACGCAGAACTTTGTTAGCGTTTAACCAAAAATCCTGCTCAGCTACAGACTGAAACTGTTCTTACAGCAGGCTGTAAACATGATTATTTCTACTGTAGAGTTGGGCACTCTAACATCAGGTCTGTGGGGGCTGAGCCTCAGTGGGCCACTAGAAGCACTCGAGTTTTCTGTGAGTGATGAGTTTGTTTCTTCGTGACCACTAAGTCAGCATATCTCACTAAAGAAGACCACGATGTGTTACTAAATGATCCTGAAAGCTAGCAAGTGGATTTTTGCCCTTATATTGTTACACTGACGTGGCTGCGGCTCAGGTGGTCGAGTGAATGGATGAATGAGTGAATTAGCGACCCACTGTAAAGCCCTTTGTGGGACAGATAAGGTTAAAAGGTTCCATACGAGTGCAGAGCACTTAGCATTTAAGTACAGACCATATGCTGCTCCCATAGGTCAGGACTAAAACTCCCTACATAAATCTTACAAAGATGTCTTTCCTGTAAATATTTCAGCAAACAGCTGCTCTCGTGCACGGATTTGTCATCACTTCCAATTAAAATGAGCATATTTGGCTGCTGATCACACACAAGTTAGAGCAACTGTGTCTTGGACTGGCTTTAGTGGAATCCCCATCAAATTAAATTCATCTACCTGCTCCAAGAGAGTCGGAAAATCAGAACAGGCGTTAAAACGCGGGTGTTCACTGTGTGTTCGTCATCAATGTGTGTGTCTGTCTGTGATGCTGTTGTCATTCGTTTCAGGAAGCGGGAAGCCATTTTTTGGAAATATGCGGGCAAGCAGACAGAAACGCACACAAACCATCAATTTTAAGCAACTGTCTACAAGACAGTCAATAAGTGTAGTGACAAAAGTTTCTCTTTCATTTGTTTTCTGTTCAATCCTACAAAGACAAGGCCCCGAGAGAAGTCTGCAGAGTCTAGAGGATTGTCTGCAGCACAACAACAACTTTGCCTGCAGAAAGCTGAACACACACACCTGGCAAGCACAAACACTGAGAACAGTTAAACTTAGTTGTAAAATATATTATAGAACAGTTATATTATAATGTGAACATATATATGCGCACACACTCTTAAATCAGAAACATTCTTCTCACGTGTTTCTCGTGACCTGTGACATTTTAAATTCCCTGCAGCAACATAAATCCAGTGAAGTACTGCCCTGCTTCTTACTCATCCACCCGACTGTCAATGCTCAGTCGGTGCTGCCACTCATCCAGACAGTCACATTTGTGCCAACATGACCCCCACCCCACCCAACCCAGATCCCTGACAACACACACACACATGGTCTCTGCCAACATGTCCATGCGTCACATGTTGAAACTGCTCCACATGCAAACGCACACACTTGTATACACACAAACACAAATCAGTACAGGGCAGCTACAAAGCAATGGGCTCAGACATTAGGTGCGCTCTGCCAAATGAGGGACAGCGTGTGTGTCTGTGTGTGTGTGTGTGTGTGTGTGTGTTGAAGGTTAATGGACAGCTTAGTGGAGGTCAATCACACTGCAGCTGTATTACTGCTCGATAGGAGAGCAGGACACACACATGGGAGGATTTGACAAATATAGAGGAGACCCGAACACGACCACACACGTATTGTAAAATGAAATCACAGTGACAATTACGAATTCACATGACCAGTTAAAAGATATCTGCCATCTGACCTAAATGATAAGCATCTCCGTCTCCAATTACGAAGGCACTGTGCAAAAAAGAAACAAAACACAGTGCTAACACAAGTGATGGATTAGTGTTTTGTCTACACATAACGTAAAACTTAGCAAACAACCAGCAGCCAGGTCTTATACAGCAGCGGTCCCCAAGCCGCGGGCCACAGACCCGTACCTGTCCGTGGGTCATTTGGCACTGGGCCGCGAGTTGCGGCTCGGGTGTGATATTTATGGTTTTTAGGGTCCATCCATTCGCTTCCGCATATCCGCTTCAGGGTCGTGGCGAGCGCTGGAGCCTATCCCAGCTGTCATAGGGCAAGAGGCAGGGTACACCCTGGACAGGCTGCCAGTCTATTGCAGGGCTGACACATAGAGATTCACTCCCGTATTCACACCTATGGGCAATTTAGATTAATCAATTAACCTATCCTCACAGGCTGCATGTCTTTGGACGGTGGGAGGAAGCCGGAGTACCCGGAGGGAACCCACGCAAACACGGGGAGAACATGCAAACTCCACAGCAGTGCTAACCACCGTGTCACCGTGCTCCCCTTTCAAACTTATTGTTTGTTTGTTTTTTATTGTTTTTATCGTTAACTCTGTTTCCCTGGGTCTTTTCCTGTGTTATGAATAAATCTTGTATTTATCTATGAAAATATTGTTGGACATAAACTGGTCCGTGGTGCAAAAAAGGTTGAGGACCGCTGTTATAGACTGATGACAAGTTTAGTTCAAATTGCCATCAATATGTACGGAGAAGAGGTCCAATAAGTGCGTTTCTAGAGCCATCTGTCAAACATGGTGGATCTGTGGTGGTTTGGGACTGCATTTCAGCCAGTGGTGGTGGGAATCTTATCAAAATTGACAGAATTATGAACAACATACAAAAAAAACCACACAGTGGAACACCATCAGTCATGGATTGGCCTCCCCAGAGCCTGCACCTCGACACTGTTAAAGCAGTGTGGGATCATGTTGACAGAGAACAGAACAAAAGGCAGAAACATCCTTTGAATCTCCTTCAAGAAGCCCGGAGAACAAGAAAGCTTGTCTGAGAGTTCCGGCTGCGTATTTCCATTTATGTCTGCAAAATTAATCACTGCACCAATTTGTAATTTCCCCAAAGTAAAGAAACAAATAAATGACCAAAGCCTTTTGCACCATCCTGTAAATGTTTTAGAGTTAGTTGAAGGAAAGGGATGCAGACAGCACAAGCAGCTCGCCTTCTTTTAGAAAGCAGAAAACTCAAGAGCACTTATGCTCGAGTCTGACAAATATTTTATTTAATTTGTGATCTACTTGTTGTTGTTTTTTCTTGTTTGTTTGTTTGTTTTTAAAGGAGATTTTAAGAAGACAGACGGGAGACTGACAGCGAGGCATAAATGCACGAGAGCTCTACATGTCCTGCCAGTGGTGCAAAATGTAGCTCCTGCCTCTGTTAATCAGTGTACATAAACCTCATCTCTTCCTCTCTTCATTCTTAATGCATCAATCTACTCTTCCTCCCGTGGATCCTCCACTTCAGTAAACTCTGTCTTCCAAAAAAAAAAGACCAGGGGAAATATGCTTGGGGAATCCATTTGGGGAATTTAAATGAAATTGTTGGAGGGTTTTTTACACCAAGTCTCCTCTCTAAATTGATTTCTACTTAGAATGAGCACATTATTCTAGAAGGAGACCAAAATAAACTGTCCCACTGCAGGCATGCCCGAAGTTGAACAAACAAAACTTTACTTTCTGTGTTTAAATGCTTGTTTTTCTGCATGTCCACATTTTTCTATAAACACAATGTGAGTTTTTCAGTGCTTCGTGGCAACATCTGAGGAATTTGGAAACCTCCAACTGAAAAATCAGTGTAATACACTGACTCACTGCCTATCAACTACAGATATCAAACCCTTCAATCATCAGGGATTCAATATTCTACTGATCCAAAATTCTACTGCATGATATTCATTATTAATTACCTACAAAATCCTTTCCTCACATCTCTTTATTAACCTCTGACTGATGGAAGATTTGCTGTTGGAGGACAAATGCAATTGAGTTTGTCGTGATACTACGCTACGTGAGCACCAATAGTGCATTATAGTGTAATGAGGACAAGTACTGGTGTACATTCCCTGCAAACACAAACGCAGACAGCACAGGGCAAAAAAACTTTTGCTATATAACCGTTGAGCCACAGCCTGATGTTTTACAGGGCTTGTACTGCAGCTCCAGCAGACATGTGCTCCACTCTTTCAGTGACAGGAAGTTCCAAACAAGCAACATGGAAGGTAAGACTGATGACAGCCCAGCAGGTTCTGCAGGACTTTGACCTAAAAAAAAAAATAGATGGCAGTATGTAGGCTGTGTCACAGTCAGCTGGCATTTAACCATTTATGCTGTGTAAACACAAATGCAAAATTTATGGGTAATATTAACATCGTCCCATAGATTTATAGCATGTTATAAAGGAAATTAGTCCCCAAGAACATTGCTGCCACAGATGTGGTACTTCTGCTACTGAACCAGAACCTTTGGAGCCTGATGCCTGTAGACAGAAGAGTCATGAATCCTGTCATTGCTTCATAAAATTGAGATCTTTGGAGTTTAGAGGTTAGACCTTCGAGCCATATCCAAGCAGTTTTTGTAGACCATAAGTCCATAATGCCATTGCAACTGGCACATGATCAGTTTGTAACAATGCTTAGGTGGGTCACACGTGACAAAGTACCAGCCACAAATGTGTCTACTAGTACCTACTCGGCTCGGTTAGCTTCAGTTTTAGCTGTTTTCCATAACATTTGAGTGCCACCTTAATGTGGGTGGGGTTGTTGTAGCAACGTGGCATGAAGGTTTCTTGACATCATTTGTATGTGACACACACACACACAACACAAGCGCCAAGCCACCATGGTATGGTGTTTCATGGCATGAAAACGTCTGCACCTCATGGTTGATTTGTATGTGTACGTTTTCCTTGTTGCCAGGTTTCTCATGACTTATCCAGCAACGTCACTCCCTGACAAATCAGAAGCATGCAGTCTGTTGATGTCACATTTTTGGCTAGACTCCGCTTGCTAGGAGCCCCAAGTCAAATAGGTACTAAAAAGTCCTGGTACCAGGTCCTACCACCTAATGGAAAATCCTAAAAAATTAGTGGAGTTGAGTCAATTCGAGTACTAGTGGAAAAGAGGCAAAAGATTTCCTGCATTATAGTAAGATGAGATTATTGATGTTTAGGGCTGTTCGATATAACGATATATATCAGATGATAATATAAAAACGTCTATCGTTTATGCTATCGTTTGTTTTGTCGCAAAGTAAACCGTTTATGGCAATATTTTTTTCATTGTTTTGATAGTCACTGTAGAATTCATTTGTTAAAGTACTCTCTTTCTCTTATATTTAAAATAACCACACTACGGACAGACAAGCGACTGTTTTTATGCGTTGTCGTTAGCAACAACGATCGCCTGGCTCCACCGTCCGCTTGTTTATTTTCCACATGAAACTTTCACAATAAAACTGAAGATCCTGTTGAGATTTTTCAAAATAAAACGAATTACATGAAATAGTATGCAGAGTGTTTACAGACGAGAGGCCAAAAAGAGCCATCAGCTTCGTCCATCAGTCAGAACACCTGACACCAGGTACATGACGACCAGCTGAAAACACTTCATGCAAGTCGAGATGCCCGAGATTCACAGAATTTACAGAAAATGCAACATTTTTGTGATATATATCGTTGTCGGGATGATAAATGTCTCATATCGGGATATGAAATATTGCACAGCCCTCGTGATGTTGACTTCACCCCTCAGTAGTTTTAATATTATGATCGAATGGTGCAATCCATAACTGGAAAAGGCACAACACGGCAGATTAGCAAATAGCACTGCGTTTTATTCATGACTAATGAGAGCACATCTTTAAAGATTTGGAGCAGAGAACATGCAAAATGCATATTTCACCTCAAATATTAGACATATACAACTCAACATTTTTCATGTCCTGGTCATGGATCTATTAACTAAAAGCAACTCGCCCCTGTCTCGTTAGTTAATATTAGCATGGCTCTCACTTTTGAATGAGGCAGAATGGAGCAAAATGTTCTAGCGAGCTGAAGTGCCCGTAAGGTTGATCGTAAGTTAGCCCCAAATGAAGAAAGGCACTGCTTTCTCCTTCTTTTAGGCACTATAATCACATGTAGTGTAGTAAAGTTTAACATAACCTCTAAATCTGTCCCCTCTCCCACTGCCTTGATATATCTCATATAACCCTTTAGCCTTATCAATATTTCCACAGCCAGTTAGTTTTCTCCTCTCCCGCCACCTCACATTTAACAGCCACACTCCATTAACAAATGTACATATTGCCACAGGCTGACATTCTTTCACAACGCAGGAAAGCCATTTAATTTCTTTCTCCTTCAGGCTCGGACACCAAATGCTCTTTAAACAAATGAAATAAGACGGTATTATTTCTGAAACAATAGGAAGTTTAACTGGATGCCACAGGCAACCTGTGGAGCCTCTTGCAAATAGCGAAGGGAGGCAGAGGGAGCTATTCAGTGAGGCTAGAAATTGGCCCTCTCTTTTGTAGCCTGGTTTCAAGATTTTGTTTGCCTGATTCTTCATTTCCACTGCGGTTAATAACAGGGAAGACAGTTATGGACGATTTCTGTGATGTGGTGGTAAATGCAGCCCGTTGGGGGAGCATTAGCGAGCTCTGACTGCAGTGGGGAAACTTGTTTCTCGCTTTTGTCAAGTAAAGAAGAGTGCAGCTCAAGCATGCCTGCTGGAGGGGAAGAGGAAAAAAAAAATCAAATAAGTTAGTGCACGCTGGTGAGCAGGAGAAGGGCACAAGGGACACCACTGGAGTGAAGTTTTATTAGGTGCCTCAGCCAAGTTTATGGAATACAGCGTGGGCTGTGAGTCTCACTCTGTGTGTGTGTGTGTGTGTGTGTGTGTGTGTGTGTGTGTGTGTGTGTGTGTGTGTGTGTGTGTGTGTGTGTGTGTGTGTGTGTGTGTGTGTGTGTACCAGACAGAGAATAGATTTTTTGAGGCTGATCCCTCCTATCTATTTCTTCATTGGATCATACCACAGGCAGGACAGAAAAAGCAGTCAAGTGTTATGACACCTCAGACGATATTAGTGCTTCTGACACTTTGCACACTTTTTTACTTTCATCCAAACCTTAGATTTAACCCTGGGACAGTTCATCCCTCAAGAGGCTGCAAGATCTGGTTTTCTACAAGACCTTGAGAGGTGAAGTAGAGATCCATTCATATGTGTAAACAGTTTGGGGGGGGTGTTTTGCTTTGAGTCTAATGTCGACATCCTTTGCTCACACCGACATCTATTTGAGCAACAAATGGAAAAATAATAAGCATGTGAAGATAAAAGGAAACTTCCTGGTGTGCGATTGTTTTTTATTACAAATTCTTCCACTGCTAGGTAATTGTCAATCTGATTGTTTGTTAGAACTATTGCAAATGAATATGAGTAAGTTTGCTGAGATATAACAAGCTACAACCTATGGTGCTGAAAATGATGCTTAAAAACAACAAGTGCAGTTTCTTCAATGACCATTTGAGGCAGACTGATACCATAGACTAGCATGGTAAAATGCACAACAGCCATAAAACTCACATTTATGTGATGTTAAATAAAGCACTTCTGGCCACTGTAGTTAATTTCTCCATTCATAAAGACTATTCGGTACTTATTTTTTGAATAAGTCACAAATTTGGATTTAGCAAGAATAATTTTGAGGGAAACAGGTTATCTGGGGTGATTTGTGACTGAAGGATAGCAGCAAATGTGAAAACATGGCAGTAATACCTGCCACGGTTATAGGGTTTGGACACAGTGACACAGACAAAAATGGAGGCTGAGCTGATGATTTTCATTGGCGGCGAGCAGAATGGAAAGGACTAAAAAAAAATGAGTAGATCAGAGAGACAGCTCAGGTTAGGTAGTTTGGTGACACACTAAGAGAGGCAAGGGGGAGATTGTTTTATACATGTGCAGTGGACAAAGGATGTTGAAGATGGAGCTGCCAGACAGAAGGAAAAGAGGAAAAACCTCAGAGAAGATTCATGGATGAAATGAAGGAGAGGGTTGGTGTGACAGCAGATAGGGACAGGGTGAGATGGAAGCAGATGATCTGCTATGGAAACCCCTAAAGGGAGGAGCCAAAAGAAGAAGCCAAAGATAAAGTTAGGGGTGCGCTCACTTTGACAAGTGTTGCAACACTGGAGGCTGTAACTGGCAGCAGGCTGCTTGGCCTGGCTTCTGTTCGTTTTGAGCCTCTGCTTTGGACCTCTCTATCGTGTTTCTGGAGCTGGTGCATTTTGGAGCAGTTTGATGGAATTACCAAACAAATAAAACAGCACTAATTAGCACTACGTATGTGTGAGCAGCTCCACATACATCTCACTTTGATTTTAAGTGGGCTGGACAAGTGAAGCTCTCCTTTCTGTCAGTGGAAAGAACTTTACCTACACACTTAATCCCTTGTGCTTATATGATAATGTAAGAAAAAGAAATGCGATTTTAACATTGCATCGGTTTTTCCACATGACAAAGAAATGGTGCTGTGGTAAATGAAAGAAATCTTTCAGCATCTGAGCTTAAATTGTAAGAAATAAATATGTAAAATTACAGAAAAACAAAATCCTGTTAGCCCATTGTCCAGATGTTCCTGTAATTATAAACAGAAAGTTTCTGTTAATTCACAGAAAATGTCCTTTTTTTTTGAGGACCCACTGTAAAAAACAAAGTCAACTGTGGAATAAAAATAAACTTTTTCTGTTATTTAATTGTTTATAACACATAATTATTTTGGGGTATAATAAACGGCCATGGTGGAGGTCTACATTTGTAGGAAAAGTTGTATTAAAATACAGTGATAAAATGAATGCCTTCTTTCACATCTTTCAAAGTATCCTGTGGGCCAGATTGAAGTCTTTGTCCTTGGACCTCATGTTTGACAACATGAGGACTAGCAGTCAACACATTTTGCCTAACTTATAAAGGATCAACTGTTGGAGACCAGCTGGAGACGCAATCTCTGGGAGTATTGCATCATTAAAGACATCCAATGTAAAAACCTTGGCCAAAGCAAAATGTAGTGCATTAAACTTTATGGTTCATATTGCTGATGATTTAACACTTTCTTCACCCTTCAAAACAAAAACCACGAGGTTACAAAAATCAATGCCAAGTCCAGAGATGTATGAGCAATCTTACTTTACCAATAACCATCTTTTATATACAGCCCATGACAAAAGATACTGACTGTGACTAAGTGAGAACCTGCTTTTCTTCAGTGTCACAGCAATCCAAACACAGTCATATATATTTTAGCTGGAAGAACCTGATGTAGCAATTTGGTGCCAATTTGAAAAAATGTAATTAGATTTTTCTGTTACAGCTGTCAAACCATAAGGCACTGAGTGCTGTGTAACAGGGGCAGGAGAACTTGTGGAGGAGGGATCATTTCTATAGCATCCAGCAACAGTTTCTCTTTTCCATTTAATTTCTCCAACTCTTCAACCTTTTCAGTTTTGAATCCTTCATGTTCTGTTTTTTATAATATATTTCCTTGCCATCCACACAATCCCCACCTCTGCTAGCTCTATCTTTTTCTCCCCAGGGAAGCAGAGGTAGTGCAATCATTGTTTAAACACACCACAGGGCAGTTGTTCTTTGCACGCCCAAACTTTGCTGCAGTCTTCACTTTACATATATATATTTATACACATATACAGATTGTATGCATGCATGTTTACACTGTGCATGGAGACACAGAAAGATGCTAAATCAATAAATTAACTCTTATCTGCGGTACCTTAGTACACTAAAAGTCATGAGATGTCCCCCTCCTCGCTTCTGTCTGACTGCCTTCATTACAGTCATTGCTGTGCAACTTCATACAGTGTTATGAGCCTTTACTTCAGTTGAGTACCAAACAAAGCGGCCATTAATGGTTAAAGCACCCAGTTGGTAACCTCCCACTACCAAAAAAACCCCAACTCACAAACAGGCACAAACACACACATATACACGCACGCGTGCACACACACACACCTTTAATGACATCTTTTCTGCGGCACATTAACTATTGTGCGGTAATTAATGGGAAAGTCATGGTGTTCAAAAAGCCAGTCTTCTCTCTGCAGACTAGAAGCTGTTCACCACAACAATGGCTTAATGAGTAAACACACCGTGCGTCTCATGAATAAATTATTTGTGCCTTGCAATTAATTTTCCCTATTGAAGCTTGGAGGGAAAAAAAGCAGGACTGCTACCAGTCTTCATAAATCAAAAAAAGGGAGGGGTTAGGGAGAAAGAACATGACAGGAACTTTGAGCGTGTGTGTGTGTGTGTGTGATCATCTGTAATGCGTTGATCTGTGTGTTGCATCTGTGTGTGCACACTGGCTCATATTTGATTAATCTTTTTCCTCCTCTGCTTGGTTATGAGGCTACGCATGTCTGAGTGCGTTTGTAGTATTTGTGTAAATGTGTTTTTATGTTTTACAGAAATTTGTGTTTTAAAGCATTCTTGGGATCTAAATATAATATTTAATATTTAATGTAATAAACGTAGACCACTTGTGTGTATATAGTTGTAAATAAATAACTTACTGAGAGAAGTTTCCATGCTATCGGTCGGACCTGTCGAGGGATTCCGGACCAGCTGAGTTTCCGCAGCTCATCTGGAAAACAAACACACAAGAGGCTCTTTTTACACACCATTCTCTGAAATATGATATACACCGTCCTGTATACTACTTAATGTCTAAGGTTTAGGCATTAAAACATATTAACAGTGCATTCCAAACTGAAGTCACTGATGGATTTTATTAAATAATTAACCTCATACAATGAGCAGTTGATAGAAAAGCTAATCTCTTCTTGTTATTTGACCCAACCTGTCATCAGGCTTGTCAACATGTTGACATTCCAACCACTGCAACTTGTTACGTTATGAGACAATGTTACCTAATGGGAAGGCTAACTTGTCAGGGTACTTTTTCATTACCAAAAATAAACAACGCTTTGCATTTAGCTCCCAATGGAAGTTTATATTTACTGCTTCAGGGGGCAGAGCAGATCATCAACTAATCAGAGGGTTGGTGGTTCGATTTCTGGCTGCTCCAATCTACTAGATACTGATACTGAACCCCAAGTTGCTCCCACTGGGTTCATCGGCGTGTGAATGCTAGATAGAAAGCCCAGAGGCGTTAAAGCCCACTCACATCCTGGGCCTTCTGACCTCAGGAAATCACATGATAGGGTGGGGCTAGGTTTCACAATGAGTTCGGCTGAAACCTTGGCTGATTGGGATCTACACCCGTTTTGGGCGATCGTGGCTCAAGAGTTGGCAGTTCGTCTTGTAATCGGAAGGTTGCCGGTTCGAGCCCCGGCTCAGACAGTCTCGGTCGTTGTGTCCTTGGGCAAGACACTTCACCCGTTGCCCGGTGGCGCCAGTGTCCGGCAGCCTCACATCTGTCAGTGCGCCCCAGAGCGGCTGTGGCTACAATGTAGCTGCCATCACCAGTGTGTGAATGTGTGTGTGAATGGGTGGATGACTGGATGTGTAAAGCGCTTTGGGGTCCTTAGGGACTAGTAAAGCGCTATACAAATACAGGCCATTTACCATTTCACACCTTGGCTCATGTGATTAGGTAGAGGATCATTAGGGGGTTCATTGTCCCTCTTGGGGGACACTCCCATAGGGCTTAAATCTGGGACTCTGCACCATTTCATCTTAGAACTGAAGAAGCTTCTCGGATGAGAAGTGAAACATCTTCAAGCAACTTAAAGAAGTCCAGACGCTTTTCTATCAAACCTTCTTAGACTACATAGAAAACACTCAGAAGTATGAAAAGAGCTTGTGTGAATGATATAAAGCAATTTGAGTACTCAAGTAGAGTAGAAAAGGCGCTAAATAAAAATCACTTAATTACACAGTGAGCTGAGTTTAGTGGTTCTCTTCCTCAGTGGGCCTCACCATCAGTGTGCTTAGCTTGCAGGCGTTTCTTCAAAATGTAAAGCAGAGCTCCTTAGCCACACATTTTCTATCACTCTTGCCAGAAATAATAAAACAGCATAAGCTAGCTGGCATTAACATGCACAAAGACACAGCTCTGGCTCTGGATGGGTGTGTATTCCACTAGTATACAGCTGCATGCCAAGAAGTCAGAGACAAACATTGTATAATGTCTCAAGGAAGGAACTGTGGTAATACTGTGACAGATTGGTCATTTGGAAAAAGTAAGTAAATAAGTGATTACTGGTATTGTAAATTAAACGCCTTCGATTATTCACTACAGGAAAAAAAGTACTCAGTGCTTACGTTTAATGTGTTACAACCAGCACTGGTTCCAACTCATACTCGATCATCTGTACGTGAATGGTAAGACTAAACATATCTTTGAACATGGCGTTTATTTTGATCTCAGCTACATGCCTGTGAAGCATCATGGCTCTATCTTGAATAGTTTAACTGAACTGACAAAATATTTCACAGAAAATAAGGCTCAGTGCTAAGTGTTAGCCGGGCCGGACCTTCTTTTTCCCTCTGTGACACAACCACAGTCACAGTGTGAGAGGATGTGTGAGTGTGGGAATCAGCTATGACTCGAGAGAAAGCACTTTGTCGTGTGGTATTTAGAAACCACTGTCTTCTGGCGGGCAAAGTGTCACTTTGAATTTCCCTGAACCAAAAAGAGGTCATGTTCATAAACAGAACTAAAGCTATTGTTTGGAGCGCCACTTTTGTGTTCGAGGCACAAACTTAATCCTACTCGTGCCATAAGGTCTCCACCCAGTACAATAGAAAACGTGTCATTAGTCACCTAATTCTGACCCATATTGGGCATCCTTTTGTCCTCTGATGTAATTGTCATGTCAAAAACGTTCATCTAATATTTCAGTGGAATTCTTTGTAAAATATTCAATTTCCTCACAACAATGTAATACAGTGAAAAGCTTTAACACAGTTTATATTTTGGAATCTGTGCACCATAAAGAAGGTGTCTGGATGGTCTCAGATTTGTTTTGCAGCACAAAGACGAGCCCAAAGAGAGAGTCACAAAGAACCGTCTTCAGCAGCAGGAAGAATTCCTGCAGCAGATGGTTAGAGGCTGACAGAGCCCTGATCTCAACGTTATTGAGCCAGAAATACCAGCGAGAAACAGAAACGACTGAGACAGGCTAAGTCCACAGAATCCTCCAAGAGTTCTCCAATTCCTTTAAAAACTGTGGAGAAATGCAGGAGGCAAAGGATGCTCACAACAAACAGTGAGGTGATTTTACTGGTTACTAGACTGTAAACTAAAATTAACTATGGCATCGTTTGAAAGGGTCCTGACTGATTTAATGTTTAAGCAGTAAAAGCAGTAAAAGGCCAAAGGTTGGTCTCAGCAGAGGAATCATAATCAGACGAAAGACAGTCTAAAAAAAGAAATAAATCTGGCAAATATGAAAGTTCCCTGCCCCGAAGAGCTAATCACCAACTAAACCAGCAAACATGTTGGTTAATTGTGATGCTACTATTTCAGCCGTGTAGTAAACAGGCTTATGCATACACTACCACATCAAAGATTCGGTAGATCTCCCTGTTTTTCTGGGCTAATGAAAGGTTCAAGTGATGGCACACGCACGGTACAAGAATCACTGTTGGAAGGAGGCTATTGAAACCTTATTTTAAGGCAAACTTTATTTACTTGTTTGTTTTGTTTTGTTAGGGTTTGCTTCTTTAAAAATTTTAACTAGTGATTTTATGCAGTTTTCATGACCCAGTGTCTACTGAAAACACAAAATTATAGCTTCATCCCGATTCATTTAGCAAAGGCATAACATCTCATAAAACAGGTTCCTCTTAAGGAGGAAATTCAAGATGATGCGGACTCATCCACAGCTGGGCAATAAAATAATAAAAATAATAAAAAAGAACATTTTTGGTTGATAATAAAAAGGATTATCAAACAAAATGTTTATATAATATGATTCAGGGTCAATATAAAGTTGACAGAACTCATTCAATCCATGTTATGAGACACAATACGAAAGGCCAATGACAATGAGAAGCGCTAATGTTTGAGAAGCTACAAACCAGCATGTTGAGCGAAAACTCAAGCAACAGTGATATCGAACACGTGACACCCAACGGCACAACCCCAGACTCAAAACACGAGGGCGTTGTTAAGGAAATCGGGAGCGTGGAGATAATCTGGCTATTTAACCTCCGCCAAACAAGCAGAGCAGAGCACACACTGTTGCAAAAGCATGTTTCTACAAAGGCAGCTAACACCATTACAATACGAAACGCCGGTAACCACAGTTGAAAATGTCCGATTTAAGCAGCTGATTAAAGTAGCTGAGCCTCGTTACCAACTCCAAGGCCGTAAACATCCCGAGCGTAAACAGAGGGATGAACTTCTGTGTTCGGATTGCTGCTCATGAACAAGTCACACATCTGATCCATATATGAGCCTCACTGCCCACTTCATTGAGACTGCACTTCATGTCCCCTTTGTTCCTCCTGGAGCATAAGCAGACCGCAACCGAGTGTCAGTTTTGTTTATGTTCACCTTTATTTTATTTGAAAGGTTTTTTCCTTTGTATTATCGCAGGGTTTTTACCTTAGGATATAAAGCACCTTAAGGCAACAATTGTGGCGAAACGGCGCTATATAAATAAAAGTGAATTGGATTTTTTGAATTTGTACTGAAGATATATACAAAATCATTTCAGTGTTCCTTTTTTTCTATTTATGGGGACATTTCTCAACAACTGGAAACAGTTTGTTTCTATACAAATAAGAAAAAAAACAGTATAGAGGTAGTTATTACAGCTACTTCGTTTCTTTGGAACTGACCAAAGAATTTAGTTTTCCAGTTCACCTGTGTTCTTCTGTAGCTTTTGAACCCTTTCCCTAGTCAGATTTAAGATTTTACTTTAAGGTATATAAAAATGTTATTCATTTAAAATATAGCTCTACAATGTTAAACTTCTGACAGAAAATAAATCGCATTTAAACCAAGCTTAATCCTTTTCAAACCTCTAAAGTAAAAAGAAACCTTTGAGCTTGAAGTAAACACTGATATCGACTAAAAGAAATATTAGTAAATATACATGACGCCACACAGTTGGACGTGCTAGAAATCCGTATGGTGGTATACTGCATTAGTCTTCGTTGATATGAAGCTCTACATGAGAGGTACGTGAGATGACTGGATGACCCTGCCAATCAGAATCACGCAGTCCAGGAAACCAAAGATAAAAAATTATATGTATTTCTTCTGAGGAGTGGGTTCCAGGATGAGTTCTCGCTAACATTAACTCATCCATTATTCACAGATGGGCCTCGCTCTGCCCGTGCCCTGCAAATCTACAAGCCCCCATTAGCATTCACCAAACTGAGGGAAACATAAAAAAGGAATGGAAATCGCTTCACTTGTAATTGCACTGCCACTGTTTTACCTGCATTCTCCGAGTGAAAGAAAGAGAAAGGATTGATTTTTGAGCAAAGGAAATGCCACCACCTTAACATACTTTTTTCTGTGAGAAAAAAAAGACAAAAAAAACAAAAAACAAATGTACCTAATAAATAAGCCAAGTTCCTCCTCTGCTCCTATTCATGGAACCGGCTGGAAATTGATAAGGTCTTTGCACAGAGTGAACAGTATTGATTAGCGCTGCCAAATGACTCTGCCTTGCCTGTTCTTCAAGGCAAATGCAACGCAGAGCCAGTGACAGATAGCAGAATAGGAAATAGCAATCAGCTAAACAGCAATGGGCTAAGTCCATTGGCTAAATTGAGTGAAACGCATTAGAGCTTGTTCAGCTGATGGGAGCAGCTATTTATTCTCTTTAGTTCCTGCGCATCTTCCACTTAAAATTTCTCCCTTACCTTACCCCCAGTGACTTTAATTATATAGAAATTCAATACAGTGATCTAGTGCACAGCATGGGTCTGCTGGTTCAAAGACAGTCAGAGCCGTGATGTGGGAAGGTGTCGATTACCCCAAGGCAGCGTGTGCAGCAGCAGGTCGCAGTTTTAAAAAAAAAAAACTCCTTCAGACATCACACAGACCATAATAAACGCAAAGCAAAAGAATGGACTCCTTCCCTTTTTGCTCCACAACACTACAACAAGTTGAAGACGACACTTGGGAGGCTGCTTTTCCTTTATTGCTACAATTTTATGGTGTGGACATTTAAATCACAGCAGCAACAAAGTTGTCCAATCAAACCCAACTGCAACAGAAATATTATTTACTCACCAGATTTTTAAAAAACGTGGATATCAGTGCCGTTGCATTCATTCCCATATTCTATGTGTACTATCATACAACATACTTCTGCATGAATAGCGGTAATATGTACCTATTCAGGCACACTACTTAGCTTCTAACACAGTATAGCATCCTTTGAAAAGTTAATGCATTCATTCTTTCTAAAGAAACACCACCTCTGGTTAAAAATCAGTGAGTTGTGTCATCAGTTTTGTTTTGCTCTGTGATCCCAGCAAACACTTTACTGATGATATTATGAGCTCCACTGCTAGTTTCAGGTCATAGTGAACAAAACACAAGGTGGATTCTGCAAAACGACTGTCCTGATTAAAGGCAGAGAGGGGGACATCACGTTGACATGTTTACCGTTTAAACTGCATTGTGGATTATTAATGACAATGTAGTTTGATACATAAGAATCCTGTATATTATTTCAGAGAACTAAAGAGTACATTAATAAGTAATTTCAGCTGCAGGACTGGTTTCAGAACTACATTCTGAAAAAGGCAAACAACAATCTAAAAAGAATAGCAGGAAGTGTTAAAAACAAAATGATTCCCTGCACCCCGGTGCCAAATGTTTAATATTTTACATTAGATAGACATATTACTTTGTATTTATGGTTTTGTTTGTGTGGGTTTTATTGCATTCGTGTTTCATGTGCCTTTCAACTCATCTTAAAACTTTTTGGGGGGAGTTTGTGTAATCACGACACAAACTGGACCAGACATTACAAAAGATAAATAAATGCATTTAGAAAAGAGAGAAAAAAATACAATGCAACTGCTGGAATCTTTAAAAAAGCAGCATGATACAAATATTTGGAGATACAACCCCAAAAATTATGGGTTTTCACAAGTAAAAAGAACGGATGGAAATGAAAAAAATATCTATATCTTTAGTAAAAACATCAATTTGAGGCATTTATGTTTCCAAGCCATTCATCTTGTGCCTGACACTGTGCCAGGAAACAATCTTCTGTCCTATTCAAAAATATTTTTTCCTCCACAGTTCGCATTCTGTTTGGGGAATAACTCATAATGCGATACTTCATGTTACTTCCAACACATAACGCTATCCTGATGCCACAGAAGCTGAGATCGATCTGCACAGCGGCCGCTCTGTTTGCGCTCGAATCGCCCCGCTCCTGTGCTTGTCCTCGGGGAACATCCTGTTTTGCAGGCTGGAGAAGTACTCCGCATATTGATTGCCACGACTGCACGTCAGAGGGACCGGAGCATATTATTCTTATATTATTTTAACGCCTCCCCATTATAGGATGAACTTTTACATCTTTACCACTGGTGGCTGATCATACATCTGAATCTAGCAAGAGTTTGCTTGCCACGACATCTACCTTTCAGACATGCAGAGTAGAATACCTGCACTGAGGTTATGCAGAAATCATCTGCAACGGTCCTTAAGGGTGAAATAGTTATCCTATGTGTACCTCCACATTCATTATGCTCCTAACAGCCTGTCAAAAGGTATCTCTCCTCTTGCCTTGCACCCTTTGAACCTTCATTTGCACTGTCAGACAAAGAAATAGGTCCATGAATCTTGGTGATTTGGGCTTAATTAAACTATGTTATAGCTCACCTACCTGGCATTAATCTCTCCATAGGCTGCACAGAGGAGGGGAGTGAAGGGGCATGGGGCAGAAGTTGGCTAATGGTTTTTACATCCTGATTTTGCAGTGATTTTCAAAACGCCTCTGTCCTTTGTGGTCAAATATTCTGCAGGAACAGCTTGTGGGAGAAGGACTGCATTGCTTGTGTATGTAGATACGCAGCGGTGCGTCCGAAGGGCAAGGTGCAAATATTTACTTACACCATGCAGCTAGCAGAACAAGGAAAGGTGCCCTACATCCTATAGAGAAAACGACCTCTATTCCTGCAATTCACCGTCTTCCAAACATTCCCCAGCAGAGTGCCGGACGACTACAGAATCCAAATTAGTTACCCTGATGGTTCTAGACCCACAGCTTGACTGTAAGGAGGACGTATGCACCACAATGGTTCTGTACATGAAAATACAATGGACCAACCTTCCAGTATCACACATTCTAACTACTCCTGACTTAAAAGGCTTCCTTGAGCTGAGAACTGCATGAGGAAATATATAAATCTATAATCCATCTGTAAAATCTACTCCAAGGTGACGCACTATTCTTCCACAAGAGTCTTTAAATACTGATTTATTTATTTATTTTTAAATTGCCATTTCCTAAATGAATACTACACAACCATACTGCAATTCCCAAGAACTCATTGCTAAGGAATAAAACTCAATTTCCCACAGTGGGCAGAGATAGAGAGGGCAAAATGAGCATAGCTGACATACAGGCTAAATTGCAGATGTCGTTTCATTAGTGCGAGGCTAGCTCATCTCTCAAAAAACATATAACTCTCTAGGGCATCTCTTGTGCATTATGAATGAGACAGCCGAACCCAAACTCCACTGGAATAAATTAAAGGCATTTCGTGACATTTCGAAAATTAATCTGTTGTTTTTGCTCAGCGGGCACTTGTCAAAATGAAGGGCGGAGAAGTTTCTGCAACTGTCCCGGAGGTGACGAGGGACTAGCTGTCGGCGTCACTTTCACTGAACAAAGTTAGCAATGCAAACAAGACACTTTTAGCTGACAAATTTGTCACTCCTCGCTATACATCATAATATCTAGAAGAGAAAAAAAACCTATAAGGACATTTCTTTTAAAGAGGTCTCTGGAGACAGGCAAAATTAAAGCAAAACCTCTATTTAAAGTCAATTCACCCCACAGGCAGTTATTATAGAGAAGTGGAAGAGGGGACCCTGTGGAGACCAATAAAACATCTCATTATGTTATAAGGTTCTTTTGACTTAACATGATCAGCATCGTGGGTGTTTTTCGTGTTGGACACAGATCTCAACGGATTATTATGGAGGGACAGACCCGACCTTGGAGGAAGCTTTATTTATTACCACCATTAAAAAAAAAACAAAACAAAAAAAAAACACCTGTAACAACTCAAGGGCAAGAGCTGCGAGTCTGTGGCTACTGTATTCCATTATGTATGAACTTACAGGAGTTCACTTTGTCTTGGCTGGAGTTAAGCCGGGACCACAGGGGGGGATTAGGACACCATGTACCTTATGTTGAACACCCACAACAGCTCCTCTGATGGGGGGGACGCTCAGAGGGAGCGAATGCTCAGTGACTCTTGAAACATTCAAAGGGCGCAATATGTTTTATCAGGTTTATATTTCATTAAAACTTATTTAACCAGCCAAGATAAGCCAAAGTGTTACACAACCAAACTCTGAGAGCAGTATCAAGGGGACATAAAGGTCACGTCAAATGAGCGCAAGGCGGAGTTTTCCAGTGCATTCACTCATGTACCGTCGCAGACGGCGGCTTCACTGAGCAGACGGGGCTGGCTGCCTTGATAAAGGCCACCTCAACTGTGCTTATTAAAGCAGGAGAGAATGTGTCTTTGTCACCTCTCTGACCCAGATTCTCTCTGGCACATACATGTGGGCCACAGGATCACTTCCTTAACATTTAGCTAGTTCAGACATTGTTAAAGACAGAGGCCTTTCTCAATAAATTCCAGGGTTTGCAGCACTGTAAAGACAAGTTAATCCTACTTCTAAATTATTAAGAAACCTGCATTAGAACACAGCCTCAAGTATTTTCCTCATGAAGTGTTTTTGAACAAGTGACAAAGCCACTGGCCACAGCGAGTCTAAAAACAGTAAACTGAGGAATTAACTACCAGGTAAAGATGAGAAAAATAAATAATTCTATTAGAAAAAAAATCAGTATTTTTAAATCTAACATTTATTTTGTGACCTTATGACCTTCCTGTTTGAGTCCACTGGCTGCATCAGCTGAGGCAGGTGAAGCGACATTGTTTTCTCCATAAATCCAGTGTACTTTACTTTTAGTTATAGTTTCCTGAAGTTTCTGAAGACCTTCTAGATGAAGAGCTGACAGCACCTATGCACATGAAACTGAACCTTATATCCATGAAGTGTGTGAGAACAGTCTGTACTCTGACATACGGCTGTGGGCGGGGTTCACACATATCCACCTGCTCTCAGAGCAACAAGCTGGCTTGAATGTGGAGGACAATCTCACTGACAACTTGTATTTCTTCTTTTTGGAATTATGCAAACGATCTGTTTGAGTGTTTTTGGTCATTTGTTGGTTATAACAATTTATAATCTGACTCTCATACAGCTGTAAACTTGAAACCCAGTTCTGGTTTGTTCTTCTAGCAGTGTTGTGGCTGCGTGTTTCATTGTGTTTCTCCTTCCTCTGGGTTTCTGAACTCTGAAAAGGTCTGAATCTGGTTATATTTACTACTGGTACCTCAACATCTTTTAATTATGTCAAATACTAATTCCAAAAAGGATATACAGATAGTCCACAGATTGAGATACTTTGGCTCAAAAAGCAAACAGTACTATCTGTTTCTGACTATATAATTTTAACAGATTTAACAACATATCACCCAGTCTGTTTTATTTTAACTAAAACCATGCTCTTTTTTTGAACAATGCCCAATCACATCAATGTGATTTATTTTTTAACACTGATTTACAGCAATTTTAGAAGGCGCAGACAAACCATATCAGCCTGCAAATAGGAACATGAGATCATAAACCACAAAGGGCTTTAACAAATGATACATTTCCTCCACTAAGGCAACTAAGGCTGAGTAGAGCCCCATCAGAGGTGCTGCTTGTCTCTGTTTATCAGCAGGACTGTGCAAAACACTACCAATTTAATGAAACTTGGCAGAGAGGCAGAGCACAGGCATAGAAAGAACCCATTAGATTATGATGCTGATCCAGATCAGTTTCTTAAAAACTGTGAGAGAGCGCAGTGCATTGGCAAAGAGCGTGCTCTGCAAGTGTGCCATTCCAGTTTGTCTCTTAATTTGCAGGACTTGTTGAGCCTTGCTAAACAGATAAGTTTCTCTTCTTTTTTTGGAGCTTGTTAGACCTTAAACAATTAGGAGACGAGCAGCATTCATTAACAAACAAGGTGAGACCAATGTTCAGTTTCAATATTAGATGAATTTTTGGATGTAAGCACACTAGTAATGCTCACTGAACCCTTAGGTTTTTGAATGCTAATTAAACATAATTTACCTCAATTTAAAAAGGATTTCAGCTTCTAATGAAAATGGTTGCGTAACCCAAGATGTTAAATAAGAAAACAAATCCTGAGGAACACACTTTATTGTGTTCAGAAAGCCTAATGTAAGAAACAGCACATGTGAGAAGATGCTCTGGTCCCTCGTTTTTGTCTAAACACAGGTTTTGTTCAGGGCTAGGCGGTTGGACGGCAATTTTCTTGGATGATTTGTATTGTTTTAAATTAAGTTTTTAAGTGAAACTGCTACATAATTGTTTTTCATAGACGCCAACAGAGATCAAAAATGTTGCCTTTCTAGGTAAGCTAGCTGCATGTTGCTAGTTTTTTCCACCAGCATTGCCACATGTTACAGGTTGTGCATCCAAATGATTTAACAGCATATGTTATTTGCTCCATTTGCTCATTTAGATGCTGCAAGAAATCCTGGATCTGTCAGCTTCACGTATGTTTCTGGGCTTCCGAGTCTTGCTTCGTTCAAAACAAAAATAATATCAAAGCGGAATTTTTGTTGCATTTTCCACAAAGAGCGGGTTATTTGTTGGGTTATCACCTATTGGGATCTTGAGTGTGCACAAAGTATATAGTCAAGTGCCACCAATACAATCATCCAAGCATGACAAAGGACTGAAAGAGTGAAACAACAGAGCTCAGAAGCTCCTCTCAGCAAGGGAGGACTCACTATAAACAACCAAGTAATGAAAAAAAAATCAAATGGAGCTCCTATGAGGAAGTGTGCACACATGTGTGATTGTAAATGTGCATGTCAGAGTGTGTACCTGCACCCCTTCCATGTCTGCCTGTCTACCTGCCTGTCAGTCAGTCTACCTGCCTGTGTGCACAGTTCTGTGAAGGCCAGGAAGAAGAATAGAAGACAGCGGGAGAGGGAAGAAGTGCTGTCAGTCAGTGTTGGATGAGCAGGGAGCTGATGGGAGCAGGAGGGAAGACGGTTGGCGGGCCGGAGCCATGCACTATTCAGGCGCCATTCAATCGGAGCGCGACCACTGGGGCAAAACACAACACACATATTCACGCACGTGAATACCACACACACACACCTGGCCAAAGAGTTGTGTTCTGCAACAGAAGCTTCCAGAAGCTTCTTCAGCAAATCCAAACTCAATCCTGCGAACACTTAGCTTTCCACATACATCAGCTTAAGATAAAGTCAACCTACAAACACCAATTTGATGAAACTTTGAGCATCAGCTCCATCTTAAAGGCACAGTATGTCATTTCTGAAGTTATTAAATAAGCAAAAATAATGTTGTACTCATAAATATTAAGTGATTAATATATAATTAGTTCTTCCAACTAACTGATGTGCTCTCATAAACGTAGACTTAATCCATTAAGAATTATGCAGGAGCGGGCTTCAATCTGCTGAAGCCACATTGTTGCACCACCATTTTGAATACACTGGCCAAGATGGACATCATCACCATTCTGCTTAATTATCTATGTGACTAGAGACAAGCCACATATGCACCACACCAAAAGCAGAGGAGAGAATCCATAGGTGTTCGTGTGTAGTAGAGGCAAATTTCCACTCATACGCTGCATCTTCACATTCAAAACGTGATGTTTTATCACCTGAGAAAGAGTCCCGTTCACGAATGAAGTGAAAACATGAAGAAAAAACACCACGCCACTGGCATCTGGATAAAACGTCATCCTCTTCCCCCTCACCTCTTCCTCACCACTTCCTGAACTAGCGTCATGCTACTGACACACGAAAATGTGAAAACGTGTTTTTTTTTTCTTGATACTGTCACAATTACTTATTGTCAGCAGATTAGACGTGCAAATCGCTGACAACTAGCCAGCTAAAAAAACAATAACAGTTATAAGCTAATTTTATGCTAGCTAATGTCAGGCTCCAGTTTCCTACTAAAAAAGAAAAAGAAATCACATGGCAGTGATGGCAGTGCCCGAGTGCAACAGTGTTAGAAAGTTTCACTAACATTGCCTAACAGCAGCTAATGACAACTAACAGCGGCTAATGACAGCTAACAGCAGCTAATGACCGCTAACAGCAGCTAATGATCGCTAACAGCGGCTAATGACAGCTAACAGCAGAGCAGAAAAGTTCAGGATATCCTTTACACCTCACCCCAGTATTGTTGTCATTGGACAGAAGTGAGCATCACTGACTGATCGATTCCGTATCGACTCATTTAACAAAAGTTTTACAGCCTCTTCCAAAGTAAACAGAGTAAACGATGCATGGCAGTTGAGGTGATCACCCACACTCGCTACAGATGAACGTTGGCAACCACTGTTTATCCTACAGTGGCCACTGTAGCTAGGGATATACACTTGAACTGGGAGGTGTAAGAAAACACAATCTAAAATCTACTGACCTATAGATGTGAGATTTACACGCAATAAGTACCAGTACAATTTATTTCTTAAATCTTTCCTTCATGTGTGCAGTATTAAACGTAAAGCTTATAAAGCACATTTTACAACGGTGTTTCCCAAAGTACCTGTTTTGGGAAATACCTCAGTGATAAAGTCAGCGAATGCAATATCTTCTCGAGCTTATTATTCAAGTCATCTGAAGATATTTAGTCACTGAGGTCAGAAAAACAATACAATCAGGACAGACACCTTTATCACAGAGTATATTAAAAAGTTAAGCTCTCCTCCTATAAACCTTGAATGCTGTGAGAGAGTCCTGAATGGTCTAACTCATCTAAAGGACAAAGCGATAGCGCCAGGGAGCAGACGGCTCGTAAACTAATGGGACTCTTGTAAAAAGATACTCCCTCCCTGGATTATACCTGCTCAGGAGACCTGATGGATGGCCCAGATGGCTGGGAGAGGACACGGAACACAGATGAGCATACAGGTGTGACTGTGTGTGTGAGTGTGAGAGAGTGTGTGTGAGAGAGAGAGAGAGAAGGAGAGAGTGTGATCTTTTGCATGAACACAGAGAATTTGTATAGTTAATTCCCCGAGGTTTGCCTTGCCTTTAACTGGTTTGGGTGAAACACTTTCAAAAATATCTGGCCTGGTGACACCTTTTCTGCAGTCATATTAAATTGCAGGTAAGTTAGTGTTGCAGGCAACATTTCTGTTGACTGAAAGAGCTGCTGTCCACAAATATTTATATATTTTAGATTATATATAAACTACCAAACTGCAATAGTTAACAGTGAATACTCCTCATTAAAGTGCTTCAAAACAAAATCTGAAACACACGCTGACCACTGCAGAGGAAGGCTTTGTTTTCTTTTGGCCTAGAGCAAAGGAGGTGAAACTGATCCTGTAAAAGGGGACCTATTGTGCTGATGTCCAGCTCCACATTTTTATTCTCGAATTCTCGAGAAGCTCAGGCTGATTTACAGTTCAGAATAATTCGCCTTTGGTCAGGCTGCTCAGGTTATCCTCAATCTGAAACAAGTCAGCACAGCATATGTCACTTCCTATATGAGTTGACCATTCTAAGGATATTCATATCAAGCATATATGACAGATTATAGAGCCAAGAGCAGAACAAACAGTGGGAAACAGCTATTGACTCACAGGGATTACTTGCATTTGCTGACCTCATTAATTAAAATTGTGTCCATGTTTAATGTCAGCCACCACCACCGGGGCTGTCAAACACAATAAGCATCGATTCTGAATCCAGAAATCCACTTTTTCCTTTACTGCAGAATAAATGATTAATTAAAAATATACTGAAAGTTTCTGCAATAGTAAAAGGTTATCTGCCTTATAACTTCCTGGTTTTTATTCACTGTATATGGTTTTTGAAATTAAACCTGACACTTAATGGGAATCTTTTTTTCTCGATTTAGCCTTAAGGAAGTAAAAGAAAGCCTGTTAAGGAACGCTGTGTTATTAATCATGAATAAAATTACTACACAACTAGGCTGTGGGCAGAGCTATAATGGAGAATTGTCACGATTTTAAATGTAAGTTAGTAAACGGATTAATTTAGATACTAAATTGAAGGGTAAGGCTGATGGCTGCAGATGTGTACGTCTGCCCGGCGTGCACATAAAGCAGAAATTTCTCAGCAGCTGGGAGAGAACTGTAAGAGCTGAGGTCTGTTCAGTCAAGCTTCCTAAAAAGAAAGAAAGGGAGGATGGAAAAGCTCACCTGGAAGACCACATGGTGTAACATATGAATAAACTAAGCCAGACAATCTGTGAGGATACTGACACAGGAGACAGCTGGTGGTTGGATCAACCTTATCAAGTCAGGTGTTACGCCTGGGGACATGCTAGGAGGCAGCGCGCACAAACGAATGTTCGTTCACTGACTGACACAGCATACAATTTTAAAGCAAAAAGGGGAAATAAGAAAACACAGAGTCTTAAAAATGTAGTATTTCTCACAATATCTCTCCCAGCTTTTAAATAAAAGAAATAAAAGGAAAAAGTTGCTCCTTTAAATAGATTTTATTGGCGTCTCATCAGAATGAACATGGAGTCCCCTCTCTTTGCAGGATGGCCAGTCTGAAGCTACATCATCTCTTTTTTTTATAATTGCCGAGCTCGTGACACACACCTCTGGAATCGTCACACATGATCAGTGCTTTTAGGCAAAGCTTTAAGACCGAGCTGAATTGAATTACATCGCCAATTCACACTTTGATAGCGTCTATTAACTTTGCAGACGGTCCTGATGGTAAGCCTATCATATGGTGAATGCTGTGTAACGGGATTGCAGATTGTAGCGCTACAAAGTGTGCAGCGAGCAAAGCGTGGCAGAAAGTAGCAGGCCTCCAAACCACCGCTGCTGCAATGAGGCTGATGGTAGTCGGGCGCTGAAATGCTGCAAGAGTAACAAAGAGCTGCAGCACCCCCAACAGAGGGTAGAGACACACCGACAGGCAGCGAGGTAATGGAAGCAAGTGTGTTCCTGCGCACTGAGCAGCCTTTTGGTTTGGTTTGTTCCTCTTTCTTAATGTTAGATATCGGTTTGTGTGTGTTGTATGTGTTTCTGTAAGTTATTTACAGAGTTGCTGACCCACAGATCTCCGGCTTGTGTGGGACTACGTGTGTTAAGTGACCACATATACTGACCAAATACTGAGCAAACAAAAATAAGAAAAAAGACTCAAAGAAAGAAAAAGAAATGATGAAAAGGTGGAAGTGAAAGGATAAACTGCCAAAAAAGAAAAAGAGGAGAAACGACCATTGCCATAGCAACAGCAGTATTTCTGCCATCCAGCAATAACTGCTTGATGTCAGATGCCAGCTCTTGGTCTTAAAATGTATTAAAAGAGAAAGATATGCATAAAGTCTGTAAAATTGTGGCTTATAGTCTCTCCTAGAGAGTGACTTAGAGAGACTTTACAATATTAAATACAGTCTCTAAACACATCACACATGCACAAATGTTCAACAACACAACGTGCCATATAGTGGTGCATTTGTCAAGATGTTTACTCGCATCATAAACAGCTGGATGTTTCATGGACTGTTACTAATCACCAATCAACAGCTATTAGAGCTCTGTGAGCAAAAAGTTTGATGAACTGTGGAGCCGTGGTAATGAACGAAGAACTTAAAGTTCCTGTGGCCCACGTGGCTCAAAGAGACTTGTTCCGGCGAGTCATCAGTTCTCAGAGTTTGCCGCTGCCGGAGATGCTCAGCCGGCTCCTCTACGTGCACCCACAGCAAAGCAGCTAAGGTGGAGCTAACGTGCTATTGTGGGCTAACAGGCACCTTTCACAAACAGCTGTAGCCGTAGCTGCCAGTACTACTCAGCCTTCTATTCCTCCTATGAAAATCCTCATAGGGGGTCATATGATTGTTGGGTTTTTCTCTGTACATATTATTGTACGATCTACTGTACAATATAAAGCGCCTTGAGGCGACTGTTGTTGTGATTTGGCACTATATAAATAAAATTGAACTGAATTGAATTTTCAGAAAAGCTGACCTTTGACCTTGAGGTCGAGATCACTGCAATTCGTACTGGTCCGAGATTTTTAGTAGATACACCTATGGCAACAATTTCAAAATCCCACATCACCTTGTTCTCAAGTTATCACAATTACAAAGCTAAGTGTCCAGACTGCCCCCACGCACGCTGACAAATGAATAAAAGCCGTAAAGATGGTGAAACAGTTTAGCTTTTATCACAACAATAAAATGTTTATTCTATGCACTCCGGACAGTATATTAAGCCAACATAAGTCTACATAAAGGCCAAACAAGCAATAATAACAACAGTAATAAGAGTAATAATAATGCTACCATGAAAACTGCTAGAAAACTGCTACTTTTCCGAAGCACTGTGATAAAAACTTTTAGTAATAATGGATTGGATTTATATAGCGCTTTATAAGGCACCCAAAGCGCTTTACAATGCCACTATTCATTCACTCTCGCATTCACACACTAGTGGAGGCAAGCTACAGTTGTAGCCACAGCTGCCCTGGGGCAGACTGACAGAAGCGAGGCTGCCATATCACGCCATCGGCCCCTCTGGCCAACACCAGTAGGCGGTAGGGTAAAGTGTCTTGCCCAAGGACACAACGACCAGGACAGAGAGCCCGGGGATCGAACCGGCGACCTTCCGGTTACAGATGCGCTTCCCAACCCCCTGAGCCACAGTCGCCCCATAGTCATACCTCCAAGCATGAACTGAACTGCAATGCCAAGCAAATTAAAAATCATTTAGGCTAAGTGTCGGTCCAAATATCTAATAAATGTAATAAATAAATGTGTTAATTTGACGGTGACTAATTTTAATCATTCCCATTAAAGCTTTAATTGAAGCAGTCTGAGGTGATCCCAACAATGAATCCATCAGTGCTTATAAATAGCCATAGTAATGGTTTTGACACTTCTGAAGCATTTGTAAGAGAAACAAGATCATTTAATAAGCTGTATGGAGATGTTTCAATATTTTCTGATATAATGAATAATTTGTATCACTGGATTTTGGGCTATTCAGCACCATGGGGTCCAAGTATTTAATTTTTCAGTATTAGCTTACACTTGATTGATTAATCATGAAAATAATTAATGGTTGAATCTTATTCCATTTCTCTAAAACAAATGGAAAAAATAAGTACATTTTGGGTTCATTGAGATGCGATTTGCGTTGAATCTGAAGTACAGCTCCCCAAAAAAAACAAACAAAAAAAACCCTCTATTAACTCGCTAAATATATTTTTTCACTGTGGAAAAAATTCAGTGTTTCACTTGTAACATGGAATGTGAAACTGCAAAAGTTCTACTCTGTAGTAGACGGGACTCATTTCATCCCCCTTTCCCCCTCAGTTCTGTCTAAAATAGCTCCCCCCTCACTGTGCATACAGTGGGTGCTGTGTTCAGGTTCACTCAACAGACCGGCTCGCCTCAGGACATCAGGAATAATTAGCAGAGATCAACCTGACATCAATCACCCTACTCTTACAAGCGTACAGGTCATCACCTTCTACATGACCTTACATGCTAAACAGACTGCTGTCACAACCTGTCGCAAGGTTCAATGAAGAGAGAGAGACAGTTAAGAGAGAAACTGACAGCGGTGTTAAAGTTCTGAATGCAAAGGAGATCCTCAAGCAAGTTGATCAAGAAAAAGAAATAATGTACTGACATGTGAAATATTTATATAATGCACCTAAACTATTTTTTGGCCAAATACCAGTAGTACATAACTAAGTATTAAATTGTGGGACCAATGGTGCTGGGTTGTGCACCAAGTCACACACATCTCTACGTTTGGTCTCTAGAGGCTGGCAGACCAACCATGTCCGGTGGCTTGGCCCCAAAACATGGCTGCCTCTGCAATTAATTACACCATTCAGGCGAGCAACCAGCCAATGGATCATCCCAACCCTCGTCCTTTGAGCTCAAGGACAGTCGGTCAAATTTCCCTTTCACACCAGGGGGTGTCATCCCCGCTGACACAGTCTGCTGGTATGTATGTGCGAATTGTTTGAGCATTAATGCGTCCCAGGCAGCAGCAGAAATAATGGCCTGCCCTTAAAGGACAAGGAGTGGTATGTGTCTGGTCATCTTACTTTTAAATGAAAACTTCTTAAATTGTAAAAGTCTTTGAAAATAATCTAAGTAACGGCAAAAGCAAAGCATCCAACTGTGAGCACACAGTGATATTATTTACCTTTGTGTTTACAAGAGGCTTAAATTCCATCAGATGTTGGCAATTTATTTTTTTCCTTTTGTATTTTCATCTATATCCCATTCTTTGGAGCTGCAATGACCCAATTTCCCCACGGGGATCATTAAAGTTTCATCTTATCTTATCTTATCTGCCCCATCCTTCTCCCCTTCCCTATCACCTCTCAGCACCCCCCTTCTCCTCCAATCCTTCACTTAATTATGTCCTGTGAATGAAGTTCATCTTTCATGCTGCCAGCAGCCGGCAGCGTGGCTCGCCCGTTCTGGGGTATCTAATCATGGTGCAGGGACTAAACTAAATTTAGACAGTCAGCATGTGATGCCTGGCAGGCCTTAATGGGGGCTGACATCTCAAGACACTCTGCTGATGTGCAAGATACACTTTTCCCGAGCCGGCCGCAACCGCTGTTGACTAACACTGATGACTTGTGAACCAGTTTGTTAGAAAAGTTTTCAAGGGGTGAAGAAGTGTGCTGACGAAGGCTATTCAAGCCTAATGAAATCCTACATTTACATTTTAGGATCGTAGCTAATGCCCACTGTGTGTGTGTGTGTGTGTGTGTGTGTGTGTGTGTGTGTGTGTGTGTGTGTGTGTGTGTGTGTGTGTGTGTGTGTGTACACATTAAAACAGTCTACATGTGCAAAGTTAAGCATCCGCAAAGTCATCCAAGGGACACTAATTTGCACACTTTGATTCAAACTGCAAGTCAACCAGCACCATGTATTAAGCCATTAGGTGATGAGAATGCAGATTAATGTAACAATTAAGATGTGATTGCAAACAATAATGATGGCAATAGCACAAATTAAAATTAAGTAAACTGGATAAAACACTGCTGCAAATTAAAGCCTGAATAACTACACAACAAGTATGTGTGCCCACTGTAAACATAGACTGTATATAAAAGACGGTTGTAGGCACTATGATGTCACTATTTTGCATACTAATATTTTTGACCAAACTTGCAAATGACTTTTTGCTTGTTAGATTTTGAAGCCAGAAGTAAAATATTTGGATGCAAGGGTGGAGTGCTAGGTTATTAGCTAATGCTAGCTAGCTTGATGCATTGACATGATTTATGGATACATCTCACAGGATATTCGATATGTTATCATTAGTGCTAGCATATTAATTAAATATACCCAAAGGCACCAGTACAACATAGAGGGGCTTAAACCTAATAATGCACATCTTAAAGCATAAATAAAATTTAAAGGGATATAAAAAATTGAATTTATAGTTATTATAAAGAGGGATATTTTTTGGCCACAGCATGTTTATTTTTGTTGTAAAATATATATGGACGTTTGCAGATATTGATTTGCTTTTGGAGCCAGGTTAGCTAAGCTGCTGCCTTTTTAGCTCCCTCAACCTGTTATTACTCAACAACTGTTTTGAAAATTACTTTCCTTATTTTCTTTCAAGCTGCCTCAAAATTCCAGTATCAGTTGGCCTGTAATTCAAACGTTTCCAAGAAAGATAATATGAATGCAGGATGCAGTTTAATGTGAAACAGATTGAGAAAGCATTGATTTTGCACCAAGAGCAAAACAGTAGATCACCAAGGCACAAACAGTAGATGAGAAAAACAACAAGGAAATTACTTAAATGTGATCAGGTAAAGAAAAACCTGAAGAAAATGTTTGTCTCTAATAATACACCGTCTCAAATACACGTTGAAAGCTTTTCGGTTGCGGTAAATTAAGACCACAGTCGTCATTTGAAAATGGAAGGCACGGCGTTTAAACTGTATCATTTCTGCGCTGAAATACGTCTGACACAGCTTTTTGCATTTAGCATATTTAGTGTATTTAGACAGGCACATAACCAATTCTCCTCATAAGCCTTGCAGTTTGGGGTTTTGTTTTGTTTGTTTGGGTTTTTTCTTTTTCAAATTCACCACAGTGGCCTCGCTATGTTTTGTCAGCCACATTCAACAAACACATACACACAGCTTAAATACACAAAAACAACCCAAGGACATCAGGTGTACGTCTTTAATCTCAACGAGGGTCTAAAAGCAAAAGGGCTTTTAAAAGACATTCGACTTTTACAGTTCATCCTGCACCAATAATCCACACGAACTCAGCCGCTTTTAAAAGTCTCTGCTCTGACCAAAGGTAACCTCAGTTCAAACTAACGAGGAAGGAGACAAACATCTACAATTTTTGGTCATTGGTCTCAGGTTTACTGTTCAAAGGTCAATATGTGATTTTTTATTATATACTATGTTGGTCTCTATAGGTTTTCCGTGTGATAAAACAACTGTATTGTGGGTGCTATTTTTACTACTTGTTTCTTAACAACTCACTGACTTGGATTTTGTCAAAGGTAACTGACAGACGTATATACGCTGAGACAAGCAGCTCTAAGCCTCAGCTTGGCCTCACTTAAGTATTTACGTATGTATTTTTTAGAGTTCCACATTTAACTTTTTTTTTGTCAAACAATGTTTGTGCTCCAGTGTTTTGTTCTTCATGAAGGACTGACATATGTTCATCATATGTCTGGAGGACTATAAATACCTTGGAGTACACATTGACAATAAACTGGACTGGGCTAAAAACACCACAGCACTTTACAGGAAGGGCCAGAGTCGTCTCTATTTTTTGAGGCGACTGAGGTCCTTCAACATCTGCCAGAAAATGCTGAGGATTTTCTACGAGTCTGTTGTGGCCAGTGCGATCCTCTATGCTGTTGCATGCTGGGGGATCAGGCTGAAGGTCACAGATGCCAACAGAGTCAATAAACTACTCCGTAAGGCCAGTAATGTTGTGGGGATGGAGCTGGACTCCCTCAAGGTGGTGTCAGAGAGGCGGATGTTGTCCAAAATAAAGACAATGTTGGATAACACCTCCCACCCACTCCATGACATGCTGGTCAGTCACAGGAGCACGTTCAGTGAGAGACTGAGATTACCGAAAAGCACCACTGAACGACACAGGAAATCTTTCCTGCCTGTGGCCATCTCCCTGTACAACGCATCCACTTAACACACTGGTTACTGCTACAACTACACGTTTCTTTTCCAGCTATTTATTAATGAGTGACTTATGTATATATATATATATATATATATATATGTATATATTGTACTATTCTTAGTTAGCGTATTGTCTGCCTTGTTAATGTTTGTTTATAATGGAGCACTGTAACAAAAAATTATTTCCCTCAGGGATCAATAAAGTATTCTGATTCTGATTCTGATATAACTGCAGACACCTCAGTAAAATGTGGGATTTTTCTGCATTCAGAAAACGCTGCTTTCCCACCTTGCTGTGATTTAAACCATTGCTATAACAACTGCAATAATTCCACAAATTCAGAAGCAATGTTCTCCAGCTAAAATCACAGATATTTCATCACATAACATGCTGCAAATTGCAGACTAGTCACTGGAGGGATCTCAGAACTCAGCATTCTGCACTCAGATAACTCGTTTGATGACTACTTCGATGTAACCTAATTACCTGAAACAAGGGAATCGATGCAACAAGCTAATGCGCACAAGTTGCCAAAAGTTAGTTACAAAGGACACAAAGTCAAATGCAAAGAGTTCACAAGGATTTCACGGCCACTGGGGTAAGCAGTGGTAGCAAACAACATCTCTTGGGTTGGATAAACAATAAAGGCCTGTCGTTTGGTTAGAACAAAGGCCTGTCATTGGCTTTTGTTGTTGGGGTATTTTTCCCCCCTTGTAATCTGCATGTCCAGATGGCTGGATGACTTTCTCCCTCGCAGCATTGTTAAAAGCACGACACAGCTGGCAGACAGAGTGGGAAGCAAAAGAGTGCAAGGAAATGAAAACGTGAAAGAGTTCAGGGAACAAAAGAAGTAAGGCAACGCTAGAGAGACAAAGTAATAGCGAGACAAGTGAACTAAGTAACAGAACACATTGTAACACTGACAGACGGAGACTGGTGGGTGAATTTCTCTTACCCAGATCTGTGTTGGGTCCTGCCAACAACTGTTTGAACTTATCTAGGCGGGACGCTTCCCTCTCGGTCATGGCTGGAGTGCCAGATGTGTTCTGGTCAGCCATGCGAGCCACTAGAGGGATGACAGGAGGCCGATGGGGCAGAGACCGCTGTCTGTGGAGGGCTGCATGCTCACCTGCTGCATCTGGTGGAAGGAGGGAGATGAGAGAAATTAGGGCTGCATAAACACACAAACACACATCCAAAGGATTGAGACGATGCAGCTCTACATCATGCAGACAAGACGGAATATGTGATGAAGGTCTACGGCTTGCTGCTACATTAAAGAAAACATACATCCACATGTAAAAAGGGACAGATGGCTTTTATCTTCATCAAACTCCTAGAGAAAAATTTCAACTGCAAAAATTGTGTCTACTCAAAGATCACTTTTTGCAATTTAAAAATGCTCTGCCTCCTGAATGTGCAGGGCATTCGCTGCACTTTAATTTGAGCTGTGGTGAGTTGACACCGTGCCTGGCAGCAATAGGTAGCTGTAGGGTGATAACAAGTTAAACAGCAGGCGAGATAACACGAGGTTGCTGTGAACAGCAGACAAAGTTAAATCAAAGAGCGGCTTTTTCAAGCTTGAGTTGATATCAAATTACAGAACCATTTACTCGCATGCGCTGCAGCCTGAGAACCCTTCTACCTGCTGCACCAATCGACTACATGTGAGAAAAGTCCATGCGGTCCAATCAGATGTCTACTGTGCGCTTCCTGTCCTGTCACCTCTATCTAAACTAAACTAAATATTTACAGCAATGATAACAAGGGTTGTCATGGCAACAGATTTTCATGCAGGATTAGTGTGGCCAAAAGACAAGGATAATAGTGTGACACCTAAATCTGTCATATCATGCATAACTTTCCTTTTTTCTTTTAGTAATTTCATGTTTTAATTGCAAAAGCAGCAACGCAGCGCAGCGACTCTCTCAGGCCAAACTGTGAGCCCATCTGCGAGTGAAGTCAGTTTAACCGTGCAGCTAGCTTTAGCTCGGAGCACTCTGCAAGAGATGAGCAGAAAAGCCACGTGAAGAGGAGACAGAAAATATGTCATTAAACTAAAAATCAAGTCCTCGATGGTTCATTCGTCTCCAGCTCTAATGTTTGTAACAGCAAAGCTGCATCGAGCTGCACTGGTCAGGGATTCAGTTCTAACAGAGCTGATCTACTGTGGGAAGTCAGTCTGTCAGTATGAGAGGAACAGCTGCAGTAACATGAAAGCGACATTAGCCTGGCCAGCAAGTCTAAATATTACAGTTCTTGCCAATTGCAGACTTCAGGTTTATTTCACAGGGTTTTCCAAAGAATGTGAGCATTAACTGTTCAGGAATTACAGCCACTTTTATACATAGTGGCTAGAGGTGGGAATCACCATACATCCCACGATACGATATTATCACAATACTTAACGCACGATACGATATTATTGCAATTTTTTAAAATATTTTGCGATATTCAGATTCTGTACATAAAGGTAAACTTTATCAATATTCATTTTATCTAATAGTCTAGTCCAACTTAACTGAATGCAACCATCTGGTACAATTATAGCTATTCTGAACTATGCAATTTATGAAAACTATGCAGCCCCTTCAGCAACTGAAGAATTTGAAAGTAAATTAAAACAAAATATAATTTTACATTAAATAAAAAAGTTTTAAACTTAATTAAAATAAAACATGTCTTAAATTAAAAGAAGTAAACTGTCATGTTTATTGCTGCCAAAAAAAAGTTAAACACATTTGGACAGTGAAGGAATGTCAGGATTCTTGCTCAGAAAAAGGATCAACAAGCTCTGAAGTCAGAGCACAAAAACCTTTTTGTAACAAAATATCGATTTCTGCTGTCCCTGTATCGATACATTATTAGCAAACAAAATATCACGATGCTACACAGTATCGATTTTTTCCCCCACCCCTAATAGTGGCCATATTTTCTTAAAAGACTCAAAAAAAAAGGTTTTTTTGAAAGTTTAGAACACATGGACATTGCCAAATGTTGCGTTTCCTCCCTTGAGCAGCTCTGCTAGGCTTTTACAGCAGCCACCTTCTGTTGCTGCTTTCAGTGCTGTCTCAACTGAAACGCATGCTCTATTGAGTTGAGATTAGGTCGCTAACTTTACCCCATTTCTTTGCCTTTAGAAACTCTTTGATTGCTTTTGCGCTATGCTTTGGGTCATTATCCATTTGAACTATGAAGCGCTGTCTGATCCATTTGGCTGAAGCTGTCAGAGAGTATAGTCCTGTACACTACAATATTCATCTTGCTTATCCTATCAGCAGTCCCATTATCAATAAACACTGGTTTCCCGCTTCCAATGGCAGTCATGCATGCTTTCATCGTAACACTGCCTCAAAAGCTGCTTTTTTCCTTCTCTTCCCATCATTCTGGTGCAGGTTAATGTTTGTTTTATCTGGCTTTGAATAAGAGATGGTATCTTATTTATCTAGTCTGTCCTTCCTGTTCTTCTGTGTAACCTGGGGGTAAACTGTCTGTATTTCCATTAATGAAGGAACCTCTTAATTTGAGACGTTGACATTGATTCACCTACCTCTCTAGAGTGCTTTTGATTAAAGTTCTGCAATCTCTTCACTTCACTCCTTCGCATCAGTTTTGTTTGGACCTCACTCAAAGGTTCCAGTCAAAAGACACCAAATTCAAGTTCAACACTTTTTAGCTTTACTAATAACGGACTAACAAGGCCACAAATCTCACCTGGCCATGAAATTGCTTGTCAGTCAGCTGCCCAATTAACTGTGAAAATGGGAGACTTTGTATAAAAATGGCTGTAACTCCTAAACTGGTAAACCGAAACTTCTGTTGAATTAAAGCTAAAGGTTCACCGTGGTGGTATACTGAGGCAAAATTACAAAACTTGTCTCACTGTCTACATAGTCCAATCAGATGTACTGTGTGCTTCCTGTCCTGTCACCTTCATCTAAACCAAACAAAGGATTTTCAGTAATGATTACAAAGTCTGTCATGGCAACAGAGCTGTATACGGGATTAGCGTGAACAATAGATAAGGACAGTCATGCCCCTAATTTCAATCATTCTACTAGAAAAGGCAACTTCTGGCATAAACTTCTACCACAATTCATGTGTGAGAATCACTTTATGCACATCATTTTAGAGCCCAAAGAGAGTACTTAGATATAACATTATTGTATTGTTTGTATGCAGGTGTTAACAAATGTAGTTACGGCTGGTGGCTTGTTCTGGAATGAGCTTCCAGTAAAGCGGCAGTTGTGGTTTTATAACCGTGAAGGCTCTATAATGGATAGACAAACACATTAATTCAGTATTGAGGGCCACATGTTCTACCAGATGTGCAGAAGAAACAACAGAAAGAGTCCCACAAAACCAAGCAGAGACAGCACGCAGACAAGTGTGTGAGATCAGGACCGCAATGTGAAGACGGACACTGCTCCTATCACACTGGGCAAGTTCATAAAAACATTTTTTTAACCGCCCTGTCGTCCACACTGCCAACATTTCCTAAAGCAAAACCAGAATCACACAAGCATTTGGCAGCAATTAAGAAAACTGGAATGCTGCCGATTTTAATATCCCTTTCACTTTTTACAAGAACAAATAAAAGGCTACAAATCTGTTCTCAAGTGCTTTATTTGCACTTAGAAAAATTAAAAAAGATTATTCAAGCTGGCAGCAGCTTCTCTCTAGTGGAGCCCTTTGTGTCATTTTAACAATAAGCCCTTTTTTATAGTTCATTTAATAACTTTCCTTTTAAAAGGCTGTTAAGAGCAAAGCTAAGTTGAGAAAGCTACATTTCGGGGTGCACTGATTGTGAAATTTTGCACCAATACCAGGGAAAGAAAGAAATCTTACACAGTTTTAAATTGCATTTACAAACATGCAGCCAGCATTCAACAACACCAGTCTCCGTCATTACTGAAGGAAAGCCAAAAATACATCTGCATAATGTTCAATCATCATGACTTCTGCTTTGTGCTGGCTAAACATGTAAAAGACAATATGATTTTTAACTGAAAGAAATTAAATTAGACAAATCTTTATTACAAATATTATGTAAGTATCAATAAACGCTTAAAATTGATGACTACGTAAGCCACGGTAAGACATCAAATATTACATTTAAGGAAGGATTCGAAATAAATATGAGCAAGTGTACAAACATTTATAAAGAGCACTTTTCCCAAACATGACAGGCAGTTACAAAAGCAGAGTATGTGTTTTAGAAGACAAGCAGAACAGAAAAAAAGCCCAAAACAGAAGACAAAATAAGAGAAGACAAGAGAAGACTTGTATACCCCTGTCCCAACAGATGATGTAGCCGTACATGGAGGCCAGATAAGAGGAACTGCCTGAAGGCGAAGGTCTGTTTGTGTTATCTGTATCTAAACACAGCAACAGGCAGTGGAGCAGACAGCCAGGCAGACAGACAGATGACCTGCCAGGCAGGACAACAGTCGGCTACACGGCTCACCATGTACAGCTTCAGCATCTGCTACTGCTGCTGGTGCTGTGGTCTACAGACATACCCGGTTGCTATACAGCGCTACACAGTGTCGCGTCAGTGTTAAACATGAACACTGACGTGACCTGTGGAGCAGCTTCGTACGGTGACGCATCTATAAAAGGGAGCCGTGATGCAGAACAGTTGTTGTGTATTATGAGGTCATGGCAGGTCGCTCAGAGAAGCTGTGCAGGAGGTGGGAAGGTGTTTCTTTCAACTCCCATGTTCATATATAAGAGGAAAGGGACTTGAGGCGAAGGGGGGAGAAACACATGTTACTATGAAAAAATTGCTCTACACTGAAACATTTTTCCTTTTATCTTTGAATATTTTTATCTTACAGTGGAAAAACAGTGTTGACAGTCAGACCTCTGATTAAGTCTGATTCATTAAGTCTGCTTGTTTTACCCTATTGCCTTAAAATGTGTTAACACAACTTATTAATGAATAATGAGTTCTAATGTAAAACTAATCATCAGGTTTGCTGATTCTGAGACTTCAGTGTCAATATTATGCGCAGCTATCAGCTACATAAAATGCAGTCTTGAGATCCCTTCTCAGGCACTTCCCCTATCAACCTCAGGTGACCTTGATAGGCCACACGATAGGGTGGGGCAAGTGGTTTCCCCTTTAACCCCCGGTGATTGTAATGACCCACATCTGTTTTTGGGGGGTTTTTTGCACCTTGGCTCGCATAATGACTCACATGATCAACAGTGGGTCAACAGTCACTTCGAAAGCGGACGACACTCACTACGGTTTTAATGCCTGAAACTAAAACATTTTTGACAGATTTTTTTAACCGTGTATCACATAAAATCAGTTGGAGGTCAGTAAACACAACCAGAATTCATACATAAGGCGCACCAGATTATAAGGGCACTGTCGATTTTTCTGAAAATCAAAGGATTGATTTTAAGTGTGCCTTATTTTCCGAAAAACACAGTAATAACGACGGCCTGCTTGCATGCTCTACCAAAAATAGTGCTTTGTTGTGTATCTGACGGACGAAAGCTAAACCAGTTCCACACCACTGAAGTTGCAGCATTTTTACAAACCAATTCTGGTTCATCTGTTTCATTCAACGATCCACTTTCGCCCTTCTCTTTCTCCGTCGCCAACATGCTTTTTCTGCCATGTGCATATGAAAACAAAGGCACTGCGCATGTGCGTTTTTCATATTCTATTGCGATATTTCATTTTCTTATCGTTGCCTAATATTATACTGGTATTACCGTGAACAGTTTGATATGGCCCAGCCCTACTCACAAACTAACCCCAGAGCATGAGAGAAACTGAAGTTTTACACAAACTGAAAGCTGAGAATATTCATCAAGCACCTTTACTGCTCAAAGCAACACATTTCCAAAAATGCAACTCTTACTGTGAAGTCAAACAGACAGTATCTGGTTTGCATTGTGCTCTTCATAGTTTCACTACTGCTTAGCAAGCAGTTGGAGAGTGTTTGCAGACAAGTCAGCAACTCCCATGCAAATTACCGGCAACTGTGGCATCTGCTAGCAGCAATCATGTTTTTGGTACAGCATTGCTCTCTCTTTCTCTTTCTTACCAATTTCACCGACTGACAGCAAGCAAACCTGCGACAACTGGTCAGGGAATACTCATTTTTCCATAGCAACCAGCCTGGTGGTTGCCAACCAGGCTCTAGGCCCGTGTGGCTGAGGTTTAATGTGATATTGCAGCTACTCTTTTTACCATTTGACAGTTAAAAATATGCGTGTGTAGTGACTGAACTTCAACATAGAAAAGAACTGTTCTCAATGATATGAAAAGAAGCAGTAATAGCTTAACTTTCCATCTCCTACTTATGCTTTTTGAATTGAATTGAATTGCTTTTTGAGTTAAATTTCAGCAATATAATTCAACTAATTTCAAGACTTTACATTAGTGGAACTCAGGTGAATTACTGTTTTATTTATTTTCTTATTCCTGAAGTGATGTTAAATTCTACAATTTTTCACTGAATTTAATTTAAAGTAATTTTCATGCTGAGCACTACACAACACGTCTGCTCAAAGTACAACATTAGCAGTCTTAGCAGATGTTCTCACTGCAGAATGACAACATCTGCCAAGTCTCAAAGCAGCTGTGAGGCACAGTAAATAAACCCCACTAAAAATACTGGCGCCACAAACACTCCAACTTTCTGAGCTTATAAAAAGTGCATCATCACTAAAAACCTAACTATGTCGATCATTTTTAATTCTGTTTAATGGATTTTTCGCAAAGCAACAAACCTATTTATGGCGTTGCATTAGAAGTTACGGCGGTGACATTTTCTAAAAGATGCCCTATTCACCTTTCATGTATTGCCCTCCTCACAAACTCATTTAAGGATTTAAGTGTATCTTTGCAGAAATGTCTCTTAGTGAGCACTTGGGCTTAAAAAAAGAAAAAACCTCGCAGAACACTGAGTAACGGTGCTCACTAACCTTTAGGTGACCCAATTGGAGCTTCGCTGTGGGACTTCACTAGGCGGCCATCAGTGTAAGGGCTGCTCTGGGATCCAAATAATACCTCAGGGCTGGTCGCGTCTCCCTCTTCCACCCTGTCCTCCTCCTCCTCCTCTTCTTCATTGTCCTCGTCGTCCTCTGCCACCTCCTCCTGTGTGTCGTCTTCTCTTCGATCCAGCTCTGATGTTTCATCCTGCCTCTGTTTCTCCTGTTGCTTGCTGTGATTCTCAATCACCTGTTCAGCAGAAAGAAAAGCAAGGTGAAACCTTGGTAAGCTTAAGGCTGGTAACCTCCCCAGAACACATAAGGCGTACAACTTGCTTAGATGAGTAAACTAACGTTTTTTTGCAGCTGCTAAGTGCTTGAGAGAAATACAAACTGTGCAACTTTGTAAAATTTGCCCTCTTAAAGTTAAAATGCTTAATAACTCTATGAAGAAAAAAAATCTTAAAATTTGTTAAAAGTTGTCCTTACTTCAGTTAATGAACACACTATTCTTTGTTAGTAAATCTCCAATATTTTAATTTCAGCAAATGCAGCAAAGTCTGAAATAGTCTTTAAAAGACTCTTTGAGCGATCGTGGCTCAAAGAGTTGGCAGTTTGTCTTGTAACCGGAAGGTTGCCAGTTCGAGCCCCGGCTCAGGCAGTCTCGGTTGTTGTGTCCTTCCTTGGGCAAGACGCTTCACCTGCCACCTACTGGTGATGGCCAGAAGGGCCGATGGCGCGATATGGCAGCCTCGCTTCTGTCAGTCTGCCCCAGGGCAGCTGTGGCTCCAACTGTAGCTGCCTCTACCAGTGTGTGAATGTGAGAGTGAATGAATAGTGGAATTGTAAAGCGCTTTGAGGGCCCCGAAAAGCGCTATATAAATGCAATCCATTATTATCATTATTATTAAAAAAGCCATCAAATTGTTTGTACTCAAGGCCACAACTTGTACCATTTCTTTCATGGAAGGTGGCATAGTTTAGAGAGGAATCTATTTCAACAGGAAGTGTCACGGTTCTGGGTCCGTTGGACCCAGTATTTTGAGTTTATTGTATTTTGGTTTTATTCTGCTTCATGTATTGTTTGAGTTCCATGTATGTATTCCATGTTATTTTGTCTCTCAGTGTCGAGTCTGCGTTCTTGTTTAGTAATTCATGTTTCCTGTTTTATTGTGAAAGTCTTTGTCTTATGTTAGCGTGTGCAGCTTGGTTCCCCCCGTCTCGTTAGCCCTGATCTCTCCCGGCTGTGTCTCCCTTCTATATTGCCCATTCCCTCATTACTACCCTGTGTATTTAAGCCCTGTGTTTTCCCGTGCTCGGTGTCGTACCCTCAGAATTATGCCTGTGTGTTCAGTTCTCAGTGTCATTGTTCAGTCCATGTTTTCGTTTATCACCAGCAATAAAGCTAAGGTTCTCAGTTTCAATTCAGTCTCAGAGTCTCGCATTTGGATCCTCCTCTCCATCCGCCTGCACACAGAGCCCTGACAGAAAGTTTATTTTATGTCTGCAGCATGTATGTTGTCCAGACTCTTCAGAGAGGACACATCACCCTGGCAACCAAGACAAGGGCGCTTTAAAAGAAGACTTTACAATGACAATGACAATGACGACGTTTAAGGGCCTATCCAAGTCATTTTTAACGATAATTAATCGTGTATTTCAAATGATATGTATGTTAAAACAATAGAAATGAAGTGTTCGTGTTGTGAGCTTCCCTACCAACACCTCCAGCCTTCAAATATGAACTTATTTGCCCTTTAAAAGTTGCTACATATTATTTATGGACACAAATAAGAACATGTAAAATAGCAGACATGAAAAACTGCATTCAGGAATATGAATAAACGCTAGCAAATGAATACCCAGAACAAAAGAATCATTAGGATTTCACAAAATACACTGAAGCTGTGTTGATTCGTGATGAGTGCTTCCTTCTACAGGAAGGAAGTGCTACTGCAGTGGAAAGACATCAATCAGGCAAAACTGCTTTAAAGTAGTTTACCTTATTGGCCGTTTCCATGACCACCTCGATGTTGAGGTTCTGCGCAGCCATGGCCAGCAGCTCGTCGTCGTCATCCCCGACATCCCAGGCGTCACTCGTGATGCTCTCAAACTCCTGGAAGGTGGTCGCCTTCTTGGGCTTGCCTGGAGTGGCTGGAGGAGGCTTGTTGCCTGCTTTGATCAGACTGAAGGACAGAGAGAAAAACAGGATAATGGGGGAAAAAAGAAGAGAAAAGGGATGGGTGCAGAAGGTGAGAGAAGGAAAGAAAACAAGAGAAAAGAGAATGTGAGATGAATAATTAATTAAAATTAGGAATTAATAAATGAGCTACCATTTGTCGTTCACATATTGTAAAATATTTCAGTTTTACACAAAAACACTCATCTTAGCTTTATTTTAGTAAAGCTAATCCCAGTACCAATCAAAAGGACAGCTTTTAGGTAAAATCAATAAGCAAATCAATATGAGCCATTCTTCAATTATTAATGACTGCTACCTTTTTATTTTACAAACCAAATAAACAGTTCTTCTTACAGGAACAACATTTTGGCTGCTTTGACAGACACAACAGCTTAAAAGAGTGCTGCAGACAGCTGTGTGTCTGTCAATTCACTATGTAATTTTAACTTCAAGCTTGATCCATGTTTAGACTGTCTTGTACGCACAGTATGATTTTACCGCTTTCTACTTTCTGTTTCCTGAGGTAGGTCGTGGTGTATTTTGAAGCATGTTTTGGATCAGTTTCACTTCCTTGACTGACTTCTTCATAACTGTATCCACAATCTGCAGCGATTTAGCGGAATCCCTTCGTCTCTTTCTATCCGTGTAACGCCTGCCTGTGCAACAGCATGCACACAGGCCCGAAGCGGAATAATTCCACCCCCATGCTGAACACTTTGCAAGGTGTTCTTTTCATCTAACGCTGCTCTTTATTTTACAGGTTTAAGGATTACTTCAGATCACCCTTGCGTGCAGACCCAGTTCACGAATCAACCTAGTGTGCGAATTACCACATGTACAAAAGGACACACACATGTGCACAGAGACACATTAACTGAAGTACATCATTAGCTTAAAAGTTTCTTTGAGTTACTTTATTGAGGCTGCAAGGATACAGTTTAATTTATCTCCATTTTCATCTGTAACACAATTGTTTGCTATTTGCCTACAAAATCCTAACTGCACGCTGCTTGACATGGATCATGCGGCATGTCTGTCAAATGCTGATTGGCTGACGAGTGGGCTGGAACAGGGAAGTGAGCGACAGCGGTGTTTACCAGGAATGGGAAAAGCATAAAAATAACATGAAGGACCGACAGCAGCACAAGCAAGTGTACAACAGACCGGTTGTACCACATTTTTGACACTGCCCTCATCTGACAACAGACACTCTCTGCAGTCTAAAGATGCACACGGTCTGCCAAAGCACTACCACCCCCGAACTGTAATTTCCTTATTACAAAGACGGTTATTACCATAAGAAAGAACCAGGAGACGTGTACACGTTAGCCAACTTCCATCCTAACTCAAAAGAAAGGGAAAGTTTGAAAACACGCAAATTAATTTCAACCCTCTGTGGAAATCTACATGAGTAAACATTAATCAGAAGAAAGAAAAGGGTTATTACTGAAGAGGAGACTGTGTTCCCCTCTATTTGATTGTGTGTATGAGAGAAATCCAGAGAGAAAAAGAACTCTACACTATGTCCTGCTCAGAAGTGAGTTTACTAAAGTAAATAGCCAATGTGAGTGTAAGTGACAAACCTAAACCTCAAGTGAAATTATAAAATGAATGGACAGACACATTGCTGACTGCAAAACTCTTAAGCTGTTAAGTTTGTCAGAGGAGAGCTTTTAACTGTATTCTCATCAGCTCTGAAGTCATTACCTATCGTCTGGCATACTACACCAAACCAATTAAGTAAAAGATAAACCAGTAAATGACTGAATGAATGAAAGTAGATGTGTTTCGCTTTGTTGGTATTCTATTAAAAAGAGAGAAAGGCTCTAGCCATTTCTTGTTTTCTACAAAGTTTTCTTTTTCTTAAAACAAACAAACAAAAACAGTGAGCTCAAGATAAAAAGAAAAATGATTTTTTTTTGCAAATTCACAGAAAATTATTGTTTTTGAAATAAAAATAGTCTGAGTTTTTGTGATTTTACTCATTTATTTCCTACAGTTGCAAGTCCACAGCCCATAGAGCTGTGCTGACAGGCGTTATTTGTTACACTAGCACTTCTTTGAATGCTACACTGAAAGAAAGGGGCAAAAGTTGTAAGTGTTTTTGAATAGTTTACAGGACACTTAAAATTAAGCTGTGCTGTACTGTATGTATCCCATGAAAGCTATCATTTTAAACAACATTATTGGTATCTGCCTAGACTTTCATAAATGCTGCATCTCTACTAATCTTAGAGACGCTGCTATACTATGCCACTATATGCTATGCCATATATTCTACAACACACTGGACATCTGTGTAGACAAACTTCAAGGCCCCACTTTTATTCTTTGATAATGTGAAACTTTCTTTTGTCCACACGGAACAATGTTTCTCAAATTACTTTAAAGTAATTATTGATATTAATCCAATACCAAAAAAAATAAGAAGTCAATATTTCCAACACCAATACTGAGACTTTCAGCTTATAGACAGCCTATGGAAGGGAGAGCAATGTGTTATGATTTACAAGATGAATCCTCAATATGAACATTTTTTAATGAACACTAAATCATTGTGATTTTTATTTTCCACAATAATTAGCTAACAACAAAACAGACCTTTGAGCTTTTCATGTATTTTGAAGTTGGATTTTGTTTTTACCGTAAAGTATGTCGCAAATCTGAGTGCACGTATAGCAGCACCAGCTCGCAAACCACGAGACGGAGTTTCTTTGCGAAAAATATCATTTTTTATACTTTATTTTCTCTTGCATAAAGTTAAGAGCATGTATAGTGAGAAGACAACACTAATATATTTGCCACAGGCTATTTAACCCTTTAAGACCTACTATAGAACCAAGTCGGCCAGAGCTTATCTTTATGTTTTTACATGCTGTAGTGCCATTTGTGGGAGCATTTCAAGTTTCCATATATCAATATAACCGTTATAGCCCAAATTTTAATAATATGTATGCATTAAGTCCATAATAACTACATAAATTGCAAAAAATTGTAATGCAATAAACTACAAAAAAATTGAAAATTGTTTTTGTTTAGATTTTTACATATATTTCTAGTTAGAAAAAATTAAGAGGTGTATCCCTCAAAACTGTAAATACAAAATAATTTCCAACCACAAGAAATTTACTTTGAGTGTCTTCATAGTTTTATTTTTGAGATTTTTTGAGATTTTAATTTTTATATACTACAGGAAAAATGAAAATTAATATTAAAATGCATCCAAATAAACTATTTCCAGCAGTGCAATTTGAGTCCTAAGCATCCCAGAAACGATACAGAAAAGCATAAAGTCAAACATGACTTTTAAAAACACCAACATAGGCTTATAAGGCCCTTTCACGAAAATGACGTCACTTCCAGTTTCGAGCAGGTAATGGCGGACATGTAATAGTTCGCGTTGGCGTATATGCCAACGTAGGAAGTGTTATGAACATCGGCAAAGCTTGTTTCTGGAATATTATGTTTTTGCTTTTTCCTTTTTCTTCTTATGCAGTTTTTGCAAAGCTATATGTGGAAGGAAACCGTGACCTAGGACAAGCTAATGGCATAAGATGTAAGTACAACTCCTCCAGTTTCACATGCAAAAAAAATATTGCACTACCTTACGTGGTTCCAGTTCTACAGGGATTTAAAAATAGTTCGGTAAAACGGAGTGTGCCTGCTCCAACCGGTTGTAAAGGGTTAATTATATATTTTATGTAATAATTTCTAAAATTTGGGTTAGAAACGATAGAAGATAAATGGCAAGATAGACACTTTTCTATCCTCCACACGATATATATCGTCATATCGCCCAGCACTAGTGCTTTTTGAGATATATTTTCCCCCATTTCCAATAAAAATAATCTTTTTAAAAACAGTTCAGTGGGATACATACTGAACCTTGAGGACAGAAACAAGGTATCTCACCAGTATTGATCCAATACCAATACCAGCTTTGGTACCAATACAACTTATATTAGAATCAACCGTTTCATCACTATTTAATGTCTTGATTATACTCCATTGCAGACATGGACACGGAGAGCTGCTATGCTCCAACCACACATGAGCATGTATAGTTGGAGCACTGTAATGACAACTCTCTGCAGACAATCACAATTAACAGACAGGCACGCAGACGTGCACACAGACCCTTGTGCCCACCATCTAATGATGAAATTTACATCACTTGGAGCCTTAGTGGACATGCAGATACAGAAAGTATAATCAAGGCTTAGAATTGCTCAACTTTGTTCAACTTGTTTACCCAGTCACAAAATGACTGGACTTTCCTGTAGAGTCACTGCCTCTGTGATCATTCCAGTTCTGCAGTTTCAAAGTGCAAAACAGAAGATTACCAGAATTATAACTGGAAGACTCGACATTACACACATTGAAGTAACTGTAAGTAATAATAGGCTCAACCCAGCCCATGATATCACAGACGGTATGTTCATTCGTCAGTTGTGTAATGGAAAAACATATACGTCCACATTCTTCACTGGGATGTGGCTAAAAATACAGCAACCGTTCAGCCACACCTGAGCGTTTTGTGCCGTGACAAACTGAGGTAGAAGAAATCTATCTCAGCACCAACACATTGGATAAAACAGGCTTACCTTTAAATAAGCTGAAATTAGCCGCCTTTTAAAGTGTACATAAATTATTTTCCCCACAAAAAACATTGCTGCTCACAGGATTGCGTTTTCACAAGGTCTGGTAAACTGAAGGTGCAATAATGAACATTTCAAATTGGTCAAATTGGTCAAGTAGCCTACTTATAGCATTTGAGCTATTTATCAGTTATCTCACAAAAACTGATAAAAAACAAACAAAATAATCTGCTTATGACATAAAGCAGAAAGTGCTGGTTACTGTGGGAGAAGGCAATGATGGTCCGTGGTGTTTGCAGGGGGGCATTAACCAAAACAAAGAAGTAAACTAGAGAAATAAATTAATCCCCACAGTAATTTTGTGTTATCACACAAACAGAGCCACACCTCCATGTAATCCTTCAGGAAGGTGCCAGACAACCAGATTTGATGTGAATGTAACCTAACAGCAGGGTTCACCCCATCTGCCGTGTGTATCGTCCACCAAACAGACACACTGACCGACAGCTCCAGTATAGACAGAGTGAACAGAACAGAGACAGCAGAGGCAGAATCTTTTTTCTTTTTTTATGTCAAATTAATTTTGTGCTGGCAAAATGTTTAAAAGTAGTGTGAAAAAAGAGATGAAAGACATTTAGGTATTTTTTCATGATTTCATTAAGTAAACCCCCCCAAAGTGGTAAGCATCAATAAAACACTGGTTTCAGCATCTGATACAGATGGAACAACTGAGACAGATCATTGATTTTAAACCTTCAGCATAAGGCAAATGATTTCTGCTAGTGACAACAACACAACTCAAGCAAAAAAAAAAAACAAGTATACAGTTACATCCCATTCAAAGAGAATGACCTAATATAAATGGATAATAACTTTTTTCCAAAACCAACCATTATTAACACAAAACAATAATAATTTCCCATGGTAGGGACAGTTTTTTTTCTCCACTCAACAGTACATCACTTTTTTTAATCTGAAGCAAAGTACCGGGTCGACATCAATTGGGCTTTGAAGTCTAGTTTATCACATGACACAAAAACTGACATTGGGCCAGAGAACTCCACCAAGATCACATGGTATTTATTTTTACAACAAGGAAGTCAGTTTAACTTACTTTGCATGAAGGAGCGGGTCGAAGGGTGGATGCTGTGCACCGTACACATGCTGAATGCTGAGGAAGTGAAAAAGATAGAATGGAAATGAATGAACTAATCGATCACTGGCTGGCAAGCTAGCATGTTAGCTTTAAGCTATTTAAAACAATACCAGTTTAAACTGCAGGAGTGAGACTCCATGTGACCCCAAGTGCAATAATTTGCCGTGAGACCTTGACTACTCGTGTTGTGAAATAGTTACTGTGTCATTAGTTACAACTCTGCGACGGAGTACTGATGAACTATTAGCCACTGTTAGCAGCCTAGCTCTTAGCCTAGCTAACAGTTGCAAGGGGTAAAATGCGTCTACGAGACGTTTTTACCACAGACGTTAGCCAGTGACAAGAATGGGAACTTTGTCCAACCGCAAAGCCCCACCAATCAAAGTGAAAGTTGGCGTTTGAAGAGCAGCAGCGCAGCGTCAGCTGAGTGAAGCTAGCTACGCTAAGCTAACAAGCAGGAGGGAACACGTCACTCACCTGCCAGGAACCTTCGCTGCATTCCTTTTCCAGAACTGTTTTTTGTTTCCGTCGCTCGACATCTTCCCGCAGCGGTCCACTCAGTCCTAAACTCAAACACCCCGACGCTGTCGTTATCTCGAAAATATTAAATGTCTGTTTATTTACACCAGCTCTCCTCCTCCAAAACTCAGAAAGCTGCCATGTTGATACTGCCTAATCGGCAAGTAAACGCGACTGTGATTGGCTGGGGTGACACTTCCTCACTGTAAGCCAATCACAAGTGAGATCTGGTTGTCGGTAGGAGCATTTTTTTAATTGGACGCTGACGTCATGCTCCACGGCCTTTGCTGTGTTGACAGAAACTCAGACTGTGAATCAAAGAGACCCTCCAGCATCAGGACCAGAGGGCAGGCATACAGCATCACCAACGAAAATACATGGACAGGATCATAAGAGGTTTTTTTTTTGGATATTTAGAAATGTTCATATAATATGTATACATTGTTTTTCAATCTTTAAATAGATCAGTTCTCATACAATTTTTGGAATATAAATCTGTAGTTTGTGTGATGCCGTATATTGAATGTTGGTTCTCACTATGTATAAAATAAAGTCAGGTTTATTTTAGGCTTTTCAAACTTATTTTATGAACTTGGTGAACTGACAGGTGATTCTATTAATACAGGTTTTATGTGCTTTGGAATTTGGAAATTAAACTTGAATGATGCTTTTTTGAGGCTATAATAAACTGTCCTGGAAGCCACATATCAACTAAACGTTTAATAAACTGGCTGTATAAAGTAATAGTTAATATTACAGTATTACAGCAAATGGATTATCATTGTGGAGTAACTATGTGAATATGAGGATGACTCGACTCGGTAAACAACATGTTTGGCCTTTCTGTTCTGCTAAGTTCTAGCTCCGCTCATCAGAAAAATAACCCACTATTATTGTTACGTGTACATATCTACAGCTAGTGCCGATGAAAGCAACCTGCATAAAGTTTAGTTTGTATTTGCTGTTTGTTTCTATCTATCTATCTATCTATCTAGTGGTGAGACTTGCTTCTAGAGTGTGTTTTGTTAAAAGGCAAATGCTTTAAGTCAGAGTCAGTGTGCTCATATGTACAGAACAGGGAAAAACAAATGTTCTTTTGTTTTTTATTTTCACAATTCTGAGTAAAAAGTCAGAATTCTAAGATTAATCAATTTTTCTCCGAAATTAGACTTTTTTTCTCAGAAGTCAGACCTTTTTATTCTCAGAATTCAGACCTGTTTTTATTTTTCCAGTGGCCCTGATCTTCCGTACACGCGCTTACCCTTGTAGATACTTTCTTTGGAAATTGGTAGCCTTAAAGGTAAGAGGTCTCACTCTGCCCTAATTTTCCCTTTATTTTATTTACATTGTGAGTCTTAATCAGTGGTGGATCATTAAAATTTTACATGGGGGCAAAGGAGGGGCATGAGGTCTAGGCAGGATGGCACATACCTCTTTAGAGAAGAATGTGAAAATCCCCTACATGTAAATGCAGTCAACAAAGTTTTCCCAAAAAGGCTCTAAATTTATTTTTTTCATATTATGGTCATATTTTTGTATTTCTATTATCTTCCTTTTATTTTCTATGTTACTTGTTAAGCACTTTGGTATACCCTTGGTTTTAAGTGTGCTTTATAAATAAAGTTTATTATTATTATTAGACCAGGTTGATTTTTATTACTGAGTGAGTCATCTTTCTCATACACGATCTTCATCCTAAGTCCCCCCCTCCCTTTCCCTGACGGCTCAGGCCGACCGGCGTAACCACTGCAAACAGCGCAGACACTTGGCACGCGCGGGCGATAATAAAGTTGCAATGAGGAGCATCCAGCGGCGTAACGAGTGACACCCAGGATCGATAATATGGAGAAACAAGTCACGTTACTGTCATCGCAGCTCTTTCAGAAGCACAGGCAGGTAGAAGTAGTTCTCGGTCGCAGTGTTTTGGCGTGGAAACCGGTTGAGAAAAGTAGAAAACCATGCTCGGGGACTTGTGACTCAGGTAAGTGTGACATCAGTGTAGGTTTCATGGGGGAAACTGAAGAAATAGACACCGGCTAAACACATCAGTATTCATTTAACACGACAAAGTGGAAACGTGAATGTGAATGGTATTTTAGAGTGTAGCATATTTGCTTATATGTTCATCCACTATTTGCCTTCAGGACATGAAACCATTGTTATATATGCAAAAAGAAAAAAAACTGCAGCAGCTGTTTGAGCTCCTGATCAGAGCAGGCACATGTTGAGAAAGGACATGAAGCTGTGGTAGTTCAGCTCCGTTCACTGACAGGTGCAGGTCACACAGGTGTGGGGGGTTTATTGTTTTAGTTGTTTTTTTAAGTCGCAGGTCGTTAGCAGCCGGTGTTTCTAATGTGCAGCCTGCAGGGTTCACTGTTATGGGTTCACTGTTATTTGACATGCCCCCTCCAGGAAGCACTTCATTCATTAATTCAGTCATGAAATGGTCCGGTGAGTTCTTTGAAAACGTTCACAGTGTCAGCTCGTTTAGAAAACACATTAAGCTTGGTCAGTATAACCTGGCGAGTTTGAGCAGGCAAGAGGAAAATAAGAAGTCAGGATTGAGATTGAGTTCTACCCTCACTATATTCACTTTACTGTAACTCCAGGCTGTCCAAACCAGAAGTCTGCTGCTTGTTTACAAGTTTAACCCAAGCATTTTTCTATTAAGTACTGCAGTTGTAAGCAGATCTACATAACCACATACTGATGTTTCAGCTGTATGCATGCCATAAAAAGATGGCCTTCTACCCACAGCAACCTCACCTAAAGCTTGCGTGAATACCTTGAAGAAGTCTACAGTTTGGCATTTTAAACTCAAAGACCAAATTTATTTTTATGTACAAGCTGTTGGGGATTTTAATAAGGAGCTTTAAGGGAATCGACTCGCTGTCTTGGAGTCCAAGTGGCCACTAGTAGAACTGCAGGTTTTATCACTTTCAGGATGTGTTGCTGCTTGCAATACACACATGATATGAACAGTTCAGTAAATGAGAAAACCAAAAATCTTCGTTTTCAAAACTATGAACTGGTTTCGCCATTTAAAAAAAACATTTGCTGCGTAGTTGACAATTTCACACACTTCCTGACAAATAGTTGTAGTTGCAGTGATGTTTTTTGCAACCTAGAAGCGTCTGTTTCTTTTCTAGCTTACGACTGTCCGTCCATACTTCCTTGCTTTTGCCCAGATGGCTTTCTCATTCCAATTGGTTTACATGTAACTTCAGTTTTGATTACCTAACATATTTATCTTTTATGGTTTTACACCCAGCTGGTGTACTGTGGCCGAGATTAATTCACTGGATTAATGGCATGTGCATTCACTTCTCGTTGCTGTGGTTATCAAGCAGGGCTCCCAATTTTATTTTATTTTTTCCGCCCTTTCCCATCGTCGCATCAGACAACTTCCACTTAATCCGGACACTCTGATAACCTCCAGAGGCTAATGTTTGTTCATCGAGATGAGCTCCCTGGTCTGCAATTACTGTACCACGATCGAGTAGAGTGATTACAGCTGGCTCCGCACACTTTAAATTTAAACCTGCCCATTGACCTTCCTCAAAGTGGTATCAAGCGCCCTATAATAACCTGCCATAAAGACTTCCATTTATTGAGTCTATGCTCAGTGTAACTACATCAAAATCCCTCTCCCACCCCCTAGTGATCTCTGTGACAAGAGCAGGTCAGCTTTATTGTGGAGTTGGGAAGCAAGCAAGGACACTTTGCCAGTGGGTTCAACATATAACACTTCTGTGGAGTGCGATTATCACAAGTACAGCCAGTACAGTGTGGTTAATCAGTGACTTTAATGAAGTAAAGGATGGCGGCTGGGATTTTCCCTCACGTAAACAAGTGCTCAGTTTCTGTGCTATCGCCAGTGACCTAACTGTCATAAACATTCCCCACTTTTCCCTATCGCACTTGTGGTTGTCTTTCACAGTAGGCATATTCCAGATGAACTCAGTCAGGTCACAGTAGCAGCATTTTTCTTCATCACCGTCAATTTAGCTTTTGTAACTCCTAACTGGAACAAAGCTAGGCATTTCTGGGAATCATCATAGTCAAAAATGATTCAGCATGACTCAAGTTTGACAGATCCTCCCCAGCTTGTATATTCCATCTCCGCCCATAGAAGCTTTTCCAGAAGATGAAGTTGACACCCGAAACCATAAATTGTGTTAACATGATAATAATGATGTTACCACTTGACCTTATATGTGAATTTGTTTAAAACAGAGCTTCCAGATGTAAACTGCACACAGACACAGACGCACACAAGCAGACAAACAAAAGCCAGTCACTGAGATGGCCTCTGAGCCTTGGAGTAAATGCCCTGTCCACATAATGGTTGAGTCACTGCTCTGATGCAATTCAGATCAGAGTAAAGTCGTGAATAAATCATGGAATATGCTTTAGAGAGTGCTTCCCCTTCCCTCCAAATCACTATGCTTAGTGAGCAATACTTCCTCAGGCCCTCTAAGCCTGAATGTCTCTCCCTGCCAGAGGGGGAGGTTTAGATTTTTGCTTTCCCATATGTCAGCGCTGCATAGACACCTGGCGTGCAGGGCTTCACTTTTATCAATATTGAAAGTATCGTAAATCGGCCTAAAACAAAGTTAAGAGACAAAGCAAACCTAGGCTGATTTTTGTCCATTAGTCAGACAGAACTACAACTTGGTCGCAAAGGGTTGTGAAAAGACAGAAATAATGATATAGTGCCTTGTCATGCAATCAGCAGAGCCCTGCACTTTTCTAGACATTGCGCAACAAAGGTGCACATTAGGACGTAAGCCTGACGTGTTCAGATCAAACAGTAAACTGTGTTTAACCTGCCAGTACAAAGTCCATGTAATGCAGGGATGCACAGAGGTGAGAAAAGCTCAGGTAATAGTCTGTCTTCCATAGTCACTGGTGTCTCCGACCTGCTCCTGATCTACGTAGGCAGCTTCCTCAGCTCAGCTAACCAAATTATTATTTTCTTATCCCAGTAGTGAGGTGGAGGAGTGGATGTTGTGCGCTACTTGGGAGAAACATCTTAACATTGTGCAGAATGTGGATGAAATGGCTTATGACAAGGGTACCATGTTATCATTGAGATAATGTTTACCGTCGTCACAATCTGTTGGTTCAGAACATTGACGAGCAAAGTCGGTGTGTGTATATCTGTTGGTATTTGGTCAAAAGTTGAAATTTTGTACTTTAGTTATTATAGTCCATCCTGTGGGTGACATAAATGGCAATTCAAAAGAGTCTGGATTTATAAATTAAAGCTTTCAAAGCCCAACCATGCTTTTTACCCTATCCAGGGAACATCCTGGATAGATCGCCAACCTGCGGCAGGGCTAACACAGAGGCCATTCACAGGAACATTCACGGTTTTTAGAATTTACAAATGAACCTAACCCTGCTAATTCCATGTCTTTGGACTGTGGGAGGAAGCCGGAGTATCCGGGGAGAACCACTGCAGATATGAGGAGAACGTGAAAAACCTACACAGAAAAGACCCCAGGCTGGACTCAACTTCAATTTTACAATAATACATATAGAGAAAAACTCAACAATCATATGACCTCCTATGAACAAGCACGTTGGTGACAGTGGGAAGGAAAAACTCCCTTTTAACAGGAAGAAACCTCCGGCAGAACCAGGCTCAGGGAGGGGCGGGGCCATCTGCTGCGACCGGTTGGGGTGAGAGAAGAAAGACGAGATAAAAGACATGCTGTGATTCATAACAAGTATGATTCAATGCAGAGAGGTCTACATGGTGAGTGAGAAAGGTGACTGAAGAAGAAATACTCGATGCATCATGGGAATCCCCCAGCAGCCTACACCTATTGCTGCATAAGTAAGGGAGGATTCAGGGTCACCTGATCCAGCCCTAACTATATGCTTTAGCAAAAAGGAAAGTTTTAAGCCACATCTTAAAAGTAGAGATAGTGTCTGTTTCCCGAATCCAAACTGGAAGCTGGTTCCACAGAAGAGGGGCCTGAAAACTGAAACTGACTCGTACCCAGGACCTTCTTACTGTGATGCAGCTGTGCCGTCTGGGGTGCCAAACTATAAACCTGTTCAAAATCTGGTACCAATCCATCTAATAAATAATTATGGATGGATTTACACCTGTTGGTTACTAGAGGTGGGAATCACCATACATCCCTCGATACGATATTATCACAATACTTAACACATGATACGATATTATTGCAATTTTTTAAAATATTTTGCAATATTCAGATTCTGTACATAAAGGTAAACTTTATCAATATTCATTTTATCTAATATCAAAGTCTCACACTCAGTCTTTCTCTCATTTCAGTTTTATTGTTGACAAACTGAACGGTTTGTATTACAGTCTAGTCCAACTTAACTGAATCAACCATCTGGTACAATTATAGCTATTCTGAACTCTGCAATTTATGAAAACTATGCAGCCCATTCAGCAACTGAAGAATTTGAAAGTAAATTAAAACAAAATATAATTTTACATTAAATAAAAAAGTTTTAAACTTAATTAAAATAAAACATGTCTTAAATTAAAATAAGTAAACTGTCATGTTTATTGCTGCCAAAAGAAAAGTTAAACACATTTGGACAGTGAAGGAATGTCAGGATTCTTGCTCAGAAAAAGGATCAACCTGCTCTGAAGTCAGAGCATGTTCCAGTCCACAAAAAAAAATTTTGTAACAAAATATCGATTTCTGCTGTCCCTGTATCGATACATTATTAGCAAACAAAATATCACAATACTACACAGTATCGATTTTTTCCCCCACCCCTATTGGTTACACTAGATAACAAGGTGAGGCGGAGACTTTTAGGTGTCAGTCTTTTTGTAATATGAATGTCTGCACCACATGCCGTGACCATCCATTAGTATATCATTCCACCTGGCCAAAGTGGGGGGTGCGACCTGATCAGCAGTGCCGTACGCATGTCTCCAAAAGCAGCAACCGGAGCTGCAGCGAACATAAATATTGAAATCATAGACTGTGACTTTTTAGCACCACTCTTCTCCTGTTACATCTTCCACCTTGGTTGTCCTTTCCTCTCCATCTGTTTACCTAAGCGTTGGCTTAACAAACCCATTGTGCCTGGGAGAAATCCACATGTCTTGTTTGACAGCTCACTGCCATGTGTACCCAGGCAGATCTTCGCTTTGTAATCTAAAGCTGGTGCTCAATGCACAGCCCTGTCTGTATGCTGAGAGACGGCTGCAGAGGGAGGGAGGGGGAGAGATACCGAGAAATAAACACTGCCAGAAAGCGACAGCTGGAGATTGGGTAAACTGCGCAGGTTTACACTGCATCACTGACAGCAGCAATGCAGGATCTGTCATTACAGTGATTGCTCTGTTCACCTGAGCTTTGGGTCAACAGGAGGAAAAGCTAATCACGCAGTAAAGCTGCATGATGATGTGGCACTGATAGCACCAAGCTTTTTGAAAGCTTTGTAATATCAGAAACAGTTTTGGTAACTTTCACACACTCAGCTAAATCTTGTCTCATCTTTTGCAAACACATGTGACTAGGAAGGCTCGTAGAAACAATACAAACAGGAGGGAACACCTAAGCATTTCCTTAAGCTTGCACTGGCTTGTCCTCTAACGCACTGTCAGTGCCACACCACAGTATAAATAAAGGGACTACATAGTGAACCAATGTGTAAAGGGAGGTGTGCCGAGAACAGCCGCAGAATATGAATATGACGACAGCTCATTGTTGTCAGAGGACTGAAAGGAGGCAAGGCCACGCGCCGTATTCTCGGAGATATCATAAACACAAGCGAAGTCTCCCGTGGACGTGCACGAACGCATAGGGTTCGCCAACTCAAGATCAAAATTCAGAGGAGCCGTGTCTAAATCTGTCGTGTATTTCACAACTCGGATTGAGGGGGGCTGAGGAGAAAATGTCCGGGGTGGCGTCACTTCAACGCCCGAGTGAAAAACAGCTGGGGTGTGACAAGGATTTCAGACGTTGCGTTGACGGTGTAGGAGACCGGTGTGTTCAGCGGAATCCAGTCGAGCAGGATGCCATCTTGCTTTAGGGAAGCAGGATGCCATCTTGCTTTAGGGAAGCAGGATGAGCTGGATGGATCACGAGCCTCACACATGCACCTGTAGAGACGCAGCTCCTTGCTGATCGAACTGGTTTTTATCAGCTCGATCTGAATTAAAGGTGCTGCTGCTGCTAAAGTAGCTGCAAGTCTCGGGAGAAAAAGGATTATGTCGCGCCACAGGAATGCCTATTAAAGCTCAGCAGCAGTGCTTCACACTAACATTTAATACACCTCACTGTATCGCATGTGTGTCAGGCTTATTACCAGAAGTGTCTGGCCTGCTGGATGGCTTTGCAAATTGTGGAAGTGAGAGATTAGGACTGGTTTGTGCATTTCACTGTATTTCACACTTTGTGTTGTTACACACTGATCAAATCTTAAGAGTTGTTGTCCAAACTTTAGCAGGGGTTTGAATTGTCACATTTACACCAAATGAAGGCAGCACGACCTTATGCTGACCTTCTTTGATCAGGGATTATAGTATTTCTTTGCAATCAGGATAAATGAGACATAATATTGAGAAACTGCACTCACCTTACTTCAGACTGTCCTGGCTGTTTAGCATCTGTTTTATAAATGGTGGGTATATTAAATGTGGACTATAAAATGCTGACTTTTGTGAGCTATAATACTTGAGAATTTTTTAGGGGATTTTAAAGGTTTCTAGGCAAAATATTTTCAGTTGTAGCCTACTCCGATAAACTAAAGCAGTGTTTAGCCCATGAATTAAAATGTAATTGGGTACCTAAGTAAGTAAACATATTTTTTTTCATAGTTTGGAACATTTGGAGGAAATCCTGAACTATTATTTTTGCTCCTACATCAAGGTAGGTAATTTCGAATACAAGAGGAACATAGCAGTGAGACCAGTATATGGTGACTAGTGCAGTGGAAATATAAGCAGAGATGTCACAGAAGGGATTTCACATTAGCTGTGTAAACCACAGACAGCCGCAAGAAGTGATAAAACAGACAGAAATGGACTGAGAGTAAAGTCCAGGCTTTATTGCACTTCCCTTCAAAAGAGGAATTGCATGTTTGATTCAGGAGCATCAGAGTGACATAAATTTTCCAAGAATATCTGTCAACTTGCTTTGGCAAGTAAAATATATGAATACAAGGACGTAAGATCACTGCTGTCAAAGGGGATCTGAATGGGTTTGGTTCATTGGTTTCCCACATTTGGACCAGCACATTTTGGCAATGGAGGCACAAAGGATGCAATAGTTGAGCCGTTGGAGGCAATCACTACCAGCACAGAGAGCTGCAGTCTGTCCAAGATGGCCCATATAAAGTTAGTGGCTCTTGTATACATAGGCTGTTGCTGTATTTATGTGTTACGATCAAAAATGGCTACCGGCAAAGAAAGGTTATTTAATTTAAGAAAAACAAAAAGGGCATTTTCAGCCACTAGCCTAAATTCATGTGGCTCCTTTTGCAACTCTGTTATTCTAGAGTCCAACCTGTTTATAAGTGTGCTATTATCAGCTTATATAACCATTTTCCCACTGTAAAGGCATTTACAACAGCCAATAAGTGGAAGTTAAATAAAGAAGAGATAAGAGAAACACTCTTTAACCATGTTAATCATTTGTTGTATGGTTTGTCAGAGAGCACTTTGTTTGGGATTGTGAGGGACCAAGCAGCCAAAGCAAAGAGGACACAGGCAAAAAAAAGTGTCTTCAAAAAGGGTTTTATTTATTTTAACCCTCAGAAAGTCCAAAATTAACAAACTTGAAAAACATACTTAGCAGGCTTATAAAAGAGGTCAACTAAATATAACTCTACAAAAAAAGAATTTCCAGAAACTTAAACAAAACAAAGTGAGACACAACTTAACTCACAAACTGACCTAAGGGTAGCTTTTATAATGATTTGGCCAAACCATTTGAACACAATAGGGGGGAAAAGAAAACACACTAATATTAACTAAGCACAGACTAGCCTAACTAAACCTAAAACACCCCTGCTCGTGGTAAGCCCATGGTTGGTCCTGCTGAGCCACGCCTTTTGCCAGGCAAAAGACAGGAAACAGCCACCGCCCAAACCCAGGTAACTCAAAGAAAGAGAAACATAATTAATATAACAAGAAAAACCACACAATGTTACTATGTGCGCGCCTCATAATACCAGTGTTAGGTTTAACCAAATGATTAATGAAGAAAACTGCAAAGCGAACTAATAAAGTAAAAAATGAACTAATTTACCCGTGTGGCTGATGCCATCACAGGGACGCTAAAACACAGCAACCAGCTGATCATATCAGAGGTGGGCGGAGCGTAAATAAATAAGTAAATAATTAATTATATATATAGCAGATGTTAGCGACGTCTTTATTATTAGTATTGCTCTTAAAAATCCTGAGTGCAGCGCTGCAATTATCACACCCTCCAGCTTGTTATGGAGCTGTGTTAGCTAGCTCACGTGCTTCGTCACTGTTGAATGCTAGCAGCAAAAATAAAAGGTGTATAGTTCTCAGAGTAACACAGCAGTGGCTGCAAGCTTAAGGAAGTCTCTGTAACTGTTTGGTCAGAAAGCGTCTTTGACACCCGGCTCTACCCCTGGGCTTGGAGAACTTGTGACTTTTCCCAACAGGAAGTAGTCTTGTCTTGACCTTTGTGAGCAAAGAGATTCTCAAAGAGGAAGCCATCATAGCCTTGTCTATGAAGTGTGTAGGACTGAAACTTGCAGCTGTTTTCATTAAGGATTAAAGTACCAAAATGTCTTTAATTAAACATTTTACCTGTGAAATTCGATTGACTGGACATCAGTCTTAAATCAAAAATGTTATCCTTTATGACAAATCAAATCCTGACAATAAAGACAGCAGGACCATAGAATCTGACATTCATTGACTGATTTGTTGCAGCTCATTTTGGGGCCTTTTTTCCAGGCAAGATGCCCAAATGACTTGCATGAGTAGTTGTCATATTGTACTGTTCAGAATTCCAAAAAGAAAAAGCCAAAAGGCACAATTCTGCCTTACCTTTTTCAAAGTGTGCCAAAATGAACAATAGCTTTTCTTCAGAACTGTGCTCTTGAGTTAAATGGTTGAAAGTATTTACCAAAAGAATGAAGTTTAACTGACCTCCTAAACGCCATTAAATTTACAAAAGAGCCTTTTTGTTCCATTACCAAAGGAAATTAGTATTGCTAAGACCTGTGGCTCTCAATCCTCGTCAAGTGCTGCTGAAAATCTACCTTTCAAGGTACCTGAAGGGCCACTTCATTGACTTTGCACTTCATTGCCGTGTTCTTCTTCAAATATGACACACTTAAAGAAATGACTGCACTAATCCGTGCTCTCTTTGGCAAACACGCTAACAAAATCCTGCACCTGGGCGATAGTCGTGGGTGGAAAAGACACTATTTTACCCACACTTGGGCCTATTTATATAGTAATCCATCTTACTATTAAGGAAGTGGAGATTCTAATAAAATAAGTCATGGATTTAAGTGCATAAGTGCATTCACAGTATCAAATTTGTATACATGAAGTCACAAAGTTTGGGGTGTCGTACACATTACTACATAACGAAGGGGAAAGAGAGGGACTACCAAGCACTTTTCAGCTGGTAGAGAGACGGGAGCAGTCGAGTGAGGATGATCTACCAATTGCAAGGTCAGTCGATTGATCCTGTCCTACCAGTCCATACCTTGTGCAAGATACTAAATCACAGCTTGCCTCTGATCCATCTAGAAAAAACCCAATGCATGTGTGTGTGACTTAGTGAGACTTGTAATAGGAAGTATTTTGAGCTCTCAGCTTGAGTAGAAAAAGCGCTGTGCAAATACCTGTCCATTTACCATACGTCATCAGCCAGTTCTTGCAACTACCTAGATTTTTCTAGGCATGGGAATTAAAACCATAGCTTATGAATGCAACAGTTACACAAGCAATGTTCGTGCTTGTGTAATTGTTGTCTTCACTGCAGAAGGGTGTGGACAGAAGCATGAGAAACCTGCCTTGTCCGATTTAAAACCAAAGCATGCATTGGTATGTGAAAGTATATTAAAAGAAGTGCCTGGATTAAGAGTTTCACTTCCTTGTGGGAATGAGAGAGACTGTAGGGTGATGGTGTTGACCAAAGTGGTTTCCATTCGGGGAATCTGGACTGAGTCACATGAAAAATCTGTTTTTGTTTTTGAACTTTTTTCAGAGTGAATAATCACTCTTTGGGTAAACTGATCAAATCTGTTAGAGTTCCAAGTTCAAAAAATCCACCTAACATTTAGTATACAATCCTGTCTGACAACTTCAGGGATGGTGTAAAAAGTCTTCAGACTGGTCTTGCCTTTTAATAGTGTTTTCTTTTGCATCACAGGTGTTAATTCATCTCACGTGGGTTGAGTGGAAACTAGTGGCAGCCGAGGCCCTGAGGATATGACTGTTTCTGGCTCAGTAGAGAAAGACACTAACGGTGCCTGAGCCGGAGATTACATGCACACTTGGGGCAAAGCAGCGCAGTGCCATTGCCAGGGTTTGAGGTTCAGAGTTAGATGGCAGGGTTGGAGGACTGCTCATTATGTTTCTCCTGATCCACATTGCATGTGAGTGTGTCTTTGAACTTGGCCTTATTCCCATGCCAGTTAAGCTGCCCGCTCCCTTGTTGGGTAAAAGAAGCCTGAGCAAATACCTAAGAGCTTATTTACAGTTGGCTAGCAAAATGCACATAGTACAAAATTATGATCATGTCGATTTCTCTGTGGAAGGAGGACTAAACCAAGTTAAAACCAAATAGAAACAGACAGAGCTCCATCAACAGGTACATCAAGTTAAGTTTGTGTATATGATCAGGTTCTAACAGCAGAAATTCGTTAGAACTCGTGCTTCTTTGTTCCTTATTGTTTTAGCATTCTTCCTCTTTTTCTAGATGAATCTGCTTTTCTACCAATCAGCATTCAACCTGTATACACTGTGTCACGATATACTGTCTAGCTTTTAGGAGTTCAAGGGAAACTCGAACAGGTCAAGACCTTTCAAGATTATAGTCAAGATCAGGGACAAACAATTCTGCCACTGGGCAGGTTTTAAAAAATGGGCAAAAGGTCAAGGAAACTCCAAGAGTCACTTAAAGACCATCCAAGCGTGGCAAAAGTAACTGAAAGATGTCAGTAATTAGCTTTACAAATGTTCAAAGTGATTAAATAAAAGGCTGCAGGCACATTAATATTCCCTTTCAGAGTTCTTAGGTATCCGTGTAGCAATGAAAACAAACATCTGAATGCGTGTGCAGGATTTCTAGTTATTGGGCAAAAAAAAAAGACCCTTTTCCCTCCAGTTCCTGAAAAGCTGACTTGTTGCAGATAGCAGACCTCTTCGGTTTGCTGTAGCACACTGAGCCCTGTGGTATGAATAGGCAGCACACACATGGCTGACTACCAGTGCCAAGATTCTTTTCAAGCACAAAGAAAAGTATGTCAGAGCAAGGCAGAGAAGATCTGCCTTGTATGGCCGAGGGCTTAGCATGTAGCTTAGGGACCGCACTGAGCTAAAAAGTGGAGAATTTATGTGGGGGTATGTGCTCTGTGTGTGCGAAGCGATTATTGTGTCCTTGTGTGTGCATATCTGAGATGTGTGTATGTGCCAGGGTTATTAGAGCAACGTTAGAATTCGGGAATGCTAGCCATTGTTTCCAGTTTCTTCCCCAACTAGGTTCACTGGGGTGTCGGTTTTGTTTGTTTCTTGTGTTAATTTGACCAAGTGGTTCAGAGGAACACCCTGACTGTTTTGTGTGGCAATGGCTGTGAATGCTCGTGTATATGTTGTATTTTTGTTTTGTATTTTAAATACATTTGCAAGGATTTCAGCGAACCTTTTTTCTTTCCCTTTTCCCTCTCGTTCTGGGGTATTGTGTGTAGAATTTTTAGGGTGAAAATGAATTTGATCCAATGAATCTGGAATACGGTGGCAACATGACAAAATGTGGAACAAGTAAAACACTGAATATTTTACGGATGAACTGTGAAAAGATAGTATCATGATAGTGGTTGTTGGGGGGTTTTGGCGGGGGGTGCCTTTGGGGGAATTGATTTGCCTACTTCTTTGAAGATATCATATGTTTAATGTTTTGTTTTGGATTTTGGATTCAGGCCTGGGAGCTTAGGATGATACGTATGTAAATGTGTAAAATACAAGATAAGATTTTCTGATTATTTTTCTCAGAGTTTTAGACACAATTCAGACACAAGATTGGTACTGAGATATAAAACAAAGTGCAAATTCAGAATTTCACAATGAATTATCTGGAACCTGTTACAGCTGTTTATCTTTGCCTTATGTTATTGTCATCATCATCATCACCAGTCAGAGAGTGTGGCCGCTGAGGTACATGGTGCTTAAACCAATGCTCTGCTGGCTCAATAACTGCAGAGTCCCAAACCACCTCCGACATTCAGATTAGGACAAAAGCTGCACTGGGACCATCATGGTATAGCAGCTCCTAAAACTGTAGCGTGTCGGTGGTGTTGCGAAATCAGTTTCACCCCGGTTCTTTTATTCGTCGAAACTTCCAGAGACGGCACCGGAACTCAGTAGTCATTTCACAAAACCTTTATTCATCTTCATTTAAGCATGCACTTCTAGAAGGGAAGACGAGGCCGATGTCCCTCTGCAAAATCTTCACCCCTTTGTTAGTTACAGCCAGCTTTATAGAGGCGACCCCATCATAAAACCCCCCCACGGTGTGCTGCAAACTCTGTGTCTGTGCCTACATGTGCGCATTCCCGCGTGTCTATGTGAGTGCTCGTGAGTGACTGTGTACGCTTACCTGTATGTATGTGCGTGCAAGTGAGTGAGTGTGCGTGACAGTTAAAACACTGTGGGTGTAGGTGATTCCCTAGAGGTCATAAAAGCCCATCTCCCTTCCAGACCACAGTTATCCAGTTACAAATGTTGAGACCTTTCACAGTTCAACTGGGGGAGGGGTCTCCTACGATCTACTCCTAAGTTCATGACACAGTCAGGCCTTTATTACATTGAGGGCAGTGTCAGTGTCTCTACAATAATTCTACATTCTATGTTAACACATTTCTAAACTCTAAAATAAGCTAAACATTCCTACAGTGGCCAATTACTTTTGTCCATATAGTGTATGTAAAAACATCCAAATTTTCTAGCACGTTCTGATCTGAATATATTGTGATGAAATTTCTGCTTATGTGAACTGAAAACTTTGAATTGAAAATTGTAAATCTAGTGGTTGATTTGTATGATACATGGACAACCAAACAGATTTTGGCGTACAGGCCAGAGCTCCAGTTTAACAGTTTAAAAATGGAATATAAAACTTTTAGAAATTCATTATGTATTTTAATTCAATACCAACAATCAGTTTGGCAGGAGAACTAGGTGCTATTTTTCAAATAGTTTTTTTTCCCCTGAAATAAAGCCATTACCCACATGGCCATAACTCTTCTTCCTATTTGTCAAAGTGTGAATATCGATGGCCATAAAGTTATTCATGCCTGCATGGCGTATCATCTTTATTTGAAAAAGAAATGAAATCCTATTCCCTCAGACTCCCAGGGGAGAAATAATATGTCATGCTTCCCTCCCATCCATTTCACCATATCAGCTGAATAAATTTGTAGGAGAGACTGGGATGCCTGTATGTGACGCAGTTGAACAGGTCACTTAAAACTCAATGCAAGTAATATTGTCCTTCCATAGTACAAAAGTGCACAGCTGAATTTGTTCTGTTAGTAGCCATGCTCGGGATTTGAATATTTAAATAATGAAATGGTTCAAAGGGAAATTTGTCTCGTCAGGCCTGGCAATATTTAGGCATCAAATTCCCAGCACCGGGTTCCACCTTCTTAAAATGATTTTTAAGGATTATATTGCATTGTCTGTCACATAAGTGTTCATATTAGTAAGGATGTGAGGATGGATGAATGCATTACCGACAAATCCTTTAACACCACTTTTCAACGCAGGGTTCTTTAATGTCACTTAGGAGCCCTTCAAGTCAGCTGAGCTGCCCCGTCTTGTTACTGCCAGGAGGTACCAGGTCACACTGTGCTCAGAAAATTTTGTTAAACCTCATTCTCACACTTATGGGACACATTAACAAAGGGATGTATTTCCTTCCCAAACACTCACAACCTCTCTTGGGACATGACAGTGTTATTCCCATTCATTTTGCTCCTTGTGAAATGAATTGTTGGATACAGTATCCAACAGTTTTGACATTTTAGAGGGAAATCTAAGCTTGCTGATTTATTTGTTTGTTTATTTTTGCAGTGGGAAATGAAAACAACCCACTGATGTACGATTACAAGTTATCAGGCTTACATCTGAAAACATTTCTGTACTTGAAATTATTGCAGTGCTTGGAAATAAAGAGAAAAATTAGCAAGTATACAGAGTGATTTATCCAGCATGCTTATTCACTCCCGTCTGTTTTAGTCTCCACCAGTTTATAGAGAGGATAAAAGATGACTCGGGTTATTGACTCAAGCGCTTTGTTCATTTCCACAGTGGAATAAGACGAGTTGAATGGCAGTATTATCAGCTAATGCTGGCAATGGATAATGAACCTGCTTTGCAAGGTGTATCCATGACGTAGCTGGAGATTGAATGGAATGCTAATGTGGTTACCAAAAATGAGTCTTCTGACAAAATGTAACTCAAACCCAGGATGCACAACCTCAAGTCTTACTGCCTGAGGTAATTTATATGAGTGAGTAATATAAAAGTGCATTTTTCATAAATGTTGCAATTTGCTATAGATACCAAATGCGCTGATGTGTTTGTTTCTCCTCTAAATTTGAGTATTTAAACATGTGAATATACAGGACATTTACATCAAACAAACTAAAATTTCTTCGAGGAGACAAACGGTTACATTCTTTGTTTTAATTTCTGATCATCAGAGGACAGACGTGGCACCTGTGGCATTCTCGTTGCTTGGTGGGGTCCTGTTATGGATGTTCAGGCTGAGGCTTGTTGTTTTGTCCATCTTTGTTTTGTTTTTTTTATATATAATGAGACACAACATGAGGCTGCATGCTTGTTGACTTCTAACTTGTCAGTCACAAGTTGCTGAACGATGAGGTCTTCGTTTGCGACTCACATGGGGACCACGGTTTGCAGGGTGGACTTCATGCTATGTTTCAGTGCAGACTGGGATTGGCCACTTGAGGCTTGGTGAGACAGCCTCAAGAAGCCAGTAAGGGAAATGCTGCTGTTTCCAGATATTCCCAGTTAGCCATTTAGATACATCTGGCTGTTTAGCTGCTAAATGCTCTAATTTCTTAACCAGCTACTAACTTCAGTTGCTTGGTGCTGGGCAGGGAGCATACAATAGGCTTATCAGGGCTTTCTGACAAAACACCTGCACGTTACATTGGCAAACGGGGCTGATAAGAGCAACAATAAAGGGAGTGGACAATAAAACTAAAATATCGATGTGCCACATTCTCAACGGTGTAGAGGGGAATTGCAGTTGAATGATTATTATTTGTCGGCTTGGCTCAGAGTGACCCCTTCCACAGACCACTTAGTTTCAGGATCTATTGTCCATATGAAGAAAAACAAAAGATACGGATTACTGGAGATTTATAGATTACAGCATGCTTTTGTGTATAAGTTTTGTGTGCTTTGGTCATTGTGGAATGGAGTGAACTAAAAGAGCCATTTCATGTCATTTCAGTTCACAGCTATTCTGTTGAGGTGTGTGAAATTGTTGCTGTCCGCAAGACAGAAGACGACGACCAAGACGCTGCACAGACTGGGAAACATCAAAAAAAGACAAAACAGCTGTATCCCTTTGCATTCACAGGTATGACATTTACAGAAGCACTTCATTATCACTAGTTTTATAAAAGTTATGCAAAGCCCAAAGTAAAAAATGTAGCATTTTTGTTTCTATCCTGTCTCAGTCTTATTAAAGTAAAAACTAAACTGATAAAGTAGCCACTTTAACCTCTGTTGCTTCCAGCAACTGAACCTGAGGCCAGTCTATATCAATGTCACCTTGAATTTCCTATAGTATGTTAATGCCACATTACAGTTGCACTTTGGTTAAGCGTGCCAAGAGGCTGTGTTTAGTGCCACAAGTCGCAAGTGATGTGACACTGGGAATAAGCCTGTAGACAGCTCCATAGTCAGAAAGTAATGCATTAACAAGAGAGTCCCTCACAGCTTAGCAGACTGGGTCTAAGATGGCAGCATGCCAGCGACTTTGGGGCTAATGCTTGATTTGGAGCCATTAGATTATATCCAAACAAGATCGGATTTACATTATGTATCGCAGCCAAATGTTAAAAATTACCTCACTAATGTGAGCGTTTACTGGCAATGAAGTGCGTCGAGTCTGACACGACTGCATTTCCACAGTCTGTGGAAACTTGGCTTCAAAGACGCACCCCATCACTTACATCCTGATTATGTAACATATTAAAGGATAATTTTGCACCCACTCTGAGCGTCTCTTTGCATACCCCATGGTGAGTACGAGGTACGGTTAGCGATTTGGACAGCACAACTTTCCTGAAAAGTTAACTTTTCTATTTGATGAAGAAAATGCTTAGTGTGATAATTTCACTTTGAAATGCTTAGCGAGTGAATCTGCTGTCAAAGTGCTTAGTGAGTGAATTTTTGCTTCTTAATGTAAATATTTCAGTAATGTTCCTAGCAGGATATTATGGGACTCTGTCTCTACTTTTGTGTGTGTGTGTCTGATTATGAGCACAGCCCTGTTTCATTTAGGAAACTAATTTCTTCATGCTTTCATTTCTGACATAAGCGCATATCTGAATAATCTGTGTGTTAAGGATAAAGCCCGGGTTTATTCTCAGGGCAAGCCCCCACTGTGCCAAAGCCAGGTAATATGGTAAACGACAAAAGTAGGAATTGGCAAAAATACCTAAATAAACTATAGGTCACAAGCGATCTGGGTATTTTATGATTATGACTTTAAGCAAGGCAAAACGATGTGAAAAGAAGACATTATCAGAGGCTTTGTTTAGCACATTTGGAGGCATTTGTCTGATAAGATGCTCTATGGGAATGATAAAAGCATCTTTCGTCTCTGATTTTTGTTGATAAGTGGTCTCTGGAGTGTTCTGTTTTGTTTCTTTACAGTTTCCTATGTGCGAAGGACACAACAGCACCAGTGGCGGTGTAGTGAGGTCACCTTTCACTGTGACAACCAGGCACACTGCGAGGAGTGGGTCCAAGTTACAAATGAGCAGCTATCACTACTCAGTATGTGTCATCTGATGTTCTGTAAAAGATATGGGTTTGTACTTTGTACTTGGTGTACTGACCCGACGCACCATAAAAGTTGTATTTTAGCCAAGTGCACGCGGTCATTAAGGTCCACTCTTACAGGAAACGGTGTATTAGAAGATTGGCACGGTGGTTAGCACTGTTGCCTCACAGCAAGAAGGTCCTGAGTTCAGTTCCACCATCAGGGGTCTTTCTGTGTGGAGTTCTTCTCCCCATGTTTGAGTGGGTTCTCTCCGGGTACTTCAGCTTCCTCACATAGTCCAAAGACATGCAGTTAGTTATGATAGGTTAACTGGAAACTCTAAATTCCCTGTAGGTGTGAGTGCGAATGGTTGTCTGTCTATAAGTAACGATATTTTAATTTAGAAATAGGGCTGCCACAAACTTATTATTTTGATAGTTGACTAGTCACAGATTATTTTTGGGATTAGTCGACTACTCAGATCATGCATCCATTGGATGTAAAACGTACAGCTTATTGCACCAGCATGTATCTGCTGTTATATAACTATCATTAGCTTACAGCTTTAAGTGTTTAAGGTATGTGCTAACTAAAAGTAAAGACAAGATGATAGTTTATTAAATTTTAATGACATTTGCAGATTGTTTCGATGGAGTTTAATCTGCTTGACGTTTATTCAGCTGTGTAAAAACTATAACTTTAATCTCAGCCAAACTGATTTAATCAGGAACAAATAAAATACTGAAAAAAGCCAAACAATAAGATTTTTAAGTTATCTAAGTGACTTATATTTCATGTTTAACCTGAGTAGCGAAAGACAGCAGTGGGTTTGAAAACGATTAGCGGGAGTCCGGTGTTCTCACGGCTCTAGTTAGCCTAGCCCCCGGCTAGCTATCGAGCTAGTGGGTAACAGACGTCTCCGAAAACGTCGGAGCGCTTTTGAAAATATGTGGTGTCTTGATAAACTGAGCAGATATTTGAGGTTTACACAAATACATTCTCGCCTAAAAATATGTTAAACGTTTATTTTGTGACCCAGAAAGAATAATAAGAGTAATATTAAAACTAACTAGCTGCCGCCATTGTTGGAAACTGAGCTGGGCTGTGCTATTAATTCTGGGACACAGCTTCTTCTTCTTCTTCGGGGTTTAATGGCAGCTGGCATCCTTGTACAGGCAGTGCTGCCATCTTCTGTTTCAGTCTGTTATTACACTCTTAAATCCTACTACTTATTCCTGCGTCTTTTGGGATCTTACAAAGCTTCAAACGATGCGCCGACTATTAAATTAGTCGTCGACGATACAGTATATAACTAAAAACAAATATAGCAGCACATTATCCATCAACATGTTTACAAAATAATTAGCTTGCTAAATGTAATGTTTTTTGTGTACTAACAGATTACATGGTGATACAAAGTTATTCGACTATTATTCAAGCATATTGAGTTTGTATTTTATTTTTCACCTGAGTGCAAAATCCTCTCTTATGCTCTGGGTTTAATAAGCATCACATGATTAGGCTGTACAGAATTTAGTGTTTAACTAACATGCTGAAATAAGAGTGGAAGGTGGGTTTAAGCCATTTAAAATGGTCCTCTTAGTCCCATTTCACTTGGCAGGATGAATCAATTCAAGGTAATTAACCACATTCATTTTGAAGAAGTCGCTGCATCTTCAATAATATTAGTCACACACCTTTACATCGCCCATTTACAATCCATTTATGTAATCTAATGGAACTTTTGTCTTATTGCCAAACAATATGGCACCCTATATTTCTTTGTACTCATTTAACACTTGATCCAAATCCATTCATTTTCACTTTGAACATCCCATGTATCTTAGTTTGTTGTCCTAAATGCACTCCTCCACAACAGCCATAAACAAGCCATTTAGTATTCTCCATCGCAGCTCTTTGTAGGTTTATCACCGAATGATGCAGTGCCTCCGAATTGCTTCGCACTCCTCCTACAGTCAGTAGACACACCATTTATTTCTTGAGCGGCGTGTTTTGGGGACAAGTCAGGTTGACTGAGCATTTTGAGAAAGGTCTCTGGTTAATGAAAACTTCATCAAGCTTTTGTCAGGTGGATGTTTGTTTCAAAAAAAAAAGAAAGGTAAACTCTACACATTTTAAAAGATGATCTCATGCCCCTCCCTCTTTTTGCAGCCAATCGACCAAAGAGCCTTCTGGTATACATCAATCCATTCGGTGGAAAGCGCCGTGGGAAACGTATTTACGAGCAGAAGGTGGCCCCAATGTTTCGCCTTGCCGGCATTGCGACCACTGTGATTGGTGAGTCCCTATCAGTAGCATTCCTCAACATTTAAATAAAAAATGAGTCTTGATGGTTGCCATATAGATCTCCACTGCCACTGTGGCCTCTCGTGGGGACTGGAGAGGCTTGCAAGGATATGATTTGGCTTATAGTGCCATTAATCATGCCACCACCTTAATGGAAGCTGTGATAGTTGATAAGCTCGGGTATCCAAACACATCTATTATTCAATAAGTGTTTGTTACAGCTACACATAGTCTGGAGTATTGATGGTCCATCAGAGGGACCGCTGTTCACCTTGGGCTTCCTACAGATGCTGTAGGTTACAGGATTGTGTGTGTGTTGCTATTATATGCCTGGTAAACAGAATTACTGTTGAAATATTGTTTTTGTTTCTATAGGCTCATTTTGCTGGCTAGTATACAGTAGCTGAATTAGGTTGAGGGTTTTTTTTTTTTGTTTTGTTTTTTTTTGGGGGGGGGGGGGGGGGGCAGCACACTTATGCCTCTTCTGACCATTAATCTGCTCGATAGGTTCCAGTGAATGTTTCAAAAGTGAAGTACTTTCCTTGTCTTGTATTTCAAAATGCCTGTAATAGAGTGCTTGTTCTACCAGTCAAGCCACAAAGTCCCTAGTTATTTTGTCAGTATATTCCCTTTCATTGAATGCCTACTAATGCTTGCCATTTGATTTGTTTCCATAGTTACAGAGCGTGCCAATCATGCTGAAGACCACTTGAAAACAGAGGCCAATCTAGATAAATATGACGGGTAGGTACTTAAGCTAGGTAGCTCTTGCTTTTAGGCTTTGAAAACTGGTTCTTCACCGTGACATGAACTTGACACTTCTTTGTTTGCTCATACTTTAATAAAGCTACCGAGAAACTCGGCCATAGTTTGTATTAACCTCTGTTGTATTGCAGTCTGTGTTGTGACAGATTACGGATACAAAGTTCTTTGTGTTTCCCACATTTAACAACGGGAAAATATTCTGATCATCTTAATCACTAATCTGCTTTGTCAGGACATTTCTTAAATCTCATGCGTGGTCTCTCTATGCCACAAGTAATAAATGCTTCCAAAGAAAATTTTAGGGTTTATAATAATAAAAAAAAGTAAGTGCTCTAAAAAGCACTCCAATGTAAGATTAAGGGTTTGTAGCCATGTTAACTCTTTGAGAGCTTAAAAACACATCAGTCTGGTGGTTTATATTGGTAGCTGTTGATGCTGTTTCTTTTGTAGAATGGGGGTTGTTATGTTGCCGGCATATCTATTGTTGTTGGGAAAGTTCAGTTTAGTTTGGTGTTATGATAAGACTTGAAATTGTAGGGGAATGTTCAAAAGGTTTGGTGCTGTTTTATCATAGCGTGACAGGAAATGATAAAAATGAAAGGTTCTTTCCTTTCGTGTTTTCAATACTGGCCCGTTTCAAGGTTATTCTAGATAACTAAAATTAAACTGAAAACTAAATATAAGTGTGAAAAATTGAGACATATCCATTAATTCAAAACTTGTTCGTGGTAATGATCCATAACTCAGTTTTAATGTTCAAAGCTTGGGTCATACACTGGTAGGTAGGGTCTAAAAACTCCAACAAGCCAATCTTAAAGGTTGCTTTTAAACAGTGAGGCAGGGAACAAAGGGGAGGATGGCTGTATATATGCTAGGTGGCTAATTAGCTGGTAGGAAATGTATCTGGCTGAAATATTCACAGGAAAATGGGAACAAAGAAAGGAGGTGGAACAAGCAACATTAAAAGCAGGTGATTAATTTCAAAATAAAAGTGATTAAATGGATGTGTATGGTCACAAGATGAACATTCATCATGTGGGCACAAACCTCTTGTCTGATCTAATTTCACAGTCATGAAAGTTGAGCTTTTTTGCAAGTGGAGTAACACATTTTCTACAATTACTGACAAGTAGGGCTGCCACAAACGATTATTTTGATAGTCGACTAGTCACCGATTATTAGTCGACTAATCAGATCATCCATTGGACGTAAAACATACAGCTTATTGCACCAGCAGCATCTGCTCTTATATAACTATCATTAGCTTACAGCTTTAAGTGTTTAAGGTATGTGCTAACTAAAAATAAAGACGAGAGTTTATTAAATTTTAATGACATTTGCAGATTGTTTCAATGGAGTTTAATCTGCTTGACGTTTATTCAGCTGTGTAAAAACTATAACTTTAATCTCAGCCAAACCGATTTAATCAGGAACAAATAAAATACTAAAAGAAGCCAAACAATAAGATTTTTAAGTTATCTAAGTGACTTATATATCATGTTTAACCTGAGTAGCGAAAGACGGCGGTGGGTTTGAAAACGATTTGCTGGGAGTCTGGTGTTCTCACGGGCTCTAGTGAGCCTTGCCCCCGGCTAGCTATCGAGCTAGTGGGTAACAGACGTCTCCGAAAACGTCGGAGCGCTTTTGAAAATATGTGGTGTCTTGATAAACTGAGCAGATATTTGAGGTTTACACAAATACATTCTCACCTGAAAATATGTTAAACGTTTATTTTGTGACCCAGAAAGAATAATAAGAGTAATATTAAAACTAACTAGCTGCCGCTATTGTTGACAACTGAGCTGGGCCACGCTATGAATTCTGGGACACAACTTCTTCTTCTTTGGGGTTTAACGGCAACTGGCATCCTTGTACATGCAGTGCTGCCATCTTCTGTTTCAGTCCGTTATTACACTCTTAAATCCTACTACTTATTCCTGCGTATTTTGTAATCTTACAAAGCTTCAAACGACGCGTTGACTATTAAATTAATCGTCGACGATTTTAATAGTCGACGTAATCGTGACTAGTCGACTAATCGTGGCAGCCCTACGGACAAGCCTCAACATCTGTGACCAATGGAAGTTTTTCTCTAAGAAAAACCTGCAATTTTATTAGCAGCACTATTGATTATGAAGGGGAAATGGAGCTGCAAATCATCTGGATACAAATTTGACCTGAAGGTAACTTGTAGATGGAGAATAATAAAAGACCCATGACTAATCCCTGGGACACTCTACAGGATTAAAGGAGCACATGCTGTGTATAAAACAATACTCATGATCCAGTGTCTATGATGATGTTAATGTAAAATGAAGTGGTCAAAAGTCACAATGAAGCAATATCACTAGGAAGTTTTACTGGAATTTCAACATTTTCTATAGTTTTTTAAAAAATATATATATTTGTCTATTTCTATATCTAAATCTTGACAATAAATGAAGGTTTTCAGCTCAAACTGTACATGAAGCTGCTCAGGGTTGTGATCCAAAGGTGGCATTCAATGGCAAAATACAGTTTATCATGGATTATAAAGGGTCTCCTACTTTCCAGCTGAGTTCCCCGTTGTTTCCAGTTGTTTCCTATTCATCAGCTATTCATTCTCCCAGAGCAGGGTTAGAGTCCATTATGGTTTTACTCTGCAGCTCATATGATTTATAGATTTATAGATGAGTTGGACTTGAGAAGCTGTTATGCCTGATAGCACAGTGTGATATTCTTATTTACTGGCCTTGCACAGTTGGGCCTCCTCTTCAGTGATGTTTTTGTCAGTTCTCCAGCTGTATAGTTATTTTCCCTCTAGCATGTGTGTGTCATTTCAAGCACATGTACATGTAACACAAGTCATTACGTGACATCCAGTCGATCTTCCCGGATGACCAATCTGTGTATTAGAAGAGTCATGACACAAACTCTTGCTGAATTGTTGATTTAATTTTTCTACCAAGGGTGGTGTGTGTTGGTGGAGATGGGATGTTCAGTGAAGTCCTTCACGGGCTGGTTGCCAGGACGCAAAATGACCACGGTGTTGACCAGAACCAACCGGATGCTGAATTGGTGCCATGTTCTTTACGGATAGGAATCATTCCCGCAGGTGAGCTTTGGGAATCATGTCATTATGAAAAATGCGTGGGAAATCTGCTCTATATGTTTTGTACAGACAGAGTGGCATCAGTCTCTTCAGTCTCTTATTTTTTACAAAATAAATATTTGAAATAAAATTAGACTTTTCTAGTGAAGTTTATGTAATAAAAAAAGTTAAACTTTAATTTAAAAAATGTAAATATTGACAGAAGACATTTTTACTAACTCATCACAAACTTAAGCTCCATTGAAGTTTGAGCTACATTTTGATAAAATAATGTCGCCTTTATTATTTAGAAATGTATTAAAATCAGTGGAGCAGTGGTTAGCACTGTCACCTCACGGCAAGAAGGCTGGGATAGAATCCACTGACTGGCCCTCTGATATGTGACTTCTTCCCACAGTCCAAAGACATGCATGTTGGGTCAACTGGTGATTCAAACTGGTTATAGGTGGTCAACTTTTTGTATGTTTTAGTACTAGCAACCTATTCAGGATGTGTCCTGCCTCTTCCCCACCATTGCTACGATGGGCTCAATCTACTCTGTAACCCTGGATTGAATAAGATGTTTTTAAAAAGAACGGATGGATGTCACTTTCTAGTCTGTTTTTTCTGGGGTTTTTCTTCTGTTTTTTTTTTTTGTTTTTCTTTTTGATGGAAAAACTACAAAATCCCAGGTAAACACCAACTTCTGAAGTCAAGGTCTTCTTTTTAAAACCTGCAACTTTACAATCTTTGCAGCACAAACCTTTGTAGAACATAACGCCCCGAGACATCATGATTAGCCTACACAATTTTTATTTTTTGTTCTCAAATGAAAAATCCATGTTTTTTTTTTTTTTAATGTTCTGTCTACACATGACACAACCCACAGCTGAATGAACTGAGGTCACACTTGTTTTTTCTCTGCTGTCAGAAATCAATTGTGACTCTTTCATAAGGTCCTGCAGTCTCAAATAACTGAGTTACAGCAAGTTGGATGATGGATGGTTATGATTTTTTTTTATTTAATAAAATTGGACTGAAGTAGTCCTACAGTTGAAAGAAAAGTCTTAAATGCATTAAAATCGCACCAGAACATGATTTAGAGTCTAATTGCGATAACTTCACACTCTCTCATCCCAGGTTTCTGAGTTACAAGCAATGATCTCTATGGCAACAGGGTAGGGGCTCCCAACAGGGGCCTGCAGAGGGTCAATCAGTCCAAGTGCCATAAATGGAAACGTGCTGAGTGACATTTTGAAATCTTTAATTTTCATGAGGATAGAGATACAGTGCAAGACCAATATGAGGCTATCCTGTGCACAGCTTGATGTTAATGACATGGGTTTTTAAAAAGCTGCTGGGCACACAGTAAGTGATTTTTAGGCCAGTTACAAGCACAATTTGGACTTTTGTCATTTTACACAAGCAGATAATTCAAATTTTAAGTGTGTAATTTCCGCTTTTTTCTAAAATTTCTGGTATATATTGAATGAGATAACACAATGGTGATGGGGCCCATGGCTACCTGGTGAAAGTATTTGTTTACATGTTGGAACCATTACTGAGTGGGTAGTTGACCCGTGGGCTAAAGCTAAAAGGAATTGGTTGTAAAGTCGTTTGTGGAATTATCACTGAACTTTCAATCAAATGTTCTTTTTTTAACACATCTGCTGGACAGTTGTTGTTTTTTTGTTTGTTTTTATTTCATTTTTTTATGAAGAAAACATGCATCATACTTTAATAATCACACCCATTGCTACACATACGTTTTGCATACTGAGTATCACCTTCCTACCCACTCATCCTGCACATTTTATTGCACTACTTTTCTATCGATGTTTCTTTTTTCTTTTCTTTTTTTGCTAGCAGATGGAACTCACAAGGTCATTCAATACAAAGTCAGAGCTATAAACTGCTTTTCCTCTGGTGTGGGTGAAACTCAGCTGTACTCTGTTTCCACGCCTGAATTAATTTATTAATGTGGTCATATGTAACACCCTATATGCACAGGAAAGGTAGTCTCCTAACACCAGTGAAGATGCTGTATAGATTGCAGCATTGAGCCGTGGCTTTCTAATACTTCCTCTAGAGTTGAACATTAGATTTTTGGGGAGTAAACAAAAAGTTCTCGTAAAATCCAATAAAAGGAACAGACTTGATTGCAGTGGTGTAGGGTGACTTATACAGAAAAGCAAAGAGAGATGATGAATATCCAAAAAGAATAATAGATCTTAAACCACTAAAATATAGCGTTTCATGATTTAGTTCAGCCTCTCTTTTATTCTTTTATTTATGCTGCACACTGCATGGAAATTTTAAGCTTTGTGCATGGCTTCCTGGTTGAAGAATTTAAAAATATTATTACTATTATACTTAAAATATTTACCATTAGCTGGCAAGGATGATTGAAGAAGAAATGTATTAAAACCATTCCTTTAGTAGCTATACCACACACCTTAGTACACATAAAACTGTAAAGTACTGAACATAACCATTGTTATACTGCAGAAAAATGTTCCCCATGACTGTTATATGGATTTTATTATTGCTGCAGGTGTGTAAGGTTAAGTTCAGCGTAATGCTTTACATACTGTTTAATGGTAGTAATGCATTATATTCTATAAAAAGTGTTTGTAGTGGTTTCCTGTGAGGACCTCATATCTCTAATAAGAATCAGAATACTTTAATAATCCCCAAGGACGTTATGTGTAATAAGTTCAGAAAAACACAACTGCTGTTAAAGTATATTGAAATATATAAATAACAAAACAGCTAAAGAAAAAAAAGGCTTGAGCATTGGGTGACATGGTTAACTGTCAGTATCTACTGAAGGATTAAAAATATTAATGAAAAATTAGTTAAACAGCTGGTTACACTTAACTGTCGTTCAGTCAACTAAGTGATTTCAGAGTTACTAAATCTAAAAGTGTACTTGAAGCCTGCATCTGGTCAACCTGCCTGTTAATAAAAAAAAGTTTTCTAAATCCTCTACATCAAACATGTCAGTGGTTAATGAGAGGAAACTTGTTTGTTACTGTAATAAATGCATAGATCATAACTGATCTCAGCCCGCGGGGACCAGAGACGAGCAGTTTGTCTTGCTAGTCTTTTGTGTGCGTCCACACAAACGCAAAGCAGGAGATGAAGCATAGCTGAATATGTTTCCAAACCAACTAACTACTCCTGACATTTTGGAGATGTTAGCTCTTTATACAGTAAAGTTACAGTGGGATACAAATAATATCAGGCTGATCCTGCCACGATTTGTTCCCCCTGTTCAAATCACGAACAAACAGTATCCCACAGCTGTTTATGTTTTTAAACCTATTTTGCACAGAGAGGCATTTTTTGAAAAATGTATTGATAGCAATGTTGAATATTATTAAACAGGAAAAAAACAACTTCACGTAAAATAACTACACCGTGAGCCTCTGCCTTTCTAAATGGAGGGACAGTAACTGCGTGTTTATATGTAAGCGTGTAAAACCTGAAGATAGTCAGATTAACAGTATTTCGTCTCTGTCTGTCATTCTGCAATTCATCTCATGTAAACAATAACGTGGCGCACAGCGTGACGTGAAAAAAGGCACATACCTTTGCGTGACGAACTCTGTATTCTTCATCCACACGTAAACGCAAAAAAGGAGTTTTAAAAAAATCTCAGTTTTCGGTGATTCCAAACGCCGTTTACGTGTGGACGAAACAGCTGCGTTTTCAAAAATACCCGTGTAGGTGCGGACGTAGCGTAAAAGAGTTAGTAGTTTATTTTATTACTACTTGTAATTTATTGCAGATTACTTGTATTTGCTTAATTGTTTACTAAATGTTTGAGGTGTGAAATAAACCGCAATGGAGCAAAATATGGGTGTGCGTGGTTGGAGGATGTTTGTGCGCGCGGGTGCGTGCGCGCGCGCGTGCGCGAACATTTTTCTTGTAAAACAAAGGGGGGGCCTAGCAAAAAAAGTTTGGTAACCACTGGACTAGAGGTTTATCCTTAATGTGCAACAGAACAACCAGAAAAAGTTGCTGGTCTCTCAGCCTGCTCAGCTCCAGCCCTTTAACACCAGGAAGTGGACACACCCATGAAATGTACATATAATACAGATTCAAGTGAAATCAGAATTAAGCAGAGTTAATCCTGCTTCCTGAGACAAAAGCCCAACAACATGGCAGTAATTTAAACAGTGGATGCAAAAGGGCAAACTTATGAGACAGAACACTGTTTGAGATGAAAGACTAGAGATTGAATTTACTTGAGTTTTAACTGATGACTATTTATAGATTTCACTGGACAAGCAGTCCTTCCCTTGCTTGCCCTGATGGGACACTGCTGCTTTATTGTGATAACTGTAGTATGAACTGATTAACTACAGTTGGGTGTCACCATCTATCTCAACTAGGGCTGCCACAATTAGTCGACTAGTCACGATTACGTCGACTATCAAAATCGTCGACGACTGATTTAATAGTCGACGCTTCGTTTGAAGCTTTGTAAGATCACAAAAGACGCAGGAATAAGTAGTAGGATTTAAGAGTGTAATAACGGACTGAAACAGAAGATGGCAGCACTGCATGTACAAGGATGCCAGCTGCCGTTAAACCCCGAAGAAGAAGAAGCTGTGTCCCAGAATTCATAGCGCAGCCCAGCTCAGTCTCCAACAATGGCGGCAGCTAGTTAGTTTTAATATTACTCTTATTATTCTTTCTGGGTCACAAAATAAACATTTAACATATTTTCAGGCGAGAATGTTACTGTATAAACCTCAAATATCTGCTCAGTTTATCAAGACACCACATATTTTCAAAAGCGCTCCGATGTTTTCGGAGATGTCTGTTACCCACTAGCTCGATAGCTAGCCGGGGGCAAGGCTAACTAGAGCCCGTGAGAACACCGGATCGTTTTCAAACCCACCGCAGTCTTTCGCTACTCAGGTTAAACATATATAAGTCACTTAGATAACTTAAAAATGTTATTGTTTGGCTTTTTACAGTATTTTATTTGTTCCTGAGTAAATCGGTTTGGCTGAGATTAAAGTTATAGTTTTTACACAGCTGAACAAACGTCAAGCAGATTAAACTCCACTGAAACAATCTGCAAATTTCATTAACATTTAATAAACTCTCATCTTGTCTTTACTTTTAGTTAGCACATACCTTAAACACTTAAAGCTGTAAGCTAATGATAGTTATATAAGAGCAGATGCTGCTGGTGCAATAAGCTGTACGTTGTATGTCCAATGGATGATGATCTGATTAGTCGACTAATCGCAAAAATAATCTGTGACTAGTCGACTATCAAAATAATCGTTTGTGGCAGCCCTAATCTCAACTGAACACTTAATTTGTTCATTTAGTTTTCTTTGCTACTGGAAACATTTTCAGGTAACACAAATCAGACAATTTTGATTAAAAAACAAATATTTTAAATCAAAGGTCTGCTTTTTTTGGTTTGAGGCTGTTTTTAAGATACTGCCAGTGCAGCCATGAATATATTCATGTACTGAGGATTGAAACGGCTAAAATATCCTTTTTGGAGCAGCTCTTAAAAGCATCTAGCGTCCATTGTTTTCCCAGAGACAAAGATGATCTAACTGCTGAGATGATTTTACTGGCAAGACAGTTTTAGGGGAAACACAGATAAAAAATGGAGCATCTCCACTGAGGATTTGCCTTGTGACAGTTTATGCTCTCTCCTCAGAATATGCCAGCAAGCTATTGTGGTTGAGCAACTTAAGGGGAATAAAACATTGAAGATCTGAGCACTAAACATCATTGAAGATCTGTGTGCAGCAGTTATATTCATTCAAAGTCAGCTGGCTTTTACGGAGTAGCTTTAGAAGACTGAAATGGCACATGTCACCTTTTTTTATGCTCAGCAAAATAGCAGGCAGTGCAGGGCTGTCAGGAGCAATCGGAAAGTGTTTCGGATGTGATTATGAAGCTCGGAGGGGAAGAAGCAAAGGCCAGATAAGTGATATTCATAGAAAGTCAGAAAAAGCAAGAGAGGGAGCTCATCTTCATACTCATCTGTGTGTCCGCTACTGAATGACAGGCCTGATCTTCCCTGTCACGCTTCTGTGAGCCAGCTCGAAACATCACTGGTTAGATTTCACTCTCCTCTCTTTGCTCTCTTGCTCGCGCTCTCTGTCTTTCATCAGTGGCAGTAGGTCTATATTACCACTTGAGGATGATCAAAGTAGGGCAGATAGGTCTGAAATTACACCATGTGGTGCAGAAAGAGAGATACTGGCTGATTACCTCTCAAGTTGAAAGATTTAATGTCAAACTCAACATTTCTCACAAAGCGGGGATGCCTCTTATCCCTCATTTGTTGCTTGAAGAGAGCTGATGATAGTCTGGAGCCTGGAGCTATCCGATCAGTTAACTTTATGACTACGATGTCTCCTTGCTTCCGTCTAGTGAAATTATTCAACTAAATTCCCTTCACTCGGTCAAAGATTTGAGAGACGTGACCCTGCTTATGATGTGTAAGGACTGATTTAATTTATGAGAGTATGTTTTACACACACTATCAGCATCTTGGAAAACTTAAGTGCCAACAGTGTCTGCTAAGCTGCTAAGCACAGTCTCTTCTGATTAGCTGGAAGGCGTTCATGACAGAGTACCCATCACATATCCTAAGTGTATATTGCAAGCTTTACATTTACTGAGAGTTGAAGACAGGAAAATATCATGTATCTGCTCCACTTCCTGTCTTAAGGAGGAAGACATGGATTTAAAAGGAAAAAGGCCTTTCAGTATGTACCTGTGAATACATGGTGACAGTTACTGAGATGCAGTGTTGGTCAAGTTACTTGAAAAAAGTAATCAGTAACTAATTACTGATTACTTCCCCCAAAAAGTAATCCCGTTACTTTACTGATTACTTATTTTCAAAAGTAATTAATTACTTAGTTACTTTTTAAAAACACGATTTACAACCTGAATAGGTGATAAAGTGATAGATCTTTCAGCCCAATTCTACTTTTTCTGCATCATCCATCATACAAAATGTAATCAAATGGAAAAGTCTCTTTTTAAAACTTGTTTTATTAGTTTTAATCTTTTAACTTTATGCATCAAGCAAAAATTAAATTATATGCACCATTCTCTGACTGGAAGAAATTTGTTTAACATTTAAACCTATTTTCTGCACATTCCAGCACATAAAATAATTATTTTTTTGTGTGTTTACACTCACTCTTTCAAATAGATGCAAGTAAAACACAGCAGAAAAGAAATAAAGTCAAAGACTCAGCGGTCCTGTTGCTCTATTTTCACCTGTAAAGCAGGAGTGGGGTAGGCGGAGGTTTACCCTGGTGCAGGTGTGCGCAGCGGTCAGTGGAAGAATCCGCGAGTTTCTCTGTGAGTTTCCCATTACGTCGTAGCTACTCGGTGCTTGCTCGGAAGTTTAGGGGGTTTTTTTCGCTGTAAAAAGAAGTTTTCTTCCCACGCACAGCGGACACTAATGTTTTTGACACTTTTTATGGAGTCAAACTCAAAGTAAGGTCAGTACTTCCACGCTTTAAACGCTGCACGCTCATACTCTCTCCCGCACTGGATATATGATCCATTGTTGATCTGCACACAGCTGTTGTCACGAACGTTGCACTCGCGTACGTCACTGTCATGAGACATTCTCGCAAAAAAATTAACGGTTTTAGTAACGCAGCGTTCCTACGGGAAAGTAACGGTAATCTAATTACCGTTTTTGCAATAGTAATCCCTTACTTTACTCGTTACATCTCTGCTGAAATGCATCAAATAGCCAAACCAGTGCTGGCACATTAAAAAACAAACAAAGCAGAAAGAATAAGATGTGCTTTTTTCATCATTAAATATAAGCATAATTAGCAGGAAAGGGACCGTTGACTTATTAGTTGATTGTATAAACCACTACACTCCAGAGCCACTGATTAGATGTATCCACATTTTTAAAAACCCAGACTAACAAAGAGAGGATATAACCTTCTGGTAAATTAAAGAAGTATGTCATTTTTATTTCTTTAACCGGAGCGTATCTTTGTTTCCGTAACCCAACAGGGTCTACTGACTGTATCTGCTTTGCTACAGTGGGAACCAACGATCCAGTTACTTCTGCTTTACACATCGTTGTGGGTGAGTGGAAATTGCTAGAAGAATATGAAAATCTTACAAGAACCAACAACCTTTGAAAGATTAGACTAATTTTAGTTTCATATTCATGTTATTTTTTGTGCTTTTTTGTTTGTTTGACTATCTCAACAGGTGATTCGCAGCCAATGGATGTGTGTTCAGTTCATCACAATGACGTCTTTCTCAGATACTCGGTCTCATTGCTTGGCTACGGCTTCTATGGAGATGTGCTTTCAGACAGTGAGAGGAACAGATGGCTTGGCCCTGCCAGATACGACCTGGCAGGTATGTGGGCCATCAGTTTTCTAAAATCTGCCTACATCACTTAACCTTTTATTTTTAACTCTTGGCTCACTGTTCTTAAACGCTATCAATCTCACAATTAATTGTTTAAAAAAAGATTTAACCTGGAGTTCATCCCAGGGCTTGCTGGCTTTGTAAAGGGTCCAGACATCAGCAGCAGCATCAACAGTTTTCCTAACACCACGATTAGATGAGATGGTCTGCAGAAACCTCTACATATTATTGTTACTTTTTTCTTTTTGTCTAAGCTTCAACGCTATGATGACAGATGGGAAACTAAACTAGAGCCAGCTGAGCAGAAATAAGCAATTTTCATCCACAAAAATTGAGCTCCACTTATCCAAAATAGAAATCCATAAATTTAAACTCATCTTTTTACTTTAATTTACACTTCCTGGTTGCAGGTAGACACAAAAAAATGAGGTGTGATCAAAATGTTCTCTAGTCATGTTATGTCCCAGTGTACTTGGTGCCTGTGATGTGTGCTGTGTGTCAGAATGGTCATTGATTTTCAATTTCAAGGAGCAGGAGGACTCACATGGAAGTGATTCGGGCTACCTTTGGGCTTGGAAACTGTGGACCATTCCACTGTGAACTGCTGAAAAGTGCTTAGATGTAGATGTAGGCCCGGCTCTCACCAACAATGATCCTCCAAGCAAAAATTCAGGTTAATTTGAAAGAGAGCTTGATGTTTGCTCTTTTGCCGTTTGAGGATTATCGTAAAATCGCACAGCGCAAGTGGACAGAAGAAGGCTAAGATAGCATCCAAACTTGACCAAAGTTAAATCACTTACGTTTAGCCCTGTTTAAAAATAACAATAACACCTTTATTGTGTTCACGTTTAACACAGCATCCTTACAGGTGTAATGTGATCACTTGTAGGAGGAGTATATAATAAACTGTAAATATTGACACAACTCTGCATGCGGTAGCAGCAAAGACCAAACAACACCCTTTGCATATTTGCTCGGACACAGTGCCAGCATTTGATATGGTGATGCAATAAGAGACAGACGGGTGGATGAATGGGTGGACAGGTAGTTGGTATAGGTAGACAACTGAACCCACAAGGGAAATAATAGCAGGACAAAGAATAAAAGGTAGCGCAGCCTACAATAAATAAACAGCATAGTTAAAGTAAAAGTGCCACAGGAGCACTGTGAGTGCCTTATGCTGTGAGGGAGTGCAAAACCTTTACAACTACAGAAAATCAAAATGAAGTTACAGAAGAAAGGACATTGTGCAATTAATAAATAATATGAATGCAATAAGCTTTTTTCTGCGGGGTAGGGGGTTACATACTTGCCTAACAAGTGAAAGCTGGTTTGATCCCAGGGAAGAAGAACAAATCCACTTGGGGTTGTGTCATCCAGCAGAGGAATCTGGATGATTGTGTGGAAGTTTCACAAACTTGAAATTCATAAACCATGATGATCAACACATTCCTGTGACCTCTGAACTAGGTTTCATGTACCAACGGGGCGGGGTTTTCGTTTTCTGCAGAGCATCTCATGTTTTCCAAGCGTTGCGGCAATTTCCCTGTGGGAGACAAATCTGACAAACTGCCTAGTGATGCGTGCAGATGTGTTGTGTTTTATTTTTGTTTTTCTAGTAAAACCTTTAAAAAAGAGTTCAGGTTGAAATTAAGCACAACAAAATAAAACACACTGGCACATTTGGATTCTGCACTCACACTGACTGTGTTTCCTTTCCAGGTGTGAAAACCTTTCTGAGCCACAACTACTACGAGGGCACCGTCTCTTTCCTCCCCGCCGAGGACGACGTGGGGAATCCGAGGGACAAGCTGCAGTGTCGATCCGGGTAAATAAAAAGCTATCGCTTTATTTCGGGTTTTCGGGGAAAGTTTCATCCTTTTCCAAAAAGTGCCATCACTGTGTAACTCGTCAACTTATTGTAGCATAAAATGTGACATGACCGAGCTACAAAAGGCTTTAGACTCATAAGCCGAGCCAGGTTTTAGATGGACCGAATGCATTCCTGTCAAATGCATCATTTAGGCTTGTTAAAGTTTGAAATGTCAGCAGGGAGACTGATGTTTTAATCAAAGTCTCACTGATATTTCAGGTGCAGCATCTGTCAGCACAACCGCTCATCAAAAGACACGCACAGCAACGTGTCGGAGGAGAAGGAAAAGCCAGGCAAAGGTACGGGTTCGGGTTTATTACTAGAAATGCGCCTTAATCACACAGGAAAAAAGTGCATTTCTCATTTCTCTACCTCGTTATCTGCTTGTTTGTCTAGTTTGAAACCATTGCCAGGCTTCTGATACATGTGAAAATGAGTATTTTTACAGGCTGTAGTTTTAAGAATAGAGATGGGAGAAGAAGGGGGTAAAGGAGAGGAGACGATCCCACGCTGGCTGTCTTTTCCCTTGAAGTCGTACACATAAAACAGGGGAAGATTTGCATTTTTCTCTCTTTTTCTGCGAAAGATTAAGTACGTGAGGTGGACTGAGTGTAAATAAGCGCATCATCTTCTCCCTCGCAACATTTCGCTCCTGGGTTTTCTGTTGGGTTGATTTTTTTTCTTCTCCTTTTTCTTCTTCCTGGCAAAATTCTTGATGAGATTCTTGATGAGTTATTGATGAGAAAACGTAAAGTGATTTTTAGTGACAGTGCATAGCTCCCCTGTTATGCCCCCCCTGGAGCCGCCTTCTTTTTTTCTTTTTTTTCCCCTTTTTAACCTATTGATTTACCGAATCTCCAGCAACCAGCCCTCGCGCCTACTTTGCGAGGCTACATGTTCCCAGTCGGACTCTTTCTGTCTGCACAGGACCGAGGACGACAGCCACCTCCTGCTCTCCCTTTGACCATTTGCACACGTACACACACACTTTATTACCCCCAACACTCTCAAAACCGCGACACCGCAGCAGAAGCCCTCTGGAGCCAGATGAAATACTGACTCCTGTGTTAGTGTGTGTTAGTGTGTACTCTGAGCTGCAGATGATCTGTGCGTTCTCTAATTAGTGTCAGGATGTTAAATTCAGCAGTATCTTCTCTTGGCTATCTGGCACTCAGGGCTCCTCTGGAGTGTTTGTGTTTATATTTTTTTATTTTTCGCCTGTTTTAAATATAAAAGCAAGCGCAACCTGTTTGTGTATCTGTGCAGGCCGTGGGACCAGTTTCCACTAATCAGAGCGAAATTTGGCTCTGGCAGCACTGACGGGGGGCTTATGCCTCACGCCACTGCTGCTGTTTGTTTTGTGCTTTTTTTCCTTCTTCCTGTCTTCTTCTCTGGTGAGGGAAATCTCAGACAACTGCTAAATCAATGAGGCAAGACACACTCCCTCACTGCAAATGAGCCAGCCTCTCCTGCAAAAGCAAACACTCATTTGGAAACATTCTCCAAACGCAGAGCCTACAGTCCACCGTTGGATGTCTTGTTGTTGTTCTTTAACTTTTACATCACTGCTTTCCAATTAGAATACTGTTGTTTTAAAGTAGCCTCGGTGGGCTTGTTATCATTGGTTCGCGTTATCACCTCTGTAAGTTTGCTTTTGCAACGTGTGTGCGTGTGTGTCTGTGTGTGTTGGGGGGGTGGGTAATGAATCGTTTTGCTTTCCGAGATCACATAATTTTCCCTCTGAGGTGCTCGCGGAGCAGTCAGATGCTAATTTGGATGTCTGTGATCACTTTTTTCCAGCTTGCTGCAGCGACTATCACCCTGGTGACAGACACCGGCGGTCCCGTGGGTGATAGCACTGTGTCTTTGATACGCCATCGCACAAGTAAACAGCCACTAATCTCGGAGGAACAGAGTGGTGATTTGTGAAGTGCAACCATCGCGTCTGTCATTCGCGGTTTGGGAGGCCACGCGCGCCATTTAATCATAACGAGCAAACTCGCGGTTAACCCGTCAGCCTTCCACCTTTGTACGACTTCCTCTTTCTTTTGTTGACCCTTACCTCGTCGTGCTTAATTGCGTTTCGTAGCGATAGACTCGCAGCCTTGGTAGATTGGTGTCGGCGGGGAAGTTTCTATCTTGGCTCAGTCAGCGGGGTAGCTGCACTGAGAACGGCTGCCAAGACATCTGGATCTTAATGGACCCTCATCAGCATCACTATTGCTCTGTGACAAGCTTGGAGCTTAACCCCAGGACTCATAAAGACTTAGCAAAATGCAGAAAATATTTCAAAACCCACATACCTGATGGTGCACAGATTATTCATTTCAGCTTGATAATGGACCCTTCTGGACGAGCCAGACATCAAGCTCAATGAGGGTTGTTTTTTTCATCCCTTATCTCAGTTGTACAAGTACATAGCTTGAGGTTTTCAGAATTCTCCAAAACGAAATAAAATGTGGAGTTTTTTGCAAATGTGGCAGAGCTGCAGCCGAATTGCAGGTAAAGTTTCAGTGAACTTAAAATCTCTTCAGCTCAAGGTTTGCTCGTTTAAGAGTCTCAATGTCACACGGAGGAGTTTGAATATTGCAGAGACAGCAGAAGAAGTTAAGCAAAAGCACAAATGGACAAAAGCAAACTGATAACCTCACACTTTTAAAAGATTACCTTCGACCGCTTGAGGCGGGGTTGTGAAAAAAGTCTTTTTTTTTTCTCATTCACCACCTCTTGATTTTTTTAGTTTTTTGCTGCTAACTCACCATTCCCCTCCATCAACATGACACATTTAATTCCAAGTGGAGTGCACTTAAATAAAAGTGAGTGTGGTTATTTGGAGCATACAGCACCGGCAGCTTGGAGCTCTGTAGTCTGGTTCAGCAGTGCAATGGATTACTACACATTTGGCAACCTAATATGGAATACTGGAAACCAAGTCAAGTTTTTAAAGGTTTTAAGGAAAAAGATGCTGACATCCAGCAATCAAAAGTTAGACATGTGCAACTGAAGGAAACTCGCTGAACTCACTGTTGACCTTGCTAGCAAAGATTCTTTTCAAACACAACAAATGCCAGCTTCCTAGTGTGTAAACCTATTTGATGTCCAGTTGCGCTTGTGTGGAAATGGAGCAGGTGTGTCAGGTGAGGAGCTGGAGAGGAGAAGTGGCCCATCTCCTGCACGCTCTACCAAAATAATTCCAGGAGTAATTCTGGAAATTTGGAATTTGGACGAATTTATGCTTAGGTGTCCAAACTTCATTGGAGAAGACTGCCATGCGTAACGTTCACGTAACTCTGAGTTAAAGGCAGTATATCTCTCCGCTGCATTGATATGAAACTGAACTCTTCTGCAAAGGTGTGTTTAAAGTGAAAAGTACTGTTTGGGTTGCGTGCCTCTTATGATCACAAAAGGGTAATTATGGTTGTTTTGCATTACAGGTAATGCAAAACAACAGTAATCGCACAATTTAATAGTGTTTACATGTAAGTTTACTTTGCAAGTGCCACAGAACAATTTGCAGCTGAAGCTGTTTTGTGCCCACAGTTTTGAAATCAGACCGCACGTAACACCTAACACACTTATATATAACACATGCATCAACTGTAACCTTTGATTTCTTAACTGCACAAGTTTAAGCTGGAAAGCACCATATTTGCTGACTTCCAAGTTGGCTTGCAAACTGCAACCATAAACTGTATAGGTGCACTTCGCAGACGCACATATCTTTTAGTTAGCGCTGAGCAACAGACTGCTGAAACAGTTTAATCTTCTGTTGACACACGTGACGGTCAAAGTGGCTACACCCCAAACTAAATCCAAACAGGTGGGTCATTAAAAAAAAAATACACTGCCTTAAAGATGTTAAGAAGGGGAAAAGTGTATGTAAACGGGCTGCAAAGACGTTCTTTTTATAGCTAATGTTGTGCACTTTAACATCAGTCTGTGTGGATTGACTCACCTTTGGAGCCAGCCTCAAGTGGCCATCTGATGAACTGCAGCTTGTGGAGTAACATCTGTGTATGAATGACTTCACCTCATCTAGTCTGTTCTTACTTGTAAACCTAAATGTACTGATGTTGGTTTCAGATGACAGCAGTGACTGGAATGAGATCCATGGAAAGTTTATTGCCATTAACGCAGCCAACATGAGCTGCGCTTGTCCTCGAAGTCCAAAAGGCCTGTCACCCTTCGCCCACCTCGCTGACGGCAATGCGGACCTGATCCTGGTGAGGAACTGCTCCCGCCTGGACTTCTTCAAACACCTTCTTCGACACACCAACAAAGACGATCAGGTAGGCGTACGCAGCTGCGCTGTGTGCAATCAAATCTCAACGCACTTGCTATTACCTAATAGGCATGCAGCAGTTAAGATGCTTTTCCCCTAATATGCCTAAACTGTCGATAAATGTAAAGCGCGGGGCATGCTGTGCATAATCGTACTGAATGGAAAAGCATGCAATTCGGATCCAGCAGGGATAACAGAAGGAATCTTCAGATAACAGTGAAGCAGTCCTCTGTCAATCATCGCGTTAAACACTACGCACAGCATCGAGTTCAACATGATGACTTTCCAGTCTGTGCACAGATGGATTGAGAGTGTTGAGCCTGTAATCGAGTAAGCAGAAGGAAGAGTTTGCCCACTTGCTGTGCTAGCACCTCCCTTTGCTGACTCTGCTCAATTTCTCAACTCTGGTTCACTTTAGTTCAAATGCCTGAGCCCTTATGCCTTCCCACGTATCATAAATAACCTCCACCCTAGTCCAGAGAGGCACCGGTAATCGCTGCATCAGGGATACACTGTATGGGAGAGCAGGCTCATACCAGACTAATGCCCTCACAGGATAGTACAAGTATTACCAGGGGTAGTCTAGTGATTAGTAATTATTACCTCAGGAAGGACCACAGGAAGTTTATCCCATTCAGAGGGATCTCAAGTAATTTTATCTGCACCGGCTGCCTTGGTAAAAGTGTGAATTTCCAGTGTTTGTAGCCCAAGCCGGCATCCTGAGGCGATTTCTAAATGTCAGATTTTCCTTTTCAGTTGTGCCCCGATATTTAAATCACAAAGGTAAAATATTATCTCCGTGATGCGGTTTGATTTGACGATTTGATAGATTTCCAGTTTTAAAGTTGACATTATACAGCGGCACAGAAAGGCAAACATTTCGATGATGATAAAGTAAAGAAAATGGTATTCAGAGCAGAGCGCAGAGGCGGGTGCTGTTACAGTGAAATTATCAAGCAAAGGGAAAGATTTCGCCGCTCCGAGTGACACGAAGCGTGTCTCCAGTCCCAATTAAATATTTTAGCATCTAGATGACTCAGAGAAATGTGCATGCACAACATAAAATTACCAGCCTTCACTGGCAATGCTGCTGAATGTAGGCATTAAAATGACTTTGACTGCTGAGGATTTCCCCTGAATGCTATAATCCAAACGCTGAGAGTCAAAAGCAAGATATTAGCAATGGGACACAGTTTGGTTCTGTTTATCTATTACCTCCGATTTGTCTTTGTCTAATTAGCAAACGGTAGCGCGATCCTCGATTGTCCCAATTTCCCAAATGGGGAAGTCGCTCTTTGTTTCTGTTTTCAACAACAAACAATGTAACTAATGAATATTTATTTGTCAATCAGCAACTTTTCCAAACAATCAGCAACTATCAATTATAATCAAATACCACTATTACCAAGAGTACCACAGTGTCTTAATTTAAAAAAATAATTATCATTAAAAACATTGAATATATGGTACTAATAAGATGACCATTATTATTCCATGAGCTGGGGAATTCACAGTTTGAATGACTGTGCAACTAATGCTGCTCCGTTTTTATTCACGGATCATTAAATCACTTTTACAAAGTAAAGGTACAAAACAAACAGAATTTTCATTTAGTTTTAATTATTAATGAAATGATACATGATGTTTATTTAGCAGTTTTCAACATTTCCCTCCCTTTTAATGTTTGCAAATCAAGCAACTGGTTTGTTTTACATGATTACACAGAATGTTTTAAATTCTGTGTTTAGTGATAACTCGAACTAAATTCGAGTGTGTTGCATATGGGCAACACACATTGAATGGCACATAAGGGAAATTTTAATTCCGGTAGCGCTGCAACCACCTGAGCTAGCGCAATAATTTTTTTTGCATATGAAACCGGAGGAGTTGTACTTACATCTTATGCCATCAGCTTGTCCTAGGTCAGTTTCCTTCCACATATAGCTTTGCAAAAACTGCATAAAAAGCACTTGCAGCAACAAAAACATAATATTCCAGAAACACGCTTTGCTCATCCTATCAGCTGTTCATAACACTTCCTACGTCCATCAGCACGAACTATCGCATGTCCAAATTGCACTGCTAGAAATAGTTTATTTTGATGCATATGCTGCTTTTTTGCAAATTTGCATTATAAATTTATTTTCGTTTTTCCTGCAGTATATAAAAATTGGTGTATTTCAAAAATAAAACTATGAAGACTCTCAAAAAAAATTTCCTTTGGTGGGAAACTATTTTGTGCAACTTTTTTGTATTTACAGTTTTGAGGGATAAGCCTCTTAAATTTCTCTAACTAGAAATATATGTTAAAAAAACAAAAACGATTTTCAATTTTTTTGTAGTTTAATGCACTTTTTTGCAATTTATGTAATTACTATGCACTTAATACATACATATTATTAAAATCTAGGCTGTAATGGTTGTATTGATGTATAGCAACTTGAAATGCTCCCAAAAATGGCTCCACAGCATGTAAAAATATAATATAAGCTCTGGCGGACTTGGTTCTATGGTAGGTCTTAAAGGGTTAAGGAGGTACGGGTACATACAGGTACATATATACACACACACACACACACACACACACACACACACACACACACACACACACACGCGCTACGATCATCATAGTAAGTAGATGTTGACATAGAAGTATGTTTCAGAGATATTTTAGTAATATACATGTGTTCTTTTTCACCATTTCACACCAAATGACAGTAAAACTAAATTAAAGATCCTACATGAAGCTGGAAATTATTCCTTCTAAATATTAGCATGTTAGCCCTGGCTATTTGAGCTCAATAAGCTAGCATTGCTGTTTAAAGCTTGTTTTATATTACACACTCACTTGTCACAGGAAAAGAAAAGAAGTCTCGTTAACCACCTTCCAGGAATCGCAGATGTCTGAATGTGATAATGGCAACGAAAAATGATGACATGCTGCATCTCTAGGCTGTCTTTGCCGCTTTACTTGCGGCACAGAACAGGAGACGAGTATGAGTAGGGTGATCGGGACTTTGCGTCAGAGTTCAGCTAATATCAGCATCACTGTCCAGCCAAGCAGAGAGAAACAAGGAGTGAGAAGCCACTAAGCGTATTCATGGCCTTGTCAGAAAGCCTTTTAGGCAGACCATCCAGCATGAATGCAAAGCGGCTGCAGTCATAAAGCGGGTCTGATGTGAAATAAATGGCTTTCACTCCACTTTCAGGATGAGAGAGGGTCAGAAAGAGAGGGGAGGAAGGTACAGAAAGAAAGCAAGGCAAAACAGAGAGGAGTTTAGAGAGAAAGTGGCACCCTGTGAAGTTTAAGAAAATAGGTTCAGCTCTGTCCGTGCGCTTTCTGCAACACTGACGGAGATGAAAGGGGATTTTTGACAAAATAATTTCTTTTCATCTTTCTTTTTTCTTTTCCTTCACTCCTCCAGTGTTCACAGTTTTCATGCACTTGCATGTTATCTGACCCGCATCTCTCCCTTTTGCCTGTTTACATCTGTCACTGGAAAAAGAAGGAAAAAAGGCCCACGTGTTGATATAAGGACGTTCCTTAAGAAGACAGTAGGAAAAATACAATATTTACTCTACACACAAGGAGCCTGTAAACTAAATTTAAGTGTAATTTTTTAGGAAAATGGGATTCTCTGATCACTGGATGGGGCTGTGGCTCAGGTGTTAGAATAATAATAATGTATACTTTATTGATCCCCGTGGGGAAATTCCTCTCTGCATTTAACCCATTCACTCAGTGAAGCAGTGGGCAGCAATTAAGCGCCCGGGGAGCAGTGTGTAGGGGCGGTATCTTGCTCAGGGTAGCCGTTCAGTGGATTTGAACCCCCGACCTTCCAATCATGGGGCCACCACTCTACCTACTGAGCTGTCCCTGCCCTGAATGGGGCACCTGCCAATCAGATTGTCAGTGGTTTGATCCCCAGCTCCTCCAGTATGCATGTTGAACTAGATGGTGAACTCCAAGTTTCTCCTGATGGATCCATCAGTTATAGAAATCTTCAGGAAACAAGTTTTGGTTTTCCAGTAGATTTAAATGCCCGCCAGTTAACCCTTACATATTGTTTGACCTGTTCTGACATCAATAAAAATGTCTGTGTATATTTTATGGGGCAGTGTAGACAGAAATCAACGAGGACCTCGACAAAGTCATGGGACCCGTCTGCGTTCCCACTACCACACTTGCCCGGGTTCCTGCAGTGATGGGCACCTGCTGGGCTTTGAAAGATCACAGGGGTATTTTAGAAAAGTGAAACAGCATAAAGGGCCTTTCATGGGTTTTTATACAGAAACGAATCCTGTTTCTCATTCGCAGGTCGTAAGATCAGTGTACAATCCACTGTTTTGTCTGCACTTGATTACGGTGATATTGTTTGTATGCATGCTTCTTATCCACCTGGAAGCCTCGATTCTGTGTGTCACAGTCCATCACGATTTATTACAGGCGATTCTTTTTTTACTCGCTGTGGCATCGTGTATGGAAAAGGAAGGGTCCTCTCTATCATGTTTATTTACAAGGCCCTGCTGCAAAGACTGCCTGTTTGCCTCTGCTCCTTAATCAAATTTAAAGACGGTGCTTAGAATATCAGGTCACAGGACTCTTTAACTTGAGCTGTACGTGTTATTCATGCCGAACTTGAAAAAACTGGATTTAAATACTTTGCTGTAATTGAGGAAAACAAAGCAGTCTCTGGGATATTTCAACGTTGTTCTTAATTTGTGATCACTCATAAAGTACAGTTTTTAATTGCAATATCAGTGAGACTGTTCAAATAAAGGATTTAATAATAATGACAATGATAATGTACAACACAACAGCGGCATTGTTTCCTGGGGTCTGTGTTGCATATGAGTGGTTTGTACATTTGCACAGCAAATGGAAATGAAGAATGACAGGGAGCGTGTGTCTTATAGTACGCATAAAGAAATGAGCAGGTGGGGAAAAAATGACAGCACAACACAAATCTAACAGTCAGTGAAGTGCAAACAGCTTCCTGTATGACTGGGGAAATATGGTGCACAAAATGAGGTCATGCAGAGGTCAGAAGATGCCTTATCGCTACAAGAGGTGTGCCTGCAAGCACAAGAACCTGACTAAACTGTCCAAAACATGAACTAGTTGCCGTTATTTTGAGCAAACTGAGATTAAAACGACGATCATACGCGTGACTGGCATATCCATAATATTATAACAGCACCTGAGCTGCAGTGAATGTGGGGAAAAGTGTGGATGCCCCACATATGCAAGGTCTCTACAACCTCTTTGAACGACCAGGCTAATGTGTCATAAGCGTTTCTTTGTCTGTTTAGTGTTCTGTTAATGAATGTTGAATAAATTTTGATCACTGTAGACAGGAGTTATGAGGATTTCTTTATGATGTACTGTAACAGTGTTTAACAGTTGTTATGGTTACAGATGGTTGTGTAGTGAAACAGCTTAAGATTGTTCATGGCATTGTTTTTTAACTTCCAATATAATGTCAGTAAATCATTATGGCTATAATGTTATCATGTGTTAGAAAAAACGGGACATGTGATAGTAGATGTGCTTGCTCTGTGAAACTTTAACAACAACAACAGCAACAGTAATAACAGTAGTAGTAATAACAGTAGTAGTAATAATAGTAATAATAGTAATAACAGTAGTAGTAATAACAGTAGTAGTAATAATAGTAATAGTAATAACTGTAGTAGTAATAACAGTAATAATAGTAATAACAGTAATAATAGTAATAACAGTAATAATAGTAATAACAGTAATAATAGAAGTAGTAATAATAGTAGTAGTAATAGTAATACATATTTTTTGAGGTCACCTTTCAAAAACCCAAAATTAATAAAAGGAGCAATAGTCATAAAATACATAAAATAAGTTAAAATTGCAAAACAGAACTTGACAACAGACAAAATCAGCACTAAAGCGAATAAGCCAGTTTGAACAGATGTGTTTTGAGCTGTGACTTAAATGCGGGAAGAGAGTTTATATTTCTTATTGCTGGAGGAAGAGATTTCCAGAGCCAAGGAGCAGAGCGACTGAAGGCTCCGTTCCCCATAATCAAGGGTTAATCATTCATTTATTGTTGTTAGACAAGCATTTATACATGATATATTGAGCTGTAGTTCAAAATTTGGTGGAGACACTTATTATGAGGAAATTCTAATTAGAAATTCTTTTCTAAAATGCTGTTTTCCATCCTCACTGTTCAGTACGTCTTATTTCCTTGTGACGTTGATTTAGTCGAGCACTAAAACAAAGATGAGCTCTTGTGTCGGCTCTCAAGCTGCTCACTTTGAAACCTTTTCAGGTGAGCATAACATCTGCAGCATCTGTGAGAACATCTGTTCCTTTATCCATCTTATCTGTCCGTCTTCTCCCCTTTCATCATTTCTCATGTGTCTCTGCCTTTCTCCCCCAGTTCGACCACCCTTTTGTAGAGGTCCACCGGGTGAGGAAGTTTCGCTTCGAGCCAGAGCGCCACATACTGGTTTCACTGGAAGACCTGAGCGAGCCTGCAACAAAGACTGGCTACAGCACTCCCCTTGGCAGCTGGAGCTGCGATGGGGAGATCCTGCCTGAGGTTGCCATTCAAGTCAGGTAAATGACAACAGAATCATGTGTGACTGCACAGACAATTGTGCGACGTACACTACGAGGCATCATAAGAGATTCAACCAAGGTCTGACTTGTAGAAATACTGCATTTGGCACCTATAATGTTGACACCCCTTCCAAGACTCAAATGATTACAAGGTGGGTCAGTAACTCTGAGGACCACCTCCAAGGGGAAAATCCCACTAGGGGTTAAATACCTGGGAATATCCGGACCAAAGAAACCTCTGTGGTAAGAGGTTAAACCCCAAAAGGAAGACTTTCGGTACAGTTACATGGTCTACTTAGATGCATATTTGCATACTCGTATAAGATCCTCTGGGTGATTTATAGAAACGCTTGGTGACTGCAGTGAACATGTGAAATTGCCTGGAATAGACTAAGGTGTTTAAAAAAATGAAAAAAGAAAAGAAATCTCTCAAACTTGGGGAAACCAACACTGGAAAAACAATAAAATGCTTTTTTATTTATAAGTTGTGATGAATGTTTTGCTCATATATTAGACATTTTAATGCTTTTAAACTCTACTTTGCCTGGTAAAGAGGAGCAAACCTCGATAACTTCTTTTTACTGTCTTATGAAGCTTGTCACTAAAGATGAACTCTGTGCGGCGGAGCGGTAAAGACGGGCCTGCATCACTCGGCATAGATGACGACTGGCAAATGGTTCTGAATTGAAGCACATAATATTGTAGGAGCAGTATAATGGAAGAAGTATTGAAATACGTGCAGGGCTCATACCTATTGCATCATCATGGCTGGATATTTGTGGTAAAGACTTTCCGTTTGGGTATTAAGCTGTAATCTTGGCTTAAATTGCCCCAAATGTTCCTGAGTATTATGTCTTAAAGCGTAAGTAGAAACAGATTATGTTCTGTATGCCTGACAACTCTGTATTCACAGTGCACTGAAGTAAAACTCAGATGTACAACTTTTAGCCGCTGCTTTGATCTAAACTGAAATCGTAGGAAAAAGCCTGTAGACTTGGGTGACTGTGACTTTTCGCCTTGGTCGTGTATGGCTTTGAAACACCTAAAGGTACTGGGTAGATGGCTGTGAAAAGCTGTTCAGATATGCATGTTCCTTGATCCCAATGACTTTGGTGAATCCTGGATTTTAGCCATCAAAGATCGAGACATTCAGATCAGCCTTAGATAACTGTTTTTAGTGAGAATTGTTAAACATTAGCATGGTTACATGCCAGAACAGATCAGCAGACTGATGACCAGAGACCTAGAAGTGTCTAACAGTGCAAGCAAAGGATACCTTAGACTGGCAAATTACAGGGTGGGCAATATACAAAAGGGTTACCTATCTAACGAGATCCTGAAATGTCCTCTAAAGAGCAGCTGCCACTGACAAAGTGATGACAGCTTAAGTGGACTGAGTTTTAGGATGCTGAACATGGACCTTAGGTTCTAGTCACACAGGCATGGAGACCAGTTAGCAACCATCAGTCGTGAGAGTTTTCCTCAACTGTTTGCAAGTGGTTTCTGGAGTTTTCTGCAGTCACTTTAGTTAACATGGAAGATACCAAACTACTCGACAAGTAGAAAACTGATTGGGGAATGCACATCCGATAACACCTAGTTAGCGGAGATTGCCAGGGACTTACCAACTGGGCTCCAGGCTTAAGTCAGCGGCCCCCAACCCTTTTTGCGCCACAATATTTTCACGAGCTGGCCTTTAAGGAGTTGCGGATAAATACAACAAAGTAAAACCAGTACCGGTACCAAAAGAAAGAAAATGTATTCATAGCACAAGGGAAAAGACCCAGGGAAACTGAGTTAACGATAAAAACGATCAAAAATAACGAAAAAACCCTGAAAACCATAAATTTCACACCTGAGCCTCAACACTCGTGGCCTGGGACCAAACGACTTGCGGACCAGTACCGGTCCATGGCCCGCTGGCCTAAGTGACCGAAGCCTTATTAGGCTGATAACATGTTCGCAGGGCAATGCTAGCTTGGCTACAAGCTATCCAAACTTTTAATATCTATCAGTGACCCATCTAGGGTTAGATGTACAGGCAAAAGGAAGTGTTTTTAGCAAAGAAACTATAATGCCCAAATCTACAGTTTTACTATTTGGCTTAAAAAAAAAAAGAGGATTCGAGTGGTGTGCTGGATGCTAAGGAGTTATATGAGAAAACTTGAATTTGGAAAGAAAAAGCAGGAAAAAACATGTAGAGGATTTAAAGATCTAACAACAACAACAATGCTCTGTGTGTAGCTAAATTGTCAATATAAGAGAAGGGCTGGTGATAAAGATGTCCTCCTGTGTGGCGAGACAGAAGCGAGAGCAGCAGTGCCATTAGCACCACTAGTGTCCAATAGTTTCTGGTCAGGAGAGTCTTTCACTGTTCCCCGCTGTACAATCTTGGCAACTCAATGGAATTAGCCCCCCTCATTATTCTGGCCCTGTCCACACTTCAGCTTTCCCCACTATCAGATCTCTATACAGCCGGCGTGGCACCGCTTGACGCATCATTTATTTCATGCTCCATTGTACTTTGCCAATGATGCATGGCGCTGTAATGTTGCTAATTTAACGGCCCTCCCCATGTTAAAAGGCTACTCCCCTTTAATTAAAGCAGAAGTCCGTCCTTTTATTGCCTCTTCCTCGCCACTAATCGTTCTCGGAGTGAGCCAGCCAGAGTGCTGCTTGGATAATAAATGGTAATAGCCCGGGTGCGACGGAAGGAAAGTTGGAGGGGGGAAAAAAAGAGTGCGATGTAGGAAGTAGATCTTTAGCAAAAGTTAAACTCAAGGCACAACTGTGATAAAGACAAATGCTTACAAACAAGCTAAGATACCTTTTTATGTAATTACAACCTGAAGATGCCTCTGCTTGATTTTGTGTTTTCATTTCATTGCAAATAGAATCTAGAGATAAACCATTATATTAACTGCTGCTTACGCCTCCAAGAAAACAGCAGGTGTTCTGACATAAATATAGGTATCATTTAGGAGAAAAAGGCACAGGTAGTTATTAAGACTGTACAACACACCGGCCATTTTACAGCTTTTTTTCTGTGCATATACTCCATCAGTTATAGGCGGCACTTTAAAGGTGTCTGCGTCTCAAACTGTCACTTTCAAGTTTGCGTGTCGAGTCCTAACACAGGGGTGCCGTTCCGTTGCTTCTGCGGCCACATGGGCAGTAAAGTCTCACAGAAAAGAACATAGTCGTTAAGTTGATGGTTTGTTATTCAGGCTAAATGGTGCATTTTGTGTGTGTCTTTATCTCTGCAGTGTCCAGTGCCAGTTGATCAGGCTGTTTGCCCGTGGTATTGAGGAACAGCAGCAGCAGCAGTGTGTGTCGGACGACCCGTGTACCCTCAGTGCCTTGGAGCCAATCACAGACTAGTCAGTGGATTGAGAGCTGAACAGGACATTTAGCTGTTCAAAAACAACTTAGTTGAACTTGGCAAAGTTTCCTGGAAAAACGCATTCGTCATATCAGTTTAAATCCTAAATGCTGATGTCTCCTTGCCTCCTATCCTTGCAAAAAAAAAAAAAGGGAATGAAATTTAAAGGTGTTGAAAAATGCAAGGGTAAAAAGCACTTCAGCATCCCATTAAGAGGATGGAAAAGTTTCATTCATTTCATTTCATGTTTTCAAGTCAACGAGTCATTTTCCCTTTGACATTTGGGGCTTTTCAGGTACAAAATTGCCTCATAGAGCTTGAAGTAAGCAGATATATGATGTGCCTACTGCTGCCACATTGAAACCCAAAATGTCAGGTTTTGTATTTGTACTTTTTGGAAAATTAAGATGTCTAAGCTCAAAGGATCTGAAGCAGGGGAGTCCACACACACACAGACACACGCACAAACAGATGAAACTGGACTTAACTATCCCAGAAGGTCTTTACCCTGCCATGAAGGAGAATATAAATGGGATTTCTCCCTACACAGCATGGACAGAGAGCCAAGGAGATGCAGCTCTGTAAGAAGGATGAAGAATAATCCCTGTGAAGTACACTGATAAACTGAAAAGAGTAGAGAAAAAAGTAGCAAAAAAACAAATCTCTCCTTTTAGGGGGAGAAGGGGAAAAAAATCATTTCATCTGTGACCCAGGTGGAAGCAGATATGAGCCAGGGGCACTAATGAAAAGGACTGAGTACCCTGCTAATACACTAACAGGACCCTGGTGACTGCTGGGTGATAAGGCAAAGTGGTTGCTAAGTGATTTGGTGTGTCTGAGCACCGCTGCGCTGCACCTGTGGCTCTGAGTTCTGCTCGTCTCTGGCTAAACTACCAACAGTTTAATCATCACCTGGGATTAGCTAAAATTATCCATTGTTAACATCATTAGAGATAATGTATTGCTTTGCTTTGAAATTTGTCTTGTTCAGCTTTTTCCTTTTTTTTTTCTTTCTTTTTTTTTTTTGTTTGAGGTCAAGCTGGTCTTGATATCCCCGGAGAACGGTCGGCAGCAAATAAGAAGAAGCTTCTATTTTTACAGTGATTATATAAAACTGTGTGTATGGTAATAATACATGAGGGTCCATGTATATGTGATTAAAGTAAAAGTGGGTTTTCTGCAGGTCCTTCAGGATTTGTGCGTGTGTGTGTGAAGATGCCAGTGATGATGATCATTTGGATTTTATTACCTCATAGCTGCCATTTTACAGATGGTGTCTCGCCATAGTTGAGATGCTTCAGATTGGAGTTTGTTTGTTTGTTTGTTTGTCCCCCATTTTGGATGTGTGACAATTATGGTTACAACATAGGGTCAAGTGAATAAAGCCTTAGTCACACAGACCTAGAGATCAGTTAGTGACTCCCTGGAAACCACCAGTCACTAGGGAAGATATGTAATCCCTGACCAGCTGGACAAAACCTCCTTAGCAGTGCTTTGATAGGTAGAAGATTGCCTCGTTCACCGGTAATTTCCATGGATTATGCAAGTTTGCCAACTACTCTCCAAGCGGTAGTAAGGCCGTTAAAAGTATGATACGAACCGAAATTGAAGCTGTTGACCTTGTAAAGAAAATCTGCACTTAATTAAATGTGTTTGCTGTAGCACTGAGGCACTTTTACTATGAAGGCAAATATTTTGTTTCTGGTTTGCTTTGCACTTTTGCGAGTTTTGCTGCTTGGCTAGCAGTGAGTTAATATTTATTTAAAAAAGCTGGCATCCTTCATGAAAAGTACAGGCTTGCAACCAAAGAAAATCACAGCTAAAAAGCTCTTGGTTGCCCTCTTTGCAACCAGTTACAAACTATAGCAACTATACGCTAAACTTTTTACTCAGAGATTGATGGTTGTATCATGTCCAATATTTTAGACCACAGAGAAATATGTGCAGGATGTCTTGTGAGAAATTTTTATAGATGACCAAATGCACAAATGTAACTAATGCAATAATCGGTACCTTTTTTCTGTCAGACCTCTTAAAACACAAACATTTTAGCTTTTAAAAAGCTTGATTTAACGTTATTTGTCATTAACGAGCATTAATTTTGTGTATGTAATGTTCATACGGTATAATTTCAAGAAGATAATATAAAACAACATTAAATCCCTTTTAATTTTGTGATGGAATCTAAAAAGGTAACAAGCCATGGAAGTTGAATCCAAGTTAAACTTTTTAAACCTTTATTTACATTTTTCCACCAATGCTTTTCCTGGTGTTTGGTCCAATTTCTGTGCGCTTACAATTGTATTTTGATTAACTGTCATATCCAGAGTCAAAGGTTAACGCTTGCTATCTTTTCAGATTATCAATCTGATGCTAAATGAATTAGCTCGCCATCTTAGCTGCTGTTGTCACGTAGAAACTTAAGCACTCTTTAAGCAAAGAAAGAGTCAAGCATCAACTTTGAAACAGACCAAATCAGAGCAAAATCTTGTAAAACCATAAATGATGCTACTTTCCAACAGTTATAAAGTAGTTGATGTGAGAACAAGCGCTCTTTCATGTTGGCTCTATGCAGCTGGCTGCTCAAGTGCTCACAACTAAAAACAAAGAGATGGTAACGTCACACATTACTTGTTGGTTAAACTATTAGATGTAGTTTTAAAAAAAAAAAAGGTTTTTGCAACTTTGTCTGGGAATTTTATTGGGATAAAACCACCACTGTGCACTTACTGGGATATGTGCTATTGTGTGTTATCACATTAGGGCTTCTTTCTATTGCCTTGCTTAGCTGCCTTCTTTTCATGGGTCCAGTTAGGCGACGGCTGTTTATCAGACTATTGCACTGTGTGCATTACTGTCTGCAGGCACGGATACTGTTTTTTAGTGTATGATAAAGTTAATTTAATTTTGACTCTTCATACTTTAGTGCACACTGTACACAAAACAAGCTGTGATGTAACTAGATATGTTTTATATAACGAAGACCTGCAATAAAGTGGTTTTGAAATCAGATTTTTTTTTCTGGCTTGAACTCATGGTGTGTCTGATGTCAGTGGTGTTTTATTCCCTTCTTTTTCTACTTCTTAAAGACACACTCTCTCCCACGCATGCACATAAAGGTCAGCGGTCTCCTGATCTGGCTTTCTTACTCTCACTCTTTACCTGTCTCCCTGTATGAGTGGGATTTAATAGGGTGCTGTGATGTGAGTGAGATGTTTCATTAAAGAACATCAGACATCAAAGGTCTCTGCTGAGATGGAGTGGTATTTCAAGCTGTGCTCATTCTGCCCACAGACTGGATCTTGTTTCTTTTTTGACACCGAGATAGGCAAGTATGGAAATCTAAATTTGGAAAGTAATGTCAGTTACAATTTCTCACCCTGGGTATGAGTGCAAGTCCACAAATCAACTTGTCTCAGGTAAAACAGGTTGTAGCAATAGCAAAAATGTATTATTACGTTGATGTGCAACACCGATTACTTATTGACAGATCAAAAGTACCTCTACAGTAGTATTTCTTAACTACAAATTACTTCAGAGTCAAACAAAACACCTGCAATTTTTTTTCTTTTCTCCACATGTAATGGATTTATCCATATTGGGCCCTAGTTTGCTGCTTTTTAAAACTATTCAGGCCGTGCACCGGCTGAATGTGCTACACCAAAGGTCGAAGGTGCTTGTGCCAATCAGCAGTTATTTTAATGGTGTGAAACAGCACAAAGTAAAGTAGATACTATATGGAATCTGGAGGGATATACAGTTTACTACTGTCAGTGTTGGGGAGTAACGGAATACATGTACCGCCGTTACGTATTTAAAATACAAAATATGAGTAACTGTATTCCGTTACAGTTACCGTTTAAAAAGGTGGTATTTAGAATACAGTTACTTTGTTGAAATAAATGGATTACATGGCGGTACTTCCCTGTTTCATATTGTGGCGGGTCAAGACTGTTTGGGTTTTGTTTGACAGCTACGTTCTGTTGTTCCAGGTGGCAGCGTTACGGTTGCCATGGTTACAGGGTGACGCTCTCTCTGCGTGTTTCCTGGGTGAGAGAGGCCTTTTTGTTGTTGTTGTGCTAAGCTAATAGGCAGAATGCTACAGGTATAGCCCTAAAGAATGTAGCATCATAGGCAGTGTAGTCCGTGCTGCAGGGAGAATGGACTGCCATACACGTTATGTGTCTGTGAGCGAGGGAGGGAGAAAAAGGAAAGGTACGAGCTGTCATCGAGCAAAAACAGGAGCTGGAAGCATGTAAATATAATAATAACCACTGCAGCCAAGAAGAGTGCCTGACGAGCCCAGCTGTAAGTAAGCTATTAAGACTCGACTGTACACCGTGTTCGTGTTTTCCTCCAAGAACAATAAGTTCTGTTGGAGCAGCCTTTCAACGCCCCTCTCTGTCTCTCGCAAGCAAAGTTGACCCAGACAACAAAGTAAAGCTAGTGCGAACCTTCAGTAACAGTAATAAATCACAGCAATAGTACATTCATGTAGTTGTAAACAGCATGATAATATATTAAGTAATCCAAAGTATTCAGAATACATTACTCTCATTGAGTAACGTAACGGAATACGTTACAGAATACATTTTGGGGCATGTATTCTGTATTCTGTAATGGGATACATTTTAAAAGTAACCTTCCCAACACTGACTACTGTGCTTGCAAAGTACTCACAACAGGATAAAGAAGCTATATTGGTGTGGCAGTGGCTGAGATATGAGATGTGACCTTTAGTTCCCTATATCTGTCAAGCTTTAAAGGCACCACTTCCCATGATACAAATTGTTATTGTCTTTGGTGAAACCCTCCATGACGAGTAAACAAAGCTTTCAAATTCCATCATTGATTTTATAATGCCGACTCCAAACCCATTGACATTATCAGGGTTTTCTTCTTGTCGACCTAAAACTCACACCAGGGCACAAAAAACAACTTTTGGCTAAAGTTTTAAAGTTAAAAGTAAACATCATGCTGAGTAAACTCATCTTAATGGGATAAAGCCCCTTTTAAATTAAAGCTCTGATAATCAATTAACCCCTTCTAATTTGGTGATTACCAAAATGGAGCAACATGGTAACTACTACTGTGCAAACGTTTCAAGCCACCCCTCATTTCTTTATACTTTGCTTGGAAAATGGGAAATAGGTGCAGCAATTATTGGAACATGCAAAACACTATTTAAATGTAAAAAGAGTTTTTGCAATTCTAATAAGTCTGAAAGTCAATAATTGGTAAAACGAACTTTATTCTTCAACACAGATAGCCTTAGCTGTCTTAGACAATCTTGTCATGTCTCTAAGTAGTCTTCAGGAATAGTTCTCTGGGCTTCTTGAAGGACATTCAAAGCTTCTTGGTTGGTTGTGCCCTGCCTTTTCATCTACCACACACCTTTCTCCGTTTCCCTACCTTAAAAAAATTCTTCTTGACTGCCACCCTTCAACCGGGACCATTTCTGATGAGGCTTCAGTGAACAGCAGATTGATTATCTCATGTCCTTTGCTGCATTTCCCCCTCTTCTTATGGCTTCTTATGACTTGCAGATACTGTTCATCTGCTCTAGATATTATTTTGGGGGCCTAACACTTGTCACTTTTTTCCTCTGCTTGTCCAGTTTCCTCAAATTTTTTAAGACCACACTGCACCTGACACTGAAAAGACCCAGGCAACTGGCTAATAGGAATCACATCGTTGGTGCACAGTAACCATTTTATGCCTGTCAACATGATTTGGCATTTTTCATAGATTCAAGCAAAGACAGTCAAACAAATGTGTTTTTGCGACAGGCTGCTGGTAATAAAATCGCCTAGAGATACAATTTAAAACTGGTTCTTTGCAAAGTGTAGACGCAGCACTGGTTCATTCCTTGAGTTAGCTCCCTTTTTAATCCCTGAACAAGTGGCTTACCAAAAAATATTCCTCTGAAAATGGTCAGCTACAAGGACTGGACCAAAAATGTGTGGAAAAAGTAGCCAATGTCCAAAGAAAACTTTCAGGAAGACTTTCAGAAAGCCTGGAGAAATATTGCTGAAGACTACTTTAAAACATGACTAGAAAGTCTTGTAAGGAAGCAAAATCTAAAGAAATGAAGGATTTTTTTTCTTACTGTCAATAGTTGCCATTTCTGACAGTATCTCTTCTGAAACTGCACTCAAACTGACAAAAAACTAACTGTCTAACTTAGAGGAAATCCATTTGTCTGTGTTCAAGTGTTCAAACATATTAACTTTTTAATACAATAAAAAAAAGTTACAAGTATGGTCGCTGAAGTTTTCACACTGTTATTCAAGTCCATGTAAATTTCCAGGGTTTGTGTGCAGGATTACATCCAAAACCTTGCTGATTTGTCACCAGGGAGCAGAAAGCCAGAGTGTAAAAGACTGCAGTGTGGTGTACTGCGGTGCAGTCTTGGCGGTACACCTTCCACATGGGAAAACTAAAAGGTCACCAGTGTTACTTGTGTTCCTTTCATCCATGAAATTTTAAAAGTTATCTCCTGCTAACACCTCTGCCAAAATGTTACTTTGCCAAGCTGCTCGTCTAAGCAGGTATTGTGGAATGTGACTATCTGACAGGCTGGCTTCAAAATGATTGTACATTACTCTAATACAAGAGCTAGCATGGCACTGAGACGAGACGGATTTTCCAGCCTGTCTTTTCCGCAGTGGCAACCAAATTGTTTTCCCTCCTCCCGTCTGTCTTCCCTCATTTTCTTGCTTTGCTACTTCCTCATTGATTTATTCTCTATCTGCTTGTCCGCAGCCCACCGTGAGCCACTCTCTCGTTCCCGCATCCCACCTGAGACGCAAGGTGAGACAAAACAGCCGCATAAACACCCTCTCTGCCACACAACAAATGCACACGCACATAAAAGGCAGTCTGCTCTCCTCAATTTTCAGCAGTGTCCTTACCCAAAGTGGCCCCCTAAAACACCTCCCCCAGTGCTCTCATTCACACTCTGTGCCTCTCTCACCTTCACACACATGTCCACGCCCACCCTTGCATCAAAAAGTCTCCCCTTTTCTCCCTCCACACTTATAGTGGCACAAAAGGGAACAGGAAAGCACATGCTTACGTCTTTTCTTTCATCCCCTGCCTCGGGACACCTAAAAAGGATGCTTTGGGCCTACATCATGACTATTCCCTTTAATCGAGCCCTTTTCAACCTATTTGTCCAAGTATGACAGATTTCTGCATCTTAAAACATATATAAATACTTTTTTTTGCAACCTTTGTCTTTGTTTCTTATGCACACAACAGAAACATCCAGTGTGCCAATGCAAACTGTTATGTGATCAAGGGAAGCAGAAAAGGTAACGCGGTGGCAGGCAGTGCGACCTCCACTAAAGGTTCTGTCACAGTAATAAATACAGCATCAAAATCTTGATTAAAAAAAATCTCCTCACAGCAGGTCGTCTAACAAGAGACAAACAAAAGCGGAAATATTTGCTTGTGTGATAGCCTGAGGAGAATTAGGTGGGTGGTATGAAAGCGGCGTGAGTGAGAAAAAGAGTTAGAAGGACAGACGGAGCAGATACTGCAGGGGCGGTGGTCCAAAACAGCAGCAGTACCGTTCCCCACTTCTCTCTGTATTGATTGGAATGAGCTCCCTGTGAGAGATCTAGATCAATGAGGCCATAACAGTCCATCTTCTCAGTCAGGAGCCACTACCGGCCTCTTATCTCTCACTCTGTGTCTCTGACCCACACACAAACATGCACAACGACACACAACCAGGCCTTTCCTTCCACATTTCATCTCACTGATGCAGTCACCCACGTTAGAGGGTATACCTTTAAGCTGAAGACTACATTTTATTTCATCATTTAAAACAAATCTGTTTATGCGATAAAGGACAATTTGACAATTCCAATCCAATTTGACCTTTTTTACTCTAAAAGGTAGGGAAGTAACATTTCATATTCAATACTTACCAATGCTTTATGGGTCATTTAAGTCAGCGATCCCCAACCCCCGAGCCACGGACTGATACCGGTCCATGAGTCGTTTGGTACTGGGCCACGAGAGTTGAGGCTTGGGTGTGAAATTTATGGTTTTCAGGGTTTTTATTGTTACTTTTTTATCGTTAACTTGGTTTCCCTGGGTCTTTTCCCATGTGTTATGAATAAATCTTCTTTTTTGGGTACCGGTACTGGTTTTATTTTGTTGTATTTATCCACAACACCTTAAAGGCCGGTCTGTGAAAATATTGTCTGACATAAACCGCGCAAAAAAGGTTGGGGACCACTGATTTAAGTAAAGCACAGAAATTTGTGTTAAGAAATACTCTGGCAAAAGTTAAACTCCTGATTTAACTTCTTTACCCAAGTAAAAGTGTAAAAGTAAAAATTAGCCCTTTGGAGGACATTTACCAGCTAGTTTTTCCCCCTAAGCTTACCGAACCTCATATCACGTTATTATAAAAATGTAATTAAAAGATTTTTATAAAGTAATAATTATACAGTAATATTAATACAGAAGTATACAAACTTTATTTCAATAAAGTTTTAATTTGAATGAATTCATAGAACACATAACACATGTTTCCTGTATTATAAATGAGTGACTTTTTCTCCACACCTAAACAAAAGTTGTTTAGTTGGGGCTTAAACTGGGATTTGGGAAGTGGGGGAACTTAATTCAACAAGATAAAAGCAGATATTACATAAAGTATCGTGGCTCATTTCCCACCTCCAGACAGGATAACTCTGTTATAAAGCTGGAATTTATTGAATAAATTCAATCAGCTTAAATTCAATTTGATGTCTGCTTACCGTGACGTGACCATGAACACCACAGCTGCTCTGCTTTGAATTTCCAGTTTATCAAACGAGCAGTACTTCCATTCAAAGCTGATGTCACTTCCTTCTCTCCTGACATCCTTTTCACACATCTTTCTAACAGTTACCTTGCATTCTTTTCTCTCCCTGCAAGATGCAGTGAAATCCCTGTACTTTTAGCTAATTAAAACACTGTTTGGCTGACTGCACAGAGTTTGTAAACTCTGCCTCTTTCATGTATTTGTGTATAGTAAGCACCAGTGACGCACAACTAGAAACTTCTTTGCGTTCCCTCCACTTAGGTTCAAATCAGTTTGATATTTGAAGGTGTGCAGGGATGTGAAATAACACTCCTGAAATGTGCTAAACCTAAAGTAAAAAGTTTGTTTTGAAAATGTAAGGAGTAGAAAATATAGATATTTGCGTTACAACCCATATGGAAAAGATATACATAAATCTTATAAAGTTTGTATCTGTCTTGTGTGAAACTTGTATGAAAAGCATACAAGACTGAAAACAGATATAAGACCACTATAAAAATTATATAAATGAAACTTGTTTTGGATACTTACTAAAACAATATATGAAAGTGTCCACTTTCATGAGTAAATCATATAAGCCTTATATGATTCACTATATGAAGTAGGCCACATCTGATGCAAGTCTTTTATAAGATTTTTCTATTTCTTTTCCATATGAGAATTTAGAGAGTAATTGTAAAAAGCTGCCATTGGCATTAATCCACCTCCATCCTAACACTTCAGTTCATCAGGAATTAAATGCAGGTGAAGCAGATTACATAAGTGAGTGGTTATTACACAAACGTAACATCTGAAAAAAAGGAACATAGTGAGTAATGGAGTGGAAAACGTCCCGCTGATTAAACAGCTGTGACGAGCAGCCTACCATGATGGCTGGACTCATTCTTTGTTTTTCTTTTTTAGATCACTAACTTCTCGTGACTCTGCGATTTTAGCAGCGACAAGAAAAAGCTTAAAAAGTTCAGCTTATCTTTTATTAGCTATGCAGCAAGCCATTCGTCCTCATTATGTAACTTCTGAGTAAAAGCCAACACTCAAAGTGAGAGGTCCTTGAATCAGCATTATTACAGCAATTAACAAGGCCACACACCGAGCATCTTTTTAATCCTGCAAATTGTAATAATCCTCTCAAAGCAATGCCGTGATATGTAATTTACTCCACAATGCATTCCTTCTTTTAAGGAGAGGAAAAACTTTTTTAGAGTTTTTTTTAAGTGAGTTGAGTTTTCATTTGAACATGATGACAGTTTCCTGTATTTTGTAGTAACTACTGCATTTACAAAGATGAAAATGATTCTGTTTCTTATTGAGGCTTTATCACAATCCTTGCTTTGTCTCTTGTCAGGCTATAATCATATAAAAAAATGGATCATATTAAACATAACATGTCAAAAAAAAGAAAAAAAACTGCCTCTACTACTTAACTGATAGAGAAAATTAGGCAATTGAAAACTAATGACACCCATTTCAACTGTCATTAAATAGCTGTTATCATGTTGTTATTACTCCCATAAATATCACCAGTACCCAGCTTCCTGTCTCATAAACATGTCAGTATGGCAAAATATGATGAAAGGAAGACAAACCAACAAGAAAGCTGCTCCTGAGTCTGACTCTATTGCTGCTGTCAGTATGTGACCTAACCACAGCTAATTGTTTTATAATGGAAAACATTGTCTGGGAACAGAAAAATATTTTAAAAACTGGTAATTTCTCAAGTAGGTTAATTACGGTATTAGAAAAATAATCAGCGACAAAGTCTAATTGAAATAAACATGAAAGCAAAACATATTCTAACACAGAGTTTCCTGTTAGTGCCAACAGACGGGTTGAGCACAGTGAGAATATAAAGATTCTTCCTGCCATATACAGCAGCGGTCCCCAACCCACCAGCCACAGACTGGTACCGGTCCATGAGTCATTTGTTACTGGGCCACGAGAGTTGAGGCTCGGGTGTGAAATTTATGGGGGGTTTTTTTTAAATCGTTTTCCTTGGGTCTTTTCACGTGTCTTATTAATAAATCTTCTTTTCAAAAAAGGTTGGGGACCACTTGTAGCATTCCAGCCAGACTTTATTCAGACGATGCACTCAATGATCATTACGGATGGACCATGGTGGGGTATTCCAACCCATTTATTCACAAATTACCATAGACACAGCGTAAGAGCTGTAATCATGACATAAAACAAAATAAACATTCACTTGATAGATTGATTCACGTTTCCGTTACGCTAATTAATTCACAGAAAAGGCACAGGAGGTGCTAGCATCAGCCTGCTAGATCACTCATAAACTTATTAACAATCAAGTAATACATTTACAAATTGTCCGAAATGTAAACAACAAGTACAACAAACAAACATACCTGTTCGCCTTCCAGCTAGATGCTAATTTAAAGATGGATGGAAAACGGTAACTTTCTCATTAACCGTTTCTATGGCAAGCAGTAGCAGTACGATCTTCCTTCCCGGAAGTTGCCCGTTCCGAATTTCAAAATAAGAGTCTAATCTATATTATAAAGTATAATTCGTTCAGGGATTTAACTGTTTAAAAAATATCAATAAGATAAATAATCTGGGTCATTTACACCACTGATATGCAATACATTTAGCTTCGGTCCTGCTGAATAGTAGTTTGGTCATTTTCACACAATAACTGATGTTATACATGATCAGCATACAAAACTACATTTCTGGTAATAAAGGGTAAATTACTTTAAAAAATTTCTAGGAGGCCCAGCCAGCACCCAAACAAAGGTCCACCTGAGGCTGGCTCCAAAAGCGAGCGCCCATGTATAAATGTCCAGCTTTATGGCATTAAAGAAAGCAGATTTACAGCTTTGTACAAAGAACAGTTTTGCCCTTTGTGGATAGGATCCCCACGCTGCAGTATAAATTCACCGACAGTTATTGTATACAGTGTAGCTGAAGTGTTTATTAAAGAGCTCTCCCTATCTGTTTGGGGTAGAACAGCAAACTCAATCTCTGTGTGGGTGCTTTGTTGTTAATGTTCCTCAACTTGCAACAGTATTGTTAGAAATGCATGATCTAACCTACCTACCCTACCCTATCCTAAGATTCATTGCATAGTGGCAGTGGTGGATAACTTTTTCCAAAAGTGGTGAACAGCTCAAGTGAAACAGCTGAGAAACAACATTAAGTACTGGGTTTTATCTCAACTACTTATTTAGCGGTACATTTGTTAAAATAACAAAAAAAAAAACAAAGCCAGAATGACTGCAGGTGTCCATAAGTTGCGGTAGTTCAGCATCTAGCTAGCCTTACAGAAGAAGAGCGAACATAAAGCGAGTGACTTTTTAAAATATCAGGTCATTTTAAATTCGACATTTCTATCAGCTCAACAAACATCAGCAAACACACAAACTGATGGTGTGCAGCTTGTGGCAGTGTGTTGCTAGCTGAAAGTCCAGCTGCTGTATTTGACAGGGAGAGAAAAGAAAGAGCGCTAACTTCAGAGAGAGATGGAGAAAGGTAAGAAAGACAGGAAAGGAGAGGAAGAAGAGAGGTTAGATTTAAAGGTAAGTACTGCTCAGTGGTGTTTGATAAACTGGAAATTGAAAGCTTACATGTAAGCCCTCATGTTTCTAAATCAAATATTGGGTCTCTATGTGACATTATGTTTTTTCATATTGTGAAACAAGCTGCAAGCTGAGGTAGACTCACTTTGTTATTTAAAGGTTGCATGAAAAACCTCTGCAGGTTAGTGCAGGATAAATACGTTAGTTTGCTGTTCGGTGATGGATTTAAAGTAAAGAACCGTGTGTGACTGGTGCACAGTGGCTGTGGTTTCATGGTCACAGTAAGGTTACATCAAGCGTAGCAGAGATTCATATGAATTTTAGCTGATGATGCTGAGATCCACTGACTGGATTCCACCTTCGTAAAGACAGCATAAAGAGTGTGAAACATCTGCTCACATCTGGTTGAATTAAGTTGTATACATCCACAAAGAGCAGCAGGTCAGCTGATCACAGCCTGTACACTAAGAAAATCTACTGAGGCTCTCAAAATAGAAATTATTGTGAGTTATGATTCATTTCCTCACACTGAGCCATTACAACCAATTTTAGCCGCCCGTTGCTGAATCCCATTTTAACTCTTGTGTTACGTGTCTGCAGGCTGTCTGTTTTTTGGATTTTTTGGGGGGGTTTTTTTGTCCTGCACATTTGCACATTTTCCTGTTTAGAGTTAAAAATCACCCTCTACAATGTGGGAAACAGAAAATACATATATATTTTTCATTTTCCTACTTTTTCCTCAGATTCCAGCTGAGTATAGTTAGAATGGAAAAAAGTTTGTAAACCCATCTACTGATATTATTTTACGGTTCAGTTAGCTTTGCACAAAAATAGCTACTTTTACCTTCTTACTTTAAGTAAATTAAAACAATTCTGGCTTTGTTTTGATAGATGCCGTTAAAAGTGACAGGAAAGCAGAGGAAGAGAGCGGGGAAGACATGCGACAAAGGGCTGCGCGTCAGATTTGAACCAGGTGGATGTTGGGATCTTGGAAGGACCGTATGGCTGAGAGCGGGCCTGCTCATCCCAGTGAGCTAAACTGGTGCCCCCACTTGCTTTTAAAGCATTTACTTTATATGCCGGTCAATACTTGAATTTAATTTTCCATGATTTCGTGAAAAATTAATACCAGAACTGGGACAAATTGCTTACACCACTACAGTTAAAGAAGGCAGCTTGCTAACCAAGCTTGCTAGGTTAGCTAATAATTTAGCTAACCTAGCAATTAGCTAATAATTTAGCTAACCTAGCAATTAGCTAATAATTTAGCATTCCAATATAGCTCTCTCTAAATATGGTAGCTTCTGGCTCCAAAAAACTAACGTTAAAAGACAAAAGATTAATGTTGAGGCTTCAAAATTTAGAGTCCAAAAGCAATGGAAGACTTTACTGTGGCTACATCTGTATTTTATACTGTCGGTGCAGAATATCACCTAATTTTCACTGAGGTAACGTTTCTTTCAAGTACAAGCTCAGTCTGAAAGAGTTACATTTTTAAATAGACTGAATAAAAATGGTTCCCTGCACTGAACTTTTTACAGACCCAAAAGTCTCACTGAAAAATGGCATGAAGCCTCCAAGACATTTCAGGCAAAAAAGTCGAGCTGGTCATGTACACTAACATCCCTATCTGTCCTATACTAAACACACCACCCTGCATCGCTGTCTGCTGTCTTAGCCCTTCCATCACCCAGCATCCACCTGTAGTTATATAATAAATCAATTTCAAATGTGACTTGTCTGCCAAAACTGTATCGAGAGGAATGATTCACCCGCTATGCTAACATGATGGAGCTGCTTGGGTTGTGACACGACTGATCCGCAAGTAATAAAATTCAAGTTCAGTGTTTTGTTTCCTTCTATATACAGACTGTTTTGGGCACTTTAGTTTATGCTCTGTCTGATGCTGTCTGTGCAGCATCAGTTTCAGGAAGAATCTTTTATTCTTTTGGTAACTCCAGACAATTTTGTTCCTTTCACTCACTGGAGGAGTTCACAAAATTCACAAATTTCTTTTCAAAGTAACTTGTGAAGTTGGGTTATGAACTAAAGAGTGGACAGAGTCCTTCCTGCTGAATCCACAGTGGCACTTTGGCCTCTGCCAGCGGGCTATTGCAGAGTGCTTTGTAGTGACAAGTCATTACCTCAGCTGGCACTTTGTTAGCAAACAGGGAATCTGTTGCTGGAGCAATCTACTCATTACTTGCTAATCACTTGAATAGGAGGACCTGTTTGTGCAGACACACATAAAGCAAGCTGCACAAGCACAAACACATTTAGTGAGCCTGCTGGACTGGGCTTTTCTGCAAAGCACAGACGTTATTGCGTTCCTAATGGTGCTTGAAGTAATTACACCCTGTAATGTTACTCGCTGTCTAGTCCTCTCCAGCAAGCCTCAGCATGGAAGCTCAGAAGTACTATACACAATCCACCATTCTCCACTAAATGACTCCATTAGCCAGAAGGCATCTGCAGTCACTTCTTCTTGTGTGAGAATATGAGGCATGCTTCAATAAAAGCCCAACTGACTGCATACAAAGGGTAGTTGGTCATTGAGAGGAAACAAACAAATTATTAGTCATATTTGTTATTGGATGAGGATGCTGAAGACTTTATCGAGCAATACACAACCTTTCATTACATGTCCAGGACAAAGAAAAATGCATTACACTTTTATTGTGCAAATAGTTGATGAATAAGGGAGACGGTAATTGAATACGTTTGAGAAACCGCTGATGCAATCTTCAGCAATCTTTCTCTTCATTTGCAGTTTTGACCAAAAGGCACACTAATGCACTGCATTTAGAAATAGTGGAGTCAGTATTTGAATGTAATAATTTGCACAATATTAAACTGGTTTGTTGAATTGGCTAAATGAATGTAATGTAGTGTTCACTTGCTGGGCCCACATCCTCATTTAGGTTTGACAGCGTTTTAATGGCTTAAGCATGAATTGAGCTGCGGTTTGGGGAAGGCCTCGAAAGGGACTGGTGGCGGCTCCCAGGCCTGATCCCCATGCAATACATAGAAGTAAAGAAGTGAAGAGGGGAGGAAGAGTGGGGCACAAAAAACAAGAACAAACAACTTATAGAACTGGGAGATCACACATCGATAAGAAGCAGAAGGAGCGTGTTTGGAGACGTGGTCCCGCTCCTGAAATTCAGATACTTTATCTCTAATAATATCATACAAATAAACAGCTTCCACACTGTGATGGCCAAATCCATGGCCACACCCTAGTGTCGGTAACTCATGTGTATTTTTATTTCTCCATTTGAACACAATAACACACTTTGGTTTCCAATAAGTTTATTGATTGGTTTAAGTATATTTGTTCTATTTGTAAGCGCACACATTTAGTTTACTTATGTATGCATACCAGTTCATTACTTTGTTTGCTTTTTGACTACCTTTGTTTTACCTGTTTCTTACCTGCCATGATCCCTGAGAGTTGCCAGACAAAAGGTGGTGGGCAGGGTTTTAAGCAGTTAAATACAAGAGGGATGATTGGACTGCACCACCACTTCCTATGGAAGCCCGTTTCCGTCACTAAATAAAAACAAAAAAACTAGTATCCATAACTCGAAATTTCGAGTTATTTTCTCGAAATTTTGACTTATTAACCTGAATTTTCTAGAAAATTTTGAGTTAATAAATCAAAAATTTTGAGTTAATATTTTGAGAAAGTAACTCGAAATTTTGAGAAAATAACTCGAAATTTAGAGTTATGGATCCTTTTTTTTTTTTTTTTAGTGGCGGAAACGGGCTTCCATAACTTCCTGTATTTTCTTTCATTAAAAAAGCTTTTGTACTTAATTAAATATGCGAGTTTAGGGTTTAGTAGGTTTTGATTTTCTTCTTTGGTGTTTAGTTTATTAATAAACTAGACTGTACTGCATCGTTTTTGTGGTTTATGATTGTGTTTTGTTTAGTTACCCCTGTTGTGTCGTAGTGGTCGGATCAGCCATTATATATAACCCTGTCTGTCATTTCCTGTTTAGGTCAGTTATGTTTGTTTGGGCAGTCGTTTGGTTTGTGGTGTTCGCAGTTCTTTTCACCTGAGTTTAGTTTTGTTTCTTTGACCGTTTTTATGAGCTCAACATTTATTACTTTTGTAAATATAATTTTTTGGTTAAATAAATGAAAACCCTATTTTTCTAATAATTCCTGTTACTCCTGCTTTTTCAACTTGGTCCATCACACACACAGTGGGTCCAATTTCACCCATTTATTTCACCACAGTGATGTCATTTTTTGTGGTATATCAGTTTATGAGTATTTAATGTCACTATGCATTACACAGTCATGTGAAAAACAGGGCAGTCCTGTTAAAAAGTAAGTGCACCTTTATTGCTTCCATAGCAATTAATTAGGTAAGTAGTAATCAAATGCAGTTGATCGTCACCAAGTGAGACCATCTCTGTAAAAGCAGGAGTTTTGGCATATTGATGCTGGAGCCTTCAGGTGGCACAATCTTTCCAGGAGTGGATGTCTCGTCAAAATACCCCAAAGTCAGACTGTGCAGTGCTCAGAGAAACTGTAAAAAAAATGAATAAATCGATTAAATCGACATCCTAGACTTTACAGGCCTTGGTTAGCATTTTAAATGTTAATAGAGCTATTAGAAAAAGACTGAACAACTATGGCTCTTTTAGAAGGCCTGTCAGCAGAAACCTTCTTTCCTGTAACAAAAAAACAACAACAAAAAAACATGGCAGCACAGTTTTGGTTTGCAAAGTTGCATCTGAATAACCCAAAAGATTTCCGGAACACCCTTTTATATATCAAAGTATTCTAGAGTCAAACTGTCCGACAGCTAAAGTTCGGACAAAATTGGGTCAAGCAACAGAACAACAAACTCAAGCATAGCAGTAAATTTGAATCGATTGAAAAAGAAACGAATCAAGACTTTGGACAATCGCAACAGTCCAAAGTCCAGGCCTCAGCCCAACTGACAAACTGTGGCAAGACCTTAACAAAGCTTTGAATGAATCCGTTGCAAACCTCATGAACTCAGGCAACGTTGTGAAGAAGAGTCCTCCACAATGAGAGACTGAATAAATCAAACAGAAAACAATTCGATCAGTTTATTGCTGCTAAAAATGGTTCACGCAGAGCTTGCAAAGCTCCAATTTCTTACTGAAGTTTAAATTATTTGTTATGCTATTTTTATAGGCTGAAGTGGCTCAGGAGGTAGAAGAGGATATGTACAAACTGTACAGTCGGCAGATAGGTAGGTGAGGAGATCCCCAGCTATTTGATTTGGCAGATCTTTTTTGGGCTGGATACCCTTCTTGACAAAACCCCACAACCTCTCCTCCCTGGATGAAACCAGAGATCTTTTGCATGTAAGGCAGTGCGTAAACCTTTAATAGTATGAAACTTTACTGAATGGCTGAATGAGATTCCATTTTTAAGTATGTCACTATAGCAAGAAGAAGACTACCACTGACAGATCTATGGGTTTCAAGTAAAACTAAATAACAACTGCTTGAAAATAAGCTCGATGGTGATGCCATTTCAGATTTACAAAATGTGCACTATATTTAAAACACATTTGCTTCATTGATACATTTATGCATAAAGGGTACTCAAGAGAACACAGAGCTCACCCAAGGTCAGTGACCTATGTTGCAGTTTTAAAGAAACTGATCTGGATGCGCACCAAAATCTAATGGGTTCTTTCTTTGCCAGCTCTCAGTGTCTGCACTAAGTTGCATGAAATTCGGATGTAATCTTGCAGACAGGCAAGCAAACAAACAGACGGTCTCCTTGGAGGGTTGAATAGGCTCCTTAAAAAATTAAGGAAGGGTTTGTTTTATTAACACAAGAACAGTTAGCTCCCTCATTAGTAACTTTAAATAAATAACTAAAAATGAGCTTCCCAAACTTCGACCTTGATTGCTGTTTAGTCCGTCATGAATAATCAGTGTTGCAGAGAGTTTTTTCAAGTCTGGCACAAAGTTTTCACTTGCCTCAAGTAAACTGGAGGACTCCTGCCCCGTGACCTCTACTACCGTCTTACTTGACCTGCAAACTGGCCTTCAACATACCAGAGTTTGTATATGTTGGCTGCTCACAGCTCAGTGTAGAAAAGCTTCTTCTCTCTGGGAGTCTTGGTCTGTGTCAAGCATGAATATCGCACAATCCAATATTAATGCACCTCCATCAGTGTGACTGAAATGACTAAAGCATTGTGCCCTCCAGAAAACTCTAAGTGATACCTCCCCTCCGCAGCCTCCAATCACCCTCATGACCCAAGTCTTCAAACCCCTGCGGGGTATTTTGTTTAAGTCACTTTCTCCTCTGTCTGTGCCTCTCCTCCTTCCTCTCCACTTCGTCTTCCTTATCCATTTGATGTCTCAGACTTGTTTTCTGTTTATGACTGTGGATGATTGAGGTGCATTGCTCCGGTGTCAGCTCTGCTCCAGGGGAGAACTCAGCAGGACACGGACAAACAAAAACTATCACCTTCTAAGAGGGGTTCGACTGACATTGGATGGGATGAGTGTCTGGGTGTGTGTTTCTGTTTGTGAGTGTGTGTACAGTCCTCTCCCTCAGGGTAGACATCTTATCTGAGCGGCGTCTGGGGGGTAAAAAAAAATGGCTATATGTCAGTGCAAAGATGTGCTGTGGGTGAGAACAGCTATGAGACCCTCTGATTTACCCAGTGACAGGACCATAGGGCGTCCTAGTTTACTGTGCAACCAGACATCTCTGTCCATCTCCACGAGACATCGAAATTGTGACTTAATGGAGGGAAAGACAGCCAAAATATTGAAACATGTCATGTCTGTCTGTGACGGCGAGAGAAAGTAAGTTGTCATGACTGAGCCGATATAAAGTGTGTGGAGAAAGTGGTGAAACCCAACACGGGTGACTCACAGTTCAGGCTTCATGCAGTACAGTCAAATCTGTTCGTTTGATTGCATTGCATGATAAATTGCTGGTTGAAGCATTTAGATCCAGAAAGTCCCAAATTCAAACCCAGCATCTAGAGGAAATGTTGAAAAGCTGTGGCTTAATGTAACAATCAGCTCACCGCTTTGACTGGAGTAACTAGCTCGCCAAAGATGGGAGGTTACATTCTGCAGCATGAATTCGTTCAATATGGGAATAGTGCTTTCATTTCTTTTCTTTTCTTTTTACAATATTAAGGTTATTTGACAATTTTTTTTGCTTTCAACAAATGTATTCATCATGTTTTTTAAAGCTGCTGATTAGAAAACCTCAATTTGCAGAAGACAAAAGTGAACACACATGATAGCTGCTCTATTGCATGAAAATTTGTAGTAGACCTATTGTTTGTGTACATTCAATTTGCTCAACAATTTTTTGTAAAGTTCATATCGCTGTATTTATCCTTGTTATATTTATAAGTGCGTTAGTTAATTAGAGTGCAACCTTCTAATAGCTAACTAGAAACAATTCCCTTAAACCTCAGAATCTAATGCAGGGGTAGGCTACTCCAGGCCTCAAGTGCTGGTGTCCTGCAGGTTTTAGATGCGTCCTTGATCCAACACAGCTGATTCAGATGGCTAAATTACCTCCTCAACATATCTTGAAGTTCTCCAGAGGCCTGCTAATGAACTAATCATTTGATTCAGGTGTGTTGACCCAGGGTGATATCTAAAACCTGCAGGGCACCGGCCCTTGAAGCCTGGAGTTGCCCACCCTTGATCTAATGTAATGCTAGATTAAAGGTATTTTGTCTACATTTCAGCTCTCACCATGCAGTACACGGGGGATGTCCAGGGAAGAAAAATAAAGCCAACATAGAAGTGCTAAAAAGTGCAGTTCCTGGACAACTGAAGCTAGTTTTATTCTCTATAACTAATTTCTCTATATGTGGAATTGTAGATGGTGTAAATTTATTATTATTATGATTACTATTTTTCACCCCTTGGAAATTTAAGATACTTGGTCAATATCGACATAGGCAGCTGTAGTTGATAGCTGTCGCTAAACCTCACCCCTGCCAATTTCCAGGCATTGAATTGGGCCTCTTAATCATGTTTGTGGTCTGGGGCGATTTTAGCCCAAAATGAATCAAAGCACCTCCAAAGATTTCTTACTTTTTTTGACAATATTTGCTGTTTGTGGGACACAATACTAAAAATATAAAAAGCATACAGTACTTAATTGAGATGGAACATTTTAACAACAAAAGTATAGATAACCCCTACCCCCCTCCCAAAATGGTTTGTTCCAGCTCGGCTCTCCCCTGCTCTGGCTCTAGCGCCATCAGTGTTGCCAACTTAGCGACTTTGTCGCTATATTTAGCGAGTTTTCAGACCCCCTAGCGACTTTTTTTCTAAAAAAAAAAGTCGCTAAAAAAAGACGTGAAAGCACATATCGCTTTTACTCTCAACAAGCAGCGGGTGCTGTAACGCAGTCAGTTCTTCTTTTACTCTTATGCTGTTTTGTGGATCAGGTTTAAAACTACTTATAAACACACATACACAAAGTAACTCCACCAGAGTGCCTATTTCGGGTCACTTTTGCCGGTCCAAGCCTGGGTAAAGGAGCAGGGTTGGAATTGTGACATTACAAAAAACAATAATTGCTAAAAGAAATTTAATTTGTAGTTCTAAATAAATTCTAAATGCATTTAGGACATTTTTTGCTCACTTTATGTCACGATGTTATTTCTCTCTCCAGCAGCGTAGGTTACAATGACATTAGCATGACCAATTATGCAAATTAGGTGATGACGTCATTTAGCGACTTCTAGCGACTTTTAGGACAACCAATAGCGATTTTCCTTACTGAGGAGTTGGCAACACTGAGCGCCATTGCTGCCAGAGCGATAGTGGCTGAGACGCAGTGGAGCGGAGGTGTGGGTGCCTGGCTTAAAACAGGACATATTAGCTGCATGTAACCTTCAGTTACTCTTTATATAGTTAGGTAGGAGTCAGACCATGTTTCTTTTTAGCTGAAAAACATTACACCAGGTAACCTGCTGTGTTGAAAACGTGTTTCCCGACTATGTTTGCTACGCTACAATCCGTCCTGCTCTGTAGTAAAATCAGCGATATTTGACCGTCCTGTTGCTCCCATTTAAATTTATATTGCCTATTTAAAATCTAAAACAACATTGTCCGTAGCCTAGTGTTGTTACCACTGTCCTGTTTGAAATCTAATGAGAGAAACTGGTTATTTTGTCATGTGTATGTGCCGATATTGAACCCAAGGTACTAACTAGCTAACTGACTGGATGCTCATTAACCTTATAACTCCTGTTGTGTGTGTGTGTGTGTGTGTGTGTATACAGAGAGACAGCCAGGTTCATAATGGATATGAGAAGGTTTTTTCAAAAAAAGGAGCCACATTCAGTTAAGAATGTAAGTGTAAGATCAAATGATCTGTCAATAAAGGACAATGTTGGATCAGTGTTTCAATATTTATATCTTTTATTAGATGTGCATGTGGTTTGGTTATTTGCCTTTTGGTTGAAAGTACACCGAGAGAGGACTTTTTTTTTATTAGTGATCTTAATAGTTTTTTTTTATCTAATTGAATACAATCTATTTGTGTATGATTGTCAGTCCAAAGATAGAGAGAGGAAAGAGGGGAACACGAGGAGAAAGTACAAGGTCAGGAAGAACCAGTTAAGAAAACAGGCAGGGAATACTAACAGGCAAAACAGAAACTGTTAAACTGGCAAAGAAAAACAACTAATTTTACTCTTACAATCTGGAAGTTGTGTTCTCCCTATATTAAAGCTGCTATACAGAATCTGCTAAACAAACTGGGTTGTCAGCCCTGGCACTGCATTACCATATTGAGCTTCAGTCAGAGGAAGTCGGGTTGCCAAAAAGGTTTTGAAGCTCAAGAGTGAGGCTGGTGCCATTCCAGATATGTTAACATTGTACAATCTTCTGGATAATCAGCTCTTCCCCACACTGAAAACTGTTATTCGGGTTGCCCTCACAAACCCAGTTAGCAGCTGTAGCTGTGAAAGGTCTTTTAGTGTCTTGAGTCAGCTCCATACCTGGCTGAGAAGGACCATGGGTCAAAGCAGACTCCAGCACCTGGCTGTGATGTCAGCTGAAAAAGAGATGCTTGAGAGACTTGACCACCAAAATGTGATAGACAGATTTACCAACCTCAGGTTAAAAGAAAAGAAAAAAATCTGCAAAGCCATAGTAGTATCTGCAGTAAAGATCTTTTCATACATTGTATACATTGTACCATAGGCCAAGGTGTCTCAGTTTTTCTAATTTTTTAATAGTATTTTGTACATTTGTACATTTCAAGGACTCTTCTATTTTTGGATTGTATTTTTATGTATCTGTATTATATTATAAATACACATTAAAAGTGAATCTCTGTCCAGAAAATGCACTCAGTTTACTTTTTACTCACTGTGAGCATCATTCATTATTCTCCCGCAGTAATTAAGGTTAGGATATGTATTTTTTTTTTTTCCAAATTCCAATCCATTCTTCTTTAGCAGCATTTAAATAACCTTTATCAGATTTGATGGTTTTGTTACAGACTTGTCAAAAAAGTGTTTTGCTTTTCTTTCTCAAATGTGGGATTAAATTGTGTTAAAATGTACAAAACAGTGATGTCATGTTTTGTGACGAGGACCCAGGCACAGAGAGACTTGATGAATTTAAGAATCTTATGATTTAATAAAGAAATTTGCAGACATGCACAGAGATGGTAAAATTATGATGACTGTTAATGGAGATGAAGACAAAAGACGATGAGGACGGGGAGGAACAGGGGTTTAAATGCACCAAGGAAACAGTCAGAGGGAACTCGGGACAACTGGAGACATTTAAGGATGCAGGGACTGACAGAGACAGGGAAGAAGTCTCATCGTGACGAGTAAAGTTGATCTTGCCTGGATGGGCAGCTCTCTGGGTGCTCAGCACCCCCAAAGCTCTGATTCTAGAATCGCCCCTGTTTGCGGTGTTAGTGCTTTTGGACCATTTTTAATGGAACTATCTGGAATGTAATGTGACCTGCTGTGTGGTAAAGCCCACCTAAGAAGGTTGTGATTTAGTTTTTACAAGTGGAATTAAAGCTTTTTATTAGCTTGTTATTTACTACAAATGAGCAGATTTCTTCTGATGTGTGATTCGCTCTTACGGATGGATGCAGCTTTTCACTTGGCCACTTTTGGCTGAAGAAACCCTTTCAAAGCATAATTTTTTTAATCGTTTTTATCATTAACTCGGTTTGCCTGTGTCTTTTCCCGTGTGTTATGAATAAATTTTCTTTTTTTTGGTACCGGTACTGGTTTTACTTTGTTGTATTCATCCGCGACACCATAAAGGCTGGTCCATGAAAATTTTGTCATACATAAACCGATTCGTGGCACAAAAAAGATTGGGCACCGCTGCTCTAATGTAATGCCAATTGATGTTGCCACGATGGCTATATCCTTCTTTTATATACAGTCTGTAGATGCATATTGTGTTAGCAAGTGTTTTGACCTCCAGTGTTTGTGGTTTTCAGCACATGGAACATGTTCTCCCCTAAATAGACCATGTAGAGTATCTTCCCTCCAAATCACAGATACAAACACGGCACAAGCGTTTGCCACACTCGGAAGTGACGCGAAAAGCGCCTTAGCAACAGGTGATGCACTTGGATGTGCATACTAAGACAGACCCACAGAGGAAAAGCTTGCTTTCATTCCCATTTTTTGCATACTTGGAAACTGCCTTTGTGAAGAGGTTGTGCTCGGTGGGTTGTAATTTAAAAAAAAAGAAAAGAAAGTCATAAATATCGATTGTCCCAGTATCACAGAAGTGTGCGGGGAGGCACATTTCAGGCACCTTAACAATTCAGCAGATGCTTCGTTTGAAGCATGCTGACAACCTCAGTCCCATGAGTGCAATGATGGGGTGATGAGTTCAAGGCCTCCAGCAGTATTACTAGAACTTTGATTTTCTTTCTTTCTTTTTTTAACAAAGGTTTCATCCCTTAACAGTATTATATTGGTTTAGTGGGTGACCTGTGCAGATGATAGCCACACTGCAACCATCTATTCTATTAAAAAGAGGCAATGTGGCATAAAGCATGCATGTCTAGCCAGTGTAAGACTCACAGCCAGGTTGTTAACTGTAATAAGAACCTGGCTATGACAGCACAACATGATCATCTGGACAGACCTTTTGCATTTACTCTTCTTAAAATACTCTTTATGCAGTCACTTAAGGTAGGTGTGCATGTCTGTGCATCTACAGTGGGCACTACATGCTTGTTTAACATTTCCTTCTTCTATCACCATAACTGCAGCCTGGTTTTTTGCCTTTTCCAACCCACACTCAGAAGCAGACATCCAACTTGTACATGCGGTCTCTTATCTGTGGTTTTTACTCTCATACTGTATCCTCCCAGAGCATATTCGTCATGCAGGTGGTCATTATTTCTGAAAGCGAAATTGTGCATCTCGGAGGAGCGATGCGTGCGGGGCATCACTTTCACTCTGTAAACTGTATTCACTCCATAGTAGGTGTTTGTAAGACCAACAACAGCAACCTGCCGCCATGCAGAATGGATTTAATTTGTATTTTTCCATAAACTCAGTCATCCCACGGAGTTCTCGCAAATAGATCTTTTGAGCATTTCAGACGGTGCCGTGTCCTCTGCTTTCAAAACCCGAGCACTCTGGGGAAATTAAATCATAGCAGGTCCTTCAGTGCCCCCATCAGGATCTCTCTGGCACCTCCATCCACCTCTTTTCATCTCTTTCATCTTCAAAAATCTCATGCTTATTCAATTTGATTCTGGCTTCTCCACCACAACATCCTTTTTTCCCCTCTTACTCTCTCCCCCGCTCGCTGTTGTTAAACTCCCAGAGTATTGCCGCCGGGCGAAGCCATTAAGAAACGGCAAACAGCTATGTCGAGTCGGCAAACACTGGTGTGCATACAGGTGGTGCAGAGCTAACAGACAGGAATCATTACACTGCTCTACTCTGATCGCTGCTATTCCTCTGGGACTGAGCGCGCTCGGCATATGTACAGATGGGAACACACACACAGACACACACACTGGTAGAGATTAAATCACATGTGGGTAACAGGTACATGAAAATATGTCAATACATGTACAAAGGTACACACAGGAAGTGAGAATCAAATTGTTTTGTCCAAGAACAAATGAAAGAAGGATAAGAAGCCACAGTAGGGGAAAAACAAGAAGAGAGCAAGCCAAGAAGAAAGGCAAACCTAAATCTCCACTTGTTATTGTACCTGAGGCCAGAGAGTCGGCTCGCTCGGCAGGCTGGCTAATGGTGCGACATTCTCCAGCATATTTCACTGGACACATTTAAATTTGCTGCTGCTCTGACCTAGTCATAGCACATCTCTTCCTCATTTGTCCTCTACGTGTGTGTGTGTGTGTGTGTGTGTGCAGAAAGGATAATGACTGCATTGATCAGAGACGTCCCCAATGGGTGGTCTTGTTCCGTCAAGGCTGAGAGAAAACGAGAGGGAGAGCGAAAAGAGAAAGGGAGAGCGGGCGAGCGAGCGGGGCCAGAACGGGATGCCCTCTGTGGCAACCCGCCTCGACGCATTAGCCAATCAAATATCCATCTTGGCTGTCGCCTCCCTGCTCCATGCACACTATCAAAAAGTAATCTGTGGCGCTGTTTTTAATCGCCCGTCATGTCTCTGTTCCTTCCTTCCTACATCATTTCCTCGCTACTTCTTAAAATAATCGTCTTTATGTCCAGGATAACACAAAGAACAGCACGGGGTGAGTGCCGATGTGTCCACGCAAGGGCCCGATAGATCTCTGAAAGTATGAAAAGCATGTGATTCGGATACTCTGGCCTTGACAGGTCAACAGATCTCAACATGGTTGCCATGTTAAGCAATGTTTTCCATCTGCATCAAATAGTTATTGAGGGGATATTTTCATTATGGTTCCTGAAACGATGGGTATTTTGGGTATTTCAGCCACTGGTATGAGCATATCTTGAAAGAGCAGCTAACCAACTGACCAACTAGGAACACCAAGACAGGGTAAGTGAAAAGCTTCAAAAACAGTCACTGCTTGAAAAGTCCACATCCTGTCAAAAACAAATAAAAGTTTACTGTGAGCAGACAAAAAACTTTTTTTGGGGTTTCTAGAGAATTCTTGTACATCCATCCGGCCGTCATTTTCTTCATCATTTTCCTCCTCTTGCAGGGAGCTGGAGCCTATCCCGGCTGTTCTAGTTGCGTGCCTTTTAGTTTAAGGTGTGCCCTGCCTGTCATGAAGGCTTGGTTAGGCTCCATCCTGCAAAAATTCTTGTAGTGAGCTTATTTCTGCTGGGAGCGATCATTATTCGTACTGACTTCCTTACGTGAAGGACTGTTGATGAACAGATGGACACACTTGATCAGACGATCTTCTTCACAGAGAAGAGAATAGAGTGTAAAGAAGGAGTATTATTTTATTTTTGTACGTACTTATTTTTAATAATGAAGTTGGCATGTTCTCCTTGTGCCTGGGTGGGTTTCCTCCCACATTCCACACAAATACATACTAGGCAATTCTACATTAGTTGTAAGTGTGTAGTGGATCGAGCAGTGAAGGAACATCAGACGCAGGTTAAAGTAAAAAAAAAAAAAGGCTTTTTAAACAATTTTAAACAATACTACTAACTCAAAGAAACCGACCTACCTAATTAAGACAAAGGGGAAACATAAATAGTGGCTGATCAGCCCACAAAAACACATAAAGGGGTAGAACACCCAACTGAAACTAACATAACAAATTCCATTCCCCCCCATGATCCAGAGTGTTGGTATGACCCAATTTGCAGTTCTCCATATAGGCTTGCTCCGCCCCTTTTCCACCTCTTAGCTTATCAACCAAGACACTGGAGCAGCTGCCACTGAGGTAACAAAAAGATTAAATCATACATAACACTGTAAACTAAAATGTGAGCACTTATTTTTGAATACGGTATTATTATGTATTGTATAAATGAATTAATTCTAAACCAAAACCAGTTCTTTATTATCCTGTAAATTAAATCCTATATCTAAAGAAAAAAAAAAGTAAATGTAGTGTTATATTTAAACCTCTAACACTATTACCATTGTGTGGCTGTAACTGCATCACATGTAGGCTCCAAACCTTTGCAACTGTGAAATGAATAAGCAGTTAATTAAATGAATGGATGGAGTTATAGATAATTACAGATTCTGATGTTTAATCTGAATTGTTTATTTATTACTTTTGAAATTAGTTTTTATGCCAGTTGATCATTCATCACAATAAGCTTCCTATGTCATCATTTTTATTTATTCTATTCTATTGTGCACAGTATCTTATTCTTATTCACATCATCTTATCCTATTCCAGTGTTTCTTTTTATTTTTGCTATGTAACTTTGCACTGTCCACTTTCTGCTATAAATAAACAAATTTCCCACATGTCGGACTAATAAAGGTTATCTTATCAGATTTTAAGATGGGGCAATTCATCAGCTTACACTGTGCACCAGTGACCCAATGCACTCATGGTGTCATAGCTTTGCTGTTCTAATAGAAGGCAACATATGCAACTTAACTTTAAATCAATACCTCAGTAACTGCTCGGTCACACTAGGGCAGGGGTGTCCAACTCCAGGCCTCAAGGGCCGGTGTCCTGCAGGTTTTGGAGAACATTCTGGGTCAACACACCTGAATCAAATGATTAGTTCATTACCAGCAATCTGGAAAACTTGAAGACATGTTGAGGAGGTCATTTAACCATTTAAATCAGCTGTGTTGGATCAAGGGCACGTCTAAACCTGCAGGACACTGGCCCTTGAGGCCTGGAGTTGAACACCCCTGTCCTAGGGTAAAAATAAGACAGCAACCCCCACGCAACTAAAACACTAGTGATTGTGTTCAATTGTTTCACATTGTGGGACTGATTGCAAGTATCTGTGATCTTTCACCAAATGTGGGGGACATCCAGAAGTTTAGCATGCAACACCCTCAGCTTTGGGTGCCCACTTTTGATTGCAAAGCAACCCGTCTACAAACAACTGCAGTTCAAGTCTGACTGGCGAAGGTTTGCAAATGACTGCCATGTAATTTATAAACATGAATTGCCCAAGTCCGTTTGTGGTTATCATTTGTGACTTGTTTCTTTGCCATTGGGGATTCGACTCAGCTAGCTGCCAACTGGTTGCATTCTAGTTATATTCAAACATAAAAGCAAGGTTGCTGTCCTGAAGCAGCTGCGTCACTATTTGTGGAGAAATGTCTGAATTTGTATTTCAGATCTACGAGGTTCTTGCTGAACTTTCTTTGTATGAACAACAACAGATTTGCAATTTTCACCAGTTTATTACAGTCAACTTTTGTATTAGCACGATATAATATGCAGCTTCACCCTATTCATTCAGACTGATAGCAGACTGACTGCTTCTTATTGCCTTCTCTCACCCCAACTGGTCGCAGCAGATGGCCCCGCCCCTCCCTGAGCCTGGTTCTGCCGGAGGTTTCTTCCTGTTAAAAGGGAGTTTTTCCTTCCCACTGTCGCCAAAGTGCTTGCTCATAGGGGGTCATATGATTGTTGGGCTTTTCTCTGTATCTATGAAGCGCCTTGAGGCGACATTTGTTGTGATTTGGCGCTATATAAATAAAATTGAATTGAATTGAATTGAAAAGATGGAGAACTGACTGCGACTCCCCATCTTTGATGCAACCACTTCTTATCCTGACAGTTCTCATATAAAGTTGTTTTCCCATTACTCTTCACTACAAGCACTTAAAAAATGTTACTGATCACACACATTAATGCTGAAACAACAGAATTAAGTACAATGAAGTTATGCTTTTAAGTAGTTTATTTAATCAAAAACGATCAATAACTCAAAAAGTCAGAAAATGGAAAAAAGAACAATATTTTCAAATTTAAATAGATTAAGTTGCATCACTTAATCTATTTAATTATTGTGCGCTTACTGTATGAGGCTAACAAACTGTGGGCTATTTTCCCACCTCCCATTGCTTCAATTATGCAGTTTACAGCAGAATTTATTCAGCAAAAACGCATTTGTTTAAGAGCACTGTGGTATTTTTTCCACAACACATATGCATTAACTGATGTCTTCCTTCTTCTGACTTTCAGAATCAGGTTGTATACGGAGGATCTAGTCATCGCTCTTTTCATCGGGGGGGAAAAAAGGTACAACACTTTGAGGCCTGACAGCTCTGGAGTTCCATTAAGAATTCTTCCAAATTTACAGTGAGAGCAAACCGCCACAGCTTGCCGCCCACAGAAACAAGGCAATCACTCACCTCAGCCCCTCTATGCAGCCAGACAGGATTCGCGAACACACAAAGATTCAAAGAGAAATGTTCACGAATGCACACACACAGATTCACAATATATACACACTCACGCAAAACCAGCGGACAGTGCAGATGATGGTGCACACGAGTTCAGCTTCTCCAAGTCCCGCATGTCTGTCGATGTATGTCTATGTGTTAGGGCGTGTGTGGATAAGGATCTGTCACGGAAAAAGGTTGTGCTTGCTGCCACTGCAAACAAGAAGTGTTGAATCTAGGCCTCAAACCACCAACCAATCTGAAACATCCTCCACCTTTGAGACACTGAGGAGAAGCCTCATTGTTGCACTCAAACGAACGCCCGCCATTTCTCCCTTTCTAGCGTAAAACGCATAGATACCTCTTCAACATTCACAGCTGCTTCTGTTGGGCTTGACATACATTCCTATTTCTTTTTTTTTTTACATTTATTTTAAAGACCTTAAAGGATTTTGCTGTTTAGTTTTGATGACATTCAGAAATATCGGATTTTCTTTGGATTCCAGTCTGTTCCCCGTGCGCTCCCCCGAAGGAGCGGGCAGGTCATTAAAAGTCAGGGCATGTGTCACGACGCCTACCGGAGCGGTAGAAGGACCCCATCTCATCATCAGCGATATGTTTCTGTACTTGTGGCTCAGAAAAGCTTCAGATAACACACAGGAAGGGAAAACAGAACCTGAAAGGCAGAAATAGATGTAAGCAGAGAGAGAGAGAGACGAAAATAAAAGAATGAAAAACGGAGATTGAGTTGCGAATGACGACCGTATCGGAATCAGATGAAACAAGTTTACGTTTCCACAATTCCATCACAAATAGACACGAGCAAGAAATGGCAAAAAAAAAAAAAAAGCCAGTAAATCTCCAGCTGTCTTTCTAGAGCTTGTCTGATGTCTCCCGGGCACGTATGAATATTAAATGGCCTCTTGTAAATCAAACAATGGTGTGTTAGTGAGCACTGAAATAGAATTAGTTGGGAAAGGGCAGATAATAAATTGACTCTCTTTTCACAGCCAAAGCCAAAAAAGCTTCTCCCCACGTGAAAAAGATACAGCCAGAGTACTACAGGGTAAAGTGTTGGAGAGGCCTAATGGCTTCGATTTTTTCCCCCTTTCGTCTCAGGCTTTCCATCTCCCCCCTACACACACTCGCTCTTATCAAAAGGTTTAATAATGATAGCAAGCAGAGCATTACTGCTGGTTTGATCTCATCATTTCACGCATGCACACATTCCTTCGCTCTACCGCTAAAAAAGGTTACGCACTAGAACAGATAAAGCGTATACACTCGGATGCAGGTGTCTTTGCATGCATGCACCTGGTGGAAAAAAATGCTATAGCTGGATTGTGTGTATTTCTGGATGATTGTGGGCTGATTTTCCTCTCAGGTGCAACCTTGGATTGTGATGCAGTGAGGAGAAAGAAGAGAGAAGGCAACAGACATGAAGGGAGGAGAGAGAGAGAGAGGTAGGTGATACAGGTGAGAGAGAAAATCAACGAGCTCTCACACAGAGACAATCAATAAGCTCTCTTCTCAGTCTATTTCCTATGGGCTGGCCTCAGTAATAGCATTGTGCCAAAGCCGTGTGAGTGCAGCCTGGGAATAGGTTCAGGGTGATGTGATAGCAAAGTATGAAGGCAGCACTGCTGACTGGGACTCACACTAATTGTTACCTTTGTCATAAAAAGGGCAGAGAAATCACTGGGAGGACTGTGGTAGAGATTTATGGAGGCCTACCGGCACATGGAGATAAGGAGAGAAGTACTGTTATCCACGGCTTGGTTTTCTTTGATGTGAATGCAATATTTTTGTGTTGGGTTTATTAGATTTAGCCAGCTCATCATACACCACCAGGATTTTTAATCAATAATATGGTAAAGTTTTGCTGTGTGAGACAGAGCACAGCGACAGAGGATAGAAATCAGATGCTAATGCAATGGGAGCTGTTTGTGTTAAACTTTATGAAACTATAACATTTTCTAACTTTATTATCAATCTCATTTATCTCCACTCATTCCTCGCAGGACTATCTAAATATTGATTATTTATCCCTTAGAAAGGGAAATGAAAGGTAGCCTAAATATAAAGCAATGTCTGAAGCTAGCATGAGCCAAAAACAAAGCTAGCTTCTTTTTTGCTGTGCTCAGTGTTTGAACAAGTCATTTAAAGATGTGCTATTGAATATTTTTAGAGTAGCAATACACCAAATAACGTGTATTATCACTTCTAATAAATGCACTTTACAGGGACTTTACAGTTACCCTCAGGTAAAACATTTAGTAGCTTTTAGCTTTTAACAGCCTGTTGTTTTATACACAGCACAGATGAAGTCCATAGCAGGGCTAGAGTGAGTATGTGTTAGCAACTGGCAGCCTAGCTAATGGTGCGACATTAGCATGATTGTTAGCGTGACTGTTTTAAAGTTCATATGATATTTTCAGTCATAAGTTGCCTTTCACCTGGTTAATTTAGCTCAAATACTGGATACTTGTTGAATTGAGTGATCTAGTGACTAGCCACCCAGTTTGTTCACAGCTGCTAGCAAAGATTAAGGTCTATCTATACGATCAGTGTTGCCAACTCCTCAGTAAGGGAAATCGCTATTGGCTGGCTAGAAGTCACTAAATGGTGTCATTGCCTAATGCATAATTGGTCATGCTTATGTAATTGTAACCTAGTTGTAGGAGAGAGAAATAACATCTTGGAAGGGACGTAAAGACAGTAAAAAACACCCTAAATGCATTTAGAATATATTTAGAACTACAAATTAAATTTCTTTTAGCAATTATTAGGTTTTTTTTAATGTCACAACTCCAGCCCACCTCCTTTATCTGGGCTTGGGACCTGCAAAAGTGACCCCAAAAAAGCACTTTGGCAGAGTTACTTTTGTGTGTGTGTATTTTTTAGTTTTAAACCTTGTGCTCCACAAAAAGAAGCAGTAAAAACTGACTGCTCTACAGTCAGGGCAGGAGCAGCGGCTTCACACATGTGCGATCCATTTGCAATTTGGACGCATAGGTATGAACATCTGCTCTAACACTGCTGCGTGAGGACTATCTGCACCTTGGCACAGGCGAGGTGCCCACGGCAGCACCCGCTGCCTGTTAAGAGTAAGAGCAATACATGCTTTTACGTCAAAAAGTCGTCATAAGTCTCCAATAACACCAGCAAAAGTTTGCCAGATTAGTCGCTTTTTAGAAAAAAAGTCGCTAAGGGGGTCTGAAAACCTGCTGAATATAGCGAGAAAGTTGCTAAGTCGGCAACACTGCATACAATTCCTGCACAGCAACCCAAGCTGTCCACTTTTGGATTGCTTAATTATGTTAAACTCATTAGATATTCAGTAAAACTATTGGGTTTAATAAGTAAATGTTAGGTAGTTAATAATATTAACTTATTAGCATTTACCTTTACTTTGATATAGTATTTATTCTCCATCACTTCCCAACAGCAGCGTTATTGACCTGTCCAGATCAAACCTGCTTCTAGGCCTTTCATCCTTGCAGCAGTATAGCGAGAGAGATTTTCTAAAACACATATGTAAGCATTACGAAAGCTGAGCTCTGGCAGGGACTTTGCAATCTACAGTAGCTATATATAGCACCGTGTGCAGTCTTTTAATCCAAAGTTTGTTCATCGTTTTTTCTTTACTTTTGAGAGTCAATATATATCCTTAGCTCTGAAACAGATTAAAATTGTTTGGCCTGAGGAGAGGAAGTGTCAAGAGTTGGCCTTAATTTGCTATAGCATATTCGAAGGTAAAGTGAAGATGTTTCTGATGATGTGGTCACCTTCCAGTCATTGAGTCAAAGATTAATTCCTCTGTTAACCAACATATTATAAAGTTCAATGTGAAACTATCTTTCCAACACCGAAGGCTCGAGTGAAATTAGGTCACGCAGCAGGACGATGATCCTAAAGCCCACTAGCAAATTTATAACAGAATGGCTGAATCAAGATGTTGCAATGGCCCAGCCAGTGTTCAGACCTTAACCCGAAATGCTGATATCAATCTATGCATGAACGCCTGCAAGCCACAAAAAGAGTGGGAGAAAATTTCTTCTCAACAATGTGAGAGACTGATAAAGATAAACAGAAAATAATTGTTGCAAGTTATTGCAGCTAGTGGTGGCTCTACAAGCTACTGACCCACGGGATGTACTTTTTCACAGCATTGCACAGTCCTGTGAAAACTTTCTTTTTCACATGATTGTATTGCCATCCACACTAACCTAAGCCTTAATAATAAGAAGTATTTTTGTAGGCACAGAATAAAGTTTGCATGAGGACAGTACAACCTTTACAGAAAATATATAAATAAGTTTTGTTCATCGCCGTTTAATTCGCCATTAAAAAGCACTGGTTTTTCCCTTTAGTTGATAATAATAAACAAATAACTGTTTTTGTAATTACTAGTGCTGTCAGCATTAATCTTGTTAAAATGATGTTAATGCCATAACCGCATTAACGCGGCAAATCTCCGTTAGCGTTAACCGCGCTAATGCACTGACGCCGTGCAGCCCCACGCACGCCACGGTTATGGCGTTAACGTCATTTTAACGAGATTAACACTGACAGCACTACTATTACTAATATGTCTAGTAAAAAGGTCTTCTTGAACAACTTTATTTTTTTCAATAAAGAGATAAAAAGTATGTACTTTAAGATCTACTTCATGAGAAAAGCTAATGTAGTAGTTGCTGTTAAGAACTGTGGTTCAGTGGGTCAGCAGTGTTGCTGGGCCAGCATTTTTTAAAAAGAAATCTAAATTGACAGTTTTTTAAAAATCTTTGAAACTCTCTTCTCCCCTACATTATCATTTGTTAAAGCAACACCCGCACTTCAGCAGGGGAATGATGAAAATCTCATGTCATCTAATAGTTTCCATGCATCACGCGCCTGCCTGTCCCTCTAAATCTCCACGAGGAGCAGGAAATAAAATCCAGTGTGACACATGGGGGATGACGAGGGTGGAATTTCCACTCTGGTGCAGGTGAACCCAATGATTCATTAAAAAGAATGAGCAAGTCAGCAGGAGCGCTACTGCAAGGAGGAATACTTGGGCAGGTGGGGAGCGTGGCGAGAGGCAGGCTGGGCGGGGCTGAAGAGGCGAAAAGAAGGAGCGAGAGCCGAGAGGAGGGCAGTAGTTTCTATCCATATGGTCGGCCAGTTGGTTGGCGAGCCAGTAGTCAGGTCTCAACGATCCCTAGCTTCACCACGCATGACCGCCAAATCATCACACACAAACACACCCTGAGTGTGCACTCTCTGAAGCGGGAGTTGTGAGAGCTGTGGAGTCTGTATGAGTGTGTGCTGGACAGGTGCACCAGATGTCCACTTTCCACTCCTGTGGCCATTGTCACTAACATGCTCAGGTATCGTGGGAGGGGATGGAGGCCAAATGGCAGACGCAGAAACCACCGTTCATGCGGGGGGGGCGGCCGTGGAGACCGAGAGGGCGCCGTCTGCATCCTTCTGGCAAGCGATGTAGGTAAACGGCTCACATGGCAGCAGCCCATGTAATATTTCACAACATTTAAAAAGGCCAAACTAACTCAGTCACTCAGTTCATTCCAAACTTGATGTCCTGAATATATTCGAATAATAAAAATAATTATTTGGATACATTCAGCACAGGTAGAAAAAAAATGTAAGTTAAGATGACGTTACAAAGAAAATAGAAATTCACTTTTACAATTTTAGGAAACACCCAGATTAATAATTTGATTTCTGTCGGGTTATCTTGTGATCTCCAAATTTTTGAATTAGACACTAGAAAACATAAGTTGTGTTAATTGTTGCTAATTAGAGGATTCAAACCTGAGCTTCTGTAATAGCCTCATCCCATGTGGGTTACATGAAGCTAATACTGGCGCTCCAACCAGTGTTTTCTCATCTTTTCACATCATTTATCCATTTTGCTGATCCAATTCAGAACTGTGGAAGAGTTAGAGCCTATTTTCATAGGATTAGGGAAAGGCAATGTATTGCCCAAAGTATTCACTCACCCATTCAAATGATTGAATTCAGGTGTTCCAATCACTTCCGTGATTGGAAAATCAGCACATAGGCATGCAGACTGCTTCTACAAACATTTGCTAAAGAGTAGTTTGCTCAGTGCACCTGAAGAAGAAACAGCGGCGTGATCAAAATATTCCCAAATGTACGTGTTTGTCGTTCCTTGAGTGAGGCTTACATTGTTTTGGCGGAGCACCCAGCTGGTGTATAGGAAGTGTGAGGTAGCGCATCTGCTATCCATCTCAGCTTCAGCCTGACCTCTCTGAGGGAGGCTGACACACAAACACACATCATGGGAGGCCACCATCCCACGCAGGGCAGCTGAGTGAGCGAGCTAACAGCCCGTGACCACGCTGTAATTATGAGCCGTTTTCTAATTATGAAGCACTTCGCCGGTTCTGCTTCGACTGCTGAAACTTTTATTTTATTTTTTATGTTCTTTTATAACACACGGGATTAGCGGCAGAAACTCGGGATGAAGGAAGAGGAGAGAGGAAAACGCGGGGTGAAGGAGTTAAAGCCGTGAGAAAAGTGTTACACAGATTTAGAAGTTAGAGAAAGGAAAAGTGGGAGAAAGAAACAGGCCCTCGGTCCCTCAGGCTGTAGCCTTCTTAGCGTGGCTTTTCACTGAGAGAAGTGCCAGCAGGCTGCCTGTAAAACAGAATCATTACACCATTAACCCTCAATCAATCTTCATTTGACCATGCTGTAAGAAACCATATCAGTAGAGAAGCCGTGGACCTTCTGGAAGTTGACTGTGGAAATGGGGTGGAGCGAGGGCTACTAAACACCCCCCGCCCCCAGCCCGCAAGCCTGAGTCTGGGCATGGCCAAGTCTAAATGCAACCTCTCCCCCCTCTACCTTCTCTCGCTCCCCCCCTCTCCTCCTGTGGATCTGCGGTTGGCTGCTGCAATGAGAGGTGACTCGTGGCCAATTGTGATTTATGTGGTGGTGGGTTTGGCTGTGCGGGACGTGGGCCGGTGGAGGCGAAAAGATGGATCCGAGGCAGGACCGAAGGAGACAATCTGATTACAGCCTTCTACCTCCTTTCATCTTCATCTTCAACACTCGCTGGTTCACTCGCTCCTTCACCCACGTCGTGTCACTATGGTAACCCGGAGCCTTGTAAGAAGACAAGTGCGACCGTCGGGACGGAGCGGCGACCCGACGGTCGGCGCAGAGACGGACACATGTTCAGGGTGTGTAGAAATAAAAACCGATGACAGATTGATGCTGATGACAGAGGCTGGTGCAGTGAAGCATCGCGTCGTCTGATCAATAAAAGGAAGAGCCAACTGTCCAAACAAATAGTTGTCTAACATGCTAAAAGCCATAAGCTGTTAACAGCGTCCTTGTTTCCTTCGATTCTGGTTTCAGCAGTTACACTTCAAGTCCTTTCCAGGTCTTACATTCTAGCTGACACTGACCCAGCCAGTCATTTAGATTTGATTCCTCACATCTTCTGCTTTTAATGCTTACACTCCATTCAGTCTTCACTGGATTGAACACATGCCATTTGGGACTCTTTTCAGCATTTTCTCACTATAAACAGATGTGTTTTGGCAGGTATGTCTTTAGAATTACCCTCCTATGGCTCTCAAACCCTTTCAGGTTTCAAGTCCCTCAAACATCATTAACGCACGTTCTAGTTTTCTTGGTCACGCATCTTATATTAAATGCAAAATTAGCATCTTTCAGTTTTTAACCCCTCAATAATGCTAATTACGCTCAGCGCTTCCATTATTACCCGACCTTCTCTGAGCTATTCATCGCTTGCACTTCAGCGTTTCATATTCTTTCAGTGCTTGAACTTCAACTTCACTGAGCGCCTTTTTCAGCAGTGCAGTGTTTCAAAGTGTTCGGCTGCACAATGACAAGTTAACAGCCAGAGCCGAAATATGTTCTTTGAAAACAAAATGTAGTTTTGTAGATCATAGTCGGGTCAAGGTGAATCTTTCTGGATTCGATTCATGAATGTGACACCAACTTGATGCTGCATTATGCATGCACTGTAAGAGCAAATGTGTTTCAGAATATGTAGTAGATGTTTAAAAGAAGGGGGTATTAGAGAGTTCATTACTTCCACTTTTATCCAGAATTGTTCATATATTAATGAGCCAGTGGACAGATCGCCTGCATGACTGATACTACAGGCACTTGTAAGAAGTGCAAATACAAATATGCAGTGCATATACAGTATTCTGGCACGCGCAAGGCTAACCAAGTCCTGCTGTGTTCTGAGACTGCCATCAAGTGGCAATAAGAGGTACTGATTGTAATTCAAATCCACTGGACGAATGATATTAGCTTAAAGGAATATATAACTTAAACATTATACTTATGTTGAAGTAGTTAATCCTGTTTTAGAGCTGCTGGGGATGAGGTGTGTAGGTGAGGAAGATGGATTTCGCTGCATAAAAAGAAGATAAACAACTCTTTCAAAAATAGCAGTGGCTCCCTATTATACATATTTACACTGGCACAGACAAATGCTTACTATCCAATAGAGACATAATGATGAAGGTAAGCAGTTCCAAGTGAGCAGCATGCTCTTCACTAAATCACAGTACAGACGTAAATATGACGGGTTGATTGTCTCATCTGGCACCCACAGGGACAAGACAAATGTTGGTCTTCTCAGGATTCGATAATTTATCACTATCACGACGAGTACAGTGTGTATTAAAGTGCTGCTGAGACGGGTGAAATTAGCTGACCATTTTGTGCAGTTTAGCCCTGACTAAGGTTTTATTTGTGACACAAAGGAACAAAAAATCTGCTCAAAAGGTGCAGAGAGTAGCACTTTTAACATCAATAAATCATTATCCCAATAATTTAAGACATTGCAGGAACTTTTTAAAAGGAAAGTTACTTCCTAACCAAAGCAATGAAAGAGAATGAGCAATAAGGGATCATTGATTGTAACAAACACTGTGGTAGGGATGGCAAAAAGTTCACAGGAGGAAGTGGAATCAAAACAAATTAAAACCAAAGATGATGAAAAGGTTCTGCAATGACAAACAAGAGGTGATTTTAAAGTTTAACTTGAACACCTCAATAAAGTTGTTTCAAGGCTGCACGTAGCGGAGCTCAAAAGACCTTTTGGGCTAGAGCCTGAAAACAGGAATAATGAAGATGATCACACTTGAGAATCTGAAGAGTTCAGGGCCATGCCACTACATTAAAAAAGGAAACTTTAATAATGGAGAAGAACGCAGGGGAGAGATGCTACAATGGTAGAGACGGTCGTAATCTGACTTAAAGTTTGGCAGAGAAGTAAGACTACAACGTTTTTAATAAAATGAGCACTTGTGCCTGATATGGCACTCAAATCAGACCCACTGACTAGGTATCATTATTAGTTATAAGTCACATACATCACCAGTTGGTACCATGCTGTTATCTTCCATTATAAAGGAGAAATGGAGAGCAGCGGCGTTTATGTGAACATGAAGTGGTCACGTAAACAAGTGTGTGCAGAACCTTCTGCGCTAAAGTTAGCATGCATCAAGCATTGTGCAAAGCAATGCTTGATGCATGCTAACTTTAAATAATAAATTACATGTCTTGCACAAAAGGCAACATCCAGGCATGTTCGGCCCCAACCATAAGCTCAATACTTAGATAACCTCTGCAAACTAATGAACACCGAGTCCAACAAGCTAGTCTTTGACTTGTATGTCACAGATGAAAGTCAAGTGTATTAAGCCACCTTGAGCAAACATTAGGTTTAAATGGTGAAGATGTACATTCCCAACAAGTAGAGTAGCTTAAACAGACTGTTCAGGGGCAAAACTGCATGCAGACATCAAAATGCTTGATGCGTGGTTTGGTGGAAGCTTGCAGAAGTCACGTCACTCGCTCCATTCGCCTTTAGAGACAAACCGATGGCAGTTTGAAAGCTCTGGAAAGTTATTTTCCTCAAACTTGAAGAACTTCAGGACAAAGAGGTAATTTCCAAATGGGAACACAGTTATAAAATGATCAATACCTATTTCTTTGTTGCTGAAAGGCTTGCACACAGACAATCTGGGGACACTATGCAGGCATGTTCAAATTGACTTAAGTTTGGAAGGCTTTTATTTTCGCAGTTTATATTCTAACTTAGTTGAAGGTTTGTGTTTAGGGATGCCCTTTGGTGGTTTAATATTTGAAAGAGGTTCACTGCACTGCCTTAAGGAGGTAACTCCTTTGTTGCCATGTGCAGTAACTTCCACTTGGATTACAGCTTTATAGGTAAAACCGGGAGTGTTTTGTATGATCTCTAGTTTTAGATTGACAAGGAGACATCCCAGAATCATTTGAATGTAGAGAACATTACTGGTGCACATGGGTAATTAGTATAAGTATTCTGGCGATTAGCAACATAGCAAAACAAAGGCATGAAATAGGACAGCACCCAGGAGTTTAGATAATACTAGTTGGCGGTGGAGCAGAATCCCGGAACATCCAGGATGAGGTGGAGGAGGGTTGCACGAATGACGACTTGAAAGACAGAGTGACAGAATAGCAATAAGGCTTAAAGAGTGCGGATCAGAAACTGATCGACTCAGAGGAGGCAGGTAAGAAGATCACTGGATCAGAGTAGCGTGATGATGAAACTGAGAATGAAGGTGTGACAAAAAGAAGAGAGCAACAGGAATACCCCAGAAATGCATGCAGGTGAAAAAACACAGATTTCCCTTATTAAAGCTACATGCAGAAACTGCTTTTCCATACCCACATATTCCATTTATCATTAGCAGCAATGGCCAGGTTGATTCTCAGAGGTATGAACTTAACTTGAGTATGTTTTCTAACTTTTTTTTTACGTTTCTTCCTCACATTTTAATATAAATATCTCACCCAGTCAATCTGCTTGTGTCACATGAAAAAGTGATTGTCTGCCAAAAAGTGATTCCTGGTATTTGCTGCAAAATGATTGATGGTATATAAACTGCTGTAAATGACTTGTTAGCCTATAATCTGTCAAATATATCTCTCGTGAATTATATCAAGGCGTTTTGACCCAGAAAGAACACTACTTTGACAAGGTGGAAGTTGCAGTCAGTTGGTGGCAAAGTCACTTCTATATGTTCTTTATTTATCCAGGCAGAAAAAAAAGTCCCTGACATCTCTTTCAAGAGAGCAGCGGAAATTGCAACAAATGTAACCCCACCGTTCTCTAAAGATATTTTAAGTTGCCAAAACATACTAGATTGAGTATAATGTAATCATAAAGACCCTTGAAAAACAGATAAGTTCTTTTTTTATATATATAACGCCTTTTTAAACCATGTGGACTGTAATCTAGTTACCAATATAAGCAAAGATATTAGAAAAATACACACAGAAACATCGGATATCACTTTTTGGCACATAATTGGTCTCAAGCCTCGATAGATGGGTGCGGTACTGTTAGCTGAAAAGAAAGAAAGACAAAAGGGGGATGGCAGGGAGAAGACAGTCGTTTTGGTGTGTCCACTGCAAGTTCTTTTTTTCACATGAAGAGATGAAAGAGGCAAAGAAAAGGAGGCTGTGACAATCTAAAGTGGCACTTTGTTGCAGATGTCAAGTTGTGGTGGTGGTACTTTCTCTTCCGTAGTGCTTCAGAAGAGGCACGAACATAATAAAGGGAGCCACTTAAAGACGGTGTTAAAGCACAAGGCAACACAGGCTGTGCTGTTCATGGTCAGTGTGAGTTTGCATCAAAGGTAGCAGACAGTTTAAATTTAAACTGATGATGCTGATTAGATTCACTCACTGGATTTCATCTTAATACTGTCTGGGGTGGGAACTCAGCCACGATAGCTCTTGCAACATCTGCTTCCCTTGTTGAATCCAGTACACTAAAACCACAAAGGGCAGCAGCACAGGTCAGCTGAATACAACCCATATTTAAAATGTACTTGCCCTCAAAATAAAAATGAATGGTTAGGTAGGTTACTTTTAAAATGTATTCCATTACAGATTACAGAATACATGCCCCAAAATGTATTCTGTAACGTATTCCATTACGTTACTCAATGAGAGTAAGGTATTCTGAATACTTTGGATTACTTAATATATTATCATGCTGTTTACAACTACGTGAATGTACTATTGCTGTGATTTATTACTGTTACTGAAGGTCCGCGGCTCCGAACCGTAGTAAAGGGACCTCTGACTAATATGGTGGGTTCTGTGTCAGGCTCGTAGCCGAAAACTAGCTTTACTTTGTTGTCTGGGTCAACTTTGCTAGCGAGAGACAGAGAGAGGCGTTGAAAGGCTGCTCCAACAGAACTTATTGTTTTTGGAGGAAAACACGAACACGGTGTACAGTCGAGTCTTAACAGCGTACTTACAACTGGGCTCGTCAGGCACTCTTCTTGGCTGCAGTGGTTATTATTATATTTACATGCTTCCAGCTCCCGTTTTTGCTCGATGACAGTTCGTACTTTTCCTTTTTCTCCCTCCCTCGCTCACAGACACATAACGTGTATGGCAGTCCATTCTCCCTGCAGCACGGACTACACTGCCTATGATGCTACATTCTTTAGAGCTATACCGTTAGCATTCTGCCTATTAGCTTAGCACAACAACAAGAAAGCCTCTCTCACCCAGGAAACACGCAGAGAGAGAGCGTCACCCTGTAACCATGGCAACCGTAACGCTGCCACCTGGAACAACAGAACGTAGCTGTCAAACAAAACCCAAACAGGCCTGACCCGCGACAATATGAAACAGGAAAGTACCGCCGTGTAATCCGTTTATTTCAACAAAGTAACTGTATTCTAAATACCACCTTTTTAAAAGGTAACTGTAACGGAATACAGTTACTCATATTTTGTATTTTAAATACGTAACGGCGGTACATGTATTCCGTTACTCCCCAACACTGGGTGCAAAGTTGTTGTTGTTTTTTCCCCCTTTGGTTTTACTTTGCTTGTCTTCTACAGAAAAAATGTTCAAGCTGAGCACATTCATTAGAATTTAAATCTAAGCTGAAATAAAGTTTGTATTTCCACTTATTTCTATTAATATTATTTTATGATGATATTAATATGACCTGAGGTCCAGTTAGCTTTTTTTGGTATCTGTACTTCCACTAAATTCACAGATGTTTGTACTTTTGCCACCTCTGTTCATACTCAGCAGCTCTATGCCATTTTATCAATTCTAAAACAATAATTATCTGGGGCTCGTGAGGAGCTTTTATTGGTGTTAATTACTAAGGATTGGTCTGTTACAATTTTTAGCACATAACAACTGTACAAAAAAATCTACTTTTTCTGTTGATGTGTCCAGTTGAAGCATATTTTGGAAGCCTTCACAGTTTACAAAAGCACTGCACACAGCATCTTTAATTCCTTCTGCAATCACCGTGATAGACAAGTAAACAAACAAGCGGATGGACAGACTGATAAACATCCAAACAAAGCCTCCACCACACTCACGCTCATTACTCTCTGGCAGTAGCAGAGGTGCTTGCGTCTGCCACGGACTCAATTACTTCCACCTTTCCCTTTCCTTCCTTTAGATGTGACATGAATAACCACATTATGATTACCTCAACCTCGGACGCACCGCAACACTCCCACTCAAAAGAGTTTGTAATTAAAAATCAAGACAGCAAAAAGCTTGGGAAATAACTCTGAGTGTCTGGACGGAAGAAAGAAAATGAGACGATGGGAGAAGATGAAGTGAGATGGGGGCTGAGGAGCCTCTGAGAGATGAGAGGAAAAACAAGATGGACAAAGTGGAATTGGAACTAAAAGTTGCCTGTGCCTGCCACAAACGGCAGGGGGGAAATAGCTTTAATTTGTCAATCGAGTGCACAGGAATCATATAATGCAGAGTCTGCTCTGGAGTTCTGCTGCAGAGCCACTCAGGAGATGTTTGCCTGACATTTGCTGTCCTTCCCGACTGTTTTTTTTCTTTACTGCACCAGTGGATCAACTTCACATGTCTTTCACCTTTTTTAAAAACATTTTTTGATCCATTTTCTGCCTGTGGCCACACCAGCATTGGGAATTAATCTAAAGCAAATATTTAAAATAACTCGAGTGAAACAAAACAGGTGGAAAGTGTGGGAACACTGAGGTTGTTGGAAATTTCCTACAGACTAAGATAAATGATTTTTCTTAGTACCAGTTTAAAAAAAAAGACAAAGGAAAAATGACTCAGTCACACATGGTGTTGGGGAGTAACGGAATACATGTACCGCCGTTACGTATTTAAAATACAAAATATGAGTAACTGTATTCCGTTACAGTTACCGTTTAAAAAGGTGGTATTTAGAATACAGTTACTTTGTTGAAATAAATGGATTACACGGCGGTACTTTCCTGTTTCATATTGTGACGGGTCAGGACTGTTTGGGTTTTGTTTGACAGCTACGTTCTGTTGTTCCAGGTGGCAGCGTTACGGTTGCCATGGTTACAGGGTGACGCTCTCTCTCTGCGTGTTTCCTGGGTGAGAGAGCGCCTGTTGTTGTTGTGCTAAGCTAATAGGCAGAATGCTACCGGTATAGCCCTAAAGAATGTAGCATCATAGGCAGTGTAGTCCGTGCTGCAGGGAGAATGGACTGCCATACCCGTTATGTGTCTGTGAGCGAGGGAGGGAGAAAAAGGAAAAGTACGAGCTGTCATCGAGCAAAAACGGGAGCTGGAAGCATGTAAATATAATAATAACCACTGCAGCCAAGAAGAGTGCCTGACGAGCCCAGTTGTAAGTAAGCTATTAAGACTCGACTGTACACCGTGTTCGTGTTTTCCTCCAAAAACAATAAGTTCTGTTGGAGCAGCCTTTCAACGCCTCTCTCTGTCTCTCGCTAGCAAAGTTGACCCAGACAACAAAGTAAAGCTAATTTTCGGCTACGAGCCCAACACGAACCCGACGTGTTAGTCAGAGGTCCCTTTACTACGGTTCGGAGCCGCGAACCTTCAGTAACAGTAATAAATCACAGCAATAGTACATTCATGTAGTTGTAAACAGCATGATAATATATTAAGTAATCCAAAGTATTGAGAATACGTTACTCTCATTGAGTAACGTAACGGAATACGTTACAGAATACATTTTGGGGCATGTAATCTGTATTCTGTAGTGGAATACATTTTAAAAGTAACTTTCCCAACACTGGTCACGCAGAGAAAATTAACAGCAACCATAAATTCCAGCTCATCTTCGCTAATTGTGGCATAAAATGAAGAAACAGACTACCAGGCTCAGGTGTTCTTTTATCTCAATCATCTGGCTTCCTTAGTTCAAAGAGGCCAGTATGAAAAAAAAGCAGCTAAATTAGCTCATACTTTAAGAGGAAACAGGTGCACCGCTTCTCCTGCAAACTAATGAACTGCCATGTGTTTGTTTCCCCAGAAATATATGTAGAGAAAAGTCTGCTGTGCCAATTAAAAAGGCATGTCATTGTTTCATAATGACAAAATAATACCATTTACTTATTAGACCCTCACAAACACCTGCAGAAGTAATGATGAAAGGGAGCTGTTTTAATAAAATGTGCTTCTATCCTGCTCATCAGTGTGTTTACATTATAAGTTAAATGCACAAATTAAAGATTTGGAAACTAGAATCTTAGAAGAGGATTGGAAAACAGGATTGGAAATGTCCGGGGAGCTTGAGAGTCTCAGATGTTGTTCCTGGGATCCGCCAGTGCCACTCGCCCAACTTGGGGGGTCACCGAGTGCTCCGATTATCACTGCTGTCTTCACGCTCAACATTTTCTCGAGATCCACTTTCAGCTTTTGGTATTTCTTGAGCTTCTTGTGAAAAACAAGAAGTTGCAATAGCTACACCTATCACTACAGCCTTCATCCTCTAGTCGTTCACTGCTACTATGTCTGATTGAGTTAGCCTGTATCTGGATGTCCTACATGATCTTATCTTGGCCATTCTCGAACACCCTGGAGGGCATGTCACATTTTAACCTCGGGACTTCCAGGCCATACTGAGCGCAGATATTTCTGTATACTATGCGGGTGTCTTTCAGTGTTACCCTTCCTGCTAGCATCTTGCACCCTGCTGTTATGTGCTGGATCTTGGCTGCTCTGGTAGACCCCAGCATCTATGGATCTTGTGCTCATAGATCTTAGGCTTGTTCCTGTGCTGCTACGATTAGTGCCTCTGTGCTGTCTTTCAGCTCAGCTTTGTCCAGTGATGTGATTATAACCACTTCCTCTTTCTGCCGGTGGTACATGTCTGTCCTTTCATGTTTCCTGTACTTGCTACTCTTCTGCTTGGTGTTACCGTTTATTTCTAACATGACAGCTGCACATTAGAGCTCAGAAACAATTGTAATACGTTCATGTGTGACTCTCTGACTGTATGGATATATTTGGTGACAAATAGTCTGCAATTGCAACTGATCCATTTATGCATCTGTGTTCTACTAGCTGTAACTCCAGCAGTCTTAAAGAAGACCTGGCTAATCGAATGCATGTGACACCTTTCACTGTAAAGACAGTGACAGAAAATTGTATTGGGCCTTTAAATGGTGTTGTAAATGTGATCACATTTAAACTGATTATTATCTCTCGCACTCAGCAGAGTCACATCTGTTGACATCAACCATCTATATTCTGTTAAAGCACACACAAACACATACACACACACACAAACACCCTCACAAATAGATTCCCTATCAGGTTTCTATGATGCAATGTGCAAAAAGATGCTCTACTCTCCAAGGCACTGACTGTTTCTTATAGAAAAGTTTTGGACTACAAAATTATCTGCTCATCAGGCATATATGCTCACCTGCCTATTCTCATGTTTTCACACAATCAGCAAATCGTGCAGCAGCAATGCAACGCACAAATTCTCTCAGACACGGTTCAAAAGCTGTACTCAGTGTTCACATCAAATATTAGCATGGAGGAAAAATAGGACGTGAGTGACTTCCAACAAACAGCAGCTTTGCTGACTGAAAAGATGAGAGAGAGCTGAGGGTGGTTGGAGTTAAATAAAAAGCATACGGTGACTTGGAAAACAAGTCTGTACAACTTCGGTGAGCAGGAAAGCTTTTTTGAGCAGATTGTACAACTGTGAAATACATGGCTTAGATGGGCTACAGCAACTTAGGTTCACATAGGCTGCTGGTGGGGAAATAGTGCGGAGACCTTTTTCATGGCACTCTTTGGCCCAATCAGTCACAGTTTGTGAATTCCACAGCTTACTGCATCTGATGAGTGTTGCTGATATGAGCATCCCTTTATGGCTACAGCTTATCATTATCTAATGGCTAACTTCAAAGTATGAAAATTGCCAAAATCATTTCAAATGATTTTACGAACCCATACTACCCAGTTACCAGACCTGAACTACCAGTAGGGCATCTTTGGGCTACAATGGGAGATTATTAGTGTGATCACGTAGGAGAAATTCTGGGGCGGGGGTCTTGTCTGAAATCCGCTGGGATTCCATTCTGCCATGATGGGTCATCAGAGTCTAATTGCCAAACACATACATTTTTTGTCTCAATAAATCATGTTCAGTTCATCCAAGTGATCTCTCCATACTGAAATTATGTAAGGTAAAGACCCTACAATAATACAGAGAAAGCCCCAATAATGAGACAACTAATCAGCGAATACTTGGCAAGAGTGGGAATGAAAAACTCCCTTTTACCAGGAAGAAACCTCTGGCAGAACCAGGTTCAGGGAGGGGCAGCAACTGAGGGTTAGGGGAAAGAGAAGAGAACAGAGAGAGACAGGACTAGAGACTGTGAGGTCTTGAAGATAAGATGGGGCCAGATTATTCAAGACCATTCGGTCTTTTTTAAGTCTGACGTCATTAGCCGTGCCTGGGCCCAAACTCCGCTGCAGGCCCCTAAGTCACACGATCACTGAGAGTTAAAAACAGTCTAAATTCTTTCATCTGTAATAAAGTGATCAGCGTTGCTTCTTTATCAGGTGTAACAATTATGTTTAACATCCAGGCATCCATGAAAACCGAATTTATGAAATGTAACGGAGTTAGCTCGCAATTTACCATCTAAATATAATATAGCATGTTCTGACTGATTTCTGAAACAAATTCAAACGTACAGCTCTGCTGTCACTTCCGATATAAATGAAGACGGGAAACTAAACAGCAGTGACGTTTGTAGGGTTACTGATGTTGGGCTAGCTGGTATATAATGATGTGCTACGTGATCACTAGCAACACAGCTATGTTAGCATAATATAAACAGTGAAGCTGGAGGATGAACGTGAGTTAACGTGAGGGTTCCCGATGGTTAGGGACAAATGCAATCGCATGGCAGGATGCTGTAAACGGACCAAACTTCAGTCAGGAGAACAACTGAGATAATCCATCCACAACACGAGGTTAGTCATTAATAGTGATGTGCGATACCACTGATTTCCTTTCCGATCCGATACCAAGTAATATTCAGGGTGGTATCGACGATACTGATCCGATACCGATATTTTATACAAAAACTTATTTTATTTATTGTATCTCAAATTATAGCGTCATAATGATTACAGGACATCAGATTACTTGTTCTTATCACTTAATAATGCAGAGTTCATCATACAGAAATAAAAAACTGAAGTTGTGCGCTATTTGAACACGTTGCCTGCCTGCAGCACTAAAGGACTCTGTGAGAGACGTCTGTCTCGCCCTAGCAGCACCTGTCCCTCTCCTCCTCTTCAGTTCACCTCAACATACGCGCCTCATATTCTGTGATATGGTTTACTCTGAGGTGTTTGAGAAGGTTAGTGATGTTGCCACAACCATACATGCAAACCCTCCCGATTTTTCCGGGAGAATCCCGGAGCCACCATTCTCCCGAATTTCCACCTGGACAACAAAATTGAAAAACCATATCGCAGAATTCATAGCGCAGCCCAGCCAATTCGCTACTCGGGTTAAACATGATATATAAGTCACTTTGATAACTTAAAAATGTTATTGTTTGGCTTTTTCAGTGTTTTATTTGTTCGTGAGTAAATCGGTTTGGCTGAGATTAAATTTATTAGATTAGATTAAATTAAATTTAACTTTATTAATCCATCGGGTGGGTTCCTCCGGGGTTTTCACACAGCTGAATAAACATCAAACAGAAAACTAATTAAAGAAAGTGTGGGACGGTCGAGGGTTTACGCCAGCGCCCGGTTATATTTTGGATAGCAAGGAGCAGACGGCAGTTTCACTCCACCGAGGGAGCTCATGACGTACTACCCGGCTTTCTTTAGACCACGAAGGCCGGGTCCTCCGGTGGAAGCAGCCTCTGAATTTGGATACCCCCGCTGTTTCCGGGCCGGCCAATAGTAACGGTGACATTTAACGTATTTTATCCCCCCCCCAAACAGCCCTTTTGAATGTCTCCCTAATTCTGAGGTCTCAAGGTTGGGAAAGTATGGCCACAACACCTCACTCTTGGAGCACTTTTTTGCCACATGTATCGCAAACCATGACTCAGCTGTTTGCGGAGGTAAAATACGTCTGCACAATTACGCTCAGCCATTGTTGTGAGTGTGCGCCAAGGGGCTGCGAGACATTTATACAGCCGTATTTCGCACATGACTATGAAAGGCGGAAGAGGAAGTAGTTCCTTTGAATGTAGACAATCCGAATGTTATAGTTTCTTTCCACTGTGTTCCTGTTAATGATAAACTACAAATTAACCCTAAATTACTAAAATATCGATATTTTAATGTGAGAATCAATTCTAGAACATAAATGATTGGTATCGGAGGAATCGATATTTCAGGATCGATCCGCACATCACTAGTCATTAATATACCGCTGCATGGGCTGGGCTGTAGTTACATCGTAAGGTTTTAAAAACTGAGCTTTAAAATGAATAGCGGTAATAAAAACTGAGAGAGGCCGACACTGACTGTTTTTAGGGGCTTGTTGAGATTAATTAGAACAAGATACAAAGCATTAAAACATGTTAAATACACAACAGCCTTATTAAACGCGAAGCAGGATTCATCACGTCATCACTTAAAGACCGGATAGGTATGTCTAGGGTGTACCCCGCCTCTTGGCTGGTAGCAACTGGGATAAGCTCTAGCTAGTTTTATCAGGTAACTGTATCTGTGTGATGCACCATATTAACCACGCTACCTATTTTTTGCTAATAACTTATGACTCTGCTTTTTCCTCAAAATATGATCTTTTCTGGCTCTGAAAAAATCAAGATAGTCAGAGCCAATATGTCATACTAGAAGTTTTGTAGTCTACAAATCATTTAGTGGCAAAAGTATGTTTCTGATCATCTTTTATACACTCACTGGCTCCCGCACTGTGAGAAACACCTTGTTGGTACGTTGTTGACCCTTTCGCTGCTTTAATTCTTCATGGCGGAGATTTTCCGAGGTGCTGGAAACATTGCTCAGGGATTTTGGTCCACTTCACAGAAACATTAATGCAAGTTGACCCTTTTGATAACCTAACAAATCTGTTTCTGTTCAAAAGAGTCAAACACGCTTCAGCAATCAGCAAGACAAGAGAATAACAATTAGAGCATGCCAGTGAAAAACCCAAACAGCACAGACACAAAGTGCCACTCGTGTTTCCTCATTCGAACGCCGGGTCGTGACATGTTCAGTTATCTGCCGGAGATATCTGCTGGATGAGTTCCCTCCTTCATCTTAAACATCTGCCAGTCAGTTACACACACACACACACACACACACACACACACACACACACACACACACACGCCCCTCATCCCCTTCGTTCACTCCTCAAACGTGTGCCAAATAAACATCATTAAAAACAGGCAGCGATGCCCCCATGCGACACCCACCATGCGTGTCGGGTAAACACCACAACAGCTCATTAGCATCTAAAGTCATCAAATTACAGTGTGTGTGTGTGCGTGTGATATCTGTGTGTAGGCATGTGTACCTGTACTTACAGTGCAGGAGAACTACCGCAGTGAGAGGAAATGTAGTTTTGCATGTTCGTGTGTGTGCAAGTGTGCGTATGCTCACTTGGCTTCATGCATGAGCGCCTGCGTGTATGTGGCTCCAAGCAGTGGGGAAAACAGTTCATTGTGCAATAAGCAAACTTCTGTTAAAATATTCATGAGTGGCCTCCTCAGTGGGGTGCAGCAGGTTGAGTCAGGTCGAGCTCATTTGAACAGCGCAGTCAGTTAAAATGGGACCAGAAAGCTCAGGAGAGCGCTGGTTAGTCGAGGTCAGTGGTTTAAAACCTTCACAGTAGTGATGCAAAAGTTGAAATAACAGTTGATGATTTGAAAGGGTTACACGAAGCCTTGAAAACCTTTAATATATGTGGCAACGCTTATTCTGTTTACTAGTATAAACATTAAAGGCTGAGGCTCATTCTAGAATTTTGTGAATTTACAGTGAAACACCAAACTGCTCAATACAGTCAGTCTATTTTAATCAATATGATTCAATGAATATACTGTTAATGCTAATGAACCTAGCTGTGAATGTTAAGTCCATAAACGTAACATAATTTGTGATTTCATAAAATGCTTTACACACGTTTTAACCCTGCTAAGACTACAGCAGCATAGACTGTATATAAAAAAATGGATGTAGGGGACTGTGAGGTCATCCACCTCCTATTTTAAAGCCTTTAGCTTGCGTAGTTTAAGCTAAAAGTGTGCATATAGTGGAGTTCTTAGTTATCAGCTAACACTAGCAAGCTAGCCCTGATATTTACGGCGGCCTTGAGAAGTCTGATGTACTAAACTTAAGAAAACATCAGCTCCATTTCACAGGACACATCCTTTCTTGTCACATCCATTTTTACCAACTATGATGGAAACAATGGAAATGCTCATCTCAAGGCTTCTAAATGCAACTTCAGAAACCAAAAGGCGAAGTCACAGTAGCTACGTCGATCTTTTATCCTTTCTACCAGTGACAAGAAGGTCAGCAAAGGTTTGTGTAAGGAAGCACATGATTGAATAAGTAGAAGGAAGCTAATAGTTAAGAAATTTCCCTCCAGTTTTCTAGAGCCTCTTCAGCATCATCACTTATGTGTTGGCTATGCAATAACTATAAAAGATAACACCTTTGTTTTGTTTTTGATGGTAAAAACTAATGTTACCCAAAAAGCTCAAGTCCTGATGTGCTATTTACAGTATAAAAAAATCTAAACTGAATGTTAAAGTCTGGGCAGACATGGATTCAAGTGAAGGTTTACAAGTAAGATTCTAGTAATTCTCGTTTCCTAATTTTTAGTTTTCTATAAAAGTAAAAACAAACGGCAGCACACAACTAGATGCCACCAGAGGACCTGACTTTGGCCATGTCCACACTATTATGTTTTAGTTTGAAAACGCATCTTTGTCTCCGTTTTGGCCTTCCGTCCACACTAAGACGGTGTTTTTGGTCAAGGAATACTGAGCTTTTTGGAAACACTCTCCAAAGTGGATACATTTGAAAACGCTGTTCTTGCGTTGCAGTGTAAACTACGAAAACGGAGGCATTCAGTTTGTACATGCTCCAGATAATATTCGGCACTTTTCCTCAACACTTTGTTTTCAAAGAGCCGGAAAAGTAAATAAATGGCAGACAGAAATGACGCAGGTCAATTTTCTTACGTTTTACGCACGCACAGTACAGGAACGTAGCATTTTGAGTGTGGATGAAAACGACTGAAAACGATATTGTGTACGCAGAGCGTTTTTAGACGAAAAGGCCATTTTCCAGTTTATCCGGATTAGTGTAGACATAGCCTTTATAAAGCATTTGGAACATCTTCTCTGAGGCATTCGTGAGTGTGTTTATGTGTTTACCTGTACTTGCTGCTTTACTATTGTGAGAATGACATTAGTCTTCTTGAGCCACTGGTCAATTCAGAATCAATTTGAAGCTGCAAAACTTCAGAATGTATTGAAGCTACTGAGCTTGTGTTTCATGTCTTTTGAATAAACACTTTGACCTATAACAGAAGGAAAAAGTTTGCCTAGATGAATGAAAAACTTTACCAAGTAAGAAAACCATTTGTGTGTGCAATCGTGATGTTTCTACGGAGGAAAAAAGATGAATATTATCCGTCAGCAGAACCGGATTTATCCAAGCCAAATGCAGTTTAACAGAACAGTCAAGCAGAGTAAATAAAAGCAAATTCAGAGACAGGTCACTGCAAGAATCCAAAAGTGCAAACAAACCAGAGCATAACTTTTTTATTTTTTCAAATATTAGCAGCATATTATTTGAGACATCAGCACAGGCTACGCTCGTTTGATCCAAGATATGTTAAAAATGCATTTTACAGCCTACAGTTACATTACTGTTAGATCAAATGCTGCGCACCACTGCAGGGCTTCAGGTAACAGCAGCAACGGTAGCACCATAGCACCGACTTTCCCTCCTCTACTTCCACAGTCTTCATTATACAGCAAGCAGCTGGAGGCCTCGGGGAAGGTCACGAGTGTTTATGTGGGATTCTGTGTGCGTGTGTGTATGTGTGTGTCCTGAGGGAAGGTTTTGGACCTAATTGGCACCGGCATGTCAAATGTTTCCGTGAACCAAGCTGGCACCCCTGTACGTCAAAACTCACCCGTTCCCAACAAACGGAGCAGCGCATGAATGTGAATAAGTCTGCCGACCCCTGAGTGACTTTAAGCATCCCAGCGCTGCAGGCAACGAGCGCGGAGACAGGAAGGCTGGAGGGATATGAAATCAGCTTATTCAAAATGGGTACAGCAAAAAAAAAAAAAAAAAAATCAGACTAATACATAATCTAAAATAACTGCAGCGAGATCGCAGACATCTAAATCCCAATAAAGTGATGATTTTCCGGTGAAGGAGGCTCCACATCCTTCATGTAGTATATGCACGTTTTTCTCTGTGTACTTGCAAATACTGCAGAAACAACACTACATGATAAAACCTAATCCGTGCTCTGTGTGTTCAATTATCTGATTCGACTTTGAGACACCTCGCTGGATAAATTTAGATATTAATGAGGACAAAATTATTTTTTGAAAACTCCTTAATAAGTTAAGATGCAGAGCCCCCATTAATTACGGCCATTATGGGACGACAACTGTGCTGACATAGAATTATTTGCTAATGAATGTGAATTAGCTTAAATAATGACCTCATTAACATAACTACTTATGTTCAATATATCACAGCGATATGGTGGGGCATGAAGCAGCTCAAGTGCCTCTCGTTTACTATGGTTCCACCTAATTTATAGCGCATTTTTTAATATTTAATTGCATGTTCTGCTGTCGAATATAAGATATTTTTACACATTTTGGGAATGTTTCGTCATATGTATTCTACGCTCATGGTTAATCTTCGCAGGCTAATGTTAGTGTTTCTAATATTAGGGACTGTATAAGAAGTGTTACAGAAGAGAGAGGGTGGTCAAAAACAACAAACTACTAATGCATATTTATGCAGTTTCTGGAGAAATTGAGAAATTAAAATTCAACTTGCCTGACAGAAAACAAACAAACAACCAAACAAAAATGTTTTTAGAAGCTGGGATACCAGAACAACTCAGAATAACTCCTCCTTTTATCGATGTAGTCACATCTGGTTCCAAAAATGACCAAGAGCGCCCTAGAAAAAAATGCCAAAAGTTAGAACAGTAGTCCACAAATCACTGGGAGACATAACATTGCCTGTTTACATGACCTTCACAGTCATCCTACATACTACCATTCGATTCTGCCCAACTACATTCCCTGCAGTTTCCTATTTCTTTCATATGCACTTTCTGCATATCTCCACTCTTAAACATCACTCCATCTTCCTCCATCCTGAAATATGTGTTCACCACAGCCATTTTCACCCTTTCACCAAAATCCACGACCATCTGTTCTTATTCATTTGTCTGTTTAACACCATACGTACCCAACATCTCCTCATCACCGCTGTTCCCTTGACCAAAATGACAAGTGAGCACTCCCTACCACTTCATCCAACTTACTCCAGAACTCTTCTTTCTCCTATAATGACATCCAACCCACGGGGCATACACACTGACAACATTCAACATCACCCCTTCGATATCCAGCTTTAACCCATGATATTATCAGACATGCTCTTCATCTCCATAACACTAATCACCTATTCTTCCTTCAAGATTACTCCTACTCCATTATTTATATTTATCCTTCAAGCTCGGGTCCTCTACCAGAGACCTGGGAACTTGAGGGTCCGGCGCAATACCTTTGCTGTTCCTAGGACTGCGCTCTTCTGGACAGAGATCTCAGATGTTGATCCTGGAATTCGCTGGAGCCGCTCAGCTAGCTTGGGCGTCAATCAATCAATCAATCAATCAAGCCTTTTATTTGAAATTGGACCCCCTGACCATACGTACATAGCACAGACATCACATGGGAAGACAGGTCGGAGACGGGTAGTAATTTGGAACCTCTACTCATACTGGGCTCCTTGTGGGAGCACATACATCTCCACATCACAATATCATGAAACGTATGACAAGCAACGGGGTTGGGTAAGGGGGTGAGAGGTGAGCCGATGTAGACAACGCCATCCTGCACTGCAGCTGTTAATCCAGTGCTGGGCCCAGACCCGTTGTCTGACCTCGGCTTTGGAGATAAGCGTTCGAAGGCGTTTGGAATCCAGGATGGGGGTGCGTAGGATGGGAACGAAGAGTCTAAACATAGTCTGTTATCAGGGAGAAAGTTTTGTTGTCCAGCTCCAGCCTTGAGACCACAGCTGGCGCCAATATGGTAGCCGCATGAAATGATGTGGTTTTCCTTTAGTGCGAACAACATGTCAATTTTACAGTCGATCTAAAAGTCTGTCACTGTTCTCTCAATCTCCCGTTGGAGAGCCGCGAGTTATCAATTGTTCTCGATTAATGTTATCAATTTTGCGCTCAATGAGCATAGTCTGAGTATTCACGCTTGTTCACCATTGCCATGTCCGGTTGGTTAGACACTATTTTGTCCGTCAGTATCAGGAAGTCTGACAGGATCTTAGCTTGGTCATTCTCCACCACCCTAGGGGGCGTCTGCATTTTGACCTCTGCCTACTCAGCAGAGATGTTTCTGTATACTATGCTGGCTACTTGGTTATGGCGTTCTATGTATGCCCTACCTGCTAGCATCTTCCACCCTGCTGTTATGAGCTGGATTGTCTCAGGGGCTTCTTTTCACAGCCTGCACCTGGGGTCTTGCCTGGTGTGATAGATCCCAGCCTCTATGGATCTTGTGCTCAGAGCTTGTTCCTGTGCTGCCATGATTAGTGCCTCTGTGCTGTTTTTCAGTCTAGCTTTGTCCAGCCACTTCCTCTATACTGTGCAGGGGCCTGTCCATTCATGATGGTTCTTCTTCCTCCTCTTCTTTCTCTGGTTTCTACTGCTAAACTTCAGGTCGGGTTTGACTCCCGATCAGGGCCTTTGTATCCAGTAAGGGTCCCTCTGCTAGCTAACAGCAACTAAAAGCAGCTAACAGAGGCTAACAGCCCCACCTACTGACAGAAAACATCAGGATATACTCAAAAGCCCAACTCAGTATTGCTCAGAAGTGAGCTTTAGTGACTCATCAACTCGTGTCACAAGTTTTACAGCCTCCTCCAGTATAAACAGAAATGGACACATATTGACTAGGGGTGGGTTTTTATAATCGATTTATCGATTAAAATCGATTCTGGCTTGGATAACGTAAAATCGATTCATTAAAATCCTGAATCGATTTTTTAATATAAATTTATTTTGCCCGAAATGCCAGAATCTCAGTGAAATCTCACAAAATTTCAACAACCACCAAACAGCTAAGACAGTAAATGAGAGCAGGAACACGGATTCTGCACAAAGACGTAAACACAAAGCGCAACCAGCGGATCAGAATCAGTTAGATGTCGCCTTTCTCACGGTCGGGGCTGAAAGCCGACAGCTCGCTGATTCTGATCTGTCGGCGGGTCCGCGCTTTGTGTTCACGCCCTTTTTGTGCTGATTCTAAAGCTGTTAGTTTGATCTCTCTCCAAACAATATTGACCGAACCAGCAGCAAAAGAAGATCCAAACTACGCTTCACATAAACATCGTCATGTATTCACTCTGACTTTTACTGTTTTGCTTCGACCACCATGCACAGCTCTCTCTCTCTCTCTCCCCTCTCTTTTCTCTCTCTCTTTCTCTCGCACAAGACTACCGTTGTTTACAGCGCTGTCGGCCGACTTTTTTTTTTTCGTTTTATATACTTCCGAAAAGAAAACCTAATTTCTGCCGTTCAATACTGAACAAATTTAAACTTTTTAAAATTATGCAAAATGCAAAACGCTCAGCCGTGTCTCTAATAAAACTGCTGTAACTTCAGAGGTAACGTTCATGTATTGATTAATGGTTTTCTTTCATTTTTGATGTACTACAGAATATTTTTATAAAATCCCAGGCCAGGAAAATCGCCTTCATGTTTTTCTGTGTTTTATCCTCAGCTACTTTGACACAAAGGCCTCTGCTGTGATGCTCCCACCTTTGATAAAGTCTTGCGTGTGTCAGCTTCCTTTTTATAGATACAAAAATATGTAAATGCACTGATCTGAATTATAATATTTCTGACTGTCAAAATTTCCCAGATTCAAATCGAAGTTAATCGAATCTAATCGAATTAAATCGAATCGTGGATCGAATCGATTCGGGACCTTGTGAATCGGAATTGAATCGATTCTAGAAATCAGTAACGATACCCAGCCCTAATATTGACAGTTGAGGTAAACAGTGGCCAGACTACAGATGAACAGTTGTTTGTTCTACAGTAGCCACCAAATCTAGGATGATACACTTGAATTGTGAGGGGTAAAAAGTCTACTGATATCTAATGGTGAGAGTGTTACACTCTGTAACTTTAATATTCTCCCAAAATATATATAATTATATTTTTTGGCGTTTTAAGTTTTAATGCCAAATCATTTCTCATTTACTCACCCCTAGACCTCAATATTTTTAAAATGAAAGTTGAAACCCTTACGCTAAAGCTAGTCCAATGGTTTCATAGGATCTGTCTCTCGCAATCTGTGAAAGGCCCCCTCCAGTTTTGAAAAAGCTCATCTGGGTGCTGTAAAACAGTGTGTGACATGCTTTGGGAATTAGCAGACAATGCGGCCCTGCAGACAGAAATAGCTGCTTCCTCTCAGCATGGGTGCGCCTCTTGACGCGGCTTTGTAGTCTTTATCATGTAATAAGCAAAAGGTTCACTGGGAGGGTAAAGCTGACACTGGATCTGCATAAATAGACCTATCATCCATAAAGACAAAGGAGCGAGCACGTGTTGCTGTTCCGAGCCTGAACAGTACGCTAAGAGGAGGAAGTGGGCAACTTGGATTGCTGCATATTTGTGCGGTGCATTCAACAGACCAAAGCAAAGTATATTTTTGTTTTGTTTTGTTTCTCCTTCCGTGGAAATCATTTAGTTGTAGTAGATGAGATTCTCAGTTGTGTGTGTATTTTCCAATAATTTCCACTAACATCCATGATGAGCCCTTTGGTAAGGCAACCAGATGCATCATGGTAAGTGTGTGTACTTTGTGTGCATGCGTGTGTGTGGGAGTCATTATGCCGGGTGCTGACAGCTGCTAGAGGGGAGAGTTATAGCCAGAATGGGCTGCTATCCTTTAGGGGAAGTATCATTTCAACATTTAACTAATGACTGATGGCCAGGCGGCCAAATGCCTGTCCTCTCCACTCCAGCACACACAAGTTACCACACACAGCGACAGAGAGGTCACCTCAACCTACCCCTGCTGGTGACTGTCCACTAAATGCACGCAGGAACACTGCAAAAACTTAAATGTATATATGTGCCGTCAGAACATTAAACCCAGTGTTTTTCTCACTTTAAACTGATGCTTTAATTCCTGCAATTTCTCAAGTGGAAATTGCTCATAATTAACACTTCTTCTTTTGAGCTAAAGAAACGTCTGTATCTCCCTAACCTCACCATGTTTCACACTCAGAAGCACAGCTACAGCACACAGATGTTTTCAGTCTTATGGCTGATTAGAGCTCTGTTCGGGTTCAGTGCAGCTAAGCTGGGAATTAAGTGAAGTCACCAAACTCCACATTGTTAACTTTTTTTTTTTTTTAGAGAAAATACAAAAGTTTAAGTTCATCCTGCCCTAAAAAGCAGAACTACAACTCTAACAGCACCACAGTCCCAGAGAAGAGGTCTGGACGTGAATAAAAACACCAGTGTGGATTTACTATACAGGCTGATTAGAAAAGAGGAGATTCTCTTAATCTGTATTAGACACAGGCAACTTGGGGTTTAGTATCTTACCTGAGGTTACTCAACTATAAAGGAGAATCCAGAGAGCGAACCACCAACCCGTCTGACTGGTAGGCGACCTGCTTTACCTCCTGAGCTACAGTCAGTCCCAAACCTGGGTCCTAAAACAGTATCTTGCTTATATTGGTTTATACGTCAAAACATCAGTGAGTGAAATTCCATTTAAGCCTCATATATAACAAGCGTAGCCACATGCAGGTCAAACAAAAGCACGAAATTTGATAGATGTCTGGAAACACACTTTTTTGGGTCTGATCCATCCATCCATCTTCATCCGCTTTATCCGAGGCCGGGTCGCAGGGGCAGCAGCCTAAGCAGCCGGCACACAATGCACCCGACCCCTATGGCGCCTCCTGTGGGTGGTGGGCCTGCGGGAGGATGGGCCCATGTCTCCTCCTTGGGCTGTGCCCGGCCGGGCCCCATGGACTAAGGCCCGGCCACCAGACGCTCGCCCTCGGGCACCCTCCCCAGGCCTGGCTCTAGGGCGGGGCCCCGGTAACCCTATCTCGGGCAGGGTAAACTGTTCCCTCGATGTTCTCTTCATAAGGGTCTTTTTGTCTGATGCAGAGTGGAATTATGTTTACTGGTCCCTTACTTTCACTGGACACCAAAGTGGGAATGGAGGCCTCATACACGCCCACTACCTTGTGTCGTTGGTGCCTTGTGGAGCCTTTAGTGTAAATATCTGACAATGATATGGCTTGATGTGTGATACAGACCATTAAATAAGTTTGTGATTGTTGTGAGTGAATATCTAGTATTTTATAAATCTGTTACCTAGCAAGGATCAGCTCCTGAGTTAAACCTTTCTCAAATTTGAGATGAGAGACTACCAATGGGGGTAAAGGATGCTGTTGATTGACACATGACAGGGTGGTTAATTACCAACCATCAGCAAGAAATGTGATGAGCAAATCACTTCCTGTATGGACTTACCTTTGCAGTGTATGGATGGATCTAGCGAAACAATCTTGCTAGCTTTAGCAATATTAGCTTGGTTATTAGCATTAGCTCGGCATGTTACAGTGCTGTGTAAATATGTTGACGTGTGGCTCCAAAAGTCAAAAGGTTAATAGTAGAGTTTCAAAACATGCCTACATTGTGTAGTGGTCCATGCATTTTCCTAACAAATGTAAGATTCCTAGTTAGATCCCAGGACGAGCCAAATCCCATTAGGGCTGCATCAGAAAGAGCATGGAGTGTTTAAAACTGTTAAAACAGCAGAAGAAAACATACGGAGCTACCCGCTAAGGTGACTCCGTGTAAATAAGTATCGGCGTGCTGATGCCGCTCCCGATCCTTTTTTTCTGACCTGGTGAAAAACCAAAACGAATGACTCCAGACAGACTTCTTCAATTCAATCAACTTCTTTATTTCAACCCCTGCGCAGGAGGGAATCAGCTCAGCATAAAGCCTCTTGCAGATTCGAAGGGCAGTCCTTCGAATTGTTACATTTATATTATTCCAAAGTTTCTTATTCACCTCCCATCTTTCCAGTTATTCTGTTATCACGTTCGCCTATACAACACAGTTTCGATCAAAACAACTTGTCTCTATCTGTAATATATGTGTGTGCGGGTCATGTTAAGTGTCATGAGTGTGCACTCTGTAAGCGCTGGGGGTTTACGCTCTCCTCCTTAGTTCTGTTTTTCCAGTCTATACTTATCCAATGTGTTAGACTGTTCTTAACGCTGCCCTTTTGCCCCCCTGTTATCTACTGCAACGTCTGTGCTATTTCTTAGTATCTCGTCTATGCATCTTTTTCCTGTGATGTTACTTCAACTATTCTTACCCCTAAGGTCACCCAGGGGCCTGCTTAAAAGTATAATGTTTAAACAGTATCATGCTAAAAAGCTATATAATTCCACATAAGTGAGGTGAAAGTACCTTCTTTTCTTCTAGTGGCGCTTTGAAATGCAGAGAGCTTTCTGTTACTGTGGGTAGTTACATCCAGCTATGTCTGCAGTGGATCCCCTGATACCGGGGACTATAACAGGAGTTGAACTTATAATGATTATAAATTCACAAAGCATCATACAGTCCACTCACAGCGTCCCACAATGCTCATGAAAATCACAGGGTAAAATGAGGACAGTAAAGTTTAGCAACATAAACAGCCACAAACCATTTATTCATTTATTTTTTGGTTCAATTAATGTTCCTATATTGATTTAACAGTGACCCAAGTAGTGTCCAAGAGTTATGGTATAATTATCCACATTAATTATCACATTTGGGCAAATGGGCGACCGTGGCTCAAGAGTTGGGAGTTCGCCTTGTAATTGGAAGGTTGCCGGTTCGAGCCCCGGCTCGGACAGTCTCGGTCGTTGTGTCCTTGGGCAAGACACTTCACCTACTGGTGATGGCCAGAAGGGCCGATGGCGCGATATGGCAGCCTCGCTTCTGTCAGTCTGCCCCAGGACAGCTGTGGCTACAACTGTTAGCTGCCTCCACCAGTGTGTGAATGGGTGGATGACTCGGTGTGTAAAGCGCTTTGGGGTCCCTAGGCGGGACTAGTAAAAGTGCTATACAAATACAGACCATTTACCATTTAAGGTCCTTCTCCACAGACATAAGGTCTTAAATTATCAGACCTCATCTTATCTTAAAGACCTCATGGTACCCTATCAGCCCAATAGAGCAGGGGTGTCAAACTCAAATACACAGTGGGCCAAAATTCAAAACTGGAACAAAGTTGTGGGCTAACGTTAATATTTATTGAAATATATTTATTCCTCCAGATATAAGAATGAATCTTTTCTTATGGACTCAAACACGTTTTGCTGAAAAACTGAATATGGAACAAGCAAAGCTTCATACTAAACAATATATATATTAGCTGTATAATACCAGAAGGCCAGCCCTAATAGTAATTTGGTATGGCTTCGCGGGCCAAATGTAATTAGGCTGCGGGCCAGAGTTTGACACCTATGCAATAGAGCCTCTCAGACTGCTGGTTTACTTTTGTTCCTAGGATATTTAAAAGCAGTGACTTCCACATGGTTCTACTGGATGTTTCTTCCTATTCAAATGGAGTTTTTCCTTCTCACTTTTGCCAAGTGCTTCCTCATAGGTGGTTGTTTGATTATAGGGTCTTAAGCTTACAATATAACTACATAAGACTCAACTCTAAATTATGATAAGGGAACACTGTGTAATACCTCCAACTATTATTATTTTGGCAAATCCCCTGCACCATATTGTTTCCATTAACTCTGATTTTCAACAGATACTACTGGTGTGCAATCACGCAGCACTCTCAGGTTGACTTAACTTTGATTTGTGAGCATTTGTAGTCATCTAAGAATTTTATTTTGCAGGCTAACTCCTTGCTTACTTTTTAAAGCTTGTTTCGCCCTGGAGAGTAAATGTTACAAAGTTTCTGGTCAAACCACAAAACGTGGTGCAACTTTAAACATGCACAAGCTGGCAAGGTTGAGAGTAGTTTGCACTTGCACTTGAATATTTGTGTCACAGCTAAAAGGATAAAGGACATGGTTAGTGTCCTGCACCAAGCTGTCAGACACTTCTGTCATTTGTGCACAAATGGCAAATGGTGTCACGTTTGATGATGTCTCTTTTGGGAAGACCAAAAATACACTAAATCCATCAAGCAAAGCAGCGGGGTAGACAGAAGCCCCTGAATGACTCGGAGGTGTCATTTACCGAGTGTCGCTTCAAACAGCCTTTAAACTGTGTTAAGTTCATGACACTGCTTCTCTGGCACCGTCTTGAAATAGTATGCGAGCAAAGGAGAAAGTGAAAGATCATTGAATAAGGTGCTGTTTTGAAAGCCGATTAAAAAAAAAAAAAAAAAAAAATCACTTTGGGTTCAGGATCAGTGTGTGTTTGAGCTTTGACAAGTCCTCGGCAGGAAATCTGTTAAGGATGAAATGTTGCTTTTCTTGTACGTGAGCAAAAATTGATTTTCGTTTCTTTGAGGATTAATAATGACTTGATTTCTGTTGCAGAGCTTTCACTTAGCTGTCAGGTGTGGACTGAAATGAAAACTAGCTGATGTACAGAACTGTGCAAAAGTCTCACTAGGAAAATAACACACATGGAAATAAAGTATACAAAGTGAAAATGATGTTCAGTTCTAATGAGCTTAGTTCTCCGGGCTTCTTGAAGGACATTCAAAGCTCTTCTTTGGATGTTTCTGCCTTTTGTTTCGTTCATGTAGCTTCAATTATGTTGAGGTCTGGGCTCTGGGGAGGCCAGTCCATGACTGATAGTGTTCCACTGTGTGTTTTCTATCCAGGTACACTGCATTGGCAGTGAGTTTGGGATCATTCTCATGCCAAAAAGTGGTTCCAATCAGAACCACTTTGTCTTACAGATGGCTGTAGACACTGTTGTATCTCTTCTGAGTTCCTCCATACATATTGGCACCTATGTGAACTACAATCTTCAAATGTGGACTTTTAGCCACTGATTTTCCAGTGTCCAGTTTCTGAGTAATTTGGCTTACTCGTTTCTCTTCCTTTAAAATGTTTGTTTCCGCATTTCCTAGAGATATAACTTTAAGATGATGTCCACCTGCTGTAGATTGTTTTTCTTTAGGTCTGACACTCCTTTTTCCGTTTTTTTAAGGACCTACTCGACACCATGCCGACATACATCGAGTTTTAGCTAATCTTATGGTGGCCCCTTTGAGGCCAAACGGATTGCAACTTAAGAAAACACCAGCAATAAGAAAAATGCTGCAAAAGCACACAAAACACAACGGAAATAGGAAAAAACAGATTTCCAAAAGCACAAGGGAAGTGTTTCTGGGGAGACAATAACCTGACGGACCAGTTGCAGGAACCCAAAACATGGTTGGTGTGTTTTATCATGGTGACTGATTTTTAGGCTAATAGTTAGGCTAACACACTTACGTCTCATGTTTTCTTTCCGCACAAAACCGATAGATCCTCCACTTCTTTTAAGTGTCTCCCAGCGGAGTTCGTAGCATATTTTGGTTCCTGCAACTGGTCCGTCGGGTTATTGTCTCCCCAGAAACACTTCCCTTGTGCTTGTTTCTACCCGATCCGTACCGGAAACCCGATCGGTACCCCGCATGCGCGAAAGGTGTCTACTTCCGGTCGTAGCGTTTTACGATAGTTATGGGTCAGAGTATCGGTTAAGATGTTAAGAATAATAAGTATATCTTAAAATGTTTGCAATAATGAAGCATTTCAGTACAATACAAAAAAACGAAAAATAAAAAGATAGTTACGGATCGGGACTCCCCGATCCTTACTGCGCATGTGCAAAGTCGGACCGTACAAATCGGGTCTACCCGATCCGTACCGCGCATGTGCAGATGTTTTCTTCTTCTTCTGTTCGTTTAATGGCAGTGTACTCCCCAGTGTACGAGGATACTGCCACCTGCTGACCGAGCGAATGAACCCCATTGTAAAATGAATTGGCGTCATTACAAACGTGTGTTAAATTTGATTTAGTGATAGTCGAGTGTGTTTATGCTTGTCTGTGAGGAGAGGATTGACTGGAATAGTGATGATGATGTCCGCTATCACTGTCAATTGTCAGTAAACACTTGGCTGGTGGCTGATGAATCTTCACGTGACACATTGCTAAATCAATATTATTAAGTCTGTAATTAGGCGCCATTCTTCTTATTTTACGGCGCTGTTGTTCAATCGGGGAAGGCTCTCTGTTGAGGAGAAAAGCATGACTTTGTTTGTATACGGATTATCCATTGTTTAAATGTCCCGGGCAGTCGAAAAGGAGGCAGAGCTGTTGAGAAATGCTAGGAGCTAACTGGGCGCTAACCGTATCATTCAAATATATTGAATGTCGCAATGTTGGCAAAGAGAGGAAGTGACGAAAGATTTGCGCATGCGGGGTACCGATCGGGTTTCCGGTACGGATCGGGTAGTGACAGTGCTTTTGGAAATCTGTTGGGTTTTTTTTCCTATTTCCGTTGCGTTTTGTGTGCTTTTGCAGTGTTTTTCTTATCCGGTCGTTGACGTTGAAGTGATGACGTGACGAATCCTACTTCCAGGCCTAAAGTATCCTGCGTTTAATATGGCTTTTGTGTTGTTAACATGTTTAATATTTAGTATTTTCTTCTATTTAATCTCAAAAAACTCCTAAAACAGTCAGTGATCACTGTTGACCTCCCTCGGCTTTTATTACCGCTAATCATTTATTTAAGCTCAGTTTTTAAAACCTTAGATATAACTAACCTCATATTGTGGATGGATTATCTCAGTTGTTCTCCTGGCTGAAGTTTGGTCCCTTTACAGCATCCTGCAATGCGATTACATTTGTTCCTGACCACAAGAACACTGATGTTAACTTTTATCAAGTGGAAAAAAGTTAGCTTGATTATATTATGCTAACATAGCTGTGTTGCTAGCGATCACGTAGCACATCATTATATACCAGCTAGCCAAACTTCAGTAACCCTACAAATGTCACTGCTGTTTAGTTTTCTGTCTTCATTTATGTTGGAAGTGATAGCAGAGCTGTACGTTTGAATTTGTTTCCAAAACTCTGCAGTCAGGACATGCTATATTGTATTTAGATAGAAGCTAGCGAGCTAACTTCCTGCTAACTTCTAACTCCGTTAAATGTCATAAATTCCGTTTTCATGGATGCCTGGATGTTAAACTCAATTGTTACACCTGGTAGAGCAGAACGCTGATCATTTTATTAAAGATGAAAGACTTTAGACAGTTTTTCAACTCTTAGTAATGCCATAGTGATCGTTTAATATATGGACCTGCAGCGGAGTTTAGGCCCAGGCATGGCTAGTGACGTCAGACTTAACGACCGGATTGCTGGCGTTTTCTTAAGTTGCAGTCCGGTTGTCCGCAGGAGTCGCCCTTTGCTGGCGACTCAAATAAATGCAGGCGCAAAGCACTTCTGCGTAGCAATCTCTAAAAGGAGAAGTATTCTACTGTCAGCTCCCTTTTGAAACCTTTATTCCTTCAGCTGAAACTGTTACACCCAAGATAAGTATACTGTAGCTAGAGGAGAATGTTTCTCTGGTTTTGTGCAGTCATACCTTCTCCATGCACAGAAATACAAATGCCACCTTCCAATCAGGACTCACAGACAGGTTTTTCATTTTCACAGCTTGAATCCACTATATGGAGTTCATTTCTACTGTGGCACAAAAACAACTTGTCATTCTCTACCTGGGGGAAAAAGGTGCCATTTATGCCAAACTGCAGTGAATGTGGAACTCTGTAAGGCTACACTGATAGATGTATATGGAGGAAACATTTTTATATAGGGTGTTGTCATTAAGGAGGCATGATGGGTGAATATGTCGGTCCTCAAGGCTATTTTAGTTCTGCTGCTAGCGAACAGAAGTGTGTTGTGGTATTATATTTGCTCATATCTACCCATGAGACACTAAGCTGTGGCCCAAACCATGATTCATTGAGTTTGGCTAAATGAGAGAGGGGAAAACTTGCTTGCATAAGGAGATGGTCTTAGATTTATTGTTGCTGGTGTCACAAGAGCAAGATAAAGTGCCCGCAAGCCATCCTCCACCTCTTTATAGATCCCTTGGTCATCCAATCACCATAAAAATAGAGTGAAATTGGTCAGGCATGTGTAGCATGTTAAACTCTCTACTTTCGTATTCCTAAAGTACAGAAACATCCTTGAGCAAGATGCACCAGGCAGCTTAGCCTGACCTCTGACCCCCCTGTGGGGAGGCTGAATGAGGAAAAAAGACAAAAACAACCCACTTCTCTCAGGCTCTAAGTGTTGACACAAAGTCCAACAGTGACCCCGTGTGGCTGTAGAGAGGTACTGCAGATGAAAAGATGACAGAAGGCTTAAAAATACCTTAAATTCTTTTACTTAAATTAAAAAAAAAAAAAGTACATCACATTATCCTTTACAATAGACACGTCTTTTTAAAAACTCAGTGTTTTTTTCACTGTACAATTCAATCATTTGTATACAAATGCCTGTGGGAAAAAAAAAAAAGAAAAAGAGGAAAAAGGAAGCCATTATAGCCCGTCACGTCACAGATGACAAATTACTAACTCATTGTAATGATTGCAGTGTTTCGCATTTGGGCTTTAATTTGCACTTAACCAATCAATATCATGGGTTTTGTCTCAGTCCACAAAGTACAACTTAATCCTTACGATGTGTGGTGTTTTTTGTTTTTTTGTTTTTTTTTTTTTTTAAATTGTGGCGTTTAATTTATTTTTTAATTCATCAGATCGAGGCCGCTGAGCAGCCCTAGTACAGCTACACAGCGTGGATCAGGCAGATGGGAAAACCTTCAACATTTACACACTTAGAGGAACTACATAGCTAATACAACAGTGACACCAGCGTGAACGAAGAGGACCTCAAGAAGGCAACACAGTCGTTTCTGACCTCCATCCTCAGCGTCTGTGTATCTTATTCACTTTATGGACCAGCTGAATGAACAGATTAAGGTGTTATGGGTATGTGACAGTCCATCACCAAAGCTGGAATAGGCTCAAGCCCTCCTGTGACCCCAGGAACAGGTTCTGAACTGGGCATCGGTGCTCGTTTGGTGCCAGTGAATTTAGCTTTGAATAACTTTTTAAAGGATTTGAATCAGGAAAGCTATTCCTTCAAATTTCTATGATCCACTCACTGATTGCTTTTCGCCACATTTTAATTCACTAAATGGGGAAATAATGAAGCCTGCTGAGAAGCTTCATAGTGTCACAGAGAGCAGAGCAGCTGTCAAAAACACAGATGTTGCCATTTCAGTCCTCAATGACCATCTCTGCTCTGCATGAAGCCCCGGGAATCTGGCAGCTTCCACTACACTAAAAACCAATCACTGCAATGCTGGATATGGACGCTTCCATGCTGTATGAGGGTTAAAAAGCTGCTTGTGTTGCTAAGGTTGGAGTTTGATCCTGTTGCTGAGCAGAGATAGTCATGAGAGTGGTGCCGAGCTGATGAAACATCAACTCCAGAACAAGAGCGGTCCAGTTTTCATAACTCCCGAGGTAAAGGAATTCAAACTGGGGTTGTTTAAAAAAAGGAGAAAAAAAAGAAAAACATTTTGTACAACCTTCTGTAAACATGAGCGTAGGCAGAATATTGCAGATTGCAAAATCAAATATTTGGCAAAAGAAAATAATAATGTTAGACATTTAGAACGTGATACATTCTGTGCTTTATCTGAGTGCAGCCCCGTCGGGGTCTCGCAGTCCCCGCTGAGAGCTGCCTGCCACAGTTAACAGATTAGAAAAAAGGCTTCAGGTAACAGCTTTAAGACTACAACAAGCCAGCCAGTCACACAGTGAGACAGCATTAACTACTGATTCCACCTGCTCAGATATCCGACAGGTATTCCCCACCCCGGTCATGGATCGAATTTATTCCTCAATAAAAATAGAAATCCATGTCTGGGAAAGGCAGCCTGTTAGCAACAGGCTCGAAAAAACAATAATCATACAAAAAAAAATGTATGTCAAAGAAAAATATCCATCCTTCATTAGCTTTAACTAAGATAATCATCAAGCGCAGCTGTTTGAACTGGTCCATCGCACCTCTGGCAACTTCATCTCCAGTCCGCCTGACTCTAAACAACGGCGATGACGAGACGACTCGTATCGACTTTAAGAGAAGCCTTGACATTTCAAGTCTTGACGGCAGTTCCTGAAGGGCAGTCTGGTTTTTCTTGAGGATCGGTGACATATCGGGAAAAATGTCAAGGTCTCCCTTTCAACAGTGTTTTTGTAAGATTTTAGCTAGTGTGGAGCACCTACTCCGTTATCTCAAAGAGCTAAAGAGAAACTGACCTCCAGCCCTTTATCCCTGCCTCACAAAACACCTTAAAGTGTCTGATGTAGTTTGGCATTATACACTTCTACATATAAACGCAGGGGGGCAAAGACCCGCTTCGCTCCCGGGAACAGCGTCTGGAAATAAAGCAAGACCTTTATCCGTGTACACACTATACAAAAAACAAACATCAGCTCACATTTAGATGAAGAGGAACATGGAAGCGCACTCACTGTGGCGTTTGCAGAAAGATGAGAAACAGGCATGTCTATACTGCCTGAACTCAAAGAGCTGAGCACTTCTACAAGTAGAGTCACCCAATCAGAAGGAGACTTTAGAAGGTTTAGGATACAGTGAGCTGAAAGGCCTTTACGGGCCTTTGTGTGGAGAAATGTGCCAGTTATAGTATCTTCTAGCTGCTTCTACAGCCAGTTTGATGGTTGTCTGGTGCAGCGTGCAGACATCAATCTGCTGTTAATACAAAGCGCTCAGACTGTTCTTTCTGCTGAGAGACCAGCTGAACATGGCCTCGAGGAGAGGAGAGGAAGGCTGTAATAATGAGACTGCAGTGGTTTCTAACACTGACCAACATATAACATCCGTGCGCTGCCACACACACACACACACACACACACACACACACACACACACACACACACACACGTCAGCATTTCCAGTTTTTAATAAAGTGCAGGGAGAACAGCAGAGATGGGACAAATAAATGGTCTCCATGTGTCGAGAGTTTAAGCAGCAGGCGGTGTTGTGCTCTCATCGAGAAAAAAAAAAAAAAAAGGATCTGTTACAAAGACCAAAAGACATTTTTCAAAATAAAGGCATATAAGATGAAAACGTCACTGCACTGTTTCACAAACACGGATGCCGAACGCAGCAGTGGACGTTTTTGCTTCGTCGGTTCGGCTAAAAGGACAAGAGAGACCAAGCCAACGGCGGTGTAAACTAAGAGGAAGGCTCCGTGTCAGCCGTCATCACAGCTAATAATACACTTTATTAAAAAAAAAAATTAAATTAAAATACAGCCATGGATGAGACGAAGCACCGCTCAGCCTGTCTGAATATTTGTTTTTGCAGTGATTTGGAAAAGCTCGTTTTTACACATGTGGCAGTTTGAACTGTTTGTTTTTTAAATACATCCAGGATGATGAGAGCTGTATGAAGTCTTCCTACCACAGTAGAGAACATCAGAGTCGCTTAAGATGCAAATTAAGACCTTAAGACACACACACACAGACACACACACACAGAAACAGGAAGCCAGCTAAGTCAAGTGGTCAGCAGGTGGGAGAGGAGGCCAGCCCCCCCTCACCAGCCTCCTGATGATTGATAAAACCACACTGATCATCCTCCTCTTAGCGAATTTAGTCCATAATCACCCACAGGAAAAGCGTCATGTGACTAAACACCAGCTACACCCACATATTCCCTCTAACGTGGCCTAAGCAGAAAAATCCACCAACTGGGCCGAGATCATCGACTATGATGATGAGGAAGAGGAGGAGGCAGCTCACACACGGTCGAAGAGTGCGGCGTTAGAGAGTGTCATCCAGTTCGGCTGAGACTCGGGAGGTTCTCTGCATCAGACTTCAGCCCCGGCGGAGGAGTGTGGAAGGCTCTTTAGAGCTCGGCGCTGGCCGGCGGTTTGCTGGTCACGATCTTCATGTACTGGGTGAAGATGGCCTCGAAAGCCTCGTCCCTGTGGATCATGGCACCAAACACCAATGGCTGGAGGAGACAGAGATCCTTGGCTGTTAGTGTGCTTCTACTGTTGTAAAAATAAATAAATAAAATAGAATCTGCTGCCAAGTTAAAGCAGCAGGAGGCAAAAAACAACAACAAACATAACTAAACTGGAATAAAAAACCCTCTTAAGTAAAGCTGGAACATGGAGGAAAGCATCATTCTCAGCAGTCACACTGTTGAATGCCCTGTGATGGTATCAGAGTATATTTTTCCCCCCATAATAGAGTTATTATAAAAGATTATTAACATTAAAGTGGGATTATTAAGTTATGATGATGGCTACTGATACCAAACACAGGCATGGTTTTAAACACTGAGGTTAGTGCAAGTGCAGTGGTGGGCAGTTAATTTTCCCGAGGGCAAAGCACCGATACGTTTATAAAGTAATAAAATTAATAGAAGAAAATTGAGTTTAGCTTATTGGCGTGGCCCCAGCCCTGGGCCGGCATATGTGCAAGTAATCCCTGCGAGCAAAACGCAGGGTTCAAACTTCTGTACACATTCTGTTTAAGAGGGTTTCTTTCTACTCTTGGCTCTATATGATATCATCGAGAGACCCCGCCCTACACTCTGTAAGCACAGAAGCCCCACCCACATGTTCAGCAACCAACCAATCAGGGGGAAGTTGGCTTAAAAGGAAATGTGTAGCAGCTGTATCTGGAAAAATTTAGCACATCATGAGTACTGACAGCAACAAGAGTCTCAAACAGAAGCTGATAATAACAACAGTAATAACCGCTGTCATCCCAACCAATAAAGGGAAATTTTACACCATAAACAAATGAACAGTTGCACATAAATTACAGTGAGTTTCCACTTGGGGGCGCCAAAGTCCAACTTTCAGATGATCTAAATACAACCTGTTTAGAGATAACATCATGACCAGCTGAATAATATTGTGTTAATAAAACCTTTTGCTGACAAAACAACCCTGACTCAACGAGGCACGGACTCCACTAGACCCCTGAAGTTCTGTATGTTGTGAGGTGGGGCCTCCAGCGCGTCCAGCATATCTCGCAGATGCTTGACGGGATTGAGATCTGAGGAAATCGGAGCCTTAAACATGTTCTTGTGCTCCCCAAACCACTCCTGAACCGTTTTTGCTTTGCTGCAGGGAGCATTATCCCGCTGAAAGAGACACAGCCATCAGGGAGCACCGTTTCCATAACAGCATACATGGTCTGCAACAATGCTTTAGACCAGCGGTCCCCAACCTTTTTTGCGCCACGGACCGGTTTATGCCCGACAATATTTTCATGGACCGGCCTTTAAGGTGTCGCGGATAAATACAACAAAATAAAACTAGTACCGGTACCGAAAAAAAGAAGATTTATTCATAACACACGTGAAAAGACCCAGGAAAACCAAGTAAACGATAACAAAATAACGCTGAAAACTGATAAAAACCCTGAAAACTATACATTTCACACCTGAGCCTCAACTCTCGCGGCCCGGTACCAAACGACTCACGGACCGGTCCGAGGCCCGGGGGTTGGGGACCGCTGCTTTAGACTGTTGGATGACCTGGATATGCTGGTTTCCCGGCATTTCATTGCCCAAAACATCACACTGCTTCTGTAGGCTTGCCTTTGCCCCATTGTGCATCCTGGTGCCAGGTCATCCATGTGATGTAACATTCATCAGACCAGGTCACCTTCTTCCATTGCTCCGTGGTCTTGTTCTGATGCCAGTGGTAGTGCTTTCAGTGGTGGACAGAGGTCAGCATGGACACCTGGCTGGTCTGCAGCTACGCAGCCCGATTTGCAACAAACTGCAATGTTCTGTATTCTGAGCCCTTTCTATCAGAACCAGAACGTTTTGTGCAGTTTGAGTTACATCAGCTCGTCTGTTGGATCGGACGACGCGGGCCAGCCTTCGCTCCTCACGTGCATCCATGACCTCGTTGCTGGTTCACCACCATTCCTTCTTTGGACCAGCCCACAAGAACTGCAGCTCTGGAAAAGTTCCGACCCAGTCGTCTAGCCATCACAATGTGACCCATTTTTTTAAACATCAACTTTGAGGACACTTCCTCACTAATAATTAGCATCCACTAACAGGCGCCACAATGCAGAGATAATAAGTGTTGATAATGTTATGCCTGATCGGCGTATACCTATGTTCATGTGGTGGTAAACACTGTACAGTACCTACAATCTTTGCTCTTCCCTTTCAGTCGGTTCACTCGGTACTGTGGAGCAGTGACATCTAATACTACGTGTGCTGTACCGAGTGAATCGACTGAAAGGGAACAGAAGTTATAGACATGACTGCTCCCAATAATCTCACCAACCTCTTTCTCTACTTCCTCAGTAGGAAAAATTATTGATGCTACATCTCTGTCACCTAGCTACCCAGTAACATCCTTGATGGCCAACTAATCAGCTCGTAAATCAAATCTTAATGAAACGCCCACAGAAACCCACAGCAGCTCACATTTGTGAATTTCGACTGCTCACATGCAATACTGGAGAATTACTGCTGACTAGGGATGGGTATCGTTTAGGTTTTATCCAATACCAGTACCAAACCGGTACTTTTGAAACTGTGCCAGTGCTTAAACGGCGCTTAAAGAATGGAGAACACAAACTTTGTCCAAAAACCTCTCATGTTCAGCTGTTTTCCACTTTTTCTTTGGTCATTTTAGCCTTTTTGGCCAGGGTGAAGGGAGTATCTGCCATCAAACAAGAAGACAGCCGCATGTAGCTATGATGGTGTTTGCTAGTTCACCTTACATGCATTAATGTAATAACGTGGTTAGCCTACTCAACATAAATTACACACAAACAAAATTAAGCGACTCACGCAGAGAAGAACGGCTGCTGCCATTTCTCAGCTTTTAAAAAAACGCTATGCGTCGCCAGGTGTTTCATCGGATTCGAGGTGTTACCTCCTTTGACAGTATCACAGTATCACCTTAAAGCACTTGTTGCAGGCTGCTGAGTTTGCATCTTAAGTACAGCCAGACTTTGACCGCTTCGCCTTGGGTATTTTTAATCTGTAGCTCTGCTCTAAAAGAACGTACGTACCTGGACCCGCCTACTATCCTCGGAAACGTAAAATGATTGGCTAGAATCTAAAGTGTATCACAGCTCAGGAAAAAAAAGCACCGAAATAAAGCACCGAAATAAAGCAGCAAAATGTGCGATACCGATACCCATCCCTACTGTTGACTTTGTCTGAAACTAACTGAAAGGACAAAAACACAACATCTATAGCAGATAATTATTAAGATGTTGGACTGAGCTTCAGCTGAAGCAAATGAAATCACGACTGCAAACATAATAAATATACAAAGTCTGTACCTTCTGAGTGGAAGGAGTGGCTATTGAAATGCCCATCCCACTTCCTGGTAGGACTGACAACACTTTGTACTGTGGAGGAGAAAACCAGAAATATGCTTTAAATACACACCAGAATAGAATTACATTAGTTTCATTATTAATATTTAAAGTAAGTAATTATCCAGTTTTAGAGAGGCTGCTGGCCTCGAGACATTCCTTATGCGTATTACTGAGTCATTACCTTTTGTATGTCAGTGATGTCCACCAGCTTGATGACTTTGTGCTTCTTGGAGGAGCTCGATCTGGAGCTGGAGCTCTCAAAGCACAGGTAACTGAGAGAGACAGAGAGCTTTGTGAAGGGAGGGAAACAAAGACACCAAAAAACCATCCAAACTGAACAGACGTGTAATAAAGTCTTGAGTCGAGTGTTCTCAGGAGGAAGGCTACCCTGCACAGAGCTACACAGAGAGGAAGAGAGATGAGGCTCAGCGCAACTTAAAACTACTGTCGTGTCCAAATTCATGGGCTGCATCCTCCTGAGGACCCGGCCTTCGTGGTCTACGTGGGCCGGGTCATCAGAAGGTCGGGTAGGCCGGAAGTAAATGGCCGTGAAATGGGACGGTCTAGCCTTCTGATTAGCGTCACCGCTGTGTCGGTGGAGTTTAATAAACTCGGCCGTCTGCTCCTTGCTATCTAAAATATAACAGGACACTGGCGTAAATTCTCGACCATCTCACACTTCTGTTTAATCAGTTTTCTGTTTGACGTTTATTCAGCTGTGTGAAAATCCCGGAGTAACCCACCCCGGGGGATTAATAAAGTTTTATTTTATCTAATCTAATAACTTTAATCTCAGCCAAACCGATTTACAAACAAATAAACAAATAAAACACTGAAAAAAGACAAACAATAACATTTTTAGGTTGTCTAAGTGACTTATATATTACGTTTAACCTGAGTAGCAAAAGTCCGCGGTGATCTGAAAATGGTGTGCTGGGAGTTGTGCCGTTCTCGGCGGCTTCAGTGACCCTCGAGCTCTCGGCTAGCTATTGAACTGGTGGGTAGCAGATGCTCCGAAAACGTCGAAGCACTTTTGCAAATATGCGATATCTTGATAAAGCGAGCAGATATTTGATGTTTACACAGCTACTTTCTCGCCTGAAAATATGTTAAAAGTTTATTTTGTGACCCAGAAAGATTAGTAAGAGTAATTTTAAAACTTAGTAGCAGCCGCCATTGCCGGAAACTGGAGTTTGGCTGGGCCGCGCTATGAATTCTGGGATATGGTAGGCCACGAAGGACACACCCAACCCATCCTTCAAATTCGGGGAAAAGGAGGACGCATTTGTCGGCTGCAATCGGAGGAGTCTACGAATTTGGACAGCCTTCGGCGCGTCGCTGTGACGTAATCGGTCTACAAATGCGGCCTCAGGAGGATGCAACCCATGAATTAGGACACGACCTACGTCTCCTCTGGACTAATGAATCTCCGTTCCTCTCGTCTGCTCCACCTGTAAATGGAAGTGCTGCTTCTCTCCTCCGCTCAGAGATTTGATGCGATAAAGCTCTCCCCTGAGACAAAGATGTTCCACTTACTTCTCCGTGACGTAAAGCATCCCGTTCCTGATGTAGTCTGTGGGCATCTTCCTGTCTCGGTTTATCAGGCAACACCTCCAGCCATTTTCACAGACTGTGAACAAACAGCATACAAGATGATGAAGGAGCGTTATTCACAGAAAACACATGATTCCAGCTTTTAGACATTTCTAAGTTGGATGTACAGAAATAAAAATGGGTGCAAAAGGAAAAAAATAAATAAATAGAAACTGTAGTACTTGCTCTTACCCGGCAGAGGGCGCTCTGACTCTGGCAGGTTGAAAATCTCGTGGAAAGCTCCCTTCTTGGTGCTGTGAGAGCGACCGCTCTCCTCCTCTCTGCTCCCCCCACACGGGACGTTGGCGAGGCTTCCACGAGAAACCACCGGCTGGACCTGGAAGAGTAGGAGGGAAGAGGGGAAGGAGGATGGAGGAAAGGGAAAAAAAAGAGGGGAAAAAAGTGAGAACATAAAAGGAGGACAGAAAGAAAGAGTCACATTAAACTCAGCGGATGAGGTTTTATAAATCTGTGTGAACTACAGTATCCCACAGCTTTAGAGACAAGTGGCCAAACTTCAAACAGCTCCCCAACTTTTGAGGTTGCATCATGTGCGCTTTCTTCACAGCAGGCTCAGGTGTGACGTGCAAAGCAAAGAGTGAGGCCATCATTCAAGTCAGCATCCATAAATTACCTACAACGCGCGTTTACCAAAAACATTCGTGTCCACTGCAGTTTTACAGTTTCACTTACACCAGCGTTAGTTATCACAAGACAAAGTCAGATAAACTTCAGGGTTACTGATCTCTCCAGTTAGCAAGCATAAACCATTGTGACTCCATTACCAGTTCAGCTGCGTCGGTGCAAATGAAAGCAGCTGCAGGTGCACTGAAGAGGCAGCACCACAAAAAGGAGTCATTTTGCAGGAGGTGGCCACACCGGCTCGCTCCTTATCACCCATTTACGCTCACCACACAATTTGCAACCAAACAGCAAGGTCATCACAGCTTGGTAGCATTTATACCAGCACTGAGGGTGTGACTATACGCTGCAGTACTCTCCTGAATGATCAGGAAAAGCCTCCACATCAGCGCTGGTACAGTACAGGAGCAGAAGTCTAAAATTTTTTCCAGAAAGTCTGATCTTCTCAAACTGTTTCAACATCTCCTCATATATAATCTCTGAGCTTCTGTGTTGACGTGTCATTAAAACTGAAAGAGTTACACAATTGTTTCTTAAACCTGTGGTGGCACAAAAAGACTCCACTTTTGTCATGTGGGGAAAAACTGGCGAGCATAAACGGGCCATCACGCCTCTTGATTGATTTTACGCCACTTCTACTTTTTGATGGAGTCCTCATCACTGCTGGTAGCAGATATTGCACCTGCAGCCCAGTCAGGTTATAGAGCTAGTCCACCTCCTCAAGGACGACACATCAAATCCACGGGAAAAAGGGGGAGAAACCAGGAGGCGGGCATTACATGAGTTTAGCAGCACATCTGCTTTTCTGTACCAAAGCTCTGCAGAATGACCTGCAGCACGCTTCCTGTGCTTCTGATCAAACTAACAGAATCAGACTCCAAGAGGTGGCATGAAATCCTCACGGTCCTGAAGCTTAAAAAAAAGAAAACCAAAAAAACCCCAAAAGCCAACGAGCAAATGCATGAGCTGCACGGACACCAGGACTTTATGACACCCTCTTGCAGTCTGATTCAATTACATGATTAGCTTGCAGAGGTCATTCTGTAGAGCTCTGGCAGTACTCCTCCTGTTCCTCCACACAGAGGAACAGATACTGGTGCTGCTGCTGGGTTGATGCCCATCTATGGCCCTGTCCAGCTTTACTCTTGCAATGGGCCCAGTTCCTAGTACCTCCTCCACACTCCTATGCTGGGAGACAGCAAACCTTCTTGTGACACGTGGATGCATCACCCTGAAGGAGATGGACAGCCTGTTCTGCAGATCCATCTCCTGCTAACAGCAGTGACAAGAACAATGAGGAAAAAGTAAAACTAGAGAAAAATCAGTCAGAGGGAGAAGGAGAGAGCAGCAGCCTGTGGCCACCACCTCGATGGTAAGATCAACTGTTCGCTTCATTTTTATGCAGGCCTTTTTACATAAGAGTTTGAATCTAATGATCTAACAGCAGTTATGGTGTATTTAAGGGGAACAGGACGATATTAATGCGCTGACATGAAACTACACTCGTCAAATCTTCTCTACGTGCCTACTCAGTAAACACACTGCCAATTCTCACAAGCATCTATGTTCGTGGATCCAAAATGTCACGGGGCTGCAGGCTCTTAAAGATCATTCAAACAAAAGAGAATAAAAACACCGCAGTGTCAAAGAGCAAAAAGGAAAATCGCAGACCGTTTTGTTGACATTTTGATCCACTGCATTCACAAATTACTGACAGCCACTCACTAGGTGTGTCACACATCACTCACACACACACACACACACGCATTGTGGTGAACTGGCAGCACACACAAGCACAGTAGAGTAGACACACCAGAGGCCCTACCTTCTCAGTGCCAGAGAGCTGAGAGAGAGAAACGACAGAGCAGACCTGTGACTGCGGCCACGGCAAACACACACTCAGACATTCATGTAAGAGGAACTTTGTGGTCCCACACAGAACAATCACGGGCTCAGTTGTATTGCATTATTGACAGGAGGGCTGATATACTGATTGATTGATCATACTTTATTCATCCCGAGGGAAATTGGGCTAAGCGCCATAGTTTTGATACTTTATTGATCTATTTTTATCACCACAAAGGGAGTCAGTGGGAGGTGGGCTATAGTGGGTGGACTGCTGACAACATGAAAGACTGGACCCGACCTGCTGCTGATGGATGATCCCTCTGAGTAATGGAGGTGGTATATGTGCCTTTCTTCTTGTGTGTGTGTGTTTGAGATGATTGCTTATATATTAATCTGCAAATAATGTGAATTCACTCAAACTTCTAGCCTGGGAGAAGTTTTGCAATGCAAGTGAAAGCCTCTGTGGTATAAACCTGTTAACAACTCAGGTCTTTAAGTTTGAAATCAGGATGGGCTAAAGGAAGAAATATTTTCTTATTTAAGATTTTAATTTAAAAAAACCTGAGACAGGAAGCAGTGTTGGTGGTAGAAAACGTGTGTGGGTTGGTGTTGGGGTGTGTTTGCCTTACCCGTCTCGACACCGTGGCGTTTGTCCTCTCTTTGAGCTGGGGGTCGGTGGGAAGGCTGTTCCACACGATGTAAGGCGTGTCATACTTGTCGCGGAGTTTCGGGCAGCTCTTAAACAGGAAGTCTATGATAAAGAACTTGATGCCGGCGTACACGCCTGCAAAGAGAGTAATCACAGACACATTAATTCTTAAAAAATATATAAAATAAAAGAGGTTAAATGATGCAAAGCAACACCGTGTAGTGAAAATAACCCTCAGATGTGCCTCACTGACAGACAAAGGGATGCCCCAAATAGGTGACGCCCCCCTGCCCAAAGTAGTCCTTGCAGCTGACCTTGATGACATCACTAGTTTCAGCATTGTGCCCATTCTTGCACATACAGACACTGGGCCAGTTATATGTTGGAGCTCAAAGTGACTCTGGTATATTGTTGGTTATCCAGAGCCTCTGCAGCTCAGCAGTCAGATTTTCTCCTCATGGTAAAACAGCAGATTTACAGAATAAAGTGCAGAATAATGAAAAGCTTCCAATGATGAGTGGAGGTTCCAATTTCCAGTTAAACTCGATGGAAAACCAGCCTAAGAGCTCCTGATGAGACTGACGTGGGACAGATGCACACATGACCACAGATTTCTTCTCCACTACATGAACTGGGCTCCGATGACTGACCCACCAGCCGACACCCACTTACAAACTGGACTCTCTTTGGGGGAACGTTTTTATTATAATTATTTTGTATTTGGAGCCTGTCATGCAGCTGCCGTGTGTTCCCAGGTTCCTTATCGTTTTCCCTGTTGGTATCAATTACCCACAACCAGAGTCACACATACTACAGAAAGCAGTGGCTCTGCACGTACAGACTATGTGGGGATCTTCCCCATGATGGGTGCAATACAGCCTGCCGATGTCACTTTGTGACTGGTTTCCTCTGCACTCTGTCACATTTTTCCGTTCCATGTTCACAATGTAACAATGTGCTCAGCTAGCTGTCTTCTTCTTTCAGCTGCTCCCATTAGATCATCTGCCTCCATCTCACCCCGTCCTCCTCTGCATGTCCTCCTTCACCCATGAACCTCCTCTGAGGTCATCCTCTCATCTCCCTGCCTGGCAGCTCCATCCTCAGCATCCTTTGTCCAATATATTCTTTCTCCCTTCTCTGCACATGTCCAAACCATCTCAGCCTTGCCTCTAATTTTGTCTCCAAATGTGGTTAGCTTTCAGTCACGCTGAATGTGTGGTATGTTTTTTTTTCTCCAGAAATCTTAGATGGGATCTGAAATAATCAATGTCAGTATATTTACTTTGTTTAAATGTCCAGTGCAGCTTTTAAGCATACATTGATTTTGGTTATTCGCTCCTTTTAAATGAAGAAATAAAGTGCTAGATGGAAATTTGGCTAAATGACAGCAGTTTCTATGCCAACAGTTTGCTCCGAGCACCTTTCAAGAAAGTCTGAGTCCATAGTGGTTTGGGAGACGCTTTGCAAAATAAAAGTAGTAATTATGTATAAGATGCCAATAGCCTGCAGCTTCCCCACACAGGCTGAGGGAGGACGGCTCCACAGGTTCTGCATCTGTTTGTGACTGAGTTCATGTACTGTCACAATGAAAAAGATGCTTTGTGAACATCACTCACCAATCATGAAGCCCAGCAGTTTGTACGGCAGGACGCAGGAGGTGATGAAAGTCACCCACAGGCAGACGTAAAGTTTCTGGGTGCTCTCTGGCTGCACCCACATGAACAGACTGAAACACAAACAGCAGGAGGAGGACCGAATACACATCAGTATACAAGTTATGTGCATTTCTTGCACGCTTGATTGTCAGGCTGAAACAAAACCACTCACTTCTTTATCTTCTCTAAAACATCAGCCATCTTTCCAAAGAGGTTCTGAAAGAGATTTAAAAGCACCTCATTAAAGAGTTTGTCTTGTTTCGAGCAGCGGTTGGTTAGATGAACCTCGTTATACCTGGGCTTTTTGTGCAACGTCAAGTACAAGCTGAAACTTCTCAGACACAGTCAAGTCTTCCTTTGGAGGCTCCTTTAACAACACACACACACACACAAAAGCCACACATTGATCTCCAGTCATGGATACATTTCCTTCTGATTGCACAACAACAACAGCAGGAAGGCATCTTACCATGGGTTCAGAGACCTCAGGCACAATGCTCCACTGGATCCTCCAACCTCTGAAAAATAGAAGGTATAAATAATGCACATGTTATAAGGCAACTATTCCTTCAATGCAAAACAACTTTAAAGGACTGACTTTTCCAGCCTTGGGAGCTCTGATTGAAATCAGCTCTGACCCTGTCTGTTATTGTGCTCTTTTGTAGCGACAATTACAACAACCCCAAATATGCACAAATGTGTGCATGTTTTTAAAATCTGGCGGTTTTAACAAACATTTGCTGTGTGACTAAGGGCCGCGGTGTGCATCTGTTTACTACCAGCACAGCTGTGGCCTCAGTAGTTGATGTTAATGTGGGTTTTTTTGCACAATTAATCACGCTAAAAGCTGAAAATCGGACTGTAGCCTTTTACAAACAATCGAGCTCGACCGTGAAGCAACAGCTGAGGCAAAAATGATCCTGCTTTTATGAATAAATGACAGTTTTTACCTGGCAATGAGGTAATTTAAGGACAAGCGTAGGATAGCCAGGAAGAGGAACATGGGAATGGCCCAGCCATGCCAAGCAGCATTCATGTAAATCTGGATTCAAAAGGGGGAAAAAAGGACAATATATACACAGGTTAACGTGGTTTGTTGTTCTTTAATAAACAACCGATATGCATTAAATTCAGCACTTTATAGCAGCGAGGACACATTCTTTCAGTCAATAACAGCAATGAATTATAAGATGGACATAAAGAGGAATCAGGGGGGCTCATTGTAAGCCTGAAGCGCATAAACTTGGGTGATATATCAGCAGTGGAAGACGCTGAGTCACCTGTCAACACGTCTGGATACCGAGATGGTGTAGGGCCATAATCAGTGGGTTGAGGATGATTTAGCATAACCACTGACTGGACATTAATGAAGATCTGATTAGGCCTGCAGTCGCTGGCAGAATCACTGCAACTCATCACAGTGAAGCAGACATGACTTTAATATTCATTTAATCTCCCGACCACGAGCTGTAAGACAATTAGGTCAGAGTAAAACTACAGATACGACTCTTTTCTATTAAAAGGGTCGCACCCGCTGTCCAAAATTATCATCGGACTCCTTTTTCAGTTTGGTTGATTTTAGAGACTTCATTTAACTTCATCAATTTCCTCTCTCTCATCACAATTGCCCTGCATCCTCTATGAAGTCTCACCGTTGATTAGATTTAGAGAAAAGAGGAAAAAGTCGCAACTGTCGTCAAATAAAATGTAAATGAAAATGTAGTGCAATGTGTCAAAGTGACAGAGACGGCAGATGACAGAAGCAGCACAGCTGTTAATGCATCAGCAGTTCATGGCAGGTAATCCTGTATCACAACCAACCTCAAGTTTTCTTTTAGAGAATATCGAAGCGCGATTATTAGACAAAGTGAAAACATTAATTCACATGTCTGAAGTGTAAGAAAGCAGAGACTCACAATGAAGGCAATAGCTGAGGTGTACACGGAGTGCCAATTAGATAAGGCGGAGAGGTTCCTTAAGAAGTTGGTGACAGGTCTGGCTCCTCGCTCTGAAACAGCAAAGACAGGGATTCACTGGGAGTGTAAAGCTAAAGACAGAGCAGCAATGTGTTTATCTTTGTGAATCAGGCTTTTACTGTGAAGTTTTCCAGGACTTTTATATTTAACTACATGTCGAAATGTTCAAAAGGAAAAAAAATTAGCTCTACAATACACAGAACTGGAGTATTGCATGAATGTGTGTTAGTGATATCATTACTATTATTATTATCATTATTATGTAGAGGATGCCAAGTAAAAGCTTATACTCACTGAGTCGCCTCATGTTTTCTGTCAACCTGGATGGAAAACAAAAGAAAGTGAAGGTCAGATTACACGTAGATGCTGACATACACGCAAAAAAATAAATGCTGCTTTATGTGAGAGGGGAAGTGTTAACACTTTGGCCTTCATCCGTCTGTAATGACTCACTGTTCTGTACAGAGGAGGAGAGAAAATAAGTACGATGAGAAAAAAACCCCACTTCCTCTGTGCAAAATCAAACCAGAGACAGCTACAGGGTGAGGGTACATGCGACAGAGTTTGACCTTTTTTTAAATGTTATTATTAAACACACATTTTTCTCTTCTCCTCCTCAGTGGTCTCGTCCACCGAGACCGAAGCTTTTATGCTCGCTGGGCGCTCCAATTCCACATCTTCTTCAATAACCCGAGGAGTTATGTTCTGCTCAGGACCACATCTCACCCACCTTTTAGCACTTAGCGGTTCCTCAGCCTCCACTGTGCTTTCCTCCGGCTGGAAGCGGAAGTCTTCCATGTAAACCCCGAAGCGCTCGTACAGCCACTTCTGCAGCCGTGAACTCCACACCTCCTTCTGCTGTTTCTCTGCTAAAGAAATTGTTAATGCATTGTTAAAAGAAAATCACTGATATGTGATGGGCTTATGTTATCAATAACTCTTACTCCAACCCATCATGGGACCCAGACTGGACCACTTAAGCCTGGTCTCAGACAGTGATTATCCAATGGTAGCTGAGCAAATTCAAGGACTCACGCCAGGCCTGCTTCTGTGTTTCTAAGCACGTGATTGGGAGAGCTTTGGGCCATGGTGTCTGCTTTTTCTGCATTATTAAGTCTTGTTACAGGTTAAGCCACAGAAATGACACAGTCAGGATCACCACAGGCAGGTGGACATGGCTGTATGGAAAGGTGTGAGCTGAACCAACAGAGCTTTGCAGCCTGTGCTGTTACATAAAAGTAATTTGCTATTGTCATGTGAATAAATATATATCAAAAAAATATTTTGCACTTTGTGTAATGAATCTGTGTTTTCTACACAATAACCTGACTTACTGTAAATAACTGCCTGGATTTTATAACCTTGGTATTCTCTGCATGCAGTAAAACAGCCTGGTGGGCCTGATATCCTCATAAACTGCATACTTGCCAGTCAAAACAAGGACAACAGTCAACTGCTAATGCTGAAGTGCCCCTGAGCAAAAACTAAGCTCTAATCTGCTGTGGTGTTTCAAGTGAACACTAATTTGTTGTGGTAGTACCCACAGGTGACTAACAGCCTGACTGCTCAGACATTTATTGCCATATGAGAAGGAATACAGTTTGTTTTTTCTGCTGTAGATGATACGATTCAGCTAGAAGCAGTTACATTTACAGTTTTCAAAGCCACCACTGCCAGGGCCCAAACAGACGCGATTTCTCACTTTCACATTATCTACGGCGGGGCTTTGGTAGCTGAGTGCCAGCTCATTTAAACTAACATGTGACTGAGGGTAACATAGGAACACTTTCACTTCATGGTGGTAATGTGGGGGGTTTTTTTCTTTCCTTTTTTTGCTCTTTATAGTTTGACCTTTAGTGACATCACAGCCACATCACCACTGAAATGTGTTACAAAGTTTAGGGTGCTGTAACTGCTGCAGCAGGAGGTTGACTCTGCAAACACACAACTTTAAAAGTTTCAAATGATGGCGATGGTTTGCGTTGGTGCACGATCACGCTCTGGACCTGTTTGTTATATATGTAGTAGGGCTGCCACAAACGATTATTTTGATAGTCGACTAGTCACCAATTATTTTTGCGATTAGTCGACTAATCAGATCATGCATCCATTGGACATAGAACGTACAGCTTATTGCACCAGCAGCATCTGCTCTTATATAACTATCATTAGCTTACAGCTTTAAGTGTTTAAGGTATGTGCTAACTAAAAATAAAGACAAGATGATAGTTTATTAAATTTTAATGAAATTTGCAGATTGTTTCAGTGAAGTTTAATAAACTCCTTGCTATCTAAAATATAACAGGACACCGGAGTAAATTCTCGAGCATCTCACACTTCTGATAATCAGCTGTCTGCTTGACATTTATTCAGCTGTGTAAAAACTATAACTTTAATCTCAGCCAAACCGATTTACTCAGGAACAAATAAAATACTAAAAAAAAAGCCAAACAATAACATTTTTAAGTTATCTAAGTGACTTATGTATATTTAACCTGAGTAGCGAAGGAGGGCGGTGGGTTTGAAAACGACTTGCCGGGAGTCCGGTGTTCTCACGGGCTCTAGTGAGCCTGTAACCCCACCTAGCTAACGAGCTAGTGGGTAACAGACGTCTCCGAAAACGTCGGAGCGCTTTTGAAAATATGCGGTGTCTTGATAAACTGAGCAGATATTTGAGGTTTACACAGCTACATTCTCGCCTGAAAATATGTTAAACGTTTATTTTGTGACCCAGAAAGAATAATAAGAGTAACATAAAAACTAACTAGCTGCCGCCATTGTTGGAAACTGAGCTGGGCTGCGCTATGAATTCTGGAACATAGCTTCTTCTTCTTCGGGGTTTAACGGCAGCTGGCATCCTTGTACATGCAGTGCTGCCATCTTCTGTTTCAGTCCGTTATTACACTCTTAAATCCTACTACTTATTCCTGCGTCTTTTGTGATCTTACAAAGCTTCAAACGACGCGTCGACTATTAAATTAGTCGTCGACTAATCGTGGCAGCCCTAATATGTAGATGTTGATGTCAAACTACAGCAAGGAAGGTTCAATTTAACACAAATCTAATTTATTTAAAGCTGAAAAACGAGCTAAAAATCTCTGTGAACAGAGCTGCCGTCACAACTCCAGGCTGAACCGCAGTAAACTGTGGATGAAGGAGATGTGCTGCAGTCCTCACAGGCTGCCACTAACTGACCGCCTCACTTTACCAAACCTGGATCTGCATAAGCCGGCCTAACATATTCTTATGTCTGCCCCAGATGAAGTGATCTACAATCATAACCCATTTTCCAAAATTAGCCTCACTCTCTCACACTCCCTTTCACTAATATCTCACACACACAAACACACACTGAAAGTCAACCTATGACAGTAACTGTTCAGCCTGAAACCAAAAGAAAGCACATATCAGAATCTGACCGTTATTGCACTAATGAGTTTGTCTCATTTGTCCCTCGCGCAAACATTTTGAAAACAGACTCATTCTTAACAGCGACGATCTGGACTAATGATAGGAACCAGCCTCAATGCATTAATGTGGTTTGTTGCTTACTTGCTCTTGACAGCACACAGCGCACACAGGAAACCCCTCTGTTTGCGTGCACGTGTCTGTGTGTTTGTCACGCACACTACATACTGCCTCGTGTCCTAGAGTAACCCACAAACCCTTCCGACCCACTCTGTTCCCATCGAGCGCTCCGTTGCACGCATCCTACACTCTCACCTCCCCTGCACACGTGCACACACACACACACACACACACAAACTCTCCTCTTGATTTACTCCCACACTCAGAAGACGTCAAGGACTCATTTCCTCTCCCTTAAGACTCCAACTCGCCCACCTTCACCCCCCATTTCTCGTCCACTTGGAGTCTTACCTGTTCTGTTGTTTGAGGGCGACTGCTGTTTTCTGGGAGGTTGTGGTGGAGAGTCCTCTAGCCTGAAGGGAAGGGACAGACACACACATAGTCACAAAAAAACTAAGGGAAAAATCTGTCATGTGTCAGTCTCACTTCTGTATTGTCAGAACTGCAATCTCACACTTTAAGAAGTACATGAGCCAGCATGTTGAAAGCTGCTGCACTGAATGGATCACCACAAAAGGCAAAGAGACATACACAGAGCCAGACTAGAAGGTTACTGTTAAAATCTCACACAATGACTTTGACAAAAGGATCAGTGCCAACAAAAATGGAAAAGGGTGATAAGGTACAGCAAACATCCTCCTTTAACTTCAGACACATTAATTCAGCTATCCATATCCTGCAAAAACTGAAGGCGTCTGCATCAGTCGGACTTAAATAAATCTCAATGACAAATCTGAAATCACTCATTGGTCCTTTAGGGAGGGCCTACCCACAAATCACCCATTCTGCACAGCTACAAACACACACATTCAATAAGTGCATCCTTACAGCCATTCTTATTCCAAAAAACCTCCTGAACAGGCACTGCAGTGGTAGTTACAAATGGATGAAACAACATTTAGAGCAAACTGGCACTGGCAAACTTGTTGCTCTTTTATCTATAAGGCTTTAATTGCAGTCGTATTTCTTTGTAATGGACGGGAAGTTCTAGCGTAACTGAATTGATCTTCTCCCTAAAGAGAAGGCTTCTCCAGAATGTGTTAATGCTTTGTTTTACTGTTTGTTCCAATCATATACCAGTGAAGAAGAAATGTTTGCTGTCTGTTATGCTCATGCTGGATATTGCTGACAAAGTATTAACTGTGGAAAACTTGCAGGTCACAGTACATCAACTTCACCTCTTACAAATTCCTAAACTGCTTTCGATAGTCTTGAGGCCATGTTTCAGCGCTGGTAATCACTTGAAGAATACCAGCAGAATTTCCCATGGGCATTCAAGCTAACATTTCCACACACACAGTACATGAGAGAGAAACATGCACACCCGCAAGTGTAAAGGGTATCCCAGTAGATGCCAAGAGGCGTGGGTTTTTCCTGTCACCAGGATAGCATCTGTGTCACAGCGAGGAGATTCAGACAAGCGCGTGACTCCTTTCCTTTTTTTCCCCTCCCTCTCCCTTTTTCCATCTCCCTAATAACACACAAACACACACACCCTTGTGGAATTTCCTGCCTACCAAGCTGTTGATGCTTCTATTTATAACAGAAATCTTGGGCAGCAGCGGCACTGACACCCTCGTCATCCAACTTGCCCCTTGGTAAACTCTGCTGAGCTGAACTGTTACAAAGTGCAGCGTCACCCTTTCCTTTCATTTCATAACTATTACTTCCCTTTTCATACATTTCTCCTCTCATTTCCCGTCATGTGTTTCACTCTGCACTCCCGTCTTCTCGTCTCACCTGGTTTTGAGCAAATCGCTCATCTTCTGCTCCAGGTCTATCCTTTTGCTTCGCTCCCTCTCGAGCTCCTGCCGCAGGGAGTCCACGCTGGTCTCTTCCCGCAGCTTCCTCAGTTCCTCCTCTGGAGAAAACAAAACAACACAAACAGTGGAGGTCAGCAAATTTAATTCAAGTCAATTTTACTTATATCACACATTTATATTGTAAGGTAAAGACTCTACTGTAAAAGAGAAAAGACCCTCTATGAGCTAACTTGGTGAAAGTGGAGATCAAGAACTCCCTTTAAACAGGAAAAAACCTCCAGCAGAACCAGGGTTAGGGAGGAGTTCCCATCTAGTTGGGGGTGCGGGGAGGAAGACAGGACAAAAGACACAATGTGGAACTTATTATGTTATCTTTAATGGCTCATCCTGATCCCTGACCCTGGTACTGCCAGAGGTTTCTTCCTGTTAAAAGGCACTTCTTCCTTCCCACTGTCGCCAAGTTTGTCGCCAGAGGGTCATCTGATATATTGTATGTGCTTTACTTTAAAATATAAAAGATGCTATATCAGTAACATTTATTTTTTCTTAAATGATGAGATTCAAACTCTCACATGCTCAGGGTCACAAAAAGGCACATTAGAAGCAAGATTTAAATTTATGTGCAATGCCATTTTCAGTAAAAGAATTCAATTCGATAAAAAGAAAATTGCTGTGCGTAAAGATACTTTTCCCTGAAAAAACTGCGTCTGCTGAGTCGCGAATTTCTCATTTTATCCCTCCCGTTTATAGCCTATAATCTTCACCTCTCCTCCTCACTTCCTCCTTGTCAATCATGTGATGGCTTCAATTGGTTTCAGGTAACGGGACTTTCAAAGCCTGGGGTGCAAAATCAGCACTGTCTCACACTCTATTGCCCCTGAATAAAGGAGCACATGAATATTGGAGAAGAGAAGGCCAGAAATGTGTGCACGTGCACCCGTCAATCAGTACCCACTTACCCATTAGATGCTCGAATATCAAAAGGACAGATCGAGTCCACCTTCAAGAGAAATATTTCTGATTATCAGCAAAAGCTCTTCGAGGACAATCATGCCCTGCTGTAGCACCACTTCCATTGTAAACACCCTCAAAAGCACACAAATTGGTGTCTCAGTTAAAAACGAGAAACATCACCTGAAACGGGTGCAACATGTTCTTGAAGTAGCAAAGTGCTGAAAGTAAAGAAAGCAATGAAAGCAGCGCATCTCCCCAATCACCCACTTTTCTCAGAACATCGCACACCAGAGGAGAGGATTCAGATTACAAGACTGTAGCTGCCACTTTCTCGTTCTCATCACCCAGCCTCATAGCTCACTCTAGTCCTTTATTACATCCCATTAACACTAATAAAACATTCATTGGCAGAACCTCCTGCAGCTACAGCGCTGGCTTCAACCTGGGGTGCTGCCTCTGAGAGAGGACATACATCCAGTATAATGCGTCTGCCTCAGATTCTTCTTCTGCATTTCTAGTTTACTCTGAGCAGTTTGGGAAAATTTGGCTCTCTTTGAAGTCTTCCTTTTGCAAATCCTCTGCAGTGGTGCATTAAAGAAGAAAAACAACACATTTTATCTCTTACTTCACAAAATGCAAAATGACTCCTTTCATACATTCAACAGTGGCTGTGTCTCTCCTCCCATCGGCACAGCATTCAAATATGTATGAAAACGTGCCTCTGTGTACATAACAGTAAGCAAAACAACACAGGCCAAAGGTTGCAAAGGGCTTAAGCTGCTTAATGGTTGCCCTGTGCCATAAGATCTGCAGCCAACTTTAAACCTATTACATTAAAAAACTAGCAGCAGCAGCAGCGGGTACGATACAAGCAGCAGTTTAGCTTTGAGTTTAGTGTAACATAAGCAAAGTCACTCTGTACAAAAAAAGGAATTCATAATGACAATACTCTGAAAACAACCTGCATTAACTTTTGGTGAGGAGGAGCCACAAGTGGTAAATAAGCTGGAAACATGAAGACTTGAAGCAGCATCTGTGATCACCTGGAGCAGTGTCTGCAACATTAGGCCTGCTTCGCTTTCTACCACAATATCTGCATTATTTCCACAACACTGATGAGCGGTCCGATGAAACTGCTGAAGGACCTTCAAGTCAAGTAACATAATAACTAAACCAACCACAGGATCTCTTTCTTAATAAGATGACTTGGGTGGTTTTCACCGCTTTTTACCACTAATGCCCACTCGTATGCTGCCACTCATTTTCTACTCACCTTGTACACTTTGCAACCCCACCGTACAACCACTCCCTGCACCCCACCCCCAATTTCTTTCTCCCATGCTCCACTCCTTCCCGTGCACGTATTCCCTCGCTGTAGTTTCCTTCCACATTGTCCATGATAGGGCTGGGCGATATGACCCAAAATTCATATCTCGATATTTTTTAGCTGGGTGGCGATATAAGATATATATCTCAATATTTTTTTAAAGACATAAGTTAAGAACAAAAAGAGAGTTCTTAGTCACACTGTGTCCCAGATGTCACACAGGCATTTTTATTTACATACAGCATAGATTTACATGAAGAAATTACTCAAAAATAAATTATCAGCATTTATTAAATAATCATGCTCCATAAATAAAAGAAAACAATGTTGTTTTTGTGCATAACAAAAAGCTCATAATTGTGCAGTCAAAATGTAAACTAACACACGCTGAGCATAATAACAAAGACAGATTTCCCAGCTGCTCTGTTCCCAACTTCTACTGCGTGACTAACAGCCTTGAGTTTGAAATCCTCTTTATGGCCCTTATACACACACAATACGGTAATATTACGTTGAAGCACAGTACGTATCACTCCGCGAGGCTCCAGACTACGGTAGCCGTAATGCTCCGACATTCCATCAAGCGGTGCAGCTCCGTAGCTTACCAAAGTCGTACTAAAACATTTTTTGACAGATTGCTGAGCGCCGTGTACCACCTAAAATAGGTTCGCGGTCAGTAAGCACAACCAGGATTCATACATAAGGCGCGCTGTCAACTTTTGAGAAAATGACAGGATTTTAGGCCGTGCAACCCCTGTGGGCTGCATGTCGTTAGCGTGGTTAGCGCGGTTAGCTCGCTAGCACGGTTAGCTCGCTAACACGTTGACGCCGTCCAGCCCCACAACTCGCTAACGGAGATTTGCCGTGTCCATCTTGTCGCTGCCTGCAGGTGAAGCTATGGGGGAGGAGGGGGAGTTGTGTTCAGTGAAGGAGAGGCGAGGCCGAGTAACGTTGCGCAGAGACAAAAGTGGACGAAAGAGAGGCAAACTTGTGGCTCCACACAAGTATAATTATAACGTAACATAGACTATATCGATATAAAGGATATGGTCACATCTTATATCTCGTATGAAAATATATCAATATTTTTTAAAAACTCGATATATCGCCCAGCCCTAGTCCATAACCTTCAAAACACCAGAAATAGAGATGCTGCAGAGTCCATAACACTGCACCGGAAGTGGGGCCACAAGTGTGTGATACAGCACAGCTCGGCACAGTACGCTATGTGTGTCAGACGAGGAAGGATAGAGTACAATCTGTTTTTTTCTGTTCCACAGAGGCCATCAGATAGCATATTAATAATACTGTCAACATGCCTGTTCTGCACCTAAAATTGGATTGCTGACATCTATATATAAATCTTCATCCTGGGTTGCCACATCACAGGGTCTCTTCAGCCATTACGAAAGCTAGTAACTAGACCATTTAATGTGTAACACAGACAGGGGATTAGCTAAATGCCATGCCAAGAGATGTCACTTTTAATCGTGCTGACCTTCTGTTCTTTGCAGACTTTGAATGAAACCATAATATCTGCAGGGGAAAAAGAAAAGCTACAAAAACATCACTATGAGCTTTACACATGATACATTATTTTATGAGGAAGGTTTGGATGCTGAGGGCAGATTATGGAAATGATGGAGGTTCTGCACTGCTTAACGGTGTTTTATTTGCACCAGGTTAAAAGGAATCGTTATGCATATTTTTAATTGTACTGGAGTAGCGCTGCATGACTCACACTTCAAAGTAATTCTTAACCATTTCATATTGGGCCCTAATGCAGCACTTCAATCCCCTCTTACTTTAAGTCTACTCTCGCTTCAGGCCGGCTTCTTCCAATTGGCTGCCCCTCTTAAACAAAAGGTAGGCGGGACTTCTGTGCCCTGTATCCAGATTTGTGTTACGCAGACACATAGCAGCTTCTTTTTTGATAATTGGAGTCAAAAAGCCAAAATAAAACTTTGCATTCCTGAATGCTGATGAGGATTTGTGACAATAATAACCACTATACAGAAATTTCCTAAATCAAAGCATACATGTAATTTTTCCTTCTTGTCTCGTCACACCATTATTAGAGCTAGTAGGGCCCAAACCTATACAATGAATTTTTTATGGTCCTGATCCAATACTGAGGTAGAGATGCTATATTTAGCTGGACAGATGAGTCCTGGTTCCCAACTTGCAAACGTGACAAAAACGTACCCTCATCTGGTTAAAACTTCTTTGATAAACTGAGGTAAAATCAAATCATTCACACTTGCATGTAACCTTTAAATACCTCCATGGATTCAGCAATTTAAAAAGTAAAGTTTGAAGCACCTTACAGACCTCAGAACACTTTTAAAACAGATGTTAGTCACATCCGGCTTATATTCCAAAGATGGCAAACTTACTGAGGTTGAGATTACTTTTATGGCTTTTGAAATTATCGACAGCTCCACTGTAAAGCAGCTCAAAGCTGTCAAAGGTGCAGTCCTCCATCCTGCACAAGGCCATGCGCCTCTGCAATCGACCGGTCCCTGGGACGCTGCTGCAGGAACGGGACGGCAGAGTGGCCGCTTTGGGTCGGTCTTGTAGTCCAGCCATGGCTGCAGGTTGCTTTAGTCCAGCCCGGAGAGTTTAACCCCCCCACTCTGACCTCAAAACTCCTTCAAGGCCCGTAAAAGTTTAGCTACAGGTCCCATGTTTACATGTCCCATCCAGAGATCAGGGATTTCTCCAAACTAAGTTATCGCAAGCAGCATAACGGACTGTTGTGACAGGCCTCCACACAGTGTGATGAGCAGCGATCAGAGCTGGTCTGCATGTGTCAGGCTCTGGGTGACAAGAGAAGGGGGGCAGTGGAGGTAAAGAGAGGCGGAGCTTTGCTCGGCGGCCAGCAGACTAAGAGGGCCTGGAATCTGAGATTTCTCAGCAGACTAGAGCTGTCAGACACAGACGCACACACTGCATGTTCATCTGTCAGCAGCCTTATATGACCCATGTGGATGAGGATGTGTTGTGTTTGTGTTTTTGGTTCAACCATGTGAGAAGAAGCATGTGTGGGGACAGAAAAGTCTGCACGCGTACGGTACGCACTGGACATGAACCGCTTTTCATTTACGCAAGTTTTTTAAGTCCTCAAAGGAAAAGTACTGTGTGAGTTTTTCAATCCAGGCCAGAGACAATAGCTCCTTTCACGAAAGGAGTGGGGGCATGGGGTGGGGGAGTTCGGAGAATAAGAGAGACAGAGCGGGAGAGAGGGGGAAAATCAGCTGCTTCGCACTGGCCTCTCACTGTTCCCCATTCACTGCCGTATTTTCCACAACACTCTTTTACTTGAACATAAAGGAAGGTCGATTTTTGTGGCCTCCAGCCGATCTGCAGATGTTAACAGGCTATTCAAGCTTCTGGCTAAGGAAAAAGAGAAGGGGAAACCACGGCACAGACATCCAAAATGAAACTAGCAACTAACAGGAACACGTGATTTCTCTATTCCCCACTTCTGTATGAGAAAAGATGACAACAGAGCTGGATGATTCACCTTTGTCTCAAATGAAGCCTTCTTGCACATAAAAGGGCTGATCATATATAAATTATAAATACCAATTTACTTTACCATATGATCATATCATTAAGTACAGAGAACATTTCTGTATGAGTAACAGCATTGCATTCCCAAACATGTATATGTATAAAAGACATCCAAATATGAAGCTGTAGTTGGACCGAACTGTTTCCTCCCCCTCTCCTTGGCCGCCTTCCTCTCTGGCCTTGATGTTTGTGGATAACCTAGATTGGACTTGCTTGGTGTCCTCACTTTATCCCCCCTCTACAACACAGGTCGACTTCACGGCTAAATCTCAGACTTCACAGCTCTTCCTGCAACATCAAAAACAACCCGACGTCTTTCTCGCCTCATGCCGTGTTTGTCGACCTCTTGTTTACGTGATGCCGAGCCAAACTCCTTGACAGGCAGCGTGTGTGGGAGTTAAAGTGTGTCTGTGTTCTTTCTAAATGTATGTGTGCTTGCTATTGGCCATTTGTGTGAGACTCATATTTACAAAGGAAGGGGGGTGGAGAAAAACATGAGTGTGTCATAAATAACCTAGACGAGCAATGTTCAATAATCCGATTTTGTGTCAGCAGGGAGGATACATTTCTCCTGTTTAGGGAATCTAAACCACATCACAGATTTCATTACATCAGATATCTGGTAAAGATTACAGTTTCCCCTGTAAGAAAAGGAAACCGAGTGTTTTCAGGGCAACTGTAAGGAAAGCAATTCCCACAGGGTCTGAGAAATGCCAAGCGATGAGCTCGGAGGATTGTGCAGAACCCAATTTCCTCTGTTAACAGATGCTGCTAGTCATTTAGCTACTGCACACTTCCATGTCTCACTCAAAAAGCACAGGACTCGGTGGTAACCATGCTGCTTTGACAAAGCAGTGAGTCGGCTCATTTCTACTCTGTGAACTTTTCTACCCACATGGCCAACTGTTGTATTCTCACATGCTTCCCTGCAGCTAATGAAAGATGACTAAACAAACTGATGATGAGGATAACTGTAACACTTGTGAGTCCAGTGAGAAGATCATCTAAAATGTTGTCTATTCCAAACTGTACCGACACCGAGATTATACTTAAAGGTAGGGCTGTGCGATATTTACAAAATCTTATATCCCGATATAAGACATCTATCGTCCCGATAACGATATAAATCACAAAAATGTAACATTTTCTGTAAATTATGTGAATCTCGGGCAGCTCGACTTGCGGGAAGTGTTTCCAGCTGCGCGTCATGTAGCTGGAGTCCAGTGTTTTAACCGATGCATGAAACTATACATTTTTAGACATAAGTTGTAACGCCCGCCGTTTTCTTTGTGAGTATTTATTACACGGCGTGCTTCAGGGAAAAGCCTGTTCTAACGTTTGAGTCTAAGGTTTATTTTTTTAGCACCTGGCGGCTCTTTTTTACTTCTCATCCGTAAATAATCTGCTCTTTCACGTGATTCAGTTTATTTTGAGAAGTCTCAACAGGATCTTGAGCTTTATTGTGAAAGGTTTATGTGGAACATAAACAAGCGGACGCGCAATGGTGTTACCGTCGTTGTTGCTAACCACAACGCATAAAAACAGGCGCTTGTCAGTCCGTAGTGTGGTTATATAAAATATAAGAGAAAGAGAGAACTTTAAGAAATGAATGTAGCCACTACAGTGACCATCAAAACGATGAAAAAATATTACCGTAGACAGTTTATTTTGCAACACCACGAAACAAACGATAGCGTAAAATGAAACGATAGATGTTTTTATATCGTCATCCGATATATATCGTTATATCAGCCCTACTTAAAGGCCTCTTCACAAAACTCCCAAATATAGAAACCATCTGCCTCTGCAATGTCCAGACCCCTTCAATGCCACTGACTTAATTTCCTGTAAAGAGCTCACGTATGATGGAACCGACAGGTCCCGTGAAAAATGTCTTCATTATCATGCAGCGTGTACTGAAGCTGCCCATTAGATGGAGAATAAATCCTTGTCATGCAGCAAGTACTATGGCTGCTTATTTAGAAAGACAATGAATCATCATCACAGCAAAAGAAATGAGTGATGAGGCAAAGACCTGCAAGATACTCCATCACTTGCATAATTTTCCCAAAGAAGGCTAAACCAAGACTTTTTAATAACTTCCATTTTTCTCTGCATAATAGGTCTCCACAATTACAATACACTCCTCATTACTACATTACTTCCTTACAAGTTTTTCCCTCTAAATAAACACTCTAAAAAGACAGATCGCATATTTCCCACTTTTTTGCCTTTAAACACCCTCTACACATCCTAGTCTATATAATAACCATTTGCAAACTTAACTTGCAGTTTATCAGCTGCTTTGTGATTTAAAACTAGAAAAAAGTTTTGCATCAGCCATCAGACAGAACTGTGTTCCCACCAAAAACAGTGAAAATATCAGCTGCAACAGTTTATTACAGTTTCAATAAACCAATTTAACTACATTTTATTTATATAGTGCCAAATCACGACTTAGTAGTGTATTTTATTACTAACTACTACTATTGCAGTTTACTTGTATTTGCTTAATTGTTTACTAAATGTTTGAGGTGTGAAATAAACCGCAATGGAGTTTGAAAAAAAGAAAAATGGGTGTGTGTGCGCTTAGTGTTTGTGCGCTGGGGTTTTGGTGGTGGGGGGCGTGAGGATTTTCTTGTAAAACAAAGGGGGCCCTAGTAAAAAAAGTTTGGGAACCACTGCTTTAATAATAATCTAAAGCGCCTTGAGGTGACTCTTGTTTTGATTTGGTGCTATAGAAATAAAATTGAACTGAACTGATATGAAAACGATTGGTTGCGGTTGAGGAGAGACATGACAAAAGACATGCTGCCCAATAAAGTGGTTGTAATTATTCACAGCTTGTCTGAGTTCGAGCTGCTTTTTCTGTGTTCTTCCCTTAAAGAATAGCAAAGTGACTTGAGCCAAGGCCCCTCTGTGAAAAATGGCTGCTGGTCCACTTTCTATGGTCTGCTGCAGACCCTGTGTCTATTCATTTGGATTTATTATAGTTGGAAAATTGCATTCCCATAACAGTTGCATAACCTAAGCTAAACTATAAAGTAAAGTAAAAATCTCACTTCAGTTCTCACAGAAAAACTTGTACTGACCACATCCCCCGAACCACTCGGTCATCCGCTCACACTCATTTAGCCCGCTGCTTTTGTTTTCTAGCTAACAGCTAGCTATCTTTTTGATGTCCATCTCTCCACAGTTCACAGGATTCATTGTGGACCAAAAATTAATGCTTAGATTTTAGTACAACTGGCAACACATGATCACCTAATGATCACCCGAGTTCACCCGAACTGTGCCAGATCTCCAAGGGTTGATTGTGGACGTAGCGTTTTCTGGGAGAAACGTTTCGTCACTCATCCAGGTGACTTCTTCAGTCTCAGCTGACTGCAGGTTTCAATCTTATAAACAGTACATTTGAATAATGACTGAAACCAGCCCAGTGAAGGAACAATGGGCTGTGAGGTCAGTTCCTTAATCTTAATTATGCAAATTCTCATGACCATTGATCAATAACCACTGATCAATGGCCATGAGTATCATTCACAGAGAGTTGGGGAATGGCTGCAATCACAGCAGTGTAAGATGGTGACAGATGTACCCTTAGGCCCCTCCTCGATTCAGAGATGGTCTTTCCCTTTTCACGTAAATGGCCTCCTTGACTCCGCGCTCAAACCAGCGTTCCTCTCTGTCCAGGATGTTACATCCTCATCATTGAAAGAGTGTCCACTGGCCTGTAGGTGTAAATAGACTGCAGAGTCCTGGCCTGACGAGGTAGCTCGTCTGTGTTGTGCCATCCCCTTCGCCAGAGGTTGTTTGGTTTCCCTGATGTATAAATCCCGGCAATCCTCCCGGCACTTAACAGCGTACACTATGTTACTCTGTTTGTGTCGGGGGACCCGATCCTTGGGGTGGACCAATTTTTGGCGCAGCGTGTTTTGGGGTTTAAAAGCCACAGAGACCCAGTGTTTCGAAAAAATGCGTCTCAACTGCTCTGTGCCAGATAGTATTCATCATTTTTGAGCGCCTCGCCATTTGTGCAAGAATCCCTCCTTCTAGATTACTTTTTAGATTTGAGTGAAACAACACTGTCCTGATGTGACTGTTTGCATGTCTGCTTGACTTCCCGATGAATTTTAATTCTCACAGTGGCTCCATCATCCAGTGGTTAAAACAGTCACTTTAGATGCAAGATATCAGCAATTCGAGAGCAGGAGGAGACCCATATCCAGCCTCAGGGGAATCAAAAGCTAGTGCACTCCTAGTGCTGGTCCCAAGCCCCGATAAATAGGAGAGTTACATCAGGAAGGGCATCTGGTTTAAAATTTGTTCCAAATCAAAACATGTGGATCCATACACTGTGGTGACGCCGTGGGAAACCACATAGCCATCCAGCCAACTAAGGACAACTTTATTTTCTGCACTTCACACATTACATTACAGTTCACATGTTGTACAGACCTCCTTTACTGTGTTTTCAGCTCTTTTCCACCTGTGAAAGGTTGAAATTGTTTAAACAATATTTGCTTTGCTGATATACTCCTATTATTACAGGGGGCCAATATGTGCTTGTATTATATTCATATTTAGCCAATATATAGATCCTTACTTTCTTTAATTTCTAAATGTCTGCTAGTAGCAACACTTCCTGTGACGCAGCTGGGATGCACTTGCTATTCCATGAAACCCTTCCAATAGTTTTACTGCAGAGAAAATTCCAGCATTTATAGTCTGAATCCTCTGATTCTACTAGTGCTCACTTTTTCAGCTGCCTGTGTGTGTGTGTGTGTGTGTGTGTGTCTGCCCGCCCAGTTAGAAATAGGGCAGCAGCTAGGACACTGTATCGACCAGCCAGTCACTGCAGAGCTCAAAGCGTGGCCTGTTCCCCTGCGGTGACCTTCAATACGCGACCTCACACAGGATAACTGCACTGTCGCCCTCTCTCTCTTGCACCCACCCCTAATTCTTTACAACTGGTTGGGACTAGCAGTGGTAAAACCAATAGACCTGTCTATAACGGTGCAATGTGAAAATATAGCTGTACTTTAGCATACCAGAACAAGAGCCAATGTTTTCAGAAGAGAGATCCACGCATTGGTGTGGGTAATTCATTTGGCTAGCAGATTTCTATTTCTATATATGTGTTTTCATTTGCCATTCTTTTATTAGCTCCCAGTACAAATGATGCCTTTTGTGATGTAAAATCTGGTAGGCAAAAAAATAGAAACATCAACAAGTCAAGAATAAAAAATAGGGAGAAGAGAAAAACAAAAAGGGGAAATAAGGGCAAAGAGAGGCCGGTATGAGTAAAAAAAAGAACACGAATAATAGCGAGACAGGAAAGCAGTGAAAGCCTAGGAAATTAAGCCGGCTCATATAACGACATGAGGTGATTTCCACTGGCACTAACCTCTACCATTTATCACTTGTGGGAGGGTCAGTACAGCTCAGTTCTTTTACCCACAGGACAGACTCTAGCTGATATATCCCCTCTGCTTCCACATCTATTCCCATGATAATCACAGAGCTCTCACAGTGTTATCACTCAAACAAACTGTTCTCTTTGTGCTCATCTGTGTGTGCAGCATGTTCAGACACTACACAAAAAACAAAACAAAAAAGAAAAAAAAACACCCCAGCATATATTCCTGCTTTGGTCACTGCTGTACTATTGTGTAATAACTCAAAAAAAATAGTGTGTAGCTTTGGTTTTCCACAAAGCGGATCCTCCATCAAATAGATGCGGTGATCTTAAAGCATGGTCATAATATGAATTTATCCCTTGTGGACAATCTCTAGACTTTTTTTTTTTAAACAAATACCACTGTAAAAATATGTTATTTGATATTCTCTTGCTTATAGCAAAGCATTCCTATGGCCAGTGGTGCTCCCAGATGTTTTTCATAGGGGTGGCCATATGGGGGCCACCAATATTTGAGTGGCACAACAAACACCGCAGATTTTTGGCGATGGCCATTGTCCCCCCTCAGCCCCCCAATTGGTGCCCACCCTGCCTATGGCTTGCTTTAAAACCAGTCTCTTTCACTGATAATTGTGCCTTTACAGACATCACCAATGCCATGAGCACTGATCCACCACCCATACCATCAACTATGCAGCCTACACCAGCGGTCCCCAACCTTTTTTGCGCCATGGACAGGTTTATGTCCGACAACATTTTTCACAGACCGGCCATTAAAGGTGACGCGGATAAATACAACAAAATAAAACTAGTACCAGTACCCAAAAAAAAAGAAGATTTATTCATAACACACAGGAAAAGACCCAGGGAAACCAAGTTAAAGATAAATTTTTTTTTTTTTTTTTTTTTTTTAAAAAAGTGATAAAAGAAACCATGAAAAATCATAAATCTCATACCCGAGCCTTAACTCTCGTGGCCCAGTACCAAACAACTCACGGACCAGTACTGGTCGATGGCCCAGGGGTTGTGGACCGCTGGCCTACACTGTACAGGTTAAAACAAGCAGGACAATCCCTTTCCTGCTTAGCCCAGGGAAGGCATTGTCCATACCAACATGCATGACAACTTTTCCAGTGATTCTGTGGCCATGCCCAGTTTCTTGTAAAAGGTGCACCAAATTCAGTCATTTTGCTTCAGTCATATCACTTGGATGCGAGTCACAGAGGCAGCATCCAATAATCACTTAAACCTAAAGCCTCAGCTACACAGGCCACAGGTTAGTTGGTGACCCCCTGGCTCATCGCTTGGAAAACAAATATCTGTTTGCCAACCAGGTGGAGAGTGGTTGCTGGAGGTTGGTGGCTGCCAATTGCTTTAGCCACTGGCAAAATGCTAAGGTAACCTATAGTTTGTATGGAATACAGCAAAGTAAAACTTTGAAAGCGAACAGTCTTAATTTCTGGTTTGTGTGCCACTCTTCACTTTCACAAATAGTTATCAAGTGTTGTCATCTTCCATACCAACTATATGCAGTTGCAAGAAGGCTTCTGGTCTAGTACTGACTCTTTGTGACCATTTTCACCCAAAGACAACACCTCTAGCAATCACCCGCAACTGGTCATGGAAACCTCATTTGTCCTTAGCGACTAGTGGTTGCCAACTGGTCTTTAGGCCTTTTGTTGCTGACTTCTACTAAGATGATATTTACCCAAATTTTCACTTTTCACTGGTTTTTAATCATACTATGGTATAAACAGGTACAAACGCACAGGGGAGCAGCAGTATCAACATGTCCTCCACTGTTTGTCAGCGCTTCTACAAGTAGGATGTGATGCTGGGTCAAAGCAGCAAAAACACTCTGGTGGACATGCACTCCCATGCTAACACGGTGCTGAGAGCTTCAAAGCACAAACATTCAGTAACTATAGAAACCTGACTTACCAGCAAACAACAGAAACATTTATTGCTACTGGCTACAAAGCTAATTGGAGGCAGTGAATTATGAGCAGCACTGCTTAACTGATGAAAACATCTATTTAAAAACAACAACACAGCACTGTCCCATGAAGCTAATCTGATAGCTTACTGTTAGGTATGTGTGCATGAATCGGGACTACGTGCGATAGAGGGAATACATTGGGATCTGTCTGAAGACAAAGAGGAGAACTGAAGAAAAGAGTTAATCGAGCAAAAGGCCATGATGACGCTCTGTTACAAGTAAGAGTGTATTTGTGTGTGTGAGTGTGTTCGCGTGCACGCATTATGGTCTTTTTTTTAAATGTGATCTCACGTCCGGAAGCATGATTACAAATTAACCAAGTTAGTGTCCTCAGAATAGCGCGGGCCAATCACAACAAATGCCAAGGGAAAAGGCATGGGCCATTCCATCCACGCACACGGCATCTGAAATGGAAACTCACGCCTCCTGTACAGGAAGGAGACAATCTACTTAAACAGTGTGTTTGTTTTAGTATACAGCGTGGGCTCCCGTTTTATTTTTGGCACGCAAGAGAAAGATATCACAGAGAGAGAGAGGGGGAAAAAAAAACCACCCACACTCAGATAGCTCTGAATACTAAAGAGATTCAAGGAGAGCAAATAATTTCTTGGGTTAAATGCTGAGCCAACGTCGGCACAAAAGCAAGACACACTTCAAGGTTTGAAAGGATGTCTGAATCTCTGCTCCTTATTTTTCATTTCCCAATAGTGCATTACTAGCTGCTCCCCCTGGAAATGCAGTTTTCTAAACTTCCAAGGCCAAAATATTTTCTTCTTTTCTTGCAGTCGAAGAAGCTATACTGAATTTAAGACAGAAATGGAAGCTAAAATGAGTCCAAAAGCTAACATGTTATTCACATTTTACATTTTTACATGTTGGTCTCATCACAAAAACGTGCTTGCTGTGAGCAAACAGCGACCTTTCAACAATAAAATTGCTCTCTTAACCACGATTGACAAACAAGTGACTTTAAGCAACAATTTTCCACATTTGCTCCACTCTGTTTTACTTATTGTGGGCATTGTCACTGAACCTCGCTAGATAGTATCCATCAGTGCTCACTAAAGAAATGTGCACATTCCCAGATGCCACTCACCTGGCAAATTTTAGGCTTTTAGTGGTTGCCAAGAGGACACAAACTGGTCTCTGGGCCTGTGTGTGACTGGGGCTTTAAGGACTCACAGGGAAAGAGTGTAAAGCAGTGTTACTCCTCACCATCCACTCTGAATATCACTTCAGAGTTCCTGCCAACCTCTATAAACTAATATTTACATATAAATGAATCTATAAATAAGACGACTTAAGCTATCAGAGACCTTCTGGTGTACTTTAGTATACCAATGCAGCATCTATATAGAGTGTAAAAGCAGCAACACATTTGTGTAAAGACGGACTTAAAAAACTTTGGCTATTGTCTGACCGTCAGTAACTTCTTTTATCTGGGTTTTTTTAAACCCACAAACAGTGACGAGCACATGACACACTGGCCACCGCCTCAAGGCACTAAGGCAGCAGCCAACAGTCGAGACTGGGTTACAGTTTCTGCAAAGTAATCATTTCCAACTGCTGCTGATAGTGTTGCAAAGTCAAGGTTATATCAACCACAGCATCTCAGCCATGCAGTGGCAAACGGGATGCTGAATGTCAAGTTTCAAACCTCCTCTGGCATTAACACCAGCACATAAACTGCATCAGGAGCTTCATGCACTGGCTGAGCAGCTCCTCTAGATATGCAAGGAGCCCAGTACTTTTTGATACGTATTGCATATCTGACTGGAAATAATGGAATAAGAGGAAGCAGCTGCACTGGACTGGCTGGAGGCACTGTAAGCAACAGGCTGTACAGTGTCTATGTCCAAGTATTTAACTGCACCTGCTGTAAATAGTAATGGTGTCATCAAATATTAAGAATATTCTTAATATAAGCTGAACTTCATGTCAATGACCAAAATGCGGTGCTTCATAGTACACCAGTGTCTTTCTATAGCGCCTGTGTTCCAGAAACAACCATTACACAGCACATTAAACTACAGTGTCTCACTACAAGGAGTCTTTTGTCTCACCCTGCTAATCTTATTAGCTTTAACTAATGACAACGTGTATGTCAGCATTTAAATCGGTGTTCATCTGTGTGTAACACGCACTGAGAAAAATCATGAATAACTACTTATGCAGCAGGCTATATTGTGCAAGCCGTCCCATAAACTCAGCCCTCCATAGTTTATCGTATGACGACAGCACAGGGAAGAAGGGGAGAGGGCAAAGGAGTTGTGGAAGTGGAAGCCAAAATAACAAGAGCGCACGGCGGAGAGCAGGACGCCATTACTTGCTAATGGATTGTCATGCTTCAGCGTCCCCAGAAGTACGATTACACCGGCCAAAGATGGAATGAGAGATTGAGAGGCGTGAGAGAAATGAATAACCTGAGAGTGAAAGAGGAACTGAAGACAAACTGAAAGAAACGTGCGTAGTGGTTTGTCAAGTGGCTCCCTGATTAGTGGCTGTTCTGAGCTGTCACAGCTTTGGAATTACATGGGAACATCATAGTGATCTGATAAAGAGAAAGAAAGGGAAAATCAAAAAAATAAGTTTAAAAAACTTTTAAAAAAAAGAACTGAGGCTGATCCGGAAATTGGAGAGCAGGGAATGGTGGGCAGATCTGAAAGAGCAGCTTGGCAGGATGAAGAGAAAAAAAAAAAAGCAATGAGAGCTTTAGAAGATGTTTTTAAAGATGGGAGAGAGCAAGGAAAGGGAAGTAAGAGATATCCATGAAAAATAGCTCACTAACTCGCATCCTGACAGTATGACAACGGGTCCAGCCCTTTGAGCTTAGGCACTGCATTATGAGAGAAGGCATAGCCTGAGGTATTCTCTTTCATACGCATACACACTTTCCCTCACTTGCTAATAGAAAAGGTAAAGAGGGCGGGCGGAGACCTGACAGTCCATTACAGAGCACTGGCAACAAGGTTGTTGTAAAGGTACAGCAACTGCATACTGCACACCAACCAGGTTAGACAAGCCTGTCACAGAACAGCACCGTCCAGTCCCCTCCCCCTGAGTTAGCCTGCTTTGCCCCCTTCCCCTGCCTCGTCATAAATCACTAAAGGTTTACAGAAAAATCTGCTACTTTCCCACTACTTTTATCAGTGAAGACAACTGCAAAGATACCCTGAATCTACACTGAGCACTGTTTTGTTATCGGATGCTGTGTGGAAGTCATAATGACTTTCATAAGCAAATGGAGTTTGTTAGGATGACAAATTAGACAAATTAGACCTACAGGTGGGTGCAACATTTTGGTGGGCTGCAGCACCTAGCACCGGAAAGACTGCACATACAGAGGAAGGACTGCACACTTTGAATGCAAATGTCATGCAGTCAGTCGAAACACTAAAACTAAAATGGCGCTTGTCTTTACAAAACAAAACAAAACAAATCCACAGATTAATTATTGAAAATCTGCGTCAAGTAGCTATAATTATAACCCTTATAAAGCACATTATCAATCATTTTATTGCACATATTAAAAAAATAGTATGTGACAAGTAGTTTTTTGACTCTTGGTCTTGCCTTTAGGCTGATATCAGTGATTCTTGTGAATTGTGAACAGGCACATGGTCAGACAGATGTATGAGCTAAAAATCAACAATGTGAATGTGAGTTTCAATGGCCATCTATCCTTTGATAGCTACAATAATTTTCATCCTCCCATGACCCTGAACTGCATTAGCAGTGAAGAAAACCGATGGATGGAAGGATTGAAATCTTTTTGAAAACACATCGAGCGAGTTTATATAAGGTCCAAAAACATAAAACGCTTTGCAGGGTTACAGGGTTACTGGGTTCACTAGCACTTTGTAATGTCTCCTCCCAGGCTGCCTCTCTGGTGTAGCATGGAGGATTGATTAACACTAGTGCAGCAGCTGCTTGTTCCATCATGTTTCCAGTGTAATTTCAGGGTTGCTAACATACAGCTACCAAAACAAGATGATACTGCTTTTGTTACTGTCAATTCTAGCATAGATTACACAGTCACACTAGTTTGTTCAGTGTTGTGTATTTGTTTCCCCTTCAACTTGCTTTCGAGAAACTGGAGAAAGGCTTCCTTACAGAGAGCTAAGCTAACCCGATGATGACATGACAGAATGCCTGGATTTGAGTATTTCATCAAATTTGAGTATTTTCTGTCATTGACACTGAGGGCAATCTACTGTAATACTGTTTAAAAAACAAATAAAAAAAACTAACATACAAGCATTACATTGCTTTCAGTGTCTGAGACAACAACTGGGAGATGTCCTTCGGATAAACCATGTGCTTGCAGGATTTGAAAGTACCCTGTTTAGACCTCTTCTCAAACCCCCGAGGGAAATGTTCCAACAAAACTCTGACCTTGCTGGATCTGATCATTTTCAGTCTCCAATGAGGCAGCAGAAAGGACAAAATGAAAACAGACACAGACAAAAAGCCATGTATATCAGTCAATCACACAAAACACTGATCAAGTAATCATCTGGTCCGTTTGGGTATGAGACAATGGGTGTGGCCTCTGTCACCATGCCACCAAATTCTGATACAGCCTCTGGTAAAACCAAGTACTGCTTATCAGATAGAAGCTGAAATAGAAGCTCCAAAGTTGAGCAACTCATCAGCATTTCTTGAATCTAACCGACTGGCAGCCCAACATAACGATGTTGTGCACAACAACCACGAGCAATGAATCAGACAGTTAAACCGCAAATTCAGTGAGCTCACAAGATGACACAGATTATGTTTGTCACTTCGCAGGAATTTACAACATGTGTGATTCTTCTTAATAAGAAACACGTATCACTTCTAAAATCTCTCCTACAACACAAATAGCACATTTCTGTGTCGAGTTGCATCATAAGACATCACTAAGTGCCAGCACGAGTTCTTAGACTCTTTACACCAAAAACCATCTCTTCAGCATGAGAGGCTGCCTGCTACATTTGCCGTACAAGCAACACCAAAAACAAACAAAAAGGCCATTTAGATAAGAAACTGATGAATTCATGAGGCGATATCTCTACAACACCAAATCACCAGTGCAACACAATGCAACAGACATTTTCACTTGTTCTCTTACAGCTGCAATCATCTCGCCAAATATAAAGTTTTCTATGAAACAATGGGAATGGGATGGGACAGAGCCGATATTTGGACACAATCGGCTAAATTGTCACTCAAAAAGCTACATCAACTATCGCTGACAACGGGCAAATCTAAGGCGCTGGTGTCTTTAGCCACTTTTTGTTGGTCTGCGTGTGCCACGTGTCAGCAGCAGTGCACCAGCTGCTCCACACTAGTCTGTGACCTAACCACAGACTGTGGTTTAAATGAGATGACACGAATGAAAAGTTCCTCCTCTGATGCTGCTTTGTCCTCCTCTCTGTGTCATCGGGACGCTTTTATTTAGTCAGAGTCAACTCTAGTAACATTCTCATCGTTAGATCCACTCCTCACGTGAAAAGGTGCACGCAGAGCAAACAAAAAAGAAGAAACTAGTGTGGCGGTAAACGACAGTAAAGATGCTTAACAAGCACAAATAAGATCAAATAAGACCTGAAGTGAAACGACTGAACTGCTGCATCACTAGTTCTGGGTAATTCAGAAAATCTGAGGCAGGACTCAGATATGCTGCTCCGGTGCTCGACGGTGGGTGTTACGGATGTTTGTGTGGCTATTTTTGCTGGTGCGACTACCATAGCAACGGTAACCAATCGTCACAAAGCAAGGTAGCTGAGCTTCAATTAAAAGTTATCAGCCAAGTTAGCTGCCTGTTAGGAAATGCGTTCATTTAGAACAGGCTGATTAGCCACTTCAGTGATCAACTTTTGATTGGCTGATACCTACACTGGCACCTCAAAAACTGGATTTTTCTCAGCTTCAAGTGCAAGCAGCACAAATAAAGTTTCAGTAAATAAAAGCAGCTTAAACAATCATATTTAGTTGGAAAATAAATGCCCAGAAAAGCGCAGTGTGTGTGCATACTCACGTAAGAAATGTTTCTCCAATAAGGCAATTTCCAAATGACCCTTGACTTCGTTGAGCCGCTCTGACTCGGACCTCTGGAAGTCCTGTATGGCTGCAGCCATAGTGGGAGACCCCGAACCAGCCTGTGCACACAGACACACACATTCATTCATGCATACATACACAGGCACGCAGGCAAACAAAACAAAAACCGAGAAACAACAAAGAAAAACAGATTTGAATTCTTATTTCCATGCACGCGACACAAAATCCACACGAGAGCACAAGCAGGGAGATCCCATATGATCTAATGCACACAGATTAGCATGGTGCAGTGACTCACACCAATGTTTCCTCTCCTGGTTCGAGTCCAGTAGGAGCGAGATAGGAGGAGGAGGGCGAAAAAGAGGAGAACCCCCCCACCTCTTCTGACTACAGCAACACTGATGACTCAAACAGCAATGACTGAGGGATACAACCCTGACACACAGGGAGAGGTGGACGAAATGTATGGCAACGACTGAGAGATGATGACTGTGTGTGAGAGAGTGAAGGAAGCGGGATGAGAAGAAAAGGGTAAGGAAAAAAAGGGGAGAGCGGGTGATGACGGAGGAGGACAGGATGAGAGAGACGGCTGTGCTAGTGCATGATGAGCACTGCAGGTTGAGCATCGCTGCTCGACTATAGCGGGGGTCCTTTAAGAGACTCTCGCCACACAACAGACGCATACACTAACGCACACACACTGCAGCAGCTTCTCCCTGACAGCAGCCGGTGAGGCTTGCATGTGCCTGCATAGACAGACTGCAACATCTCAAGCAAGGGAGACAGAGGACGAGAGCGCAGTAGCACAAAACTGATGGTGACCTAAAAAAAAAAGTGCTTTGGGAGAGAGCCAAAGTCTAACGACACCGAAGGCTGGTGAGACAGCGACGCCGCCATGGATAGCGCATCCCTGAATACAGAAGCACTTCAAAGAAAACAAATGAGAGGCTCTCCTGGAAGTGTGTCACGAAGAAGAGGGATGTTGAGTGAAAGAGAGAAAGTGAAAGAGGGCAGAGACGTAAATGAAGACAGCAGGATGAAAGAGAAAGATGAGGAGGAAATGTGAGGAGAGGACAGAGGGGCAAACATGTTTTTTTGCTGCATTGCGAGCAACGATTCGCTTTAGTTTGGATTTTGGCGGCTTTGTTTTATGTCCTACGAGGACGCATCACTTATACACGCCTCTGATGCTTTACGCAGGCGTCCGCTCACACTCATAATGTCCCGGTTATCAAAAGTAGGTCAAACGCTGACGTCACCCTGGACAATTATCGGCTAATTAATTATTGTGTTCCCCCTCTCTCCTTTTAATGAGCATGGGATGCGAGTTTAGGAAACCCTCCGTTTGGAAAAAAAGAGAAACTCTCAATCTCTTCTGAGAATGCACGCTGAGAAACCTGAACAGATATAACTGTGACATGCATGCAAATCACAGGAAACACCTCCATCTAATGAAATTCTCCAAGCAACAAGGCTGCTATATAAATATCAACTTGTACTTTGCATCACACCCACTCAGCCTTCAACCATTTATCTGCAACCTCAGCAAAAGACTGCATAAGGTCACGCCCTGGAATCTATTTGAAATGCAATATTAATCCAGTCTGTCTGGTATAAAACAGAAGCTAAGAGATGTTGTTGAACTCATTTACTCCATCCATATTTTGAATTTTAAATCCAAGTGTTGAGTGATTTCTGCTATGAAAAGTGATCAGCTTCAGCTGACTAAAATTGAATTGAATTTTTCTTATTGCTGCTTAGTCATCTCACCTTAGCCAGTCACGTCTTCTGGCCCTGCCTGAGCCTGGTTCTGCCAGGTTCCTGTTAAAAGGGAGTTTTTCCTTCACACTGTCCTTTACTCATTGTTCTAATTTTGTGGGTTTTTGCAGTATTACTGTAAGATTCTTACCTTACAATATAAAGCACCTTCATAAACCTCAGAGTTTTAAAAATGTGCTGCCATTGTGCACTCCTGCAAGATTCAAGAAACTGGATTCTTCGCGTCTCCGTGATTTGCACCCGTTTTGTCTGTGACTGGATAAGTGTGTGGGTGATCTGAGTCAAGGAGGAGATTTAACCCACTTCATCCTGGAGCTCTTTAGCTCTGACGGTCCTGTTTATTGAGCCACAACTCTCAGTAGTTTCTGCACCTCTCTGCTTCAGGTTAGCCATTTCTCACTTCACTTATTTTATAGGCTTCATGATTATACCGGCCCCTTCCATCCACAAACACCAGGATATAAATATGTAATTGTTCTGATCACAGTATTTTTTTATTTTTTTTAAGAAAGTGAAGAGGAAAAATGGGGGGGGGGAAACCCGAACAGTAGTCAGCTCCTAAAAAGTATACATAATAATAATAATAATAATAATAATAATGTTTTTGGGGAGTATTCAGCTGCTTTTACTTGTTTAAAGCCTGGAAAGCGGTGACGCTGCCAGCTGTTGGCTAGAAGCCCAACATAAATTGACAGCTGCTTCAAAATCCTGCAAAAACTGAAACCTCTCAATCACTTCCTCGATATCTCTTTCAGCCCTTTCTGTTTGAAAGCCGGCTTTTAAAAATCTATATATAACTCGATACATTTTCTTTCAGTGGTACCTGCTGTACAGACTTTATGCCTGCTCGTGACTAGAAGTTGGGTTTGTGGCCAACCTTAAAGAGAAAAACTTGCAAGTCTAAATCAAGTCAGGCTTAAAATGTCAAGTTATGACTGACTTACTCTGCTAAACTCTGCCGATGCAAACACTTCCTGTCTGACAGCACCTCCGTTTCCATTTTCTTCTAGCCTCTAGGAGAATATCATCAGAACAAGACAAATGCAGAGATGTCCTGGTTAGCAACAGTTTTCCTGTACAGAGGAGAGATTCGACCAGCTGCTAAGTGCTCTCCTACACTGTGAGGCAGGCTACTCTTAGCGCTTTAATGTAGGGGCTGGACTGGGCTCCTGCGCTGGAGTGCTCAGGTAACGGGACAAGTCGCCCTGAAAATGTCCAGTCATCCCCGATTCCGAGTCATTCGAGAAGAGAGCAGCTCCTGGGATCTCACGTGCCGACTTCACTCTACTCCTGATTTTTAACTCTCAGGAGGCTAGAAGAGAGCCTCGCAGATGAAGGTGATAATAAGAGAGGAAGACTTCAAAGCTTTTGCTCTGCTTCTGAGCACATCAATAGAGACCTTCTTTGTGTTGACAGAGCAGCAGTCAAGCGGCCGCTGGTCGTACTTTTTGATCTGTCAAGTCTAATGACAAACAATTAACAAATGTATTTGGGCAGCAGCAAAAAAAACAAAACAAACCCACAATAGGCAACAGCAGGCACATGCAAGTATAGCAGCACTTGTTAACGAACATGCAGCTGTAAAGATAGCCACACAAGTATTATTTGTGCCTCTTCTCACTTTCACTTTTGTTTTTCTGCCAGTGAAACTACCCACCCTCCCCCCTTCCCAAGCAGATTTGCTGTAAACCATGTGATTTCTAAAAAATGTCTCAGGTATCTGAGGTGTTGCTTGAAAAGTCACTTTAAAATCCAATAAAACTGATTAAAAATATACAACTTAGAAGGTATACTAAGAAAAGACACCGCTTGCCACAGCAACATCTTAAAGGGTGCTCACAGCTCCTCATACATGACAAATTTAAACCCACTCTGTTGTATTCTGCAGTGTTTACAAAGTATATAAATCAGGTTTGGCTACTGTTGACATTTTAAAAGGATGACTGTAACCCAGAGCTCAACTTTTTTGGATTTTTCTGCCATTACAAAACTGATCTTTGGACCTTAATATGAAAAACAGAGAGAGATAAGAGTCTTGAGTTTAAATCCTGATGGTATCATTACAGGCTCAAGTACTCATGTCTAGTGAGTACATGCTTTGGCACTGAATGGCAGGTTCGAAGCTGTTCAGCGCTAACAGCTGGTCAAGTATTTTAAATGCATGACAATATGTAAAACTTAAAAAGAACAAATGCATCTAATTAAAATGCACACATGCAGCTGGAGGAAATGGAGACATTTGAATATATTGATGTCTACATATGTGCAAATGGAGATCCAATCAGCTGACACTTAGCTGCTCAGATGGTCCCGCGTTTTCTCCAGGACACATTTGCCCTCTTTGTCAAACCTGCTCCTTCTGTTTTGCCCTAAAACTACCCACAAAACTCATTTTTCTTCATTGGCCTCTGACACCGAGTTGCACATTGTGTCTCCTGTGCCTTTTTCCAACTACAACTGTACACTTTTAGCACCTGCTAGCATGTACTTTACTTATTTCACATCTATTCACTTATTTTATCCACTGTGCCTTTTTTCAGCACTTTGGTCATTTAATGTGCTTAATAAATACATTTATAATTTGATTTTTACATTATTCCTATTGGGTACTTGTAGTATTTTAAGGCAGTACAATTGATTCAATTTGTAGAGCTCGTTTTAATTCATGGGGTGACTTGTTATAGTCAGTCCTTTTTAGGTGATTAATGCTCCGCATGGCTGGCGGCTGAAGCAATGCTTCAGTAGTTTGGTTATTTCTTTATAACCACAATATCCTGCTTCAGAATGAGAGAAAATGTGCTACATAATGGCAGGAATACATAATCCAAGTCTAGTTTTTCACATTTGAATATTAACATTACATTTTGGTCATTGCCTTGGGTGAAAGAGACCATTACAATAGATAATGGCTACACTGAAAGTCCAACATTTGCGGTGATCAAGCTGCCTGATCCAGCAGGTAAAGTGAGGCCGGCGGGGTCGCACGCGCTCGTCTGTTCAATGACTGAGCGCCATCTGCCCAATGACATCCTGCCTATTTAATATGGATGACACAAGCTAGTTTGTCAAGAAGTATCGGTGTATATATTCAGCAGCCCAAGGGCACGCTCTTTTTAAACGGATGAGGCAATGAAATTAGGTTTCCACTTAGGCCATATGACCCAATCCTGAAGGGTAAAAAGCACACATCAGTGGTGCCACCAGGGTGGGCTCCAGTGTGACAATAAGGACCTCTTAAGGGTACTGTGGACAAAAGGTGAGATATCCACCATGCCGTTTAGGCTATAAGATACACAAGGGAATGTGGGAGAAAGTGCATGCCTCGTGTGTGCATCCCAGCAGGGATGAGAGCAAGCTTGGTCTATTTTAGGGCTTCAGAGTGTGAGTCATCAGTGCTGTGATGTGGGTGATGCCTTCTCAGTGGGCTGGTATGCACACAGGCAAACACAAAATTATATCCTAGCTCACAGGTGCACATGTGAAAACAAACACATGAAAATACAGACACGTTGCACATGCCTATAAAGTATGCTCAAAAGGGAATTCACGGCTAGATCGCTCATTTGATTTGTGCAAGTTTGTGCAGGAAAACTCAAAGAACGGCCACATGAGCAACAGTTACCTAAACTCTCTCTCTGAACAGAGACAGAAAAAAAAACAATGAAAGGGGACAGACATCTGAGCATTTATTCAGGAAATGATACGATCAAGTGACTAATCTGGTGATTTAATTATCTGTCAGTGTGCACGGCAATGACGACAATCCTGCCGTTTTTAGTCACCACTGAGGGCAGAAGAAAGCTTCAGATTTCAGAACAGCATCCAGCGTGGGGGGAAGAAATATCAGAAAACATGGTGTTTTTTTATTTTGTCACAAAGTTTAGTCTTCTTACAGTTTCCTCTGGATCTTGTCCATGCCCTCCCCTCTAGACATCTTGGAGTCCAATCTTCTGAGGCCAACTTCCTGTCCTCTCGCCTCCTCCATCAATTTCCCCGCTTAAATCTTTTCTCTCCCACCATTTTTCATTCTCTACTTCTCACAAATGCTTCCAGTATTTAGGCTCTTGACTCATGCTGATGGCTATCTATATCTTATGTCCGCTATTAGAAAAACTTCACTGCTGCCATCTCCTCCATTTTTCTTTTCATGATGAGCCCTCCCCTTTTCGTTCCTCTTCAGATAAGCAGAAAGAAGAGAACTTTTAAAAACAGCAACATGGTTTTGCTTTTCAGCTGCAGCGCTCCTTAAGCTGGAGAACAACATCAAACCAGCATGATAATAGTAAAGCAAAATCCCCTGCTTGTCTCCCCCCTTTTTTCTGTTGAGGAAACACCAACTTCAGTGATTTAGCATCACACCCTTTTTTAGAAGGACTAATGGATGAGTCACAAAACAAAACCCTAAATCCTCCCATGTGTGTTTACCTTTCCATCACAGAACAAAAAAAACAAACAAACACAAAAAAAGAAAACAAAATGACGAGCACTCACGGGGTCTCGCAGGACGTCCTCCGTGTCACGCAGAGCTGCTCTCGGCTTCAGCTGCATGTCGTCGCTACATTCGTTGTCGGAGGCAGGTGGCGACTCGGCCAGATCCGGGAATTCGTCTCTCGTCCTGGGGCCTCGGAAGCGGATCTTGTCCAGGCGCTTTAGCATGGTCAACACCGCACACCTGGGCTTTACCTTAACATGGCGGACGGCAACCCTGCGGGCACAAAATACACGGGCTGCTGAACAGGCAGTAAAGGACGAGTCATTAACACTGAGAGGAAAACAATGTCTTTACTCCCCCGTTGTTTACAAAACTCACAGACCCACTGCAGTTCATGCAAACACGCTTTTCTTCATCGTTATATACAGATTATGGTTTACAGAATAGTTTGGTTTATATTTTACTGAATTAATTTGATGCACAAACAGAGAAAGAGATTCAATTATTAGTTAAAAAATATTCACTGAATTGTAACATATAACCTTAATCTTAAATCTAAGAAATGTAACGTGTCACGCTTCTCTTCCTGTAAGGCGGTGCTTGATCCATTTTCCCCACATACCAACACATACTACAGTCTTGGACTGCATGTTCAGGCTCCAAATTTGCCAGTGTTTGGATTAGGGCTGCCACGATTAGTCGACTAGTCACGATTATTATTTAATAGTCGACGCGTCGTTTGAAGCTTTGTAAGATCACAAAAGACGCAGGAATAAGTAGTAGGATTTAAGAGTGTAATAACGGACTGAAACAGAAGATGGCAGCACTGCATGTACAAGGATGCCAGCTGCCGTTAAACCCCGAAGAAGAAGAAGCTGTGTCCCAGAATTCATAGCGCAGCCCAGCTCAGTCTCCAACAATGGCGGCAGCTAGTTAGTTTTAATATTACTCTTATTATTCTTTCTGGGTCACAAAATAAACGTTTAACATATTTTCAGGCGAGAATGTTACTGTATAAACCTCAAATATCTGCTCAGTTTATCAAGACACCACATATTTTCATAAGCGCTCCGACGTTTTCGGAGACTTCTGTTACCCACTAGCTCGATAGCTAGCCGGGGTCTAGGCTCCCGGCAAATCGTTTTCAAACCCACCGCCGTCTTTCGCTACTTAGGTTAAACATATATAAGTCACTTAGATAACTTAAAATGTTATTGTTTGGCTTTTTTTTTTTTTTTTAGTATTTTAGGGGTTTCTTTGTATTTTATTTGTTCCTGAGTAAATCGGTTTGGCTGAGATTAAAGTTGTCCTGTCACTCCTCCAGCAAACAGCAGATACGCTGACCTCATTTATTTAATTCACATCAATAGCTGGAAAGGTGGTGCTGGTCGAGAAGGACTGTGGGAGGCTGTTAAAGGCTTAATGGTTGCGTTTTCGTGTCAAGGGTTGACATCTAATGAAGACAAGTGGGGGCTGTTTGAGTCATCATCCACTGCAGTAAACTTGACCCTTATGAAAGTAACAAAATACAGACAGGATTTACAAAGTCATCTACCAGCAATGTGCGAAACAGGTCATGATAGTTTAACAGGAACCAGCTTCAAAGCACAACAGGTGCTAAACTGTTTCTGGCAAACACATCACAGTGCTGTCAAGGCTACTGTTTCACATCAATAGTGCCATCCAGAAGTATGTGATCAGGACTCATCTTTTCTAAACTGGTCCGTGTATGAAATGACTAATAGACAGAAAATAGAAATATTAATAAAAATGTAGAATGTTGTGTTATTGTAGTGTTTTGATCTCAATTAGCAAAACCAATACATTTCTTTCAGCTTTATGTGGTTTCTAGCTTCCTGTTCCTTTATGGCGCGTGACGAAGAAGCGCCAACTAAAGGTGATTTGACCAACTGTATCGAGCACAGATCGCAAATTCTTGAGACCAGTGCTGACACAGACGTTTAAGGAGTGCACGAATATAAATGTCACTGAAAAGAAACAATCGTGGGTTCATTTTTATTAGTTTTCCAGCATTTCACAATCTAACTGGCAACTTCAGATGAACACGTTACTTGGCTACATGTGCTGCAATATAATCAACTGACTGTTATCCTGGCCAGGCTTTAGCTGTGACTCACTGCAACTATCGTGCACTCAGTGTTTCTTCCAGAAAAAGCTGTTTGGCCTGCTGGCTGCGAACAACATCTAGCCTACCGCAGCCTAACAAGTAAGGGACAGATATCAAAACGAATGATAAACAGTAAAAAATGGTGCAAAGATTGTCCAAGTCCAAAATTATACTATCCCAAACTTTTAGCCCACTGTAGCTCCACATTGCTAATGTGTAAGCAACAGCACATGTCTACTTTAAAGCCTAACAAGACAACAGAAACATGACAACACTATGGATGGGTACCACACTATTAACGAGTTATGTTGGTACTAACGAGTACTGATTCACACTAAAATAATTAGTACACCTACTCAAAAACAAAATATGTCTAAAGCTGAAGAGTGTACTGTATCCGATAGGCTGAAAGCTGAATTCAACAAAGGACCTGCAGCTAACTTTAGTACATCTGTTGCTGACTTATAAAAAATGAAACCTTTGGATGATGATGACACGTTTAGTGAGACACATGTGGGCGATCGTGGCTCAAGAGTTGGCAGTTCGTCTTGTAATCAGAAGGTTGCCGGTTCGGGCCCCGGCTCCGACAGTCTTGGTCGTTGTGTCCTTGGGCAAGACACTTCACCCATTGCCTACTGGTAGTGGTCGCCCGTTGGCGCCTGTGTCCGGCAGCCTCGCCTCTGTCAGTGCGGCTGTGGCTACAATGTAGCTTGCCATCACCAGTGTGTAAATGTGTGTGTGAATGGGTGCAAGATTGGACATGTAAAGCACTTTGGGGTCCTTAGGGACTAGTAAAGCGCTATACAAATACAGGCCATTTACCTCAACAGCTTCAATTACTCCTGTAATCAAGTAGGCAGCTGGATCAACTGTCCTTTAACAAACAAGATTTTTTATGGCTACACTAACATTTCCTATCAGCACAGTAAACAACCTTATGATTGCCTACAACCCAGTCAGACCTCTCAGGTCATCAGGTTCAGATCTTTAACTATCAGAATCATATCCAAGTTTGCTGAAGGTGCTTTCAGTTAATGTGATCCTGTTCTCTGGAACAACCAACCTGCTCACTCGAGATCAATTACATCTGTATTTACATTCAAAAACAGACTCAAAACCACACAGGCCTACAATTAATAAGTTTTGCTGTTTTGTTTTATTCCGTTTTGCTGTTTTCACTGCCTTAAAGCAACGTAAACCTACAAAGTTTCTTCATTTTCTATGTTAAGCACATTTAGTTTTCATCTAATGAAATCTGTTCTATAAATAAAACTGTTATTGTTACGAGATAATGAACGGTATGAAAGTATGTAACCACAACCACTAACAGTCTAACATTAACATTGTGGCGTGCACAAACTGTGTCAGTTAACATCAAAGACACGATCAGACAGACTGTTTCATTCTGTCGCTCTCACCCGAAGCTTTTAGTGCACCTGCTCTGCAACGTCTCAATATGCTCAGCTGCTCACCTGCATCTTATCAATAATAATTAAGTAAACTGATTATTATATTACATTTTAGTTGTTCTTTTTGGCAGACACCTGAAGCTAAGCTATCGTTATCATATTAGAGCTAGAAAAAAAACAAAAAACACTGGTGCATCCCTAAGGAAAGCCTCTTAAAAATAAATATTTAAAAAGAAAAAAAAATCCCTTATTGTCGGTGGAAACCCCGATCAGTTTTTGCAGCTGAGCACAGACCCCCAGAATATACAATAAACATGGCTGTGATGGTTTTTGGTGCCAGTAAAGATTGAATTGAACTGGATTTAATCCTCCCGAGACCTAATCAGCTTGACCGAATGCCTGCCATACAACAACACGACGCAGAGTTTATCTGACTGGACTCCTGTCAAGACTTTGCTTTGTGAATGGCTGGGCAGCCGTCAAGCTTTCTACCATACTGACTTGTTGTCAGACTCAGGACTAGTCCAACTTTCTTACTCCTTTTCTAAGAGCTCAGGAGTGGCAACCGTAGCTACCAACCTGCTTTTCTTATTAACTGCCCATTTGTTTGTTATGCCTAAAGATTGAATCACTTCTTTCTTATTGCAAATACTGTAAAAACTCTTATTTCATCAATCCTCAGCAGCCGATCCCTGCACAAGCAACAAATTGATCAGACCTGCCATTATGAAGAACATTCAAAGGCCTTTAAACAGCGTGTTAGGAATTATAATTCGCTACAGTGGGTAACTCCTCTGAGCCCGCATAAAGGGGACTCGTTTGAAGCTCATTAGATTGAAGCACAAACTTCATAAAAGTCTAAACACTTCAGTGGAGAGCCGCACTAACAGACTAGAGTACACATCACTCCTCGTGTCTAAGAGGAAATAAGACAAGGCAAAGACGTAATCAAACAAATGACAATTAGACTGGCACTGAGGCAGCAAGTCTAGCAGTGAATTAAAGACAAGAAACAGGCCACATGGGAACATGTGAGTGGAAATTACAAACGTGACTGGTGGGTTTATCCCCGCGCCCCTCCGAGGGGTGAATGGAAACCTGCTGAGTGGCAGGTTAATAAACACTTCCCTCCACTTGCCTAGACACCTGTCACACTAGAATCTGTTCTCGCAGTAACCACCCGAATCCACTCACAGCATGCTCGGTGGATCAGCTCAGACGGTCCCTATAGTCAGCTCAGCCAGGCTGTTGATTACCTATAATACAACACAATCAATAAATAAATAAATCAATAGTGCCTGCTGGAAAAGAAAATAGAGGCACATTTGGATACAACCCCAGAAACTGACATTTTCAGTCAGAAACATGTCAGCGAATGACGCAGCATTGAGTCTCAAGGCAAACTCCTATTCAAGCGCACATTGCGTGTTCCCATGCTATTCTTTGCCTCCTTTCACCGGAGTGTTCTTCAGGCTACCTCCTGTTTACTTATTTCCTTTTTAAAAGGTTCTCTTTCTCTGGTCCAGGAGCAGCCTCAACCACAGCAGCTTAAATAGGAGGATGAAAAGATGAAAAGAGAGGACAGAAGGAGGAGGAGGAAGAAGTGAAGGAGGAGGAGGAAGGGGCTTTAGCTCAAGGTCTGATCGCTGCGACTGTTACTGTGGGTATACACACAAACAGCCCTCATGAGTCATTTGCTCGGCTATGTACAAACAGAAAGACACCTCGGCTCACCTTTACCTAATCATAAGTCACCGTGAACACACCGGCCAGGGGAGAGAGCCTGGTGCTGTCATAAAACCAAACAACAGAGCAGCAGAGAGATGCACAAACACACATATGCACATAAAACAAAATTACAATGGCTGAAATGGTTTATTATTGTATCCCTTAGTTAAGGGTGAGGAGCTTTACAAGCCTGGTGTATTAAGGCCTAATACACTTTGTGTGTGTATACATGTCTGTGTCTTCTTGGGATATCGCCTGCTAATGACCTTAATAGCCTGAAGTTACTCGTGGTCATGTGGGTCACGCTCGCTACAACAGCCAGACATGGTCATGCTTTTGCAGGCAGTCTTATGCCCTTTGGTCAACTTACTCAAGAGTTATTTCTGCAACTTGTGGTTGCCCATGGAGGTGAAACTAAAACTAAAACTGACATTTTACACATCTCAAAAGCACTCAGTTAAGTTTTATTTATATAGCACCAAATTACAACGACAACAGGAGCCTCCAGGGGCTTAATACTGTAAGGTAAAGACCTTACAATAATACAGAGAAAACCCCAATAACCAGACAAACCCCTAGCAAGCACTTGGCGACAGTGGGAAAGACAAACTCCCTTTTAAACAGGAAGAAACCTCCACCAGAAGCAAGTAGGGCTGGGCGATATGACCCAAAATTCATATCTCGATATTTTTTACCTGGACGGCGATATAAGATATATATCTCAATATTTTTTTTAAAGCCATAAAGTAAGAACAAAAAGAGAGTTCTTAGTCAAAGCTGTGTCCCAGATGTCACACAGGCACTTTTATTAACATAGAGCATAGATGTACATAAAATTTACTCAAAAATAAATTATGAGCATTTATTAAATAATAATGCTCCATAAATAAAAGAAAACTATGTTGTTTTTGTGCATAACAAAAAGCTCACAATTGTGCAGTCAAAATGTAAACTAAAAGACGCTGAGCATAATAACAAAGACAGATTTCACAGCTGCTCTGGTTCCCAACTTCTACTGTGTGACTGACAGCATTGAGTTTGAAATCCTCTTCGTAACCACGTCTCTTAACAGGTGCCATTTATGGTCCTTATACACAATACGGTAATATTACGTTGAAGCACAGTACGTATCACTCCGCGAGGCTCCTCGGTAGCCGTAATGCTCTGACAATCCATCAAGCGCTGCAGCTCCGTAGCTTACCAAAGTCGTACTAAAACATTTTTTGACAGATTGCTGAGCGCCGTGTACCACATAAAATCGGTTCGGGGCCATCAAGCACAACCAGAATTCATACATAAGGCGCGCTGTCAACTTTTGAGAAAATGAAAGGATTTTAGGCTGTGCAGCGCCTCTGGGCTGCATGGCGTTAGCGTGGTTAACTAGCTAACACGTTGACGGCGTCCAGCCCCACGCACGAGGCGATCCGCGGTAACTCGCTAACGGAGATTTGCCGTGTCCATCTTGTCGCTGCCTGCAGGTGAAGCGATGGGGGAGGAGGGGGAGTTGTGTTCAGTGAAGGAGGGGCGAGGCAGAGTACATTGCGTAAAGACAAAAGTGGACGAAAGAGAGGCAAACTTGCGGCTCCACAAGTATAGTTATAACGTAACATAGACTATATCGATATAAAGGATATTGTCACACCTTATATCTCGTATAAAAATATATCGATATTTTTTAAAAACTCGATATATCGCCCAGCTCTAGAAGCAAGCTTAGGGAGGGGCAGCCAACTGCAACCAGTTGGGGGTTAGGGGAGGGAGGCGAGAGCAGAGAGAAACAGGACTAGAGACATACTAGGGGGACAATAGACTAGTGCAAAGTAGAGCAGGGTGATATGACCAAAAATATTTATCACGATATACATTTGAAAATTTGGGGTAATGATATGACTGACGATATAATTGACACTAGACAAAACACTTTACAACTCCACAACTTTAGTGCCAAAAAAATAAAATAAACATCAATGTATTTTCACTTAAAAGAGCAGCTGTTTTTTTATCCACATTAAAGTTATATAAAAAATTAACAGTGCAAATGCCAATTCCTTACTGACAGTTTAACCAAAAGGCATTTCCAGTGGGAATTGGCCGACATATCCTCAGCATAACCATGTATAATATCCACAAAACTTAAAGAGGTTATACACACACAATACGGTAATATTATGTTGAAGCACAGTACGTATCACTCCGCAAGGCTCCTGCCTACGATAGCCGTAAAACTCCGACAATCCATCAAGCGGTGCGGCTTCGTAGCTTAGCAAAGTCGTACCAAAACATTTGACAGATTTTCGAGCGCCGTGTACCACATAAAATCATTTTGAGGTCACTAAACACAACCAGAATTCCTACATACGGCACACGGGATTATAAGGGGCACTGCCGATTTTCAGAAAAATCAAAGGATTGATTTTAAGTGTGCCGTATTTTCCAAAACACACGGTAATAATGACGGCCTGCTAGCATGCGCTACCAAAAATGTGCTTTGTTGTGTATCTGACGGATGAAAACTAAACCAGTTCCACATCACTGAAGTTGCAGCATTTTTACAAACCAGTTCTGGTTCATCCGTTTCATTCAACGATCCGCTTTCGCTCTTCTCATTCTGCATCGCCGCCATGCTTTTTCCGCCATGAGCGTATGAAAACAAAGGCACTGCGCATGTGCGTTTTACCCATATTCTATTGCGATATTTCATTTTCTTATCGTTGCCCAACATTATACCGGTATTACTGTGAAAAAGTATGATATGGCCCAGCCCTAGTGCAAAGTATACACACAGATGTAGAAAAGGGGTGAATGAAGAAGAAACAGTGCATCATGGGAAGCCCTGAGCAGCTTATTGAGCTGTAACTACGGGCAGGTTCAATGTCACCTGATAGAGGTGACCCAGACCTTTGTCTTTAAGACACTCCTGCAGTTTAACTAACTGGTCTATGTCTGGCTTCAATGACAGATAAAGCTGGGTATCATCTGCATAACAATGAATGTGCTATTCCTTTTAATATTAATCAAAACACCAACTTGTGATCAAAACATTCGAGGCACAAGCTGTGAAATATTTTTGTTTCAGTGGATTAAAACTAATAATAATTAATATTAAGGCTAAAGTAAATACTGGGGAAGGGTAGGGCTAAGTGAGCAGTACTAATAGAAATGAATAGAATGATTCACTGTAAACAAAGGAAGTGTTTATTAGTAAACTGCAGATGGCGCTGTTGAATGAAAAGATAAATGATACAATGAGTAGCCAAATATATTTGTTGTCCACATATCTGGGCAGCCCACCAAAGTAAAGTCTATGTATGGTGAAACAGCACTGCCTCCCTCTGAAAATTTTACAAACACTCACAGGCCACTTCATTAAATACACCTGTTCAACTGCTTGTTATCCCAAATATCCAATCAGCCAATCACGTCCCAGCAACTAAGTGCACTGAAACTTGCAGACACGTAACTTAAAGTTACACAACTACGCCAGAAATTACGCTGACAAGAATCTGCCACAGACAGATGTGGCGAAGCACTCAAAAGCACATTTCTAGTAGCTCCTGCTACACAAAGTGTCGTCAAGACCGCACTCTGACAAGACGACGCACACACATTCACAAGGTGAAAAACGTAACTTATACACTTTTGCAGCTGGTAACAAAATTCCCAATAAAAGTGCAAACTAATCACATTATTGCTCTGGATTATTAACAGCTTCATAGATGTGCTCATAAAATTCTGCAAAGCAACTAGGTGAGGAGCCCTATGAAATCAACATAACCAATCATAGGGAATCAACCATACATGAAAGGGTGCCCAATAAAGCTTGAGCGCTTACACACAAGGGCCACTGTCTGTATATTTTCTGGGACATTAGCAGTCAGGTCTGATAATAAAGGCTTATTTAAAAAGAAAAAATAGACCTGCCACAGTGCGGTGTTTCCATTTCGGTGACTGATGCTTTAGAACTAGCTTCCCGTTACAGGTGCCTTCACTGAACGTGGTGCATAAACCCATGTAGGGACATCCTGGTTTCATCGTCATCCTCATCATCATCCGTGGAGCTTAGTTTCTGTAGAAACAAGGCTGAATAAAGCAAGACACTCGCCCATGGAGCTATTCTCAACTTGTATGAGTTTCATAAGACACTCAGAGACAGGGAGGGAGGGATTAACATGACCTTTAAATAACTCATCTACAGGCAACAGCCAGAATGTTCCAATGGGCAGCTGCAACTTTTGTTCACTTTCCTGCATTAATAATCAGGTGAAGGGCGACAGATGGTCAGAAGAGATGAACAGCGTCAGGCTGCTGACAAGCAGAATAATAACTAAAACAAACAATGGCACTGTAACAAGCGCAGAGATATCGCAAGTTTCCATATCAGCATATAGGCATCACGCCTCTGATTAACGACAAAATCTATCTCGATACATATCATATCGTCACTGTGAATGCTTCTATTGAGCCCAGCCTTTTTATTTGATGTCAACCCTCGGGAGGGAGCAGGAAGGCAGGAGGAGAGCGCAGATATGATGAACTTTAACAAGACCTATTAGACACATCCGGCTCTGTTTGTAGTTGAAAGCAAAACAAAGGTTTCAAGCACAAGCACAGCCCCCAGCGAACAAATACTGACAGAAGAATAATGGTGGGGACAAGGATACGCCAGCTTTTATCTAACCCACTAATGCAACCCTTTAGGCAAAGTGGAGTTTTTGCTCAACGAAAATAAAAAGGCAGGCTTTTTTTCCCCCTAACATCATGTCCAGGGTTATTTTTTGGGCAGTGCAGCATCTGAATGCTGCCTATCAGGGTCATGCATGCCGTGTGATGTACCACTGATATGCAAACTCAAACCCAAAAACAAATGACTCATGAGGAAATACTTCTGTTTATATGAATTCCTGCATTATTGAGCGGGGCTGCTGAAGTGAGGTTTACTCAAACAGTCACGATCAGCACATGATGTAACAGCCAACAGCATGGAAATTACACACTCCTTCCTGCCCTCCAGCCCTCTGGTCATGCAGCATCAGCGCTATTATTTCACCTTGCAGTTACATAATCAAGGATATAAACAATCGATTCTTCCTCAACAACTGGTCACTCTCCTCCATAGGATGCTAAAACGTGATTCTGATCAAATAGTAATCCCATTTGAACTCTGTATGGCGACAAAAAAAACTAAAGCCCTGTACCAACTGGTTTAATCAAAACTCCAGTTTGACAGCACCTTTTAGAGGTCAGAGGTTCCGACTGTAAGTGAACACACCACACGAGCACTTTTTCTTTCTGGGGGTGCAACTGAGGTACAAAACATGAAAATATGTAAAATATTACGCTAACATTTGTTTGTTTTTAAGTGCTTTTGAGTGTTTCGGTTGAGACTAGAAGTTGATTTTAAAAATTCATTGTTACACTGTGCCAGGAAATGAGAAGAAGCGTGTTTTTCCTCTCTTTTTTAAACAGCATCAAAAGCCGTCAGACTCTGGCACAGTTAGGCCAAACTAACTAACACGATACAACAAATGTGTCCGTTATACTTTTATCTGTTAAGGGCGACTAATTTCAAACGGTGGGGGTTGAACTTAGGCCTCGAGTTAGCGGTCTCAGAAAAGACAAAATGAAAACCAAAATAATCCGCATTTTGGGTGACCCCGAAGAGACGCCGGGACAGCTTGGGTGTCATAAAATAATACCCCCCATTTTTCTCCCTCCCTTCCAGAACGACAGCCATTTGTGGTGTTTCACAAATAAAATAAGCGTTTCTTACCCAGCACGTAAATCGTAGCAAAGTTTCATGAACACTGAGATTGCCTTTTAGTCTGCTTTATCCTTCTGTACACCTGCTGCTCAGGACGTCAAATTAGCGCCAGTCTCACGGCGAATGCCGCTCACTCCGTCCATCCATCCCGACGATACATCCGCTAATTTCTGAAAGCCGACTAAATGTCGTCTCCTGCTGAGAGCTGAGCGGTCAGGCAGGCAGACAGTGGAAAAAAAATACCAGTTGCGTGTCCCCCCTCCTTCTCCCTGGAGAGAGCTTTCCTGACCAGCGCCGTTGGCCCGGAGCTTGCAGATACCGGCGCTGCTCCGGTCTGTTGTCGATCTACACAGACTGGCAGAGAGAGCAGGGCCGAGGAAATTTCGTCAGTGTGCGGCGCTGCTTTCTTAAAGGGGCCGCTGCCGGGGGCTGACGCTTCACAGCAAAGCTTCACAAACGGAACGCGAGCGGAAACACAGCGCCTTCTCCTTACCACCGCCCTGTGGCTGCCTCTGTCACATCCTGATAAATTATAGAACAGGTGGCTAAACAATGGCCTCGTTATAATGCACTCAATCGCTGTAAATCAACCCGCTACTGCAACAATATCATCTTTTCTATTGAGTCATATATAGGAAATATCTTCAGTGTTATTTTTAATATTTTTTAAAAGTTTATTGTTAGTTTCTCCTGTTAAACTTTCTTCAAATCAACACTAATAACAATATAATATTATATGTTCTCCTGTTTTCGCCCTATTCCTTTTTGCCCTGCCGGGATTTTGCTGTAAAGTGACGCTTTCCAAATGGCATTGCATGGTGGATCAAAATCCCATGGTACTTGTGTTCATCAGTGATGATAAGATCGCCAACACAGCTGGCTTAAATGTCAGCACCAAGCCATGACAGAGCCTCCTTTACAGATGACACTCACTGTTGTACCGCTCTTCTGACCTCCATATTGATAATGATTTGAACCAAAAATGTCATTTGTCAAACTTTTCTGTTTGTTTCCCTTCTTTAAGAATGCCTTTCGGACAGCTAAATATGTAATATAAATCTTGAGTACAGCAACTTCAGACACCTTACTTTTGAAAATAGGCACTTTCCATAAATCCTTAAAATACAGTTCAGGATACTAACCTTTGCATAGTCTTTGATGTCAGTCTTTGAGATTCTCCTGGTCTTTTCAAAGTAACAGAATCCAAGAGGAGCCTCTTGTATGAAGTTATCCCACTGTTTGAGCAATTGTGTGATGAAGTGATCTTGAGCTAACAGACCGCTTTGACCGTCCTCTTGCCACTGTTTGAGTTCAAATGAGAAAAAAAGAAGAGAGCTTTGAAAGGAGCGAAGAGTGAAACGGATAGAAACTGAGAGAGAAACAGGAGTTAACTGACCTCTGGCCCCTCAGATAAGACCATAGATTACGGGGAAGTAATCACAAGTGCTTTCAATGGCTGCTGTCAGACTACCAATGAGCCCAGTGAGGATCGCAGTAGCTCTGTCTTCACTAGAGTTCTGCCCTGGTTGACCTGCAGCTTTGCTTGTGTCGTTTTCGCTTCAACACAAGACAAAGAAAGACAGCAGATATTTAGATTACCTTCACATTTGTGTAGGCAAATGTGTGAGGCACGGGATTTTCCATATGTAGTTCAAGAGTATTTTGTGCAGACTTTACATGAAAGGGTATACTTAGAGTTTGAGTTGTTTAGAGCTTTCTGTAGTATTCTGCATCACTAATCAGATTATATGAAATAAAGCCTAATTAGCAAGACAAGCCTACTGATTAAAATACAGCTTTGCACCACTTATCCGTCTGCTATGTAAAATTTCAGATTGCTATTTGAACAAATACTTTTATTTTATTTATTTTACTTTTATGGAAGCAGTAACTTACATCGTTTGGGGGGCGGGGGGCAGTACGGATGGCAGTGCCTAAAAAGTGTAGTTCTACAAATGGCCACTGGGGGTGGCTCCAAAAGTGGGTCAATCCTAATGTACTCCAATTTTAAAATGACAATCTTTGGAGCTGAAACAAACATTTTTACAGCCAGGTACAGATTTATTCTCTGCAGAGTCATTCATTTAATTACTTTAGATTTTGTGCATTGGATAGGGTTTGTGGCCAGGTGCTTTTTGTCTTTGCCTTTTGATCGTACAAGCTGGAGTGAGCTGTTCGATTTCTTTAGTAAGTAAAGCGTGTCTTTTTTGCTAACCTAGTGTGCATGTAATATCAAAGTGAGTGAATGCACCTTGTTAACCTTGCTAGCCCAGGTCTACACTTTTAAATGAGATATCAGAAATGAACTGTTGATGTCACTATGTAATTTGGTAATTAGCAGTGGTGCATTCAAAGTTATCACAAGTTTATAACAAACAGTAATACCTACTGGAATATCACAGTAGATTATCCCTATAGGACATTTTCTTGGATCCAATGCTTCACCTGTTTTAGAAGTAATGTATTCCAACATGTTGGTTGTTCTCAGTGTTGGGAAGGTTACTTTTAAAATGTATTCCATTACAGATTACAAAATACATGCCCCAAAATGTATTCTGTAACGTATTCCGTTACGTTACTCGATGAGAGTAATGTATTCTGAATACTTTGGATTACTTAATATATTATCATGCTGTTTACAACTACATGAATGTACTATTGCTGTGATTTATTACTGTTACTGAAGGTCCGCGGCTCCGAACCGTAGTAAAGGGACCTCTGGCTAATACGGTGGGTTCTGTGTCGGCGGAAACCTAGCTTTACTTTGTTGTCTGGGTCAACTTTGCTTGCGAGAGACAGAGAGAGGCGTTGAACGGCTGCTCCAACGGAACTTATTGTTTTGGAGGAAAACACAAACACCGCGTACAGTCGAGTCTTAGAGCTATACCTGTAGCATTCTGCCTATTAGCACAACAACAAAAAGGCACGCTCTCTCACCCAGGAAACGCGCAGCGAGAGAGCGTCACCCTGTAACCATGGCAACCGTAACGCTGCCACCTGGAACAACAGAACGTAGCTGTCAAACAAAACCCAAACAGTCCTGACCCGCCACAATATGAAACAGGGAAGTACCGCCGTGTAATCCATTTATTTCAACAAAGTAACTGTATTCTAAATACCACCTTTTTAAACGGTAACTGTAACGGAATACAGTTACTCATATTTTGTATTTTAAATACGTAACGGCGGTACATGTATTCCGTTACTCCCCAACACTGGTTGTTCTGAGCACAGGTAACCTACATATGATGTTTTGGGAAGTACTTTGGACATTGTATGTAGACATCATCTAAGAAGGACATTCCCTGGGCTCATCGGACAGAACACATGACAGCACATGGTCACAAGAAGAATGTTTGACAAGGAGTGATATGTTATCGATTTTCAGGTCAGCGTGACTTACCTCAAAGTAATAGATAGACAACTGAAAAGTGTGGGATAGCTCAAGATCATATAAGCCAACTCTGTCACCTTTAAAAAAAAAGGAAAGTTTTAATTTTGAATTTAAAAGTACAGGGACTGTCTGTCTCCTGAATCCAAAGTGGGAGCTGGCTCCACAGGAGAGGAGCCTGATAGCTGAAGTCTGCCTCTTAAGACTACCTCTTAAGGAAACACAAGCAGGAGTGACTGGAGATTTGTATTCAGGGAGTAGGATTTAGAATTTGCTTAACTGCACCACCCTGGATCAGGTACTTGGGCAGTCAGATAATAAGGAAACCCATTAAAACCAGCCTCAAAGTAATTAATGCACATTTTTAATGTTCATGTCTTCATGTTAGAGTATGTTAGGGTTCATGGACACATAAACTTTCTCCAAACTTCCTCACAGTAGTACTGGAGACCAAGGTAATGCCATCCTGTCATCAACATCTTGTTAGAAACAGTGTTGCTTATGGGTTTTTTTAAAGTTATTAATTTTATTTAATATTTTCTTTTGAGTTTTTTTGGAGCATAATCATCTCTGGCTTCATAGACGGATCGATAGCTGGATATCGTCTGCATAGCTTACAGTTTTCTAATAGTACTGCCCCTTAGGGAGCATGCATAGAGTACAAAAAAAGAAGACCAACTACAGAACCCTGTGGAACGCCATAATTCTCATTTTTTATTGTAATATGTCAGACAAACTTGACTTAAACCAGCTTGGTGCTGTTCCTTTTATTCCAATATTGACTTACAGTCTCTACAGCAGAATGTTGTGATCAAATGTGCACCAACAGCATAGTACTAATACCTTTTCTCAAGCTAGGTTAGAGTATGGTAGATGTTTTTAACATGCAATTATACTATTGCGGGAATATTTGATTCAATATGACATCAATCAAAAATTCCTTGTAATCTCTATTACATCATCATCTTGAAGGCCAAAATGAGCCACCTAAACCAGTCCTTCAGTGTGCCCTCTCTATGTCTGTGCTTTGGTCCTCTTGTCTTTTGCAGGTTATTTCCGCAGCGGCTGCTTCGTCATGACCTTGCAAAATTTGACCTGTAAATACTATGAGCTCCAACAGGATACCGCTCAGGGTTTTCATAGTCATCGCAGATTGTGCAGTAACCAAGAGGACTAAAGCTTTTAGATGGGATTCCCCTCAGTCGCGCTTAAAGCGCACGCGCAGACGCACGCGCACACACGTACACAACAATGGGCTTGTGGCCCGTGATCCTCTTCATGTGTCTTCTAGCAAAGCTACCGCTGTTGCGATTTCCCAAATCCTCCCTCTGCGCTCATTTAGAAATCCTGTAATAAATCTCTTAATCCCAAACCAGCATTTTCTAGAGGGTTGCACAACAGAGCGTGTCTTATGCAACTGGCCGAGCATTCTGAGTCAATTATAGAACAGTTGGGAGGAAGGGGAGGACGGATGACGAGACTGCTGATGCAAAACACATTTAGATAAGACGGCTAATTTAATACTAACATGTTGTTCTTCATGGACTTGTTTCAACAAAGAAATAGTAAGATTTGTGTCTCAAAAGGACGTCATTTTCCTCTTACAGTAAAATAGATAAGATAGAGTCCATCTGTCACAGCAGGTTTGATTAGAAAACATTCCTAGCAGCTGTTTTAGTGTTTGTGTTACTATAGAACCTAAAAGATTCTGTCTGCCTATTTTACCTGTCAGACTGTCTTTGAAGTTAAATGTTTTATGCTTTATTTTACTTTTTATCTTTTTTCCCTCCAAAAGAAAAAAACATGAAAAAAGAAACATAAAACGACTTCTTGTTACCTAAAAGAAATAGTTCTGGTCTGCAAAAGAACTTAAAATTTAACCTTTCTCTAAAAAAAAAATGTTTATCTTAAAGTTACAGCACATGTTTACAATAATGGGTAAACAAAATACCTAATTCAGTAAAAGGACTAGAGTTTACAATCCCTGATAATCCATGGTTTTAAATGGAGAAAATCTTGAGGGATGGCTGTTATGAGGAAAGGCAGCCCAGAACACATCGTTGTGTGCCTCAACTTTCGGTCTTTTACCCAAGCTAATCTGCCATTTTTCCTTGGTTAGGTTTAGGGATTAGAGATCTGATCTACATTATCATATTAAAATTTGGGACACATCGTCAGTAGTGGACCTTGGATTCATCGGGTGTTTCGGCCATTATCACTGGACACCCTCAGGCCCCGGAGTGTGTCACTGGTTTATGTTAAAATTATTATTTCTATACTTCTTTCTGCTGTTTAGTTTTCTACAGTTTATTTTCTTCTATCTATTCACTGCAACTGAGAAATACTTACCTCTTTAACATTTATGGAGCCTCATTTCTTCAAAGGGACAGAAAAGGAGATTTAATTTTAAAACTGTGTAATTTTAAAACTGTGTATATACTGTATATTCTGTGTATTCATTATCTGACTACGTCCTTATCTTCAACATCATGCTGCTCTGTTGTATCTTAATTGCCCCTTGGGGATAAATAAAGTCTTTCTGATTCTGAGAGAGAAGTAAGACAAGAGGGACAAGATTGGAGAGAGGAGAGCACACCTCCCCACGTTTTACATGTGGAGTGCCAAAGTATACAACATGTTCAGAATATTTAAAACTATATTATGATTGTAGAGCCTGTATTGTAGCCCCCACTCCCCCCCCATCATCCTGACTGACACCCTCATCACCTCTGTGGACTCATTCCGCTTCCTGGGTACCACTATCACCCAGGACCTGAAGTGGGAGCCCACCATCACCTCCGTCATTAAGAAAGCCCAGCAGAGGATGTACTTCCTGAGGCACCTGAAGAAATTCAACCTGATGATGCAATTCTACACTGCAATCATCGAGTCCACCCTCACCTCCTCCATCACCGTGTGGTACGCTGGAGCCACTATCAGGGACAAACAGAGACTGCAGCGTGTTGTGCGCTCTGCTGGGAAGGTGATTGGCTGCAGACTCCCATCTCTGCAGGACCTGTACACCTCCAGGACACTGGGGCGTGCAGCTCGGATCTCAGCTGACCCTTCTCACCCTGGACACAGTCTGTTTGAACTGCTCCCCTCAGGCAGGAGGCTCCGGTCCATTCGCACCAGAACCTCTCGCCATAAGAACAGTTTCTTCCCCTCTGCTGTTGGACTCATGAACAATAACCGTATGACTGTTCCCATCACTAACACAAGACCCTACGCTGTGTTCACTGCATCATGCCATGTTTGGCACTGATCACCACCTGCACTCATGTATATATCTATCTACTTAGCACTTTTAATTCTTATTTTTATGTCTATTTAAGCGTTATATGACAGTATGTTTGCACTAAGTACCGCAGCAATTTCCTAATGTTGTAAACCTGCTCAACATTTGGCAATAAAACCCTTTCTGATTCTGTCTTTAGCTTACAATATAAAGCGCCTTGAGGTGACTGTCATTGTGGTTTTAGATTATATAAATAAAATTGTGACACAATCATTTTACAGCTAAATAAAGAATGCTTTTATCTAGAATTTTCCATGTAACCCAAAAGGCAGTTTCTAAAACAAACAGGATGCAGAGCGGTGTTTTAAAGGCCCTGAAATGGGCAGTAGCATTGCCACCCATCTGGGGCAAAGGAAGGATGTAAAACAAGCTCATCATTTGGTGGCAGCAGTAAACAAACAGCATGTGGCATTTAAACAGCTTGTCCCCATAAGCTACACTAACAATTGTGTATTTTCCAAATCTGTTGGCACACGTGACCAAAATTGTTACGAAAACCCTCTGAGTGAACAAAACTAACGCAGGAGGCAAGAATAATTTTATTCAGGCAAGAATATTTTTGGGCAGGTGGCAAGAACACAAACCACCCACAAAGCTGAGATTATACTCACTCGCAGACGTGCATGAGGATATCTGCAGATATGATTAAGTCGTTTTAATGTGATTTCTTTTAAAGATTATCTGGAGTACACTATGAGGACGCCTTGAGTGTACCTACTGCAGCAGATATGTGGACACACAGTCACAGCCCACTGGAATGTAAGCGGGGGTTTGACGCTAACCATCTAATGCAAGATTTCAAATTTACACTCTAGCCTAAGCAGACTGACACGTTCTCACAGATGAGGAACACATAACACTTGCAGAAGAGAGCTTCAAACCAATCAGGACACATCTGTGATCGGTCAACCACAGTTAAACAAACTAAACCACCTCCATTCAGCTGTGGGAGGTGGATCCTTGACTCAAGTCTAAATTGTATCCATAAATAGAAATTGTCTTATCAGCCTTGAGAATGTTCAACACTGTTGCAGATTCATACTACTCAAAAACAATTAAAGGAAGAGTTTAGCATCAAGTCAAATGAAATGAAATGAAACACAGGTGTGCTAGAGGGACAATGATGAGACAAACCCCCAAACATGAACGGTTTTACATCTTTTCTCACTGGTTTATCACTAGTTTTATATTTGGCAACATGAGGCGACACTTGGACAACACATCAGTATGTGCCATTACCTGAAGGTTTGCTGTGTCTCCCAGCACAGTCTCAAGAGCATGGAGGAGATTCCAGGAGACAGGCAGTTACTCTAGGAGAGCTGGACAGTGCTGTAGAAGGCCCCTAACCTATCAGCAGGACTGGTATCTGCGCTTTTGTACAAGGAGGAACAGCACAAGCACTTCCAGAGCTACAAAATGACCTCCAGCAGGTCATTGATGCAAACGTCTCTGACCAAACAATCAGAAACAGACTTCATGACATTGGCCTGAGGGCCTGACATCCTTTATTTGTTCCCGTGCTCACTGCACTGTAAGGTCAATTTAGCATTTGCCATAGAATACCTGACCTAAACCCAAAAGAGCACCTCTGGGACATTATGTTTGTTGTCTGTAGCTCAAACTGTCCAGGAGCTCAGTGATGCCCTGGTGCAGATTTGGGAGGAGATCCTCCAGGATGCCCTCACAATGTCAGGGCATCCTCCATACAAGATTCTGTTGTGATAAAAGGCTGTTCTTATGGTGCTTAACCATGGTGGTAAGCGACTCACCTTCCTGTTGAAATGGATTTAAAGTGTTAATGAAGGTGGCAAGGTTGCCTCTCCGGTGCTGGGCTTTTGCACTCTGCGGGGTCTGTGGATGTCCTGGCCTGGGTTTCCTCCATGTCTGCTTCATGCTCTTGGGGGCGGGGCTATGGCGCCCCACACCACAGGGGTGGGCAACTCCAGGCCTCGAGGGCCGGTGTCCCTGCAGGTTTTAGATGTGTCCTTGAACCAACACAGCTGATTTAAATGGCTAAATTAGCTCCTCAACATGCCCTGAAGTTCTCCAGAAGCCTGGTAACGAACTAATCATGTGATTCAGGTGTGTTGACCCAAGGTGAGATCTAAAACCTGCAGGACACCGGCCCTCGGGGCCTGGAGTTGCCCACCCCTGCTCTAGCAGATCGCTACATGGATAAACCTTTTAAACTCAAGCGCGCTCATGCACACAGGTGTACGCACGGATGCTCACTGACACAAACTACATCTTCCTTGGCTACGACCTTAAAGCATATCGTGCGCTGTCAGTCTTGCATGCTGCTCAATAACATTCAATATTTAGTATTTACTCTTACAGGTATCTAGGTTGTTACTTTGATCTCTGTATCGCGTTGTTCTCTTGTTGTTCGTTTTCTTTTTTCTTCTTTTAGTAGGTGATCCAACGGATTTTCTCAGTGTCTTCTCTTACTGCCCCCCTTCACCTCTTTCTTTCTTTCTTTCTTTCTTTCTTTCTTTCTTTCTTTCTGTCCAATTTGTAATAACTTAAAATAAAATAAATAAATGAACAATAATAATACAGATCAATCAAGTGGACCACTTGAAAAATAAATCCATTGGGCATCTTTCCTGCCTTTCAGACAACAATTCTGATAGCTGAACAGGACAGGCACAAAAAACAAACAAACAAATTTATATGAAGTGAAAACTTACACCTTCCCCTCACAACAAAACTCACTATCACAGTCTACCAATAGAGGGCACAGTTGTATTAGTTAACTGCTCTTCTTCTCCTGCCTGGTTGTATCCTGCTCATGGACTCCTGCAGGATGCCAGCTTTAGTTCTCATGAGTGTGAATTATTTAGTTTGAGTGGCTGTGATGGGACAGAGATAAAGAAGAGGGTAGAGGGTGACTCTGAAGGAGCTCCAAGGCCAGTTGAAAGTCCCTACCCAACTTCTCAGGTTTAAGTTAGAGGTTTTTAGTTTGGTTTTTCTCAAAGTGAAATCCAGGCCACCTGACAAAATGATTCCTGTTTTGACAAAATAATTACAACCGAGGAAGTTAATGTAATAAAGATCATAAACACAGACAAAGTGTTGTCACTGTACACTTAATGTGTACAGGTTTCACGACTGAGGCATCTAATCCCACCACACATCATATTTTGACAGGCTACCTCTGTTCCAGCTACTTACTTTATCTTTTTCACCTGAGGGGAGGACTGGCTTCAGTTGCTACAACACCTAACCACCCAATAGGCTTGTGAAACATGACCCTGCCTTCTTACCTTTCTGTGTGCCTGGTTACATTCATTTCCTCAGCAATACCCAGTGGCAGCGACTTTATGTGCAAGGGTTTGTGTCACGGACGTAGCACAGCTGCCTGTTCCCAGACCCTGATGTGGCATCTGATCCTCAAAAATAAAAAAAAATGTAACAAAAAAAAAAAAAAGCCCTGCAAACATCTGTCACATGAGTCAGCTGAGGTTAGACATGCGAGATGCGAGGGATTCCACATCTTACAGCTTTAATTCACTTTAGTCTCACATAGTTTAACCGAAAGCATCATTAACGGTCCTATCAGACTCAGTTCTTTGTTGATAGCCATCAGCCTTGGAAAGCCAAAGCAGTGCATCTTTAGAGGAACCTAAAGAAGCTTAGTACAGGACTTTACAGTGAAAGTCATTTATCAAGAACAACCTGAGAACTAAGTATGAGTAAGATTCACTTGTGGCCATTTTATTAAGTAAACCTGTTCAATCACGTGTTTATGTGAATATCTTGTTTGTTTTTTGTTATTTTGATCATGTAAACAATATAGAGAATTTCATTTAGCAAAAAAGAGAAAAATAATGCTATACTAAAGCAGAACACATTTCAATATCGCTTCACCTCTTCTTCTTATAACTCAGACACCCTCTACAGGAAAGGGCAGAGCAGGCTGTACCTGCTGCGGAGACTCAGGTCGTTTGGAGTGGAGGGCCCACTCCTGAAGACTTTCTATGACTCTGTGGTGGCCTCAGCCATCTTCTATGGTGTGGTCTGCTGGGGCGGCAGCATCTCTGCTGGGGACAGGAAGAGACTGAACAGGCTGATCCAAAGGGCCAGCTCTATTCTGGGATGCCCTCTGGACTCAGTGGAGGTGGTGAGTGACAGGAGAATGGTGGCTAAGCTGTCATCCCTGTTGGACAACATCTCCCACCCCATGCATGAGACTCTGACAGCACTCAGCAGCTCCTTCAGTGGGAGACTGCGGCACCCACGGTGTGGGATGGAGAGATTTCGCAGGTCTTTCCTCCCCACTGCTGTCAGACTCCACAATAAAGACTTTTGCAGCTGATCAAACACACAAACCCACACATGTGCAATAAGACTGCTATATGTGCAATTCTTCTTCTGACGAAGTTGTATTTTTCTACTCAGTTGTATATAGTATTTGTATTTGTATTTTATTCTATTGTATATAGTATTTGTATTTGTATTTTATTCTATTGTATATATTATTCTATTCTATTTTATTCTATTTTATATAGTATTTTATTGCATTCCAGTGTTTTCTAATTTCTGCTACATAACTTTGCACTTTTGCTGTAACAAAACAAATTTCCCACCTGTGGGACTAATAAAGGTCATCTTATCTTATCTTATTCAGTAACATATGGAAAAGGAGTGTGAAGAAGTGCAAACTTATTAAATCCCACCGCTTCACCATAAATTATATGTTAATATTTATTCAGCTTCCTTACCGATATAATCTGCTGTAATAATGATGATGAGCTAATCACATGGCACCAACTCAATGGACATTCTGGTGAAGTTCACTCTGAGCATCGGAGTGGGGAAGAAAGGGGATTTCATTGGCTATGAATGTGGCGTGGTTGTTGGTTTGTTTCAGAAACTGCTGATCTGTTGGGATTTTCCCCTCACACAACCATCTCTAGGTTTTACAGATGTTGATGTCAGAGGAGAATGGATAGACTGCTTTGAGCTGAAAGGAAAGCAACAGTAACACAAACAGACTCATGCTAACTAAGGTACGCAGAAGAGCATCTCTGAACTCACAATGCATCATGTGCGTGGCCTCAAAACTTTTGGTCAATAGAAGATAACGATTGGATGTCTGTGAAGGTTCTCGGTCATCCAGATCATCGTAGTCTAAGGAGCTTGGAAAGAAAGATCAGAAAGAAAGATCCACTACCTAATCACATGAGCCAAATGTCAACATTGACATCCTCGAAAGAGTGACCTTTTGACCCTAGAACTGAAGAAGCTTCTCGGATGAAAGGTGAAACGTCTTCAAGCAACTTAAAGAAGTCCAGACACTTTTCTTTCCAAGCTCCTTCTCGATTTTTGCTGCAACAGAAATCGTCATAATTGGCATAAACATCATGAAAAAATTGATTCATTCTGCCTTGCATCAACAGTTTAGGCTGGTAATTGTGGCGTAATGGTGTGGGGGATATTTTCTGGCATTCCTTGGGCTCTTTAGCTCTCTGTAGTCCATCCTGCTTCCAGCAGGATAAGGCACCATGCCGCAAAGCTGGAATCATGTCAAACTGGTTTCTTGAGCACACTGTACTTTGTCGGCCTCCACGGTCATCAGTTTTCAACCCAATAGAACACCTTTGGGATGTTGTGGAACAGGAGACTGGCATCATGGATGCGTAGCCAAGAAATCTGCAGAAACTGTGTGATGCTGTCATGGCCAGCAAGAATATATCATGTCATACAAATGTGCGTAAAACTGGGAGCTCAGACCTTAACCCTAAGCGTAGAACTATGAAATGAGTAACTTCCAGTTTCTGTTACTCATCATTTGTTAAACCGCTAAACGTTGATGTCACCACATTTGCTTGACTGGTGCACATGTTTGAACCAGCCATGCTCCCTTCCGTCGAACAGACACGCTAAGACAACGCAATTTAAAAATTCATCATGTCATTGTTTTTTAATTTTACAGTCATACAATCTTTTTTTTGTTTCTTTCCAGTGTCTCAAAACCATAAAAAATAAATATACATTATGTTACAAAACATTTCCAGTGTCTCAGATTATACAAAAACACACATCTTATCAACAGCATTGATTACATAAGGGCAAAACACTGGGCGTGTACAGGATGTAAGGTACAAAGGCATTTAGTGACTGTACATTGTAAAAATGACCTTTTACTAGCTGCATAATGCTTCAGAGCTGCTGTCATTTTCAGTTTTAACCCAGATTTGAAAAGCGATTAAAAGGCAGCATCAATTACGCAATTTCTGAACAGACCTGCTCAGTCTGTTTCTTACTTTTACACAACGAAAGATCAACAAATGGCTTTTTTTTTTAAAATTCTGCACTAAAACTGAGTTAAACCGAACTGACGCCCAACTCTAATCTGCTTATTCACCAGATCTCATGACTTTGGTAACCAGGAGTGTGTCTTGCATTGGATAAACAGGCTCGACAAACACTGGAAAACAAGGCTTCAGGTTCACAGTGCTCCAACTGCAAAGCTGAGTTTTCAGCAGAGGGGGGAATTCCTCTTCATTCCACATAATTAAAGTTCATTTACACCGTACTCTTGCGTGTGTGCATGCACTCAAACACAACAGCAGCAACCTGTGAATGCACCACTGTAGAGCGGAAGCCCACTGCAGCCTTTTACAGTATTGCGTGAGCTTGTAAGGCCTCGGTGCAGCATGAAGGCACGCAGCGCAGATTTGTTGTTCTCTGACTGTTAAACCGGCGTACGATGTGATTTCTGTTCTTTTTTTCACTACTGTGTTCTTGCTAAAACTGACATAGAAAATAGATCATTTCTTCTTCACTTTTTAAAATTATCTACATGTTACTTACACTCTAAATACACTGCACCGAGAGGCTGTGGAAGCCTTTCTTTAATTAAAACAAAAAAGAAGAGCACTTTGTGTTTCATAGCTCTGCCCAGCATGAACTGAAGCATGTGTGTGTGAGACATCTGAGGGACCTGCAGTCTTTAAAATCATTTTACTGTGACGGTACCAGCCTTTAGAGGTTCGTGAACAGTGATTATTACATCTGACACTTTGCTAACTTCACCTAAAGAAACAGAACATAATGATGTGCTCCTCGCCAACACTAGAGAAGAGCTTCATGTTAGGGCCCACAATGCATTCTGGGTGTCATTCTTCATCTTCATTAGTGGTTTTGGCACACGTGGCTCAACCGTGTCTTGACACAGTCCGGCACAGCGTTCCCTTTGTTATCGCTCACATCTCTGCTTATTTTCTCATCTAAGGCAGTCCTAACGTCTGCAATTAATACTGCTCGCCCGAGAAAGGAAACATGACGGGAGCGGCGATGCTGACAGGATCAGGCTTCTCTTCATCCATCCTTTAACACCTCTCCATCTCGCAACTTTTCCTTTCGTGTTCCTCGACTCTTGGTCCCCTCAGCCCCGACCTGGCAGGTTGTTTAGCTCCTCCTCTCATAAAGGCAGGCTGGTCTGGGTTTGCCTAACAGGTCAGATCGAAGTCTCGTTACTGCCACTGTTAACAGAGGGGAACAAAAGGACAGGAGGGAGAGGAGAGGGAGGGGGATGCAAAGAGAAAGAAAAGAGGGGAACATGCAAGGTAAAATGAGTGCAGGGATGCGGGAGGGTCCTCATGCAGCATTTAATCAGGATGGTCGCAGTATTTCATGCTCGAGTTAAAGGAATATAGTCATTAAGAGGATTGTTAACACATTTACAGTTTAAAAACCAGGATAACTGTATCCCAGTTATACTGGACATAAGGGTGCCATCAGTTTTCTCAACTTACTCGCAACAACAAAGCCTTTATGATGCATGCAATATTGCATTAGTTGGCACTGTGATCAGCTTGATTGTTGCTCATTTAACTGTAAATAGTGCTTGCTTGCAAGGTTTTTAAACTTCTACGATCACTCTTAAACTGATTTTGAGTCTTTTATTTGTTGCACACACGCTCAGGTGTACTGAGCGGCACCGTTAATGAGACCTCTCAGTTTCACATGCTTGAGGCGTAAGGGTGCTCTGTAGAAAACTGCTCAACATCAATTTCTAGGGGGTTAGACAAAGTGCTCCACATTTAAAATGTCAGTCACAACAGGGCCACACTCGTTTGTGTAAAACTGTCATGGTAGCATCTCGGCAGTTTTGTAAAACTTGCAAGCGTCTACAGTCACGGGGAGTCTGCAGGAACTTCCAGAAATCGCACTGCAGTTTCCCCTGGAACTGCATGCATTAGTCACTACTGTTACCATTAGTGCTAAAAACAAACAGTATTCTTTTCTTACTCTGAGTCTGACTCATTGCCTCCGTTGACCGTCCCCGACTTCAAGTGCATGGCAACTCCGCCATTTGTCTCCCGGTAGATACCCCCTGGCGGAATCTGAGGTCGTGGGGCGACGGGCGGTTTGACGGGGGAGCCGCTCTCGTGGTTGCCGAGTCGGCTTCCTTCGTTGGAGCCCAACGAAGGCGTCCGGGACGACGGGGTCATGATGTTGACGGAGGGAGGGGGTGGAGAGGTGGTGTTGTTGTTGTTGGGGGGAGGGGAGGTGATGGTGGGCGAGTTGTAGTCGCTCAGCTTCTCCCTCAGACGGTTCTTCATGTTCTTGTCGGTCAGCGGAGGAGGGTAGCTGATCTTGTTCTTCAAGATGCCTGAGTGAGACGAGTGATTTGTGTGAGCAAGCGTGACGTAAAGTCGATTCAGATCGGCTCTAAACACTTCTCCCCTCACCTTTTCTCTGCTCTGGCTGGTGGTTGCTGTTAGGCTGACTGGCAGGCGCTGAGTCTTTCATACTGGTAGGAGTCTGTCTGTCTCTCTCCTGCAGAGCCTCCCTCTCTCTTTCACCAACGTGGTTGAGCTTGTTCTCTGGGTGCAGCTCCACGTTCACCTTGGTCTCCACCCTCAGCCTCTCTGTCCCACCTGGATCCTCGCTGTCACTGGCTGTAATGGCATCTGTTGGCCAGTAAGGCTTCACGTGATTAGATGTTGATTGCCCTGCTGAGAAGGGAAGAGAAAACTTTAAACTTTAAATTCAAAAAAATTTAATTCAACATCATTAGAGCAAAAAGATGATATCTTAAAGGCACAGTCGATCATTTTTTGATAATTTAACAGGAAAAAAAACAATTCTACGAGGGCAATCCCAAAAGTAAGGTCTCCTATTATTTTAGAAATACAAACAGCCATTTATTTTCCATAATATTTACCTAATTTTAAAGCTTGAAGACTTATTTATTTCTATAAATAATCGCTATTTCGGTCGATGCATTTTTGTAAACGCTGTGGCAGTCATACCCTTGTAGGGTGGGGTGGGTGATGAAGTTCCAACGAAAGTTTTGCAGGAGAGCGACAGTTTGAGCAACGTGTGGACGCGCGGTGTTGTGGAGAATACTTACGCCCTTGCTCAGCATTTATCTTCTCTGGTTCTGAAATGCCCTTCTCAGTTTTTCCCAGTACCTGTCAGCATGTATTGTGGTCCCAACAGGCAGGAAGTAAACCAACAATACCACCTTTTGGTCCCAAAACACAGATGCGCACTGTGCGTAAGCATTCTCCACAACACCGCGCGACAATTTGCTCAAACTGTCGCACTCCTGCAAAACTTTGGTTGGAACTTCATCACCCACCCACCCTACAGTCCAGACTTTGCACCCAGTGAGTACGACCTGTTCCCAAAGTTGAAAGAACATTTGTCCGGAAGGTGATTCTGCGGCGGCGGCTAGCGGATATGACATGGGCATTGTATAACTGTCACAGAGTCTACAAAAATTTATAGACCGAAATGGCCATTATGTAGAAAAATAAACAAGTCTTTAAACTTTAAAATGATGTAAATATTATGGAAAATAAACTGTTGTTTGTATTTCTAAAATAATAGGAGACCTTACTTTTGGGTTTGCCCTCCTATAACAATGAAGAATGCTCATAAATATATATTATTAAAGTGAAAGCAAACTAGTTCTCACAAAATGTCATAAAATACGCAAGCTTATTTGTGTCCAAGTTACATGTACTTCAAAGAGAGTTTCAGTTTCACAAGTGCCAGCTAACAGCAGCTAACAGAGGCTAAGAGGAGCTAACAGAGGCTAAGAGCAGCTAACAGAGGCTAACAGCAGCTAACAGAGGCTAACAGCATCGCTTACCAACAGAAAAGTTGCTCAAAAATCCTCAAAAACTCACCTCAGTATCACTGTCGTTGGACAAAAGTGAACTTCACTGATTTATATCAGACTCCTTTCAAAAAGTTTTACAGTTTTGCTCAGAGAAAATAAATGTGGACACTTTTCACCCTGGATTGACAGCTGAGGTAAACAGTAGACTAACTGACAACCTACACAGTTACTTTGCACACTATGGTGATGGTTTTTAGGTGACAAAGGGTAAAAACGTATTACTGCAAAATATATAATTAACCACATCTAATTTTTATTTCCCAATTTATTGCCGATGTAACAGAACTCAGCTGACAGTAATCTGCAATCTACTGAATCTTCTGCAATCTGTCGTGGGGAGAATTTTACACGCTGTAACTTTAAGAGACTTATGCATTTACCTTTTGGAGTGCTGTGAAGAGGCCTCTCGTTGTTCCACTTTGGCTTGACATCAATATCATCATCCTCGCTGTCGGAGGAGTGGGAGGAAGCATAGGACGAGCTGTGTTCATCTACTGAAAGCTCGCTGTCTGAGTCAGAGTCTAATTGAAGAAATGATGGCGAAACAGACCAGTGAACAAATACAGTACATCAGTAAAATAGACTTGGAAATGAAACATTGGAAATGCAATTCAATATAAAAAGCTTACCATCTCCTTTGGTGCCATTTCTATGGAACAGAGGTCCATCCAGGTCCGTGTGGCCTTTAGCTGTTCCTGAAGAGCCACTGGGCTTCTGACCAGACTCCTCCCTAGAAAAACCAAGGACGGCATAGGCAGGAAAGAGAGAAACAGGAGCAGATGAATAGAGGTGTAGATTTAGAGAAGACACAGAGGGGAAGTACATCATTGCTGGAAGTTAATTCAAGCCCCAACTTGTGGTTTTACACAACTGATGTTTAACAGCTGATGCAGCAGACATCTCTCATTACAAAACATCTGGTACTGTTGATTGCCTTGACACAGACAAAGCGAATATAACATTTAGTTTGTGTGTGCTGCTGTTTGTCTAATGTCAGAAAGTCCCAGCTTGATCATTAATACTGAAAAAAATCGAATACAGGTTTACCCTCTCTTCATCAGTTACTGGTCGTGGTATAATTATTGCAAGAATTCAGAATTTTTTAGTTTAGTAATCATTTAATGGATCAAAATGACAAATGGGTTACGTTTTTCTCTCCTCTCCCGTCCTCTCTGTCTGAAGCCGTTTATTCCAGGCTGGAATGAGAACTTGGCTGGAGGGCAAAAACTGCTACTAGAGACTCTGACCTGTCTGATGGCTGATCTAAGAGAAGCTTCTGGAAGCAGCTGAAGACGTGCCAACAGCTCCAGGGAAGAGGTATGCACATCTACATTACATTCCTACCTCAACAGGTATAATCCCATCACCCCTTCGTTTATGCTTTTTTCTTTCCACATCACCTTATTTTTCTCCTCTTCCTCTCTTTATAGTTTCCCCACTTTTTGCTCTCTTATCTGCTTCTTTCTACGCCTCACCTACAGGCAGCTCGCCACATTTCTTCCCCCCCAGCGTTACTACCCTTATTGACCCTAGAGTCAGCTCTTATTACCCAGATGACAGCTTTACGGGCTAGGCGTACAGTCAGACGAAAGTGTGATACTGTAAAGCGCTTAAAAACACCAGGTATATGAAACACAAGCCTACTATAATGAAAGCATGTCAGTGAACACTGAACAGATACAGCTTGTAGAAGAGGGGAGATTAGCTTAAGATGACAAACAACTATATTTTGGCGCAGATTCATCTTTCAATGTCAACTTTTATAGATATATCAAGAACACACCTGTCACACAGTCAAACTTAGCTTTACTGATTTAGCTGTACTGCTCAAGATCAAACATGCTAGTAGTCTGTAGCTAGCTTGGACCACAAAGCTATATAATTATTATTGTAATGTATTAATGTTATGTCTTTAGTAAGCTCAGTTTGAAGTACAATAATTTCCAGCAAATTTCAACTGCAGAACATTGCAATAACGCATGTATTTAGAAATACCAAGCTAAAAGTTTACTAGCTAAACCGGTGTTACTTTAGCAACATATGTAAAACTAATGGAGAACACCGTGACGGTTAAATTTTGAGATTAAATTTCATTCAAAATTTTCCTTTAAATTATAATAATCTGAGTTGATTTCAGTTTGAATTTCAGTCTTATCATCTTATACCAACATGTTCTCACTCCCAAAGCGCCAGGTGACAAATCTTCAGTATATTACGCTTCTGGGCACCGAACACGTCCCCATATTACGAGATTGGAAAAATGACGAAACATGAGAACCGTTTGGAATGAATCTACACATGTATGTTTTACTTAAATCGTTTTCTAAAACACTATCTAATGTCATTAAAGTGGTGGTTAAGGTTAGGGATAAGGTTAGGGTTAGGGCTGGAATACATGGCTGGAACGTCTCATGGGATCGTCGTTCTACTGGATTTCATCCACAATCCGGCGTGTAGCATAGGAACGCGGAAAGTCGCCTTTTGCGTTCTCATGGAAATCAACAAATCGCCGGTATATTATATCTCAGTAGGGCTGCTCAATTAATCGAATTTTAATCACGATTACGATCTGGGCTTTCAACGATCATTAAAAATGACTGAGCTGATTATTAGCCCCTCCCTCGTGCTTTACTCTCGCGCTGCTCCGTGTGGCAAATCGAGCGCACCTCTCTGTATTTCGAACACGTGTCACAACAATTAAGAGCAGCGGTCCCCAACCTTTTTTGCGCCACGGACCGGTTTATGCCCGACAATATTTTCATATGACTGCCGTTGGTTGAAAAGAGAGGTAAAAAAAACTTCAGTGGTGTGGAAACATTATGGGTTCGTGGGGTCAGACGTGGATCAAGTAGACATAGTGTGTAAACTTTGCTACAGTGTCGTAGCTGCACCACAGAGCAACACTGCAAAGTTCACTAAACATAGATGTTTACATTTTTCATTTATTTTTTATATTGCAAACATTTGCACTGTTATCAGTATTTGCACACTATTTTATATTATTTTTGACAAGCTTTAAAGTCATTATTCAATACATTGTTATTGTTAAATAAATATCGTCAAATAATCGAGATCTCAATTTCAGTGAAAATAATCGTGATTATCATTTTTGCCATAATCGAGCAGCCCTACAGCTCAGGAGTGAGAATGGGCTCCTTATACATAAACTCTAAAGCACATGGACGCTGTCTCCTCTGTGCTAAAAACTAACGTGAAGTACAATAGAAAATAAAGCTTTACACACTTTGGCAGCACCTACAGTGGTGTGAAAAAATATTTATCTCTAATTTTTTGCATATTTGTCATGCTTATGTTTTAGATCAAACAAATTTTAATATCAGACAAAGACAAATCAAGTAAATTTGGCTTATTTCCCTTAATAAATCCACTCATCATTTGAAAACTGCATTTTGCATTTACTCGGGTTAGAAAGGAAGCAAATACTTTTTCACAACACTGAGGATAAAACTAATGCTTTGCAAAACAATTCTACCTAATGCTACAACCGCCATCATGAAAGTTGTAATATTTCATTCCATTTTTGTTAAAAGCACAAGAAAATCATGTGAATGTTCAACACTTTTAAATCTGTCACATTACCATGAAATTACTGCACTTGCTGCTAAAGCAATAAACATACATAGCATAAGTTTACTGTACTATAGAAGATGTACCACATCAAATTTCACATAAGCAATAGTAGAATCTAATCATCTCATTTAATAACACAGTAATATGGAGGAATATATGTCTATTTGTGTGCATTTAGTTTTTTGCAAACAGGCCATGTGCCATGCATTGGGAAATGTCTGTGAAATTTTCATGCAGAAGGTGCCAATATGTGGCAGAATGCATGTGGTGTAAGAAACAAGATACCTTTGGAGAATAAGGGTGGACAGGGCGTGTGTATACTTATGCAGCGTGTGTGTGTGTAATGCAGTAAGGTGTGTTAATCAGCGTGAGACTTCTGCATCTCAGACATGCACAAAGGGCACCAAAGAAAGAAATCTGAAAGGAACACCAAGACACACTCATCACACAGCAGAGTGCAAAAAGCCATGCAGTCAGTCAGCGTGTTGTACCTGAGTGTGTAAGCCAGGTAGCTACTGCGGCTCTTGGCTGACCTGTCCAGTGAGACGGTAGACTCGCCAATGCCTGAACGGTACACTGCGCCGTCCTCTGTGTACATGTTGTTGCAGTTGAGAGAGCGCTGAAGAGGGAGGAATATAACAAAGGTTATATTTTAAACAAGAGCTATGTGACCAAAAACCAAATTAGACAAAAGAGCATATAAAGAAATAAGAAACAATGTTGAATAACTTGATGAAATCTTAAAGATACATATTTAAATGTATCAATATATATGTATAGAGATGAGGATTGAGAAGAATTCAGCGATTCCATTATTGATATCACTTATTGATTCTCATTTTGAGAGAAACCACCATTGCTAAGGAGCAGAAATTACATTCATTCAAATGAATTGCATGCTGTGGTTTGAATGTTTGTGAATGTTTGTTGAGGTACTTCCCCTCTTTGTTGGAGTCATTACTTAAAAAAGTAATTATTACACATATTACACAGAACCCTTTTCTTAAAAGTAATGCAGTACGTTACTCCCAGGAAAAAGTAATTAGTTATACTACTTGTTACATTACTTTCATGTTCCATCCATCTTCATCTGCTTTATCCGAGGCCGGGTCGCGGGGGCAGCAGCCTAAGCAGAGAGGCCCAGACCTCCCTCTCCCCAGCCACCTCCTCCAGCTTATCCGGGGGAACACCAAAGCGTTCCCAGGCCAGCCGAGAGATATAATCTCTCCAGCGTGTCCTGGGTCTGCCCCGGGGCCTCCGCCCGGTGGGACATGCCCGGAACACCTCACGCAGGAGGCGCCCAGGAGGCATCCTTGTCAGATGCCTGAACCACCTCAGCTGGCTCCTTTCGATGTGGAGCAGCAGCGGCTCTACTCTGAGCCCCTCCCGGATGGCCGAACTTCTCACCCTATCTCTAATGGAGAGGCCAGCCACCCTTCGGAGGAAGCTCATTTCTGCCGCTTGTATCTGCGATCTCGTTCTTGCGGTCACTACCCACAGCTCGTGGCCATAGGTGAGGGTAGGGACGTAGATCGACCGGTTTATTGAGAGCTTCGCTTTTACACTCAGCTCCCTCTTCACCACGACGGACCGGTGCAGCGTCCGCATTACTGCAACTACAGCCCCAATCCGTCTGTCGAATCAACCTCTCCGTGAATCGCTACCTTATCGTGGTGGAGGGGTTTGTGTGTCCCAGGGATCCCAGGGGCTATGTTGTCTGGGGGCTTTTGCCCCCTGGTAGGGTCTCCCATGGCAAATTGGTCCTGGGTGAGGGACCAGACAAAGAGCGATTCAGAAGACCCTTATGAAGAGAACATCGAGGGAACAGTTTACCCTGCCCGGGATAGGGCTACCGGGGCCCAGCCCTGGAGCCAGGCCCGGGGAGGGTGCCCGAGGGCGAGCGTCTGGTGGCCGGGCCTTAGTCCATGGGGCCCGGCCGGGCACAGCCTGAAGAGGAGACATGGGCCCATCCTCCTGCAGGCCCACCACCCGCAGGAGGCACCATAGGGGTCGGGTGCATTGTATGCCGGGTGGCGGCCAGGAGCGGAGGCCCTGGCGGACTGATCCCCGGCTGCCAAGACTGGCTTTCATGTTAGTCAGTATAACAGCTGAAACATAGTCTCATATAAATCTGAGGCTACAGCTGCACACACCAACACAAATCCCTTATGAGGACACACATCTCTAATAAAAAGCTGACTGCACAAAGCCAAGATGTAAACCAGCACAAAAGAGTGATCTCCATAGTGATGCTGCTTTAGAAACGTGAACAGGTAGAAAGGGAGCAGCCTGACTGCAACTCTCGTTGTTACCTGTTGAAGTTAAGGGTCTGGCTGTTGGAGTCGCGAAGTTCTTGGCTAGCTTAGCATCAGCATGCTGTCGGCAGATGCTTATAAAGAACCGAAGTTGTGTTAGCAGCATTACGCGGTTGTTTCTGTCCTGGATGCAGTTTTCCACTTTACCATTTATCTCGTCCTTTAGTGCAACAAAAATAAAATAAATGTCCACATCCACGCTCTAGACCAGGGGTGTCCAACTCCAGGCCTTGAGGGCCGGAGTCCTGCAGGTTTTAGATGTGTCCTTGATCCTACACAGCTGATTTAAATGGCTAAATTACTTCCTCAACATGTCTTGAAGTTCACCAGAGGCCTGGTAATGAACTAATCATTTGATTCAGGTGTGTTGACCCAGGGTGAGATCTAAAACCTGCAGGACACCAGCCCTTGAAGCCTGGAGTTGGACACCCCTGCTCTATACTGAGTCGCTTTTTTCCTCCTCTGACACTTGAACTGAAATCAGCTGATTGTAGTGTGAGTGCAACTGATGAGTGCGATCAGTAGGCAGGCATGCCAACTGCTAACTGGTTTTCCACAAGAACCGGTTCTCGATTCCCATCCCTACTATATGCATGTATATAAAGTAAATGTTTGTTCACTTACTGTTAGCAAAGAGCCCCTTGTGGTGCTGGACTCGTCTTGTATGCTCTTCTTTCCTTTGAAGATGTTCTTGAGGTTTTTCCTCACCTCTTTGTTGAAGACCACATGGAACAAGAAAATGAAGACTCCCTGAAAGAAAAAGCAGGAGAACGTATGTATGTATTGCTGAGGAGAGTAAATAATCAAGTGGGAATTGTTTTCAAAAGTGTGTGTGGATTATCTGTGCACCCAGAGCTCAGTGTGGGGTTAGCAGATACCTGCAAGCAGCTGAACACAGCAAACAGGTAATGGAAAATCATTACATTGCTGTTGACTGCCATTAGACCGAGCAGCCAGGTGGCACTGATGAGCACCAGGAGGAGGAAGGCCATACGTAGGGCAGGACTGCGTTGGGAAACATAAATGTTTTAATAATGGTATAAAAAGACAAACTCAAGGTAGCAACTGGATCCTTTGATGTATGTGAAATGGCTAATGCGATGTGGGAACCTACATAGCTCCTGACTTCTCTACAGCCTTCTGTCTCCGACCACAGGAAGCCTTGGCAGCGAGAACAAAGATCACTATGTTCACCTGTAAGGGGAAGGAAAATATGGAGAATTTTAACTAATATGAATATAAATAAATAAATCTATGAAAAGCTCCTTTTACTCAACTGCTGATTGAGACATAATTAGCGTCTTTTATTATTAGCCCTTTAAGACAGACCATAGACCCAAGTCCGCCAGAGCTTATATTATATTTTTACATGCTGTAGTGCACTAGAGCATTTCAAGTTGCTATACATCAATACAACCATTATAGCCCAAATTTTAATAATATGCATGCATTAAGTGCATAGTAACTACATAAATTGCAAAAAAGTGCAATAAACTACAAAAAATTGAAAACCGTTTTTGTTGTTTTTACATATATCTCTAGTTAGAGAAATTTAAGAGGTTTATCCCTCAAAACTGTAAATACAAAAAAGTTGTACGAAATAGTTTCTAGCCACAGGAAACTTATTTTGAGTGTCTTCTTAGTTTTATTTTTGAGATACACCAATTTTTATACACTGCAGGAAAAACAAAAATAAATATTATAATGCAAATTTGCAAAAACACAGCATGTGCATCAAAATAATTTCCAGCAGTGCAATTTGAGTTCTAAGAATCCCAGAAACGATACAGAAAAGCACAAAGTCAAACATGACTAATATAGCCTTATAAGGTTCTGAAGGAAAAAAACAACTACATTCTCCACAAAAATTATGTCACTTCCGGTTTCGGGCAGGTAATGGCGGACATGCGATAGTTCGTGCTGACGTCTATTCCAACATAGGAAGTGTTACGAACAACTGATCGGATCGGCAAAGCGTGTTTCTGGAATGGATGTGGAAGGAAACCGTGACCTAGGACAAACTGATGGTACAAGATGTAAGTACAACTCCTCCGGTTTCATATGCAAAAAAAATTATTGCGCTAGCTTACGTGGTTGCAGTGCTACTGGGATTTAAAAATAGTTACGCAAAACGGGGCATCCCTGTCACCGGTCTTAAAGGGTTAAAAGAGATGTTGGACATACCAGGACGACTACAAAGATAGGCCCTGCAAAGCTCCAGATGAGTGTGTCATGGACAGAAAGCCAACAAAAATCTGGGTTTCCATAACCCTGAGGATCGAGGCCAACTGCCAAACCTACACAAACACAATGAAAACACAGTGGAGAAATAACATTTTGATCAAATCAGTCTGACTTTATATTATTAAAATATTTTGGATTCTTTTTTTCAGTTACACATCATAATCGCTCACTAATTTTGTCACATTTGGACCTCCGTATATATTTTATATATCTATTTGCCTCTTCCAAAAACAATCCAAGCATCCAGTGCTGACGAAATCACTATATCACACAGCATCTGGTAAGTGTTTAACAAATTTTATAAAAGTGACACAAGAGTAGCCCTAAAAGGAGGAATCAGACAGAAGGAAAACAAATAAACATGTCACAAATTGTTGAAATTATATATATATTACATTTACGCCCTTCTTTTTTCTCATTTTGACACAATGTGAGCATCTAAGTAGCAACCATCTCCTTTTCATTGTTTCTCCTGCTGTCTCATTCAGCGATCTTCCCACAGGGATCATAGCCTTTTCAGAAAAGACGAGTCATGACACGAGTCTCCCGACAACCTGCCATCTCCTATCGCACTGTTGCTTCTCCTGGCGAACATGTGTGAGTGTAACTCACCAGTGATGATAGCCGGTATGCCCCAGCCCATGGCGTAGTAGAACCTCATGTGACCGTAGTTGATGTTCCGCAGCTCGGTCAGCATGCGGTAGATATGCAGCCCCTCCACGAACATCCAGGCAAAGGTGCACATGTAGAAGTAATGGAGGAGGATGGCGATCACGGTGCACACAAACTGCGAGTTTGTAGGACGGGAGAAAAGAAGAGAGCGCCAGATTTTTAGGTACAGCACAGTATCGGCCACTTTGGTTCTGCAGTACCATTAAATCTATATATGAGTGCACGAATCGTCCAGCCTTTCAAAATAAGACGATTTTCTGTTTGTTCATCTTTGGATATTTGGCAGACAACCATCCAATTTTTGAATATTTTTTAAAATCTTCAAAGTCTTGTCAATAAACTATTCAATTTGTCAAAAAAAGCGATAAATTCATGAACTGACAGTAAACGTTTTTATGTCACAACGTCTTTTCTTACACGGCAATGATTCAAACGGTCCCCACATTCCTGTATCTCCCCTCCTCCCATTTTGAGCTGTCTGGTGCTACAGTAGAAGAATGTGTCAGTGAATGCTGAGATACGGTGTATTTTACTAATGTTTTGTATTGCTGTGGAGATCAGAGAAGAAGAAGGAGAAACTACGTTGACAGCGTTATAAATCATCCCCGGAGATGGCCCTGGGCACACACCGACAGCATTCCACTGCTCTGATGCACGTTTACCTACACACACACCTAAACTTTGCACGCACACTAGCAAGCGCTTACCAAATCAAAGAGATGCAAAAAAAACAGAAAACCCCAAAGAGATTAAACTTTCTCTTTTAAGCATCTCCTTGCAGACTTGGCTTCCACTCCACAAAACAATACTCCATAAAGATAAAGCAGCATGCGCTTTTACCACCTCATCCCAGTCAAAACATGGTGAGTCAGAACATTTGTACAGGACTAAAGACAAAACTCCCACAACTCATCTGGCGCCTGTAAACTTCTCTTTCGCTGTGGTGCATGTGCACATTTGCACTTTAGGGTAGCCACAGTTGAGAGAAGGGCAGTTAGCGATGAATACCGATACTCAAGCTGGTTCTGTCAGTCAAATCCAACTGTAAGCTCAGCAGTACGTATGTGCGCATGTGTTTATTTTGACATGTGCAGATATCCTTTTCTTTTAGATTTATAGCAGGTTTATCGAAATGTGAAGGGGCTGCTGAATCGCTCGTTGTAGGATTCATTTATGGGACCTAACCTTGAAATACGAGGCTGATTTGACGTCTTCTGTCATGATGAGGTGTGAGATAGTCGTAAATAAAGCACAACCACCAGAGCTATGCCTCTTGAAAAGGCTTCGCTTTCATCCCCGATTCATTACCACTGCGAGTACTATTCAGAAGCACATGTATATCTGTTTGACAGCTGGGGGTGGTAGTTACAACCCTCCATGGAGTTACAGGACTGACAGTGCGTCTCCCGATGCCTTGGGTTAAAACATCTGGTTTAACCAGACTACGTAAAGCTGACTCATTCACCTTTAACAGGTTGTACTTACAAGGGTTAAGCTTTAAGGTGCTAGTTGTCCTTTTGAGCTGCTACTGAGCTAGGATCGCTGTGATTCAGGTTGTTACACAAACCAGCACACAGAGATAAGTAAGGCAATGAATGATCTTCTCTAACTCTTGGCTAAAGGGCAAAAAAGTACTTTAAATGTATCCTTATAGCTCCCTTTTAAAACCTGATTTCTTCTCCTTGTCAATTAAGAGATTAATGGTGTTGTCTGTACCACAGACATTTAAGATTTTTATCAAGTAAAAACTAAAGCTGTTTTGGGAAAACCCTTGCCAGGACCTACCACCCTGAGGCCAGCTTTTAGAGACAGGTACCAGTCACAGCACGTCTCCACTACTGGCCCACAGAGGTTTGTGTATGTGTGTGTCAACAGACTTCAAAGATATCCGATACCTTTTGATCCTTTACTGTATGTATATGGAACTGAGAGTCGTTACTGGCCATATCAGTGACTAACAAAGGCTTTTAACTCAATTAAGGTAGACTACATCCTCACATAAGATTTATCCAGGAATGCCAGCTCACTAACAGGAACTTACACGAGGTTATATTGGAAAAGCAGTTTGGTAAATAGCACATTCCTGACTATTACAGTCATTAGTCGACAATCACAACACATAATCTGTCAGATAAAGAAAGACTCTCAGGTAGGTCTTGGCCCATTAAGTCTTGTACTGCTCTTGTCAACCCAGCGTTAGAGGGCTGCCTGCAGGAAAAACAAATATGGTCGGCTTCATGGAAGCTCTGATAAAGTAAACACCAGAGAGTCAAAGGAGCTTGGAAAGAAAAGCGTCCGGACTTCTTTAAGTTGCTTGAAGACGTTTCACCTCTCATCCGAGAAGCTTCTTCAGCTGGGCCATCTGACCTCAGGAATTCGCATGATAAGGTGGGGCCAGGTTCACAATGAGCTCACCTGAAACTCTGGCTGATTGGGACCCACACCCAGTTCCACACCTTGGCTCAGGCGATTAGAGGATCATCAGGGGGTCCTTTTGTCCCTCTGTGGGGGGATACTCCCACTAGGTTTAAATCTGGGACTCCCCACCATTTGACCTTAGAACTGAAGAAGCTTCTCGGATGAGAGGTGAAACGTCTTCAAGCAACTTAAAGAAGTCCAGACGCTTTTCTTTGCAAGCTCCTTTGACTACGATGACCTGGATGACTGAGAACCTTCACAGACATAAACACCAGAGAGAAAGCTCTTTATCCCGCATCTCAGATGCCCACACCACTCATGTTTGCAGCACATGACTTCATGGTTTGGTTTTTAGACCATGTGCATATGTACTCTATCTTGCTTTACATGGTAACGATTAGAATTTAATCATGGTGTAATTTCTCCACCAGTAGTTTCTTATTATATACCGATCTTTCATAATGGAAACTACAATTCACTAAACAAAAGAGAAATGACCCAGTGTGTCAAGAATCAAATCCTAGAAATATTCCTGCTGTGTGTGAACCAACCCACCTTTGTAGGGAATACTGAAGTATTCCCTACAAAGGTGGGTTGTGCAGTTTCTTCTTTTAAGTTGTTAAATTGCAGCTGTGTATTTGGGGATGCTGTCTGCCAAATCCTGCACGTATGAAGGGAATCTGTAAAGAAATTACACGCATGGTTCGTTTGCTTTGTAACTGATCGTGCAGCTTCTGTGATGGGCTGTAGAGAGGAGCAGCCACACTCCTGAGTGGAAAGATCAGTTCTAATCTGACAGTGCATCATTCACAAGCTAGAACCTGCAGCCCAGCATGCTGTAAAACACCACACAGAGACATCTTCAAATATGTATTAACTCTTAATCGCAAAGGTTTGCTACTGATCAAAGATCAGGTAACACAGGGCAATGCATTGTAGAAAAGGTGTCACTACAGCAAACAATCCACATGTTCAGGTGTGTTACACTGGATCCCGTTCATGACACAACCTCGTCGGGGATTTGAATCTACAGCTGGAACTAAACCAGCCTACACTATGGAGCCACACACCATTACACACTGCAGTTAAATGGAACAGCTGCCCAAATAATGCTAAATACAAGACAGATTTAATTCTGGCACGTTAATATCTTTGTATTTCTTGAATTACCATGATTGTCGGGCTATAAGCCGCTACTTTTTACACAAGCTTTGAACCCTGCGGCTTTTAGTCGGGTGCAGCTTTTCTAAGGATTGTCCATGATTTTTGTGATATCGTAAGAGGATTTGTTTTGTTTGTTCCGCTGTTCTCCGGCACTACGTTGCCTGGCGGAAGGATCGGGGTTCAAGAGTGGTATGTTGGTCACATGTCCATCCGCCAGGCAATTTAGTGCCGTACGAAGTAGCGCGAAAAACAAAGCTATGCGTTCAGCAGGAAGTGTGGATGATGAGCGGCGATAAACTTGCGAAAAGCAAGTTATACTCAACTCCACCAGTGGATTCTGACAGCGTGAAAAAGTGTGAAAACATCCATGATCACCAACGGATTTCGAAGGGCTGGACTGCTGCATGATGGAGACACCGCCACGGCCCTTCAGAGGGTGTTCGACTCTGACACTGACAACGAGGATTTGTTTGGTTTTGAAAGTGACAACGAAGGAAAGAAGCTGAGAGTGGATGACAAAGCCATCCTGAGCCTGTTCGTTTCCGACACTGGAGAAGAGGACTTTGGTGGTTTTAGTGCGCAGGAAGAAGAGAAAGATGGTGGTGAATGACTGACTTTTCTTCTTGTTAAAGCCGTGTCACTGCACCTGAGCCTAAAAGGTAGTCCGAATCTATTTTTCTGGTGTGCTGTAGGTTATTGTTATGTACTACATTTGTTACTCATTTATGAAGCACAGTACATGTTTCGTACTTGTGATTACCGCTGCTTGTACATATACCTAAAAAGTTATGCAAGTATGTACCCATAACTTGTTTTTCAAAATATTAATAAAAGGGTTGTGTCTCCAAACAGCCATCTCTTTGCTGACAATTCCCTTTGTGCATATTCTCTTACATATGATAAGTCAACATTGAAACACCTGCGGCTTTTAGTCAGGTGCGGCTAATGTATGTACAAAACAGGATTTTCCCCTGATTTTAGCTTGTGCGGCTAATATTCAGGTGCGCTTTGTAGTCCAAAAAATACGGTAATCAAATATGTCTGAAGAGGAAAACATGAATCTGAGAATACTGCACACATTAATTTACCTTTTTTTTTTTTTTAAGCAGCAGTTATATATTTAAATTCTGTTTTAGTTAAAGTCATGGATTCCTGCAAAATCCAGGTCAACTTCAGCAAGAATTCTGTGGCAGAGGTCATTTTTTACCAAAATTCTTAAGCAGAGCTAGCCCATAAGGCTTTTTACCTTAATAACAACAAGCAAACAAACACTTTATTAGCTAAAAAAAAAGATGGCTAACAGGGGGATGCATACACTGTGACATTTATATAGTTCAACTCACCGCTTAGTAATGAATGAAGAATTTGAAAAACTGCTGCTAGTCAATAACTTTTCAATGGTAAGCCAACAGTAAATGATAATTATAACTAATTATCCAAATATTTAATAAACACTGCTAGCTAAAATGTTCACCTCTAAGAAACTGAAGTACTACAAACCCGGCAGAGCTAATGGAATCGAATCATTGTCATAATTCGCTTCAATTAGGAGAAAGATTACAGCTACAGGACATCTGACAAAGACGGCCGGGAATAACCGGATAAAAAACACTTTGCAGGAAAAACAAAATGCACTTACCACATTGTCAGTCTGGTTGATGCCCAGGAGGAAGACAAGCTCGGAGAAGAAGAGCGCTGCCACCAGGTTCCTGTGGATGGCGTGGAGGTTGGTACGGAGCCTGCGCAAGAGGCACAGCAGGATGAAGGTGATCAGGAGGAGAAACAGGGACACGGAGACTGTGGTGTACGTGACGATCTTCAGAGGCAGGACATCGCCGTGCTGTGGAGAGCATCCAAGACAGCGAGTTAGTGATCAGTAACAACCACCAGGTGTTTTAAAACAAAGCTGAAATGAGATAAGTTTTAAGCGCTACCTCTCTTTTGGAAATGTCCATCAACACAGCAAAACTGGTCATGTGGTTACACTGACAGCTAATGTGGGTGTTGTTCCTGTTGAGCACCTCGCAGCCTTTAGAGGACCAGCCGCCTGCGCCTCCGCTCCTAAACACACCAACGGACACAAGCACAGGTGAGACCAGTAATGTATACTCTTAACGTCATGTGAAAACAATGCATTTAATAATGTATTTCAAATTTAACTCACCCGACTGAGTGGTCCCAGAACACGCAGACGGGTTTGGTTCGCTCCTCTGTCTCCAGCAGGGTGTACTCCAAGATGACCGGGGGGTCCAGGACGGTAGGAAGAGGCTCACCTTCGCTGTGGATCGTGGCGCTCACGATGGCTGTGTTGATCACCGGACGGTTGGGGACTCTGGAAATACACATTGTGCACTAACATTCGCATAAAGTTTTCTCTGCACCTTCTGGTGTTCACCACTTGTTCATTCTGAGCAAGAAGTTAAGCACAATAGCAGCTTTCACAGAGGTCAGCCATAGTTTACCTCAGACTCCTGCGGTCTGCGTCGTATCTTTCCGGAAGGAGCTTTCCCAGCGATTTGTACACTATCACCACAGCAACAGGCAGAGGGGCAGGTGGCTCGAGATGGCGGCGTTTCCTATCTGAAACTGTGTGCTCCTCCTCGAGGACAGCTTCTGTCTGAGCTGGAGGGGCAGGAGTGGGCTCTGCTGATGTCAGAAAGAAAGAAGATGAAGCTTTAAAAGCAGATTTTTTTTAAATTGAGGTCTGATTGAGGCATCGTTCCCACCTTTGTTTCCCTGAGAACCGATATTAAACTGTGGGAAGCGGACAGAAGACCCGAGCTCTTTGGGGTAGGCCTCCTGGATTTCCCGGAAGCGAGGAAATGTTGTCCTCTCTGGGTTCGACACATCCAAGTAGTCCACAGTTAGAACTGAAATAAACAGGAGACACAGTAAAAACTGTGTTATCATTTTTTTCCTGCAGCTGAAGCACAATTCAGTTACAGTTTGGAGACTCACTCATGTTTTCAGTGACGATGGTGAAGGGCTTCAGGTAGGTTTTCCGGACATTCTGTGCCAGCGTGCTCGCGTAGTCCTCAAAGTTTCGGAGCAAATGCGCGGTCCCGCTCTCTGTCCTTTGGATTTGGTCCCAGTGGTCCTTGGTGTTGGGATCCAGTATGGCGCTGCCTGCTCGCACCAAGTTCTGGAAAAAACACAAATTGCCGAACTACGATTGAAAAAGGAATTTATAGATTCAAATAAAAGCAGTAATATAAAGTGTTCACCCAGTGAGCATCAACCAGTGGAGGGCAGCATGCCACCAGTGTTCCCAGTGCTCACATCATATATATTTTTATAATAATTAAGTGCATAAGGCTACCTCGTTAAACTCTGCATCCTTCATGGCGGTGAGATCAAACCCGGCCTGGCGGCTTTCGTACTGCAGAACGTAATTCAGAAGCTGGGCGGCCATCTTCACATCGTTGCCGTAGTAATGTGACGTGTTATTGGTGGCACTTTGAAGCAAACGCACAATGGTCTTGGAGCGTTCGCTGTCCATCCTTGAGCTGTTGCGGCGGAGATCGTCATTCTAGAAGAAGAGAGCAGAGGATGTAAAGAGAGGGAGAACAGGCGGGTCAGGGTCGGGAAAGCTCCTCGGGTTCAGTCTAATAAAAGCCCCCGTCTGCTTTCATGCTTATTTCTGTCTTTTATTCACCAGTTTTTTCAGATGTGTGAAGGCGACGGTGGTGCAGTTGAAGAGCTCAGGTGCCAGCCAGCCCTTCTCATCACTACAGTGGCGGATGGCAGTGCCTGGAAAAGAACAAATAACATAAAAAACAGAGGACATGGAAATCTATTTCCTCACAACTGTTACCAACACATGAAGCATTAAAATTAAGCATTTGTGCAGTTACACAATTAGAGATTTTGCATTGAGATAAAAATTTGCAAAAAGGGGCAAAAAGTGTAAGTGCAGTCATGTCAGAACATTTGACTGATCACATATTTTCTCGCATACTTTAGAGATTTATGTTTTATTACGCGTTTGTCCATGTATGTTTTTTAAATAACGTATTTCATATCTTAACTACTTAACAACTTTTTATTGTTGCCTCAAACAGTTTTATTATCTTAAAATACTTTTCTTTCACATGAAATTAGATATGAACTGCATGTTATCTGTTTGTACGGAGGAACAAAACTGACAACATTATAAAAGCAAAACCAAAAAAAACACAATTACATGAATAAATGTATATGCCAGTAAATGCATTAAAGGTAATATTAAAAAATCATAGACATTATTGAATGTATAAAATGCTACATAAAAAACTATTTTAATGATATATAGTTATATAATTATATAGTCCTGTCTTGCTTTTTTTCATTTTGTATTTAATTATTCAATATTTGTTTCTAATTTTAATTTGTTTGTATCTTTTAATAGATTAGCTGGAGGCAACTATTTTGTATGGTAACCAATCAGATAACAGGGACAAACTGACTTCCCAATAGACTTTGAATAACAGCCTCCTCACTTACATGAAGAATAAATAAAATATTCAATATTTAAATAAATGAAATTTGGGGAAAACAAACACAGCAACACAAAGGGAAAATTATACAGAACAGATACATTTAAAATGTCACACTTTATATATTTTAAATAATTTAAAACACATTAATGATCACAACTAATTTTACTATTCATTTTTGAACAGCAAATTTTCAGGAATTTATTTCTTTGTGATTCTGTCTTGAAAGGTGCTATATAAATAAAAATGTATTATTATTATTAACAAAATCAAAAAATAACTAAGTGCTGCACATAAGATTACAAGTCATAAAAAGATTTAAAAAGAGAAAATAAAACAGGCAAAAAATGAACCAAAAGCAGTTTTAAAAAGGTGAGTTTTGAGTTCTTTTTTAAAAACAGCTACTGAGTCCACAGTTCTTAATGTTTGGGGGAGAGAGTTCCACAGTCGCGGGGCCACAGTGGCAAAAGTTAGTTATATTAGTATATTATGTTAGTTAAGAAAGATTTGACTAGGCTACTAACTAGTAGTAAGTACTAGTAGTAGTATAGTAAGGATACACATTTTTAAAAAAAGGCACAACAAAAAACTGTTCTGAAGATTTGCAGCACTTAAAAACCTGATGAATGTAAGACCATTCTTTCCTGTCTCAGTGCTTAAATGTAAAACTACACCAAGTTTTTACAGTCAGGTGGTGTTTGGGAAAGTCTCACTGTCGTAAAGGGAGAAATGCCTGCCACTTGGAGCTAAAGGAGGGCACTGAGCAATGCTCACAAATAAATTCCCTATTGAGTGCTGGGAGACAACAAAAAGGGCACCATGGTGACTGCAGTTCCCAAGGGAGTAACCAGGAAAGAGGCAACGTTTTACTGGGACAGGTCACTGACTTCGACTCTTCAGCTCGCCTTTCTCATACACACAGTGAGCAAGTCAGCTCTTAATGTACCTGACGTACCTTTACACACAAACCTCTACATGATTGGCTGGTTAAAAAGCTCCTCTGGACTCATGAACCAATCAGGGTGCTTTATTGCTGTGTTGTTAAGCAGTTAAAAGTACTCACCAAAAGATCCTTCGGGACATTTCATAGCAGCAGGGCGTCCAAATTTTGTCTTGGGCCACCAGATGCCAGAATCAAAGGCCTTTGGGCAGCCCTCATACACCACTGTGGAAAGGAGGGTAAGGCTTAAGAACAGTCTTAAAACACAGTGATTACTTTTTACATTGCACGTGGTACGATGCTTAAACTGGGCCTGCTAAAAACAAATGACAAACTGAGGTTCAATCAGCTAAAAAAACAAAACAAAAAAAGCATCGCTTTAAAAGGCAAACGTCCGACCCGGCTGATCCGTTTTAACCACCTTATAAAACAGCCAGACGGAAAATCACACAGAAATTCAACCAAATTAATCCTGCAGAGCTGTTGCACAAGCTGCAAGACATAATTCATGTCAGCGTATTTGACAGCCAGGACAAACCAGATTTGGACCTGCAAGCTTGCACAAGCTATGATACATAACTTAGCCAGTGTACTTACTCCAAGCTTCTCCATTAAATACAATAAGAATAATTAAAATAAGGAGTGGTTGAAGGTCATTTTTTAAACCAAATCTACTGTGAAGCTGTGTTTAGTCCAGAACAGATATTGTGGCATGAGGTCTATTAAAGGTAGCTACATCTTAGTGAGTCTTATGAATCTGAAAAAACGCACTAAATCCAACATTTTGGCTAAACAACAATACTCAGACCATGGATTAGGGTTTCATGTCCTTTAAAAGTCCAAGCACGTTCTCAGCCTCCAAAAGGCTTCCTATTAGGTCAAACAGTAAGCACACTGACATTCATTTTCTGTTGGGGGACTTTGCGGCTTTGTCTTCTGTTCATCTCTACTGTATTGTGTGTGTGCAGTACCGGTGCCAAGTTAGCCACTGAGCCAGACTTGCCTCTTCTGCATGACTGAGTGGTGACAAAGATGCAAAGTTAGCTCGACTGCAGCACCAGCAGATGTGAGCGACACCATTTGTCTCTTTTTGACGCTTTGTTGAAGGAGCCGGACCCAGTTTGTGAACCGAGAACAGCGAGTTAGAATGCCCCCGACTTTTGAAATGACCTTTTATTACTGTCCCCTTTAGTTATTCTGACCTGACCTTCATGGCGTCCCTTTTCTTACACAGTTAATTATTCATGGGCTTCTATGGGACTCAATAAATGTCTATCTATATTGCATCCTGACTTGTTAATTTTTAATCCGTATTCACAGAAGTTGAAGTGTACTCTTTTATAAAGGCTAATTAATCAATGATATTTCTACCTTCTCAAATATTTCTTTCACATACCTTCGCATCCAGTGGGAGTGACTTCAGCGAAGGGATTATCGCACTGGTTGCACTGACGACCGATAACTCCTCCCTTGCAGGGACACTGCCCAGTGATGGGGTCGCAGGTTCGAGACTCAGAGCCTATAGGGAAACAGTCGCAGGGGTAACAAGAGTCCTCTCCCTCTGGACGATAGTGATTATCCTGCAGGAGGTTTGGGAGAGAAGACACACATCACTGAGCAGGAAGGAGACTTTGAATATTACATGAATTTGCTGCTAATATGAACTAAAAACCTCCTTTACCTTGCAGCGGCACTCCCCGGTGGTCTTGTTACAGCTTTTATGAAATCCTCTGCTTGTGTCACAGTTACACGGTCCACACATGGGACTGCCCCACCAGCCATCGTGACATTTCTCTTCCACTCTGCCATTAAAGACAACAGTAGATGTCAAAATCAAACGCACACTGCAAAGTACAATTACACGGAACAGAGATAAGGGTGTCATGGCCAAGGCGTGCCCTTCTCTCCTCAACCTCTTTTCTCTCAAGATCAGCATTAGCTCATAGCAGGTTAACTTGATAAGTATAATTCAAGTGATTTGATTATGTGATTATTGTTATTTGATTTGACTTTTGCTTTGCTCCGGCTAAACTTTAATAAAATATACTGGAGTCAAAAAGTCTAAATTGTGGACATTCCCTTTTTAACCCTTGTGAAACACTAAAGGTGAAAACCTGTGTATTATTGTAACATTACTCAAAGGGTCAGGGGCGGGGCTTGACCAGAGGGCACCCTCTGCAACCACGTCTTCAGTGGTAGTAGGATTGATAGAGTCTCCTCCCCGGCTCCATCCAAGCTACTGGAGAATACTCATAGGATCAGAGACTTTTTAAACAGAGAGCCAGCTCCAGACCTTCCTGTACTGGGTTTTGCCTGGTCGAGATCTGGTACCAGTCTGGTTCCAGTTAGAGACACAAATCCCCTTTGGGGTTGCATCAGGAAGAGCATCTGCTGTAAAACGCTCCCAAATCAAACTAAATCTACCTGCTATGGTGACCCCTGTGACCAGGGTGTGGCTCAAAGTAGCTTTTCTAAAAAGCCACGCACTGCGTGATCTGGTTGTGACACGCTGCTGACTCGGTATCAGCGCCTACAATCCAACAAACGGTCGATTATCTCTTCAGTTTATCACCAAATAAACAAATCTACAGTAAACTTCCTCTACACTTTTAAGCCGGTCACTCAGACACACACGGACTTTCTTTTTCTTCCTCGAGATGCGATCTCTGCTGGTGCAATGCGATCCGACGGAGGAAGAGCGGCAGGATGAGGGAAGCAAAGACTAAACACCTGTGGAGGAGCAGTCAAGCATTCAGGGGGAATCCCACATCCTGCTTAAGAGAGGAAGTGATGCGTGTCATAGGGGACAGGGTTCACAGGGAAATGAGTGATTCTCGATCGGGGCTGGCTACTTTGCAGAAATGCTTACACCACTGCTCGACTAATTCCCAAATAAATGGCTGATCTGTCCCTCTCTCACTCGCAGGCACCCAAACACACTGTCAGGCTCGGATTACTGACTAATAAAACTCCCCTGAAGGACCGGCAACAATACAGAATGAGAAAGAAACCTCAGTGAACCAAAGAGGATTAATGAGCTTTGTCTTTGTGGGAGGCAATATCCATTTTTAGTCTGGTTTGTTTATAACATCTGGATATTGTGTCTCGCACACAGGTCTGCTTTCAGTCTGCTAGCAAATTGATTCCATGTTATTAACATTTTATTACCATCTCAATTCACCAGAGCCAATGGAAGTGTCAGACCTGGAGCCTGCATTGCTCCAGTGGCGTTATACAAGTTGTACATGTGGTGTGCAAGAAAACCCTTCTCCCTGCTTGCCCTCAGAAAGAAACCTTACTTGTTTTCACAGTACTGGCCGTAGTAATTTTGTCCACATTCGCAGGTGTAGCCGTGGGAGGAGCTTGGTTTCCGGACGCACGTGGAAACGTGCTCGCAGGGGTTGAGCTTACAAGCGTCCATGCAATCTTTCCCAAAGTAGCCTGAAGGAAAGACAGACAAACAAGAACTGAATTCAAGCTTAAAGGCGTGAAATACAGATGTTTACGTTCACACACCTTTCTTAAGAGGCAATGTATTGAGCTCTCTCGACCAACTTATGTATGTTTTTTTGCTTTTGCATCTTACCTGGGTCGCAAGCACAGGTGTGTGTGCTCCAGTCGTCAATGCACTGGCTATTCTCAGGGCAGATGTTGGAGTCGCACGGGTCAGCCAGATCACAGCCGTTTTCCACACGGATCTTCAGGCCCTGAGCCATGTTCACATTGGCCACGTTGTTGGATGTCTCACCCATACGCACACCCTAGTGGATAGCACACATTCATGAGGGAGACGATCAGGAAAGAAGGTTGAAGAAGAAATAAAATGCGACATTCGAAGTGCACGCCCACCCACCTGTATGCAGCCAACAAATCCTTTGATGACATCGTTTCTCTCCCCGGGCAAACCTCCAACATGAAGAGTTTGCAGCTTGAGGCCTGGGAGGTCATTGCCGATCTCGACTGACTTCTGCTTAAAAATAAGACAATAATTAAAATGAATACAACCTTTCTTGACTACCTTTATCATCTCTAAAGTAAGTCGCCCTGTACCTCATACATGCCGTAGTCCAGAGAGACGGCTGCCATGTATTTGATTTCCTTGCCATCTTTGATGCTTTTCAGTTCAATCAGCAAGTGGTGCCACTCCCCGTCATTGACACGCACTTGAGGAAAGCTCAGCGATGCCACCAATTGGTGCCTCAGCAACACTTCCATATGGACCCGCTGCTCACTCACCTGGAAAGGGGGGAGGGGGTGCAGAAACTGAGAACTTCCCACTCATTTTAGAGGTAGTCTAGAACCTGTATACAAGCTTAAATTGCAAACTGCTGGGGGTGACAATTTTTCCAACAATGCTTCTTACCATGAGGTTGATGGTAGAGGAAGGCCCAGCGTTGACCTGCATCAGGGTGCCAGCAGGACGCCGGGTGCGGAACATTAGGCCAATATACCAGGGAACAGCAACAGTGATGTCCGGGTTGCTCCAAGACACCAGTGCCTCTCCGCCAAAGAACTGAGGTGATGGCATCACTGGGAGGGACGAGAATCAGGTCGTACGCACAAACACATTAGTGTTTGAGGTAAATGTGTTTAAAAGTCAGATGAGAACTGTAGGAACTACATATGAATCAACGCAGCATTAAGCATAAGAAAACATTTTCTGTGGCTGTACATAGCAACCATAGGTAAATAGCAGCAATTAAGGCTGGGTATCGTCACTGATTTCTAGAATCGATTCGATTCCGATTCACAAGTTCCCGAATCGATTCGATCCACGATTCGATTTGAATCTGGGAAATTTTGCCTCAGACAGTCAGAAATATTATAATTCAGATCAGTACATTTACATATTTTTGTATCTATAAAAAGGAAGCTGACACTCGCAAGACTTTATCAAAGGTGTGAGCATCACAGCAGATGGCCCTTGTGTCAAAATAGCTGAAGATAAAACACAGAAAAACATGAAGGTGATTTTCCTGGCCTGGGATTTTATAAAAATATTCTGCAGTACATCAAAAACGAAAGAAAACCATTAATCAACATATGAACGTTACCTCTGAAGTTACAGCGGTTTTATTAGAGACATGGCTGAGCGTTTTGCATTTTGCATAATTTTAAAAAAGTTTAAATTTGTTCAGTATTGAACGGCAAAAATTAGGTTTTCTTTTCGGAAGTAAGTAAAAGGGAAAAAAAACAGCGGCCGACAGCGCTGTAAACAACGGTAGTCTTGTGCGTAAAAAGCAAGTGAATAATGAAGAAAACTGTTCTTGAGGTACAGAGAGAGGGAGAGAGAGAGAGCTGTGCATGACGTGTGATTTTATCGTGATGGAAGCAAAACAGCAAAAGTCAGAGGGAATTCATGACGATGTTTATGTGAAGCATAGTTTGGATCTTTTTTGCTGCTGGTTCGGTCAATATTGTTTGGAGAGAGATAAAACTAACAGCTTTAGAATCAGCGCAAAAAGGGCGTAAACACAAAGCGCGGACCCGCTGAAACATCGGAATCAGCGAGATGTCTGCTTTCAGCCCCGACCGTGTCCGTGCCGTCGGGTGAGAAAGGCGACATCTCACTGATTCTGATCCGTCGGCGGGTCCGTGCTTTGTGTTTACGTCTTTGTGCAGAATCCGTGTTCCTGCTCTCATTTACTGTCTTAGCTGTTTGGTGGTTGTCGAAACTGAGATTCTGGCATTTCGGGCAAAATAAATTTATATTAAAAAATTGATTCAGGATTTTAATCAATCGATATCACGTTATCCAAGCCAGAATCGATTTTAATCGATGAATCGATTATCAAAACCCACCCCTAGCAGCAATGACTTTTCTGTAGTTTTTTGGGTTCTTTTTAGCTTTACACCTTTTTTTCTTATTTGTGTATTTGTCTATTTTTAGATGTCATTTAAAACACGCAGTTGCTTTAGTTCTTTTACTTCTATATTTTGGTTGCAGTGTTGAAATGATGAGTTTTTTCCAGCATTTACGTTCCAGCATGTCATATAATTACTACTTTATTCTGGAAAATAAAAGATTACTTCCCCAAAAAAATTCTTCCATGAGCATAGTTAAAAAGAATTCTTAAAGTCTAATTAAACTCCTGCAGATGTGAGTTTTTATCTAAGCTCTAATTTGATGCTGAGTAAGCAAACAATGTCCTCGAGCTGTCTGCTCTCCTGGGGGTTGATCTCAGTAGGGCACGCAGTGTTTCCACCTGTGTAACCCTCAGCTATGTTCTCTGATCCCCGGGCTACATACTTCAACTGAAGCATTCACAGATACACAAAAGCTGTAATTATGAGACAAAGCATTTATTTGTTCATGGTAGCAGGTAACTATCGTGACTTTAGTCTCCTTTGCTGAAGCTTAGTCCTCCGCGAACTAAAAAAACCCTCTTCACTGGCGTAAATTCTCGGCCATCTCACACTTCTGTTTAATCGTTTTTCTGTTTGATGTTTATTCAGCTGTGTGAAAACCAAGGAGGAACCCACCCAGGGGATTAATAAAGTTTTATTTTATTTTATTTTATTTTATTTTATCTAATCCAATCTAATAACTTTAATGTCACCCAAACCGATTTACTCATGAACAAATAAAACACCAAAAAAAGCCCAACAATAACATTTTTAGCTTGTCTAAGTGACTTATATATTACGTTTAACCTGAGTAGCGAAAGTCCGCGGTGATCTGAAAATGATGTGCCGGGAGTTGTGCCGTTCTCTGCGGCTCTAGTGACCCTCGAGCTCCCGGTTAGCTATCGAGCTGGTGATTAACAGACGTCTCCGAAAACGTCGAAGCACTTTTGCAAATATGCGACATCTTGATAAACCGAGCAGAAATTTAGACTCCCACATTCTCGCCTGAAAATATGTTAAAAGTTTATTTTGTGACCCAGAAAGATTAATAAGAGTAATTTTAAAACTTAGTAGCGGCCGCCATTGCCGGAAACTGGAGTTTGGCTGGGCCACGCTATGAATTCTGGGATATGGTGGGCCGCGAAGGACACACCCGACCCATCCGTCAAATTCGGGGAAAAGGAGGACGCATTTGTCGGATGCATTCGGAGGAGTCTACGAATTTGGACAGCCTTCGGCGCGTCGCTGTGACGTAATCGGTCTACAAATGCGGCCTCAGGAGGATGCAGCCCATGAATTTGGACACCCCCATAGTCTACAGCCATGCTATGACGGTGGTCTAAGTGAAATGAATGTTGGTATTCTAATATGTTAACAGAACTAAAAGAAAAAAAATAATTAGCATGCATCTGTTAGCATGCTAATCCATGCTAATTAGTTCTAAAAGTGTTATGTAGGCTAACCCAGAGTTTGACTTAATGGTGCTAGCTAAAATGTCACAGAAAAAGTTAGCCTCTACGGACCATGAGTACCTATCAGAATTGACTTTAAGTCCTAAAACACTTACAGTAGTAGAGTTTAAATACATTAAGATATTTTAGTCTGGACAGCTTCTGGAGTCACAAGCGGTGTTGGAACCAGATAAAAGCTAGAGATAAAGATAAAACTTCAGCTAATACGAGTTGCTGAAATGGACTTGTTGATGGTTTCTATTATATATTTATCTGATAAAAATAGTGAGGTTCTTGAAGTAAAAATCCCATTCATATTCTCCATACAGATTCTTATTATGGTCATTATGCTGTGGACTCAAGACTGTTCATTGTCACTGTTAGCCTCCTAGTAGACACCTACATCACCTTCTCAACTTATTGCATTTACGTGTTTTTCAGAAAACTTATTCTGACCTTTAGGTCGGGGTCACTGAGATTTGACTTTGTCAGAGATTTTTAGTAGATGCTCCTACGGTATCAATTTGAAGCTCCTATGACACCTCGTTCTCCAGTTATTGCATTCTCAAACGATGATACCCCATCAGCCTTTTAGAACAAAAAACATCTATGTATCTGAGGCATTTTCTGTCTGTGCATTGCACTCCATCTTGTAATCCAAATATGATCACCTCTGGCTGCAGAAGTCATTGCAATTGCTACCGCCATCTTTTACAAACAGTCTGTGGAATGATAGCGAATGCACATTAGAGCAATTGAACCAGGTCTAGGGACGGGTTAAATTTCTTAAAAAATACACACACACAAAAACAGCAAAGTCCAGTAGTTGGTATCAGAATCAAACAAAACCAAGCCAAGTGGGTGACTACCAGGGAGATTCTGTCTCTTTGTGTCGGTCTAGTCTTGACGATTTTGGCTCCACAGCAACAAAATCTCGCGTTTCTCATGTGGCAGCGAAGTGTGTGAAGCCTCAAACCAAATGTGTCAACAAGCAGCCTAGCAGCCAAAACCTCTTCCCGGCTTGCTATGATCCCGGCCCAGTTCAGATACAGGATACTAGGGCCTGGCACTGACTGGGCGGCTACCTCATAGACGAGAGGGCGAGGATAGGTATTCACACCTTTACACATTGTTTGGAACTCGCCCTGAAGCAAGGATTCAAAGATTCAACTTTTTATATAAGAACACGAGAGGGGTTATGGAGCATTAATAATAATAGCTGTTGGCAGATAGAGATGTGGATATCAAGATACCCTTAACAAAACCATTACCTTACACTTTATCATTCAATATTGTTATCCGTGTACTCTGATTACCCAGCTATTTACATGTACTTTTTCCATTATAACATAAGCCACTAGTCACATGTTGGCTGAGGAGGCATCAAAGACAGCTTTGCGATCAGTAGAGCTGATATCACACAGAAATTTGAAATCTGTTACACTTTATTTCCATCTTCAGTCTGACACTGTGTGTTTACTCTAATGAATTTCCAAGGATGAGTGCTAATTAGCCACTAGTGACCAGTGTTTGTGCCTTAACCCTTTAAGACCTACCATAGAACCAAGTCCGCCAGAGCTTATATTATATTTTTACATGCTGTAGTGCCATTTTTGGGAGCATTTCAAGTTGCTATACATCAATACAACTGTTATAGCCCATATTTTAATAATATATATGCATTAAGTGCATAGTAACTACATTAATTGCAAAAACGTGCAATAAACTACAAAGAAATTGAAAATCGTTTTTGTTTTTTTTAACATATATTTCTACTTGTAGAAATTTAAGAGGTTTATTCCTCAAAACTGTAAATACAAAAAAAGTTGCAAAAAATAGTTTACAACAACAGGAAATTTATTTTGAGTGTCTTCATAGTTTTATTTGTGAGATACACCAATTTTTATATACTGCAGGAAAAACGAAAAACAATCCTATGATGCAAATTTGCAAAGAAAGCAGCATGTGCATCAAAATAAACTATTTCCAGCAGTGCAATTCGAGTTCTAAGCATCCCAGAAAGTATTCAGAAAAGCATAGAGTCAAACATGACTTATAAAAACACCAGTATAGGCTTTCAAGGCCTACAAGTAAAAAACTACATTTTCCGCGAAAATGACGTCACTTCCGTTTTCGGGCAGGTAATGGCGGACATGCGATCGTTCGCGCCGATGTCTGTTTCAATGTGGGAAGTATTATGAACAGCTGATCAGATCGGCAACGCGTGTTTCTGGAATGTTATGTTTTTGTTGCTGCAAGCGCTTTTTATGCAATTTTTGCAAAGCAATATGTGGAAGGAAACCGTGACCGAGGACAAGCTGATGGCATAAGATGTAAGTACAACTCCTCTGGTTTCATATGAAAAAAATTCTTGAAAATGAATGAATATGAATGAATATGAAAAAAAGATTATTGCGCTAGATTACTCGAATCTGGTTCTACAGGGATTTAAAAATAGTTACGCAAAACAGAGCGTGCCGCTCTGACCGGCTTTAAAGGGTTAATGCCTCAGTCTCGTGCACACACAGCCATGCAAATTAGTGGTAGTAGTGAAGTAAACTTTGAGAGGCTTCCAAAAAACCCCTACAATCCAATTTTCCCCATTGGAAGTGTTCAGCTTGACAGTGTTTAGCAACATCTTTAGGCCCGCCCATGGTGCTGATTGGCTAATGATTAATTCCACCACAGCTCTCATTGGACTTTTTAAACTGAAAACCTACCATCACATCACAGATTAATCAGTAAGAGCACGCAAGATTGAAATTTTCACAGCCCCAGGTGAGTGTGTGTTTATCTTTCATTTCAATCTGTGAGTCTGGGTTTTGATAAGTGACTCAGAGCCAAAGTTTGATCTTTTGTCCGAAAACTCCACACCTAAGGCTGTGGTGAGTGATTCTGGTGAATAGAGGCTGCGTGAGTCACGCTGAGTCAAAGAAAATGCTCCTTATCCCATGTGATCCCCCAAACACACACCATTTCCTGGAAATAGGTAAACAAATGTACGTACACACACACACAGATGAGCAAGCGGGCACTTGCACCTTTGGCCAGAAACACGTCTGTCTATGAATGCAATAATATATTTGATTGATTTTGCAAACTCATAAGGAAGCACAATGGATTTATTTTACACTGGATTCCCCAAACACACTTTCCACTTTTGCTAAAAAACGAACCAAATCACCCACACACATTTCTTACCTTGCTCACAGTTCTTGCCACCGTAACCAGTAGGGCAGTCGCAGATGTAAGTGTTCCACTTGCTGACGCACGTGCCTCCGTTTTGACACACACCATTTGTGCAAAAGTCTTTCTTTGCTGGACACCCTGAGCATATAAAAGTAAATAAAATTTAAGCTTCGTTTTTGATGACAGCTTTAAAAGTCCAGAAATGAGCGAGGATAGAAACGCTGCAGAGGGAACATCTTAACCTTCTGTGGTGCCGTTGTTAGCAATGAAGCTGCCCATGTCGATGGGTTTGCTGTCGATGCGCAAGTTTCTCATGCAGCCTACAAAGTTCCTGTTCCTGACTGGGAAATCCTCTGGCAGGTTGGGAACCCCACCCAGTAACAGCGGCCCTGTCAAGTCCAGTGATCTGCAAGAAGATGCAGACAGACCATGAATGAGACAGATCATAACTGCAAAATCTTCAAAGTGGGTCTTTTGTGATCTTTTTCACTTACTTTTAATAAATGGAGTTAAAGAGTGTCGTTTTGGCTTTGGTGTTTTAGCTGCTGCCTCATTCACCTTCACTATGATCGGTATTTCTGGTTAAAGGTTATTGTTTTCAAAAGCCGTCACAAAGCAGCTAAAAGGCAACAAGATTTAGCTTACTTGGTCATATATGAAGCCGCTTACACCCAGAGCTTCTGAAACCATCAAAATCAAAGGCCTAAAGACATTTACGTGGGACATTAAATGTGTATTTTGTTCTTACGGTCTAAATCAGCGGATCCCAACTGGACTGGTACCGGCCCGTGAGTCATTTGGTACCGGGCCGCGAGAGTTGAGGCTCGGGTGTGAAATCTATGGTTTTCAGGGTTTTTATCGTTAACTCTGTTTACCCTGGGTCTTTTCCCGCGTTGTAGTTGTGTGGCTTATTTTGAATGAAATATTTACGCGTTACCATAGCGACCAGAGAGCATTAAGGGGCAGAGAGGAGGATGTTACTCTCATTTCAGGAGGACGCTGCTAATAAAGTTACACAATTACACAGCGAATTCTCGTTTATTATTATATTTACAAAATACCACCGTTTTTGTCTTGGTCGTATCATTTTATTTTGTTGTATTTATTTAAAGCCCGTTCTGTGCAAATACTGCCTGACATTAAACCGGTCTGTGGTGCAAAAAAAGGTTGGGGACCGCTGGTCTAAATAAGATCGCCTGGCTGGGAACATGAAGGGCTCAAACCATGAATCTTCTAGACCAGCGGTCCCCAACCTTATTTGCGCCACGGACCGGTTTATGCCCGACAATATTTTCACGGACTGGCCTTTAAGGTGTCGCGGATAAATACAACAAAATAAAACTATTACCGGTACCGAAAAAAAGAAGATTTATTCATAACACACGTGAAAAGACCAAGGAAAACCAAGTTAACGATAAAAACGATAACAAAATAACGCTGAAAACCGATAAAAACCCTGAAAACCATACATTTCACATCTGAGCCTCAACTCTCGCGGCCCGGTACCAAACGACTCACAGACCGGTACCGGTCCGAGGCCCGGGGGTTGGGGACCACTGATCTAGACGTTCAGCAAATCAGCAGAAATCTGCAGGCTTCTTTGAACCAACTTTCCGCCATAAACTTCAGCGCTCTTGGGTGATGTCTTAAAGTTATCTAGAAAGTTCAGATTTTCATTTTGTTCTTTTATTTAAATACACAAGAATGCAAAAACCACAGTGTCAGACACTCAAAAGCCCGAAGTTCAACTTACAGCTATGATCCAGAATTTATTTGTATAAATATTAATATAAATATGTAGCAGTAGAGTTAATGGGTTTTGATTTTTTTTCTGAAGTATTGAAGGAATCCGTGTTATGGATATTTGTGAAAAGATACCCAGTACAGAGACTCCAGTGTCAATACAGACTTGTAGGATGTATTAAACTAGTCTTTAAATCCCAAAGGTTTCTTTTTCATAAATTTGTTGGGGTTTTTTCCCAGAAATTTACAGCAAGAAATATTATTGGGAAATCCCACCCAGCACTCTACAGTTGTGTCAGTGGAGTCATGTTTTTCTGCCTCAACAGGACTCACTGTGCAGCTTAAGCCACACTCTGGATTCTGTCAAGACAGCTTCGAAAGCGAAACCTCTCAAGCTCTCGCCACTTTCCACCACATAAGACGCAGCGGTCTAATTATTCCAGCGTGATCAAATTAAAGCATCCTCAAAACGCCTCTCAGCGTCTGTGACCGGTGCAACAAGTTCCTGAAAGTATGTAAGCTCATTAGCTCCCCTTTGAAGCTTTCTCTCTCGCTCCCTTTCAGTCCCCACCCTCTACAAAGTAAATGGGCCTCAGCATGCAAGCTTTCCAAAAGAAAAGGCACACTGTAAAAATATAAATTGATGAGTGTGTAATAAACACACAGTTAATCCTGTAAAGCCTGCGCTGAGATGAGCTTTTGGTTGTCTGACAGCAGAGAGACCACACGGATGAGCGCGGAGATTAGGAGATAAAAGCGGGAGAAGATGGCAGAATGTGAGTTGTGTAATGAAGGCGATTTGGCGTAGCCCCCGAGGCGCAACACGTTCCCTCATTAGTCTGACTAGTTTGAGTGAATGTGTGTGGGAAGAGGTCCAGAGAGAAAAGAAAGAAAAGAAAGTTAGTGAAAGAGCTTCCCTCTTACTTCTTCTGTCCAATCTGGGTACCCTGCGCGGCGCAGGAGTAGTTCCCGATCTGCTTTCCGAAGCGGATCGCCATGGATATGTCACAATCGTCAATGGCGACCATAGCCACTTTTTCTCCGGACGGTCCGAAAGGGTTCCCCACGCTCACCATTTTAGGCTGAAACACAGAATGAAACACAGATCACGATCATTCATCGGCATTTAAGAATGATAGCGGGGATTCGAGAGTTCCCGCTAACTGTATCTTATTCCCTGCGTGAGGGTGCTTTGTTACAGTAAATTGCCTCAGCTGACTGAATTTGGTTAAAACGTTTAATGCTCGATTTCTTTCTTTGTTTCTTTTCACACAATGTTAGAAATCTGGCAGGATCGGCGCGGGTCAGCGCTACACAAACAACGTCTAGCTGACTTTAGCGGCGGCGCTCAGGCCTCTCTGGGCTTAAGGTGACAAAAAAGCCCATTGTGCATTAGCTCGCACCTAATGATTACAAAGTAGCCTAATTCTTCCATCAAGGCCCGTGGCCGACGAGCGCTGATCTTAGAAAATGTGGCTCGGCTTAGAAAATCAGGCCACAAAATCGCTTTCGAGTTTCTAATATCGAACCTGAGAGCAAAGTTCAATGGAGCATTTCCCTAACAATAGCAGCTTTGGAACAGGAGCAGAGTTAAAACCCAAAAGAGGAAGAAAAAGGAAGTGCATTCATGGTTAAAGCTGAGATTTATTTCAAATTCTTTACAAATGTATTTTCTTGTCTTGTGTTGAGTGCCTTACAGCAGATGGAGTCATAAGTTATGTCACTCTGCTATCTCTACTAGGGTTATGCTATATTTCTGCAGTGCATAAAGACGGCGGCACTGAAGCTCTGAGATCTGATCGTGGAGCTGTGTTTATATACAGTTTACATAAGGCTGACAGGCTGAACAATAGCAAGAGAGGCTTTCTAACCACTTAGCAATAGGGCTGGGAATCAGAGAAACTACATCAAAGAGCCTGAAACATCCGGGGAACTGAAGGAGAGCAAAACACCCCCTCAAAACTCTGAGAGCAGGGATCAAGTATTTATTCACAACACTGTGGTATCAGGGTTTACGTTATGGTTACGTATGACTCTGCATTATTTTAAGATGAAAAATTAATGCAATAGAAGAGATGAGGAGGCACAGATAGAAAGAAAATGTGTGTGTGTGTATTCTCTGCTACATTAATCGGTGTAGAGTAATGAGATACTGGTGGGGCTGATACAGGAAACATAAGAACAGAGAGGGGGGGAAAATGGCAAAGGACAAAAAAAAGGAAGTCCAGAGAAAAGAGACAAAGGAGAAAATGGCAGACGGGCAAAAACTGAGCAGCACTGTCTTCTATTTTGGCTCAGGTGGGCTCCGGTCCAGGCATAACTCAAACCCACAGGGAGGGTTTTTTTGATCAGGGCCACTCCCTTCAAAATGCCCCATTTCCACAGATTCTACAAAAGACACTTTCACACTTTCAATAAGAAAAACAGGAAGCATGGCACGTCTGACACCGCTGCTGTTTTCTTTCTCTTTCACGTGTAATCTCATTTGTACAGGCTTTAGGTGGAAACGTCGTGCACACATACACACAGAGACACAGACAGATAAACAGCTGAGTGCAGACAGAAAGCACGAGGCCTTATCGGGCGTATCGGGCACGGTTGAGCAAGGCATCACGGATGAATTCTCTCATTTTTGCCCGTCTAGGATTCATAGAGTGAATCGATATGAACGAACAGTGAAAACGACATCAAAATTCTCCAGAGTCCAAGGACGTGTCTTAACAGGTTTTACTTTCCTTTTCTCCACACAACAAGCAGCAACCTTAACGTCTGAAAAATGAACATGAAAAACGAGCACATGTGCCAAAAAATGGAGACAGCAGTTCCTTGATTGGCCGCTTGGATCTGGCCAATTTAACAGCAAAATAAACACGTTCACAGCCTGCTGCAACAAACTCTTGTTTGTGGCTACTTTTCCCATGAAAACCAGTGAAATAATCTTGTCAAATCTGACCGTCGCTTCAGTTCGTTGACTTTAAAACAAGGCTATTGCCTTCAGGTTTCTAAATTTGAGCCTCTGGGTGACAACAGACCGGGTGGATGCTACCACATGATTAAATTCTCCCCTCCCAAATAATTAGGTGGTTTGGCTCAAACAGCTTGAGCCGAGTCTGAAACCCGAATCACAAAAATGTAAGACCAAGAGGAAAATATGTGATTGAAATCGTGGGTCCTGCTTTTGTTCCTCACCGTCTGAACAAAACCCAGGCTCACTAAGCTCACTGTAGGCAGGTGACACCCCACAAACTCCAAATATGAACCTCTTGCCGGCTGAGCGCGATGCTTTATCGCTGAAAATCTTCAAATGTCAACGTCATTAGTAAGTTACGTAAGTCGGACTGTTCCTCCTGAGCGGACATGTCGGCAGCCCGTGATGAGACGCTGCACTGCTTCATAGCACCACTCAGATGAAGGAGTTAAGACACAAAGTACGTGCTTGACAGGCTCGTGGCAGATTTGACCCTGATAATAACGAGGACCTTTACTGCTTAACCCCGCTGTGAAATATGCACAAAAATGTCCCCTGTGGGCCATTTGTGATTAGGGGCACCACTGGACTCCAGAGGAAAATAAGAGCAACATGTGGCTTTCTAAGCTGTAGAACAGGGTTGTCAAACATAAGGCATGAGGGCCAGAATTAGCCAGGTGAAAACTCCAATCCGGTCCACTGGACAAATTTGGAAAATATGAAGGAAGAGATAAATTTGGGGCTTTTAACTATATTTTACAACTTTTCTTACTCCACCATGGCCATTCATTTCACACCAAGGAATAGAGAAACAATTAAATAGCAGGGTTTTTTTCACTGATGATACGGCACTTCTTTTTCTTATACTGAGATATTTCAGGGATCAAATGTGTCATTAAAAATCTTTACATTGACACAAGGGGAAGTTTCACTGGTCCGGCCCACTGAAGATCAAAGTGGGCTCTATGATGAGAAATGAGTTTGACACAGAAAGTGTTAGCACAGTGTTAGAAGAAGCTAAACAGAGCTAGGTTTAAATGATCCACATACACACATATTTTTAGATCTGGACCTTTATAAAATCTAGAGTTGATCGCATCCAGATTTGATCAAAAATAAAAAAATAAATTAAAAAAACAAGGAAGGAGAAGTAGAAATGATCCGCTTTCCTCCCTCGAGCACTTTAGATAAAATGAGATTTAAAAAAAAGAAACTAATGATTAAACAATGTAAATATGAGCAAGCGTGGGAGCAGTGCTGGAGAAAAGCCTTTAAAGGGTGAAACAGAAGGTTCTTGACCTGCAGCTACTCTGATTAATGTCTTATCAGCATCTCTTTAGATTTCAGTGGATGGTGAAATAAAAGCAGGGAAAAAACAACAAAGCTGGGAGGAGGAGGAGGAGGAGAAGAAGAAGAGGAGGAGGAGGAGGAGAAGAAGAAGAAGGAGGAGGAGGAGAAGAAGAGGAGGAGGAGAAGGAGGAGAAAAAGGAGGAGAAGAAGAAGAAGAAGAAGAAGAAGAAGAAGAAGAAGAAGAGGAGGAGGAGAAGAAGGAGGAGAAGAAGAAGAAGGAGAAGGAGGAGGAGGAGGAGGAGGAGAAGGAGGAGAAAAAGGAGGAGGAGAAGAAGAAGAAGAGGAGGAGGAGAAGGAGGAGAAGAAGAAGAAGAAGAGGAGGAGAAGAAGAAGAAGAGGAGGAGGAGAAGGAGGAGAAGGAGGAGGAGAAGAAGAAGAAGGAGGAGAAGAAGAAGGAGGAGGAGAAGAAGGAGGAGAAGGAGAAGAAGAAGAAGAGGAGGAGGAGAAGAAGGAGGAGGAGAAGAAGGAGGAGAAGAAGGAGAAGAAGAAGAAGGAGGAGAAGAAGGAGAAGAAGGAGAAGAAGAGGAGGAGAAGAAGGAGGAGGAGGAGAAGAAGGAGGAGAAGAAGAAGGAGGAGAAGGAGAAGAAGAAGAAGGAGAAGAAGAAGAAGGAGGAGGAGAAGAAGGAGGAGAAGCAGAAGAAGAAGAAGAAGAAGGAGAAGAAGAAGAAGGAGGAGGAGAAGGAGGAGGAGAAGGAGGAGAAGAAGAAGAAGGAGAAGAAGAAGAAGAAGAAGAAGAAGCTGACTCTTGCAGCTGTTACAGGTGCTGATCACACAGTAAACTCACATGGTATAATGTACACTACATTTACTTGGAGTGTGTGTGTGTGTGTGTGTGTGTGTGTGTGTGTGTGTGTGTGTGTGTGTGTGTGTGTGTGTGTGTGTGATACTGAGAGCGTAAAGAAACATCGACACACACAGAGTCAAAGTGTACGTGCTTTAATACGTGACTGTTTTTGTCACTGTGTAATGCAAACTTGCAGCTAAAACTAAGACTCTGCTAATTCATGTAAAGCTGATCACGAGCTAAAGATATGGGTCAGCGATGCATACTGTGTGTGTGATGTGTAAGCATCAGTTTAAGGTTTAAACGAAGCCAAGCAGAAAGAGTGAACGAACGTTGGTCGTGTATCCCGGAGATATCAAAAACATCCGTTTTTGTTAACAGAGCTTTGAGCAACAAGACTGTTTCCAGATCACCAGAAATTCCTTTAAATAAACATATTTTCCTATATTCTGCTGAATAAGACTTCAGACTTCACTGATTGCCCCAGAAGCAGCAGACTCGGGGCTGACAAAGGCCCCACAAGTCAGCCACTCGCCATAAACTCCCACGCTCAAGCGCATTTTGGTCTCCGTAGCCATCTTTGGTGATTGGATACTGAATGTGATGACGAGGGTGTGAATCTGCACGCTCATTGGCTAAAGATTTTAAAGACTTGTCCTTGGATTGACCATAAATTTAAAAAAATGTAATTAGGATTGCATTCAATATGAAGTCTTCTATAAAAGTCATTAAGAGGATGCAGTTTGGGCGCCACTATAGCTCACCGTGCACTGAAGGGCCTTACTGGAGTCTGCCCTGGGCCGCTATATGTGGCACCCACCCCTCCAATAACACACACACACACTTCTGTCCCCACCTTCTGCTCAGCACTGTCGTCCAGTAAACTAACGGACAGTTTACATCTTTGTGTATTCACTTTTCAGATCCAGAAGTTACATCTACCTTTTACAGTGTCTATGGATGTATCTGTGGATCCCTACTGGCAGAGTTGTCATGTCTGTACGGCATAAACAGCCCAACATCTGATCAAAAATAGTCTACTAGTTGCGCCGAAGTCTGTCATCTGTCGAAGTTTTAGAGTTTACGCAGATGCAAAATCAGTTTGTGCTGCTACTTTTGTTTTTATGAATTCCCATTTAAATTGCTGTAAAATGTTGCAATGTCTATAACTGAACACTAAGTGTGCCTGTTAGCTTCAAACATGAGCTGTTTCAGGCTTCTCTCTGACCCTTTCTTTTAAAGTGCACTTGGCCCTCGCTTTGAGGGGCCCCATGAGAGGCTCTCATTTACCTTCCGCCTGACTCGGGCCGTTGAAGATTCCCTCTCTCTAAGGTGTCGTCTCCAGGGGTGATGGGCTTGCTGCAGCCATGGCAACGCACTTGATCCCCACGGCTTGCCACAAAGACGAGGAGGGCGGAGGGCGTGAGGTGATTGGCCGAAAACCCGCGTTGCGCGAGCACACGCACGGTTACACACAAAGTTCTAGCTTAGGCAAAAATGCAGAAAAAGTGTACACTGTGTGTGTGTGTGAGGGGGACACTTTCAAGCCCACACACCGTTTTCCTCCCACCAACACAGACGAACACACTGACAACTCCATTATTACGCGCCTGTCTGTCAAAGCCGACATGATAACTTAGCCAGCCCCGCGGCCAGGATAAAGAGCAATGCTGCACAGACTGTTACATGTAGCTCAATGACTGACCCAGAAAACACCTTAAACACTGTCACAATGAGCAACAAGCAGCCTGAAAGTGTGTGTATGTGTGTGTTGAGTGGGCAGGACAGAAGTGGTGATTATGTCCTTGTTCACGGATGTGCTCAGGGAGTATGGAAAGGATGTCTGCAGAATGCGTTTACAGGAGTGCACATTGAGTGAGCGAGTGGCGAGCTCGTGCGTGCGGGAGCGATGCAGGAAGCGGTGAGCAGCGCTGCAAACGTCCACATAGTTCACTGGGATCATAAAGGAAGGAGAGCGCGCAGTCTTTTATTTTATTTGCAGTCGCCTGAGGAAACGCCATTGTTACTCTGATGACTGGATGAAAATGGATGCCTGAAAATGTGCCCTTGATGGTTTTTGGTGCTTGCGGTTAAAACTGTGCAAACTACAAAATAGGACCAAGCGTGTTTTTATTTTCATAAAGTAGCCGCTGGTTTTAATCAGGGAAAAGGCTGGAGCCAAAATAAAGACGGGCACAGAACCAAAACCAACTCTGGTGTTTGTGTTTGTGAGTGAAGTGAAGTGATTTTCGATCATGTCACGCACGGGCTCGAGTATCCCACCTTCTCTCTGGCAGCAACAAACTCTATCATGTCCACATTACCTCACCTGCCCTGTGGCTGTGTAAACCTAGAAGTGTGAACACACACACACTTTACACGAGGCTACAATGTACCATGTTCAAGAATATATGTTACTACCATCCCCATCGTCTCACAGCTTCAATCTATCTGTCAGTGTAACAGACGGACAGCAGCCATTGTTGGCTCGAGGCTTTCAAGAGGCACAACCAACATGCAGACGACACATAAGCGGACGCAAGAGTAACTTTATCCTGTTTGGACCCTCTCGAGAAAATTCCTTCCCCCTAGTTGGCAAAGTCAAACAGCCGGTATGCTGACATCAATGGCATTACCTTCTGAATGATGTGTTTTATCTGCATGTTGTAATGCTTGAGGTATGTCATAGGCGCCTTTTGTCTGCCTCTTTGTCAGCAAGCTAATGCAAAACTACTACAACTGGAATCGTGAAATTTCTGGTGGAGGATGGAGGATGGGCAAAAGGAGAACCTGAGGAAATTTTGGCACAAATCTTGATCACTTTATTTTTTAAAGTTGACCTTGGTGGAAGCACGGTTCATAGGCAGGCTTTGGCTCTTTGTCTTCTTTTGCTTAATTAATAATAATAAACTTTTGCTCTTCTTTTACATTACTTACTTACATACACAACTTTAGGACTCTACATATGCAATTAGTAAAAATCCTATTTTTTGTTGCATCTTCAACCAGACTTTGGCTAATTATGATCATGTGACACAGAGGTTTGAATCTGGCCTCTGAGGTAGGAGCTGCTGCTGCACAGCGACCATCTAATTGTTGTCTAAAGGGCCTCGCAGAGCTCACAGCATAAAGCGATTAGCATCAACCCTGATGATCCTTAATGTTTTGCAGGAAAAAAACCTAATGGTGCACTAAAAGCCGGATCTGACGGGGATCACAGAAGAGATAAAGAGACGCAGGGAGAAGAATGAGGAGGCCGAGAGGCAAGACAGGACGAGGAGAATATTTTACTGCAGGGAGGGCAGAGCAGCTATAAACTGTGTGGATTTTCTCTTTCTCTCTTTCTACTTTTATACCCACCTCCCCACAAAAAATTCCACTGAATCATTGTCTTTTGCACAGTTAATAAGAGGTTTAGGTCATGCTAGGTGAGGTGTGTGAAATTTCCTCCCCTTAGTAACACCCACACACACACACACACAATATTTCACATCGCAGCAGAGTTAGGAAGGAATGTCAAAAATTGGAGAAGGTGCAAAAAAAGCAGACATAAGACAGAAAGGTGTAGTTACTGTATCTCCACAGTCCAAAACACACAATCCACTGTTCCTACTGACCGCTAACTCTGCACAAAACAAACCCAACCCAATAAATTGCAAATGTACTGCATTCATCTAACTTCTCACTACTATTTCATTCTGAGGGCAAATCTTTGAGCGACACAACAGGTGATTAATGATAGCATTTGAAGTTAGATGACAATCTAAACAGAAGCGTGCAAGCTCATGATGATATTTACCATCTGTTATCATTACCAGAGCCTAAGCCTAAAGTTTTGACCTGCCACTCTGATGTTGCCAAGGAAAACACAGCCACTGCTCAGTGGGTGTCTACCCACCTGTTTGTCTGCCTGCCTGCCTAGACTCGAGCGTGTTTATTTCACCTGAGTGAATGCTTATATAGGAAGGCAATGAGAACTGACAGATGATGAGCAACAGCGCTGTAACTGTGTCCTTTCTGCTTATGCACTGTTTAGGTATTTGTAAGAAGTAGACTCTCCAGGCAAGCGGAGCAGTGGAGCAGAAAAAGATACAAGTGCTGCATGAGGAGACTCCCTTAGCCCTGGGCAGTATGTTTCTGAGTATTATCATAAAACTGAATATCATGACAATGTTAGTGCCTACCAAAACGACAAAGCAAAAACCTTTTAATCAGATGTTACACATAAAAATGAACCCCTAAGAAAAACCCTGACATTGACTTTATTTACTTACTTGAGTATTTTTATACCACCAACTTGTGCTAAATATTGTTTTGAGAAAAGAAGAAAAGAGGCTCAATACCAGCCCGTTCTCACTCCCGTAACATGCCGACGTTTTGTTACGTCCCGCGGCGTTCCTGAGGAACGCGAAAGGAGACCTTCGGCGTTCTTATGGTACGTGGCGGGTTATGGGCGAAATCCAGTGCAATGACGCTCCCGCGGTAATAGACGTTCCAGCCCTGTATTCCAGCCCTAAACCTAACCTTATCCCTAGCCCTAACCATAACCTTTTTCCTGAACTTAACCAGGACTTTAATGATGTTAAATAGCGTGTTTCTAAGTGATTTGAAGAAAAAGAGCGAACATGTGTAGATTGAGTCCATACGGTTCTCATATTTCCTCATTTTTCCGAGGTCGTCATTTAGGAACGTGGTGGGTAGCCGAAAACGTAATATGTTGACGATTTGTCACCTAGCGTAAAATGTTATGGTTTGGGAGTGAGAACGTGTTGTCAATACATAAAGCTAGACTGAACCATGGAAAGACATGAGCGTACGCATCAACTGTACCATGTGAGTTTACAGCTACAGAAGCATAGATTGTATTTTAAAGATGGCCGTTCCCATGACGATGTCAACCACCAGTTTCTAAAATCCACATGTTGAAGCTTTAACTTTAGCCTCAATGTGGTTTGAAACCTTAACTTTAAACCCATGTTGGGTTTCTTGGAGCTTGGTGTTAGCATATTTACACGAGTACTAAAATACCAGCTAACGCTAATCAAGGTTAGCTAGCTTTAGCCACAAACTGTGTGGGTTCAAAACAGAGATGATTTATAGCTCAACCTAAGTATTATACTAATAAAATGCAAGAATGCACTCACCTAAACTGAAGTACAAACTGAAGGCACACTATTTGTCAGATAATTCCATCAAAAGTCTTTTAAGAAGACAGCCTTCAGTGACTTGAATTAGTGGATATGAAGCCTTTAGGCAGCATACCGATCACCCTACAAAGAAAACAAGCTCCTAATTTGAAGCTTCAACAAAACCTAAACAGGTATAGATTTTGTTTGTAAGTCCTTATGTTTATAAGTTCCTGTATTTTATGAAATGAAAATGTTTTGGACCTGGGTGTGCGTGTTGATCATTTTTTGAGTATTTTGGAGCCAAGTGGCCACTGGAGGAAGCACAATATTTGGTACTTTAGTCTTGCCTTAATTTTTCATCCCTTGAGATTTAAGTTTTCTAGTGAACAAAGTTTCCAAGTCTGAAAAATGACACAAGCAGAACTCATTTAAATAGTCAGGAAATGGCAACTGCTTAAAAATGAACTGAAAGTCTAACTAGACAGTCTTCTACAGTTTCCGGCAGCTCCACTTAGAGGTCGAGTGGATCATCTCCCTGTATTTTACCTTGTCCATAGCATCCTCTTATGTCACACCTACGCTCTGCACGTCCTCCTTCACTACATGTATATTCTCTTTGGTCTTCCTCTTTTCCTTCTGCCTGGCAGCTCCATCTTCAACATCATTCGTCCAATATAGCCACCATCCATCGCCTCTCTAACTTTGTGTCTAGCCTGAGCTGTCCTCTTCCACCATGCCAACCTTCAGCTTGGCCTCCTGTGTTTTATAAGAAAATGACCCAACTTCTCACCAGATTTATGACCTCATTAAATGCTGTATACACGCTTTATGGGGTAACTACCTTGTGACTGAGAAGTCACTAGTGTCTGTGGATGCAATTCCCTCATTTTCTTCAGATCCATCCCTTTTTTGACATCCAATTTTTACAAGGAGCCGATGGCCTCAATGTTCAATTCAAGTCTTCACAAACTGATGCATGACATATATTAGCTAACTTATTTATAGAGTGTTGAAAGAATACTGTGGAGCAATGTTATGACTCGTGGGTCCCCCTTGTGTTTATGGACAAACACAGGGATGGCGTAATAATCATCCCTTCCACCAGTGACACATTGTTATTGGCACGTTGCGGTAATATCATGCAAAGAAGCAAGTGTCCACAAAAGCAGTGAAGAAGCAGACCGCTAGCAAACATGTAAAAATGTTACGATTTAACTAAATATTAGAAGAAAAAAAATGGTCTTAAAAGTGATGCATGACTTCATAAAGAAGTCTAACAGAAAAGCCAGGTCAAAGCCTTCAACAGCCAAACAACAAACCAAAACCACACCATCTACGACAGCATTTTCTACAGTGGAGACTAGACCAGAGCCAAGTGACAGAGTTAGTCCAGTGGACTGTACTAGAAGCAGAGTGTTGACTAAATGAGACCCAGGCGAAGGGGAAAAAAAGCCCAGTTGGGGACTAAGCTAGAGGTCAGAGGTTACCTCCTTCTTATTGAGCTCCAGCCAGGCGGTATAGAGAGGGAGCCGCAGAGCTCCGCTGGAGTCCACCAGACTCCACCCGTCCTGGGAGAGAGACACCGTGAGAGAGAGACACTGCATTAGACCTGCAGCTCACAGCCAAGCCTCATCAGCATGCGTGTATGCTCTGTACTCACGTGAACGTGTAATTAGTGCATTTTTTGTGATTCTTTTTATACTTTTTGCTTCTTTTGTATGTGCAGATTAATTTTGTCTTTTCATTAAGAAAAGTAATAAATTATGAAAAAAAATCAGAAGTACAGTGACGGAGTGCGTCTGAATCTTTGTTCCCATCAGCACAACAACAGCGCTGCACGCGAGATGCCTTCATGCTCCGCGGTTACATTCGCCACAGACCAATTTGCCAACAATAACGACATCCTTCTTGGCCACTTCAAAAACACCTCTCCCACCACCTCGCACAATAGGCTACAAGTCACGCACTGCCGCCTTTGGACAAGAGCGACTGTGGCAGATTCACGTCACGCTGTGAAATGCAACGCTGTGTGAAGAACAGGTGAAATTTACAGCAGGAAAAAAAAACATTCAAACACGTGAACGCCCCGAAACCCGGCTACCAGCACATCGACAAAGCCAGTAACACAACAGCGACACAAGAACATGTGCAGCACTATGTGATGATTACAGTAAGTTAGTAAAAAGTGATCACGAATGATTAAAATCAATATTTTTCCTCTGAGGGGTGTAGGTTTACCTACAATGTTTGAACATGAACACATGTTGCTGTATTGTATTACAGTTGGTAAAATAGCAGCTAAAGGTAGCTAAAGGCACTGTGTGTGTTTATGTGTGATGATAACCTCAACTGTCTAAGGTCTGTGGAAACATCAAGAAGAACAAAGAATAACATGGCCTCTTCCTCTGAAAACACACCCTGACTGGGAATGCAGAGTCTGGGGCTTCACCTTAAAAAACAGAACTACTTAACCTTTTTTAAAAACACTTAGTAAAGACAACACACAAAACCTTCACCCATGTCTGTGCAGGAACACGAGATCTGGCAGTTTAACACCATAGCACACACAGACACAATGAGCCCTGTGCCCTTCATCTGCAGCAAACACTCACACAGAAGTGTGTGAGTGAGCGTGACACAGTTAAACACCTAAAAAGGAATGCGTGCCACTCTGTTGTGCGACGGCCACCCGGGCAAGTTGATGTAAAACTGCAACTAAAGGATGATGGATGACTGCTTCAAAACCACTGTCGGGCTCTTTGCAGCGTATCTTAAAAACAGTTATCCACTGAGCGCCTGTACGTAAGGCTGCGCGCGCGTGTGTGTGTGTGTGTGAGTTCATGCTGCAAACCCAAATAAATCCTGAAACATCAACAAAGAGATGGATAGAAGCACGAAGACGAGGGTAAGAGTGTGTTTATTTTACAGCACAGACTGAGATAAGTGTTTGGATCCACTCTTCTGGTGACGAAAAGCGAGACAAAGCAAAAATCTGCATTAATATATTTGTATTTGGTCTTTATTTACAGAGACTATTACCAGGAGCCTCCAATATTTTACCCTCTGAGAACTAATAAAATTTCGGTATGCATGTTTTTTGAAAAAAGCTGGGATGCCGTGCAAAATGTAACTAAAAGTCAATTAAACTGACAGAATATGGAATGGATGGGAGCATATAATGCTATAAACCTGTGTGCACCTTTCACCACTGACGGTATACACCAATTATATAAGCTTCCAACTAAATAAATTAGGCACTAATGTACCCCCATACCACCAGAGATGCAGGGTTTTCAACTGAGCGCTGACAACAAGCAGGATGGTCCCTGTTCTCTGTATGTTTTCCAGAAATAATTCATTTCTAATTTCCACAGATCAGTTTTTCAATTTTGCCTCAGTCCGTTTTAAATGAGAGTTGGCCCAGAAAAGATTGCAGGGTTTCTTTCTTTGCAAGATAGCGCTTTAACCTACATTTGTAGTTGACACGTAAACAGTGATTTCTGGAAGTGTTCCTGAGTCCATGCAGCGATTTCAACCCTGGAATCATCACCTTGATGATCACAGGGATCTAACACTGACTTACGCACAGAGATTTCTCCAGATTTTCAGTCTTTTCATAAAATTATGTAACGTGGATGATGCCACGAATACAGTTTTCACAATTTTAAACTGAGTAGCATTATTCTTCAAAATTATAACTTCAAAACAATGAAGGTACGTACTACAAGAAAAGGCTTTTGTGTTTCTGTTCATGGAGTGAAACTATGGAACAGTCTGAATATGGAATTAAAGCAATGTCCAAACATAAAACTGTTCAAAAAGAGTTATAAAAATATGACCTTCACGAACTATAAAGAAAAGGAAAATATTGAAATTAAGTGAATGTCTCTATTTAAAAAAACAAACAAACAAACAAAAAAAACAACTCATGATGTGATATTATAGTATATAGTATATCAGAAATCTGATCACTGTTTTTATTACAAATTATATCAGTAAGGAAGCTGACTAAATATTAACTGATAATTTATGGCAAAGGGGTGGGATTAAATAAGTGTTTACTTCTTCCCACTCCCTTTCAACATGTAAATTAATATTTTTTTGTATGTAATTTGTACAGTATTTTTTTCTAAATGTACTTGTATATTGTTCACATGTTGAAATAAATTACTAATCAATCAATTCTGAAGTTCTTCTACAATTTGTAGGCATCGTTTTTTTGCAGATTGGTAAACCTTTGCTTATCTTTGCATCTGAAAAACTCTGCCTCTCTAAGATTCTCTTTTTATACCCAGTCGTGTTACTGATCTGTTACCAGCTAACCTAATTATTTTAAAACTGTTCCTGCAGCTCTTTGTTTTAATTCCAACGTTTTCTTACCCTTGTTTCAATTTTTGAGCTGTTTTGAGAATATTTTGACAATAATTGCTACGTACATATTGTTTAACACATAACCGATTACTTAACCGAGCTGAAAAACAAGCAGAGTGAAAATCAACTTTGTTAAATTTAAGATTTTTTTTTTAAATATCAAAGAAAGCCTGTCAGTAGGGGTGAGTAACAGGTCTCTAATTAACCGAGAGGTTCAGTCCTGCAGAGGTGGAATGCAAAAACACACACACAGCATATTAAAAAACAGCATATTAAAAAACATTTCACACTATGCTGTGAAGCAATTTGCACTTGTGTTCTGATGATTAAAACGCCGCCACACAAGCAACCTCGGTGAGACCGAGGGAAGAACAGCAAAGGCAAAAGTAAGAGTGAGCTTATGGTACTCGCTAAGCCTGTCTGGGAATGCTGTCTGCACACCCTAACTGCAATTATCACAGCCAATATTAGCCGGCACGATACTATGAGCATGTCTAACATCATGTGGGAAAAACACTATCATAAAAATACTGCAAACACACGGGCACGTCATGTCTGCAGACCTGGATTTAGGACGATGAGGATGGGCTACATGAAGGTTAATTATAGGTTATTTTTACATAGTTTGGCTTTAAATATGATATAAAATGTTACTAAGATTGTTGTTGTAAATTCCACCTTATTAATCATTTCCATGGTTCACTTGTCTAAATGTACTAACCAACAACATATCAATAATAATAATACATGAAATAGAGGCGCAGGATTATTGGAGTACAGCATATGTGGGAAGTAGCAAACTTATATTTACTGTTAACACTCTGATAGTAACTAAAGAGGTACCTGTGGAGTTCATGAAATTAACTTTAAGGTTGTAGTTGCTGCGAGGTTGAGTGAAAACCTCCATGCAGGTGGCCTAGCAGACACACAATCACGATACAACTCATATCCTGCCCAGTGTCCTAAATTGCATCATTTCCTGCAACAAGACGCATCACTTCCTGTAGTTAACACACATCAAAACCCAGGAGAAAACCTCCAGCTGCTCCAGGAATATCCCTTCAACACACTTTATCTGTGTTTGCGTCTGTGCATCCTGTTTGAGTTTGCTAACAGTCGGCTGTCCTTGAGTCTTTGCTCTATGGAATCTCAACAATGTCTTTATCCTTCCATTGGTATTGTGTGGCATTCTCTAATAGGGGTACACACATTAGCACACATTCAGAAACACGCACACTCTCGATTTGTCTGCCCCCCCTCCCCCGGATTTAACCGCATGCACGCCCAGCTTTCCAGTCGACTCTCATCACCGCAACAATTGCAAATCCATGTCTGTTGTCATGCCAACCCTCCCCTGACCTTTGACTTTCAGTTTTTATTAGAGGCACCCTAATTCTTCAGATGACAGCTACAGACACTTGAAAAAAAGGGGGCAAACATAAAGTCGTACACAGCTTCACTCGCCTTATCGTTTGACCCAATAAACCGTGGTGTGTGTGCATGTGTGTGTGAGGACTGCGTGAGCGTGCCGTTAAACAATACAATTAGACTGTATGTGGGGCCAACAACCCTGGATTAAGTTGCACCTCCTTGGGACAACTGCTAACTTGTTTAAAGCCAGTGATTAAAAATAAAGCAAGCCATTATCACGAGCTATTACAGGCTTGAGGGAGCTTTGACTTTACTTTGTGTGTGTTGTTTGTTTTCTTTCTATACAAGGAGAAATATCAGTTTTGGGTTGTTTTTGTTTTTAAAGTTTGCTTTTAACTGGTTGCCCTGAAGATGGCGACCAATCCTATGACGACTTGCAGTCAGTTCTGTCTTTAAAACAGATATTGGTGCATCAAGATGGGAAGAAAAGAGCAATAAGATGGAGTTGATGTGCTATCAGTTTGTGACTGAATGGCAATCGCATGCAATCTGTTTGAGATAAGATGACTGTGTTAAATCTGTTGTCATCTGCATACAATGAAATTCACATTATGTACTTCATTCAGAGTCCAACCAAAACCTCAGATACACAGACCACATGAAACAGAAAATCCCTCTATTAACAGTGACCTAGTTGCTGCAGGATGGCAATTTAACTGCAAAAGGACATCGGCAACCTTGCGTTCATACGGGAATACAACCACAACACAACCCGTTGGTGCAGACTGACTCACACACTGCGTGTGTTTGAGACAAAGACAGAGAGATCCTATGTGAGGCTTCATCATGTTCCTACATACACATGTCAACAGGCCTAATCTATTGTGAGAACATTACTGCTTTCTGCCATATTCATTTCCACTAATCCCCCCGCCAGTGCTTGGAGGATTATATTACCATCAGTCAATCTGACTTCTGATCATTCAGCACATGAGGAAAAGCTGACCCGGTGTCAGCGCTGCAGTCGGCCTTGGGCTAATTTAACGGAATGTGTCGCCAGCTCTGAAAATCACTGGTCTGTATCAAGACTGACAGAAGCGAAACGCACACGCCCCCCTCCTTCACACACGATACTGGGGCTACAAATGCGTGCGTTCGTGTGCTGCCTACTTGTATCTGCATGCTGGGGAATCGAAAAGGAAGCCTATAGGATCAGTAGAGTTAAATAAAAGAAACAAAACAAAAGCAAACTGCACAGAAAGGGAACAAAGCAGGAAATCTGTTCAGACATGGGAATTAATCTCTCGTTTCCAGGGTGGCGTTCTTACAAATACCTGACAACCCCATGGACAAACAAAACAAAGAAGTCTTCCATGTCAACAGACTGTATCCAGAAATAATACCTGTAGTAGCGATGAGCCTTGCAGTAGCACCGAAGCAGGTTTGAACCATTGTTTCTACAGCATCACTATTCTGTCAAGAAGTTGACAAAAAGGTCATACAACCTCAAACAATAGACGTACAGATGTAACCCAGAAGCTAACACATAAAGTGCGGCAGCCCGATTCATCAACGTTGATGAATACGTCCCTGTCAAGGCAACCAAACATGCTCAGGGATCTATAGCTCGTGGACACAAGAAAGGCGAGCAACCTGTGAAATGTGAGACGCTGTGCATTGTAGGCAAGTGTCAGGCCAAGAATCGGGGTACTCTCTTTAACAGGTCGCAAGACCCAGGTGCTGCAGTAATAGGACGCCGATGATGCTACTGCTTGCGGCCTCGCGTACATTTAGGGAAATCACGAAAGTAAAGAATAAAAAAGATGGAACACTATTTTTTGGATAGCACGAGCACACCTCTTACTCAAAGAGTAAAGGCAGCACATGCTGATGAGGACAGGATCCATTAGCATCGGGAAGGTGGTAGAGGTGGGAATCACCGTACATCCCACGATACGATATTATCACAATACTTAATGCACGATACGATATTATTGCAATTTTTTAAAATATTTTGCGATATTCAGATTCTGTACATAAAGGTAAACTTTATCAATATTCATTTTATCTAATATCAAAGTCTCACACTCAGTCTTTCTCTCATTTCAGTTTTATTGTTGACAAACTGAACGGTTTGTATTACAGTCTAGTCCAACTTAACTGAACGCAACCATCTGGTACAATTATAGCTATTCTGAACTATGCAGTTTATGAAAACTATGCAGCCCCTTCAGCAACTGAAGAATTTGAAAGTAAATTAAAACAAAATATAATTTTACATTAAATAAAAAAGTTTTAAACTTAATTAAAATAAAACATGTCTTAAATTAAAATAAGTCAGAGCATGTTCCAGTCCATGAAAAAATTGTTTGTAACAAAATATCGATTTCTGCTGTCCCTGTATCGATACATTATTAGCAAACAAAATATCACGATGCTACACAGTATCGATTTTTTCCCCACCCCTAGAAGATGGTGCATTTAATGCTGTTTCAACTTTCATACACTGGGTTGATGAGTACTCTGTTTTGACAGCAAACGTTAAATGCAGTTATCAAACGTTCAATTTTACAGCAACCAAACACGACACAAAAGCTTGTTCATCCTCAGAAACAGAGCGTTCTCTTATTTCTCGTCTGGCTTAATATTATAAGAACAACGCCTGCAGGGTGGAAGTTTGTCAAGTAACACCAGGAACTGACTGCAACGTAAACCCCTTTTAATATAATATTGCAGCTGAAGAGGATACTCAAGCTACACTGCGAAATAATCAAAGTCGGGTTTTTTTCTCATTTAGAAAACAGGACCATCGTGGGAACATTTTAGGAAATCACTTTGAGCTGTGAGTGAAACAAACTGATAATTCCCACGGATGTTGGTGATTAGGAATACCTCAAGACTATGGCATTATGGAAATATGCTTGGGCTGCATATGGAGGTCATTCACGCTTAACTAAGACAGACATGCTACATTCACTTTAGTGAACTTTAACACTTGAAGCCAGGCTATAATTCAGAGTTTAGGACTGAAACACAGGAGAACGACCTAACTACACTTTTAGATAATCTCACAAATCACCGGTCAACATCAAAGAAATCCTCTTCACTCCCACAACACAATTCCTGAACTCACTAACCCTCAACCCTGGCTAAACACACTATCACCCCAGTATTATGATCGCACACCAAAACAGGAAAAAAAAATCAAATTCAAGCACAAACTCTTCTCTCCCAACTCTGAGCCAGGATCCTTTGTTTTAGTGGTGAGAATGGGAAAAGTTTCTGGAAGAGGAGGGAAGAAAACACGGAAGCGACCTGACTGCTTGCATTTCTTACCTTGTTGTAGTAATGGAGCTGGACTGAGTGCCACTGACCGTCACTGACTCCACCCAGGACGTAGGGAGCCACTGTGGTCTTTGTCTCACCTGCATGAGAAACAAATTGCTATTAGTTAATTCTGCAACTTGATTTGTGCACATGACTACACAGGCATGCTACTTCTCGATTTGTACACAAGGGCTTAAAATAATCAAATCAAATTGTCAATCAGGGTCAAACTGCTTGCAAACATTAGCAGAAAAGGATCTTTTCTTTATACTAAGGCTGTACTCTCTTTCTTTTAAAGGTTAAAAAGTTTTACCTCGTTGTAACACGATACATGGATTACTTCAATTTTTAAAACATAAACCACTGGCTATTGATAAGTTACTAATAAACATTAACTGCGTCTTATCTTGACATGCACGCACACCACACAGATCATAAATCAGCACGCATTAGTCTGCAGCATCAGTGATTCTCAGTGTGAAGACTGTAGTGCACAACAGCACCAGATTTGCAGAGGGTTCACCCTGTTTGTCAAGGGCAGGAGCAGCCGGGGCACACATGCCCTGCTCTGGGAAATCGGTAAACAGCACGGCAACATTAAGGACTTGAGTGTGTGTGTGTGTGAGTCTTTGTATAGAAAGATAAGGAGCAAACACAAATAACTGATGTCCTACTTCACCAATGAAAAGCACAGAAAGAAAATTACTGCAAATAATCCTGAGAGCTTCCCTCCTCTCATTAAACGTGACTCATAATTCAAAAGATTTAATTTGATGATTCATCTGTCGAACGTTTAGATATATGTCAGTTTTGAAGCAGGGCACAAGGACTTGGCTTCTCTCCCGAACAGGCTTCACCCAAAATAATCAAACTGAACTGGATCCCTCCCTGTACGCGACCATGGGAAAGTAGACTCAGCTCAGAGAACATGTGTTTGATCTGCATTCAACAGTTACCAGTTGTAACAATGATGCTGGGTGTGTGAGCACACTTGGATGAGTTTAAATGCGCTAATGTTTTTACGAATTGATCTTTCAAAAACGTTTAAAACAAGTAAGTTGCCACTGTCGTGCTGCTTATGGACCTTAGTCATCGTGGATTTTGTGGTGGTGTTTTTTGGCCAGTTAGGTGCAGTGTCTGTCCCGTATTCAGCAAGTTAAAATAAAATAAACAATAAAAGGTGAATCAAATGGACCATTACGGCAAAGCTGGGATGGTCAATTTGGTAAAGTAAATCCGTTGGGCATCTTTCTTTGCCTTTAGACAAATTCTGATGGCAAAAGAGCCAAACGGGACAGGCAAAAAAAAAAAAAAAAAGGTGCAGTTTTGGGGAGTAACGGAATACATGTACTGCCGTTACGTATTTAAAATACAAAATATGAGTAACTGTATTCCGTTACAGTTACCGTTTAAAAAGGTGGTATTTAGAATACAGTTACTTTGTTGAAATAAATGGATTACACGGCGGTACTTCCCTGTTTCATATTGTGGCAGGTCAGGACTGTTTGGGTTTTGTTTGACAGCTACGTTCTGTTGTTCCAGGTGGCAGCATTACGGTTGCCATGGTTACAGGGTGCCGCTCTCTCTCTGCATGTTTCCTGGGTGAGAGAGCGCCTGTTGTTGTTGTGCTAAGCTAATAGGCAGAATGCTACAGGCATAGCTCTAAAGAATGTAGCATCATAGGCAGTGTAGTCCGTGCTGCAGGGAGAATGGACTGCCATACACGTTATGTGTCTGTGAGCGAGGGAGGGAGAAAAAGGAAAAGTACGAGCTGTCTTCGAGCAAAAACGGGAGCTGGAAGCATGTAAATATAATAATAACCACTGCAGCCAAGAAGAGTGCCTGACGAGCCCAGTTGTAAGTAAGCTATTAAGACTCGACTGTACACCGTGTTCGTGTTTTCCTCCAAAAACAATAAGTTCCGTTGGAGCAGCCTTTCAACGCCTCTCTCTGTCTCTGGCAAGCAAAGTTGACCCAGACAACAAAGTAAAGCTAGTTTTCAGCTACGAGCCTGACACAGAACCCACCGTATTAGCCAGAGGTCCCTTTACTACGGTTCGGAGCCGCGGACCTTCAGTAACAGTAATAAATCACAGCAATAGTACATTCACGTAGTTGTAAACAGCATGATAATATATTAAGTAATCCAAAGTATTCAGAATACGTTACTCTCATTGAGTAACGTAACGGAATACGTTACAGAATACATGTTGGGGCATGTATTCTGTAATCTGTAATGGAATACATTTTTAAAGTAACCTTCCCAACACTGGTTAGGTGTCACCATTAATCAGTCCTTTCAAAATAAAACGCTCCTATCCTTTAAAGCATCATGTTTGATTCTACTATATTTGGATAATTTGTGTGTGCACTAACGCACATTTGTCTAAAGAAAGTGGAGATAGATAAGAATTATGTACCTACGTCTCTGTAAAAGTCACTTTAGATAACGCGTACTTACGCCGAATTAATCTGCTTATAATGCAGCCGAGAACTGATACGCAACAGTCGCACACACAAAAGCAGACGATCACGCATTACAGGGCCTAACCTCCAGAGAAGGTGAGCTGAATCTGTTCACCGATGATCTCCAGGGCGATGAAGTCGTGTTTCTCGTTGAACCTGCCGTTGTAGAGGAGCAGGGCATTTCTTTCCCTGGTAGCAAACCTGAAAAAATTTTTGTAAAGATGATTAACTTTGATAAAAGGAATTTTCATATATGTGCCATAGAAAGGGCTGCGTGAATTACAGCTGTTTTTCTTTACGGTGTGCTCGTGTTTCCCATCACATTTTTTAACGTCTCTCCAACCCAAACAGTGCGGGACTGAAAGGTCGAGAACCTTGCAGAAAGTTTTATGACGAAAAGAACCGAGGCGTTCTTGAGGAAAAGTCACTTGGAAAGGAAAGGAAGGATGTGTAAAGCACAGAGGAAACGGCGCTTCTGAAGTAGACGGTGCATGACTGTGTCTACATGTGAAAACGACACAAAAGGCCTGGCAAATGAGCCAGCACCTACTTGTGTGTGTGTTCTACGGGGTTCAAAGTTCAGATGTGTGTGTGTTTGTCTGTGTGTTTGGAGTGTAAGGTGAGGGCAGTGGAGTCAGCCGGCAGATGCCAGTGAGCCCAGGAGGGCAGGAAGTCAGGATGGCTGAAGCCAAACACTGATAAGGGAATCTAGGAAACAAATCACACAGCCTTTCCTGTTTTCACCTCACTGGCAACCTTTCTCACCGTCACTCTGTCCACAGATTTACAAAATCATCTCACCTATTACTGGTAAAAATGAGTTGAAGTACTTCTTTTTGTAATATGTACAGTACGACTGTTTTTCCTCTGGCGGTTCCACTTTGTTTTAAAAAGTGTGAAAGGCACAAATCATAAATCTTCACGTTCAGATGTACTGTGTGAATTATACCTTGGTTGTTCCTGAATGTGCATCTCTATGTACGTATTCAAGGAGGTGAGACACAATGGAAAAGTGCATGCATGTCTCGGCACGTCCCAGCTGGCACACTTTAGTTTGCTGACTTCCACTGTGTTTAAATTGCTACTTATGACACGCACAAATGCTCACAGGTGGCTGAATTTTAAATAGTGACACTAAATTCTGAAACCATTCGGAAAAATGTCTTTTTCCATAGTTATTCTCAGCTGCAATCATTAGCATGTCCAACTAACTAGCTATTATCAGGGATTTAGCTGAAGTCATATTAGTTTATCATGTATAAATCATTGTGCATCTATTGGCTTTACAGCTGCTCTGATCAGAGTTAGCTGGAAGCTACAAAAAGTAAGGCAAGCGTAAAACTGTGATACTTAATAATAATTAATGCGCTTAGCTATCAAGCTAAAACTGCTAAAAATTTTCTTTTTGCTTTTTTAGTAAAATCATCACTAGGGTTTTTATTTTTATTTGGAATGATAATTTAGATTAATTAAAATAATGTGTTTCTACACATTAGGCTACCTGCCAGAGCTGTTTGGGGTAAACACTGCATGCATTGGGATTCAATACTTCATTATACACAGGGTGTCATTTTTTGATTATTTTTTTATTCCCACAATATGATCCCATTTGATTTAACTTCATTATCCCATCATTTTACTACTGCTGTTTAACAGTGAAAACTACCACTTACTAAGTAAAGGAGAAATTAAAGGCAAAGGCATGAACTTGCTGAACTGCAGGTGTACACTGGGGTTGCTGTCTGTGGCATCCTACATTTACCAAGAACTGCTAAGAAGGGTATCTCTGAATAATGACTATTTTTGTGAATCTACTACAATGGAATATTTATTAATTCCCTTTTTATACTGACAGCATTTATTGCCGTTGTATTTTTAAGTTATTTCAGTGTAAATACTGAAGTTAAATTGGCCATGTAGTGATAGATGGAAGGGGAGTTTAATTGTGGGACGTTAAATAATGGTATCTTTTGTGTCTACCTCTTTGCTTACTAATCACCACTACACCTGTCAAGATTACAGTTCTTTTATGGCACACACACAGTTTATTATGGGAGCATGGTTGCCAACTCTCACATCTGGCATATAAAACACACTTTTACCTTCAGTCTCACGCTCTAGTGCTGCACAAAGAGATCTCATGATAAGAGGAAGCTTAAAAAGCCATACCTTTATGAAAAAACAAACAAACAAAGGGTTTGTCATGTGCGCAGAAAAGTTTGTTTAGCCAAAGTGAGTGTTTCACCTTTTAGCACCAAAAGTGCTCCAAAAAGATCATATATATATATATATATATATATGGGATATATACAAGGGTGCACATAAGTGGTCCGCAGGTGCGCATGCACTGTCAAAATAAAAAACGTGCACCACATAAGGAGTTGTCCGCTAGAGTGGGATTTTCACGATATATTCCGCACCACATCTCTGTGCGTTCATCATTTGTTTGAAGCCAGCTCACCTCCTGCAACCACTTTTCCGAGAATACGCGCTTCTTTTGCAGTTCGGACTCCTCTGACATTTCTTTGGAGGTGGAGGAACACCAAAGTAATTGCTTAAAGGAGCTTCTTCGACATCTTTAAGAGTTCTAAACAAATGTCTGTCCTCCTCCAGAAAATCTTATGTTCGCAAACGCGCGTTGCAACTTCTTATCTGGTGCGCGTTTTTTATTTTGACAGCGAATGCGCACCTGCGAACCACTTATGTGCACCCCTGGATATATAAAATGAATACATTCAATAGTCTTAGCCTCATGTTTTCCTCTTCTGACACTCACAGTAAAATGCTACAGTACACCAAACTTACATGAAGGAGACGGTGAAGTGGAACCTTTGCCGCAGGCCTCTGAAGGTGATGAAGGACTGTCCAGGAAAGCTGCGGGTGGTCATCTCACAGTAGGGCTTCTCATACTCCCCGGGTGGACACTCGCACATGAAACCACCTGCAAGCCGGTTGATGCACGTACCACCATTCTTGCACACACCTGGTACACAGCGGTCTGATGATGCATTAATCTCACAGTGCTCGCCTGCAAGAAAAAGAGGGACCAAGTTACACAGAGCTGTTCTGCATCTGATTTGTTTATTGTATCTTTTTTACCGTGAGAAACATTTTGCTGCTAATTGATATGGCCTGTGTTTCTCAGCTGCAGCACTACCAGGGGCGGAGCTAATGGGGGTTCTGGGGTGGCACTGGCCCCAACACTATGTTGACATTTTAATGACATCATGGATGCAAATTGTTGACTTCCTCAGTGCATTACTATGAAATGCATAACTAAAAATGAAACAATATATTATGAAAGCTCTTGTGTCAGCAACAGATGCAAAATGAAAAATTTTGAACTAAAGCTTGCATGAGATTTTTTTTTTTAATTTCCCATTCTTGCTGGTGCTTGGTCCACCCCCACAATGCAATGTAGCAATGATAATAAATGTCATCTGATTGTCTCATCAATTTGTTATCACTATGTTATCTTTTATGTGAAGCGTACCTTCCACAGTTGACTGAAATACAGACCTCACTCAGCCTAAAGGAATCCAGTTGTTTAAACAAGATGCCTTTGATTATCAGCAAAGCACATTTATTCAACTAACATGCACACGTTAAACATGGCATTAACTTTCTGTTGTTAAAGTCCCTCCAAAAACATCAGTTCAAGAAAGGCACGCCTCCCTCCAAACAGTTAATAACACTGACAAAACCTTGTTTACTGGTCTTTTCTGAGAAGCACACTTCTTAGCCAGAAGGTAATTTGGCCATGTTTGGAGAGAAGAGAGAGTTTGGAAAAAGAGTCACGATGGAGGGACAAAGACTGCAAAAAGAAAGCAAGCTGACAGGGATAAGACTGCTGGCTTTCCTTCACTAAGCTGAGTGCATGGCTAAACTTATATTTAACTGCACTTTTAAACTTGTAAACCGAACAAGGATCAGATAACAGCTGATCAGTTAAATACCTCTTAGAGTGATTCAAAGTTGGGGACAAAAGAAATCCACTTTTGGATGAGTGCATTCCTGTTTGTTTTTACCATCCTGATAATAAACCTTAGGTTAAGTCACTTTGGCAACATTTTCTGATATGCCCGCAACTAAAGGCATAAAACCCCTGCAATTAAACAGAATTTTGATATAATTTATTTATTTAGCTGCAAAGGTAGGCACACTTAAGGCTACTTAAAGGTAGGTACACTAGAAACTACCTTTGGTTTTTACAGGAAATAAGAAAACAACTATACTAAATTTACTAAATTCAAGTACTTCATTAGCAGTTTGTGATTTCATGTTAATTTTGCAGAAAAGCAAACAATAATTCCCCATCTTACATCATAAATACGCTGTGGTTTTTGGGGTACGGGACATGTTATGGAGTGGATTAATCTTCCAGTCTTCTAGATTAATCTAGCAGTATCAGCGAACATGTTAAACCTGTAGCCTCAACCCTTTTCATCCATCTGTGGCTGCTTTGCTTGGCTTCCTGTTCAGAGCTGCTGAAGGCCTGGTCAAACTTACTTGACTACCCATTGGTCATAAGGTTATCGCTACCCTCATAAACTTCTCCTTCACATGCTAACTGCTTAACTGAAGCTGCATGGTGGTATCAAATACATGATATATTACATTATCTAATTTAATTTCGCAACAGGTCCGGGAAGGGAAAATTCCTCTAAATGACCATGTGGTTTTAGCTTTTCCAAAATCAGCCAACTGGCCCCAGCTTCCTGGCTCTGCTCATTTAAAATTCCTACGTAAATACGCCAGCAGGCCTCTTTCCGACTGTAATAATATTTGTGATAGGTGCCACCGCGTCCCATGCTGCGTTTTGTGTCAATCTGCTGTCTAGACAAGCTCTACTCTTCCAGGGCCCACACAGACCCCCAAAACTGCACAGCTTGGAACCAGGTAATGGCCCTTCTCTCCTCAGCATAATCCTTTTTTCCTAGGGGGAATTATAAGGATCTGTTTCCCTGTAATGCAGGAAACCTGAAGAGGACAAAACAGGCCTTCCCCTTGTCATCAGCCCCATAATAGTCCCTGATGGCCCTTGAGTATCAGGAGTTGAACTGTGACCTTCAAAGAGGGGACACCGAGATGCAGGTAAAGGAAATATGATGGGTGGGTGGAGAAGATGGACATGGGCACAAGGAGGAGAAGGCGAGAAGAAGTATGAGTGACAAAGTCAGATATAATCAGGTAATTACTTGAGATAAGATGGAGGATGAGAAAGAGAGGGGGGGCAGAGCGTCGGGAGACACAGAGGGGTGGGAAGCAGGAGGCTGTCAGAGCCCGTTTAGGCTCTATTAGGGAGAGAAGAGTGGAGACAGTCAGGTATCAGATGTACAAGGGGGAAGTATGGGAGGAAGATCACTGATATTCGGAAATATTTTGCAAAGTGCTTGAATGTGAATGATGAAAGGCTCCGAACTTTCCCATAGCTCATCAACTAACGGAGTACTGAGTTACTTTAACACTTGCAAAACACTTGTAATCTCAGTATTTGGAATATTTAGCTCTGCACTGTTTACGTCCATGTTTGAAGTTAGCAGGCAGCTTGCTGTGTTTTGCTAGTGTACTGCTAAACAACTAAATGCGTCTCAAAGCTAAGATCCTGCAGTGGTTACTTTGTTTTTAGCAAACAGAGCTTAACGTTTACCTGAAGTAGTTTTTCCTTTTATTTTAGACTTCTTGTGGGAAATGTGCAGCTGATCGTTTGATATGCTCGATTCTTTTTAGACTTCATGATTCAGTTTTTCATGTCATATTCTTGATTGTTTTTCAATTCAATTCAATTCAATTTTATTTATATAGCGCCAAATCACAACAAAAGTCGACTCAAGGCGCTTCATAGATACAGAGAAAAACCCAACAATCATATGACCCCCTATGAGCAAGCACTTTGGCGACAGTGGGAAGGAAAAACTCCCTTTTAACAGGAAGAAACCTCCGGCAGAACCAGGCTCAGGGAGGGGCGGGGCCATCTGCTGCGACCGGTTGGGGTGAGAGAAGGAAGACAGGATAAAATTCCATCATACCTTAAGGGTAGAAGTTTCAGTTTCAGTTAATGGGTTTTGATCTAGAGGAACAAAAATTCATTCGGGGGTTCCTCAAGGATCTGTCCTTGGTCCTTTATTCTTTAACCTTTGTATGCTCCTGCTTGGTAATATGATAAACAATACCCATTACCACCATTCACACAAAGATGACACACAGTTGTACTTGTCATTTTCCTCTAATAATCTAATTTCTGTTCACATACTAACAAGGTTCAATGATGACATCAACTGCTGGAAGTCTCAAGACTTCTTAGAACTGAACAGAGACGAGTTGCTGTAGGCTCAAAAAGTCAGAGACAGAAAATGTATTCATGTTTATCTTCCTTTTCTCTGAGTGAGTAAATGACTTCTCATTCAGACTCATTCAGAATGAAGCAGCAGCCAGACTCCTTACACGAACATGCTAATTTGACCATATTACCCCAGTGCTGAAGTCACTTCTCTGGCTCCCAGTTCAATACAGAATAACCTTTAAAATCCTTCTTCTGGTTCATAAACTCAATGATCTGATCCCCCAGTACACTGTGGACTTTCTCAGTGTCTATAATCCGGCGCAACCTCTCAGGTCACCAAGTGTGTTGATGGTGCTTTCAGTTACTGCGGTGTTATTCTTTGGAACAAGCTGCCCTCTGACCTGAAGTCAATTACACTTGTGTCTTAATTCAGAAGAACACTTAAACCTTTTAGTCTCACATTTCTTTTACATTTCACTGTATGTGCGCATTTTAGCTTATATTTACATCTTTGTAAAGTTATTCGGTGTTTACGGCACGGAGTTTATGTGTAAATAAATACGCTACATAAGTTACAGGTTAGAAAAACAAAATAAAGATGAGCATAAACACGCTGAGATGCTCTGCAGTGCCAAGCTGGATTACAGAGATTAGTTATAATTCTCTGGATTTGTCCCTACAAGTCATTCCTTTTGTAATTATAACTTTCCCATTGTTAATAGAAAAATATTGACAGGAGCAGCTTTTAATTGTACTGATCTGTTGAGTCTTGGTGTGTGACTCACTGATATATGAGGATTATCAGGCAATTTGTTTACTTGCCAATATTCTTTACTCGTCAAAAGAAATTAACCCTTTAAAGCCGGTCGGAGCGGGCATGCTCCGTTTTGCGTAACTATTTTTAAATCCCGGTAGCACTGCAACCACGTAAGCTAGCGCTATATTTTTTTTGCATATGAAACAATAAGATGAAAACATCTTATGCCATCAGCTTGTCCTCGGTCACAGTTTCCTTCCACATATAGCTTTGCAAAAATTGCATAAAAGCACTTGCAGCAACAAACACATAATATTCCAGAAACACGCTTTGCCGATCCGAGCAGCTGTTCGTAACACTTCCTACGTCCATCAGCGCGAACTATTGCATGTCCGCCATGACCTGCCTGATACCGGAAGTGACGTCATTTTGCGGAACTTTAGTTTTTACCATCAGGGCCTCATGAGCCTATACTGGTGGTTTTAAAAGTTATGTTTGACTTTATGACTTTCTGTGTCGTTTCTGGGATGCTTAGGACTCATATTGCACTGCTGGAAATAGTTTATTTTGATGCATATGCTGTTTTTTTTGCAAATTTGCATTATAATATTTATTTTCATTTTTCCTGCAGTATATAAAAATTGGTGTATTTCAAAAATAAAACTATGAAGACACTCAAAATAAATTTCCTGTGGTGGGAAACTATTTTGTGCAACTTTTTTGTATTTACAGTTTTGAGGGATAAGCCTCTTAAATTTCTCTAACTTGAAATATATGTTAAAAAAACAAAAACGATTTTCAATTTTTTGGTAGTTTATTGTACTTTTTTGCAATTTATGTAATTACTATGCACTTAATGCATACATATTATTAAAATCTGGGCTATAATGGTTGTATTGATGTATATCAGCTTGAAATGCTCCCAAAAATGGCACTACAACATGTAAAAATATAATATAAGCTCTGGCGGACTTGGTTCTATGGTAGGTCTTAAAGGGTTAACGCTACTGTGGTTTTGGAAAACAGGTGAAATGTTATTTCAGAGCTGGTCTGACTGGTGTAGTGAGGATTGTGTACACCCCTTTCCAGCAATAAATCTCGTGTACTGTATGCATGTGTGGAAGCAGGTGGCTTTACCTGCGGTACTACAAAGCATGTCCTTTCTGTACTGGGGTCAACCTCAAGCTACAACAATGGGCTGTGGGACCTTTTACAACCCGTCTGTGCGGTTTAGCAGCTTTGCACAGGTTATTTAAACTGTTATCACAAACAAAATGAGCTCTATGCTTATAATAGACTTTTCATATGGTATTGTTGTATATGTGTAATCGGGGATACACACAACATAGTTTAGGTAAAAAAGGCAAGCTGATTGACAGATTTGAATCACTAAATACCTTCTTCTTTGTTTATTTATTTCTTTTTAACTCACCTGTGAAGTCCTCCAGGCACTCGCAGGTATATCCGCCCTCTCTGCTCCGACACCTCCCGTTGTTCTTGCAGGGCCCTGAATAGCAGAGGTCGATCTCGGTCTCACAGTATTCTCCGGTGAAACCGACCGGGCAGCGGCAGCGCAGCCCGTTGATGGGGTGGATAGGTCGAAACAGAACCGTGTCAGAGGTGATGAAGGGAGGGGAGCTATCAAACTTCAGCACTGATACACACTTCATATAGTTCTCGCAGGGCTCCCGTAGGCAGATGTTATCATCAAACGGCAACACCTGAATGGAAGAAGGAATTTTAGCTACATTTATTTCTTCTACTAATGCTTCTGATGTTTTTGACCTCAGGACTGTGCGTTACCTCTTGAGTGGATATGAGCCTGAGTCGAGTCCTGTGGAGGTAGATCTGCTCCTGCAGCTCCTCAGATGGGAAGAACATGCCTTTACCAGGAGCCCCTCCCGGCTGCAGCGCCGAAAAGGTTACGTTGAGGATGGAGCCTTGGACGTCGGTGTCGTTTTGGATGTTGAACACAAACACTGCTTCCCGCTTGGTGGAGAGTACATCCGCCACTCCCTCAAGAAAGAGGCTGAGCAGGGGAGATAGAAAACGCTCCTGGGACATGTTCTCCAGACGAACCGTGATGCTGTTTGTCAGCATGTCATCAGTGATGATAGTGACCCGCAGTGTGCAGAGGGCAACAACACGATGGAGACCATCTGGAAAAAAAGAGAAGGCAGATATTTTGCCTTTACTTACGGAAAGCTCCAGATTACAGTAAAAGTCTAACAAGGTAAAAAGTTCAGAGAAAACAATGTACCTTTTTAGAATAAAGAGCCCTCGGATATAACAAGCAATGAAGTGAACTCATACAAAGGTATAATGACAAGCAAATTTACAGACAACTGCAAAAGGAACCCAACCACAGTTTACATGGTTAAACTTAAGGCTCACACTGATCTTGGCTCACAAACATGAGACACAATACCAAAACTTACTATCAATAAAAAAGAAGGTCAGAATAAAAAGTTGTAAGCCAAAACATTCAATTCAATACATTTTTTAATATAGTTCCAAATCTCAACATAAGTCACCACAAAGTGCTTTATATTATAAGGTAAGGACCCGAAAATTACCAAGAGAAAACCTCAAAAATTAGACGGCACACTAGGAGCAAGCACTTGGCTACATTAGAAAAGAAAAACTCCTTTACATGTCATTGTATGTAGATTTTAACACAGAAATAATTTCACCTCCTGAATAACTTCACATCTCTTCTCTCATTTCTCTCCTTTCTCTTCACCCTTCATGTCAAGAAAAGTCAGGAGGAATCACATCTGTTATCTCTGCCAATTCCAGTCTGTGTTTATCTCAGACTATCTTCTGGAACTCCACAAACTCATCTAACAACTTGCATTTGAAAATAAAAAATACCAAGAGATTCTTTGAAAATGTATTTATTTAATTTTAAAAACTGAATTACTCTGATTTTGGACAGCGGAGGACAAAATCGGGTATTTATTTTCTTTATTTATCTTCTTTATTTATTACTTCCAATAGTGCTAACATACTACACAGGTCATGAACAAATTTGTTTTTTAATTTTCATTGTAAGTGGGCTAAAGCAGTTAATTAAAAGTAGTCTAACATAAATGTAAATGCTGTGATTTGATTATTTTAATGAACCATGTAACTTGGATGGATTCAACGCTGGCGTGACCACAGTGCACACGTCTGCTGTTGCTCACAGTGGTCCAAGGGACCGCTCAGGGAGTTTGTGCGTTCGCTCAGACACATGAAATATTAGAGAGAACATTGCTATCAAGCCTTTTTTGCAATAGTTAGCTTGCTAATTAGCCATCATCATATGAATTCGTTTCTCAAAGAGTAAACAGCAGATTTACATTCCACTTACATTCTGGTACAAGTTTATAAACTGTGGGGCGGGATGAAAACAGGCATTGTATTTTTTTCATCAGATAAAGTGACAGTCATCCATGGCTAATTTTATTAGCAATAGTTAGCTTGCTAATTAGCCATCATCATATGAATTCGTAATGTTTCTCAAAGAGTAAACAGCAGATTTACATTCCACTTACATTCTGGTACAAGTTTATAAACCGTGGGGCGGGATGAAAACAGGCATTGTATTTTTTTCATCAGATAAAGTGACAGTCATCCATGGCTAATTTTATTAGCAATAGTTAGCTTGCTAATTAGCCATCATCATATGAATTCGTAATGTTTCTCAAAGAGTAAACAGCAGAATTACATTCCACTTACATTCTGGTACAAGTTTATAAACTGTGGGGCAGGATGAAAACAGGCATTGTATTTTTTTCATCAGATAAAATGACAGTCATCCATGGCTAATTATATTAGCAATAGTTAGCCAGCTAATTAATGCTCAGCTAAAAACTCTGCCCTTCAGGAACTTTTAATAGTTCTTAAATGAGAAGTTCACAAAACTGTTTTCAAAAGCAAAATGAATAATTTGTAATTTCTCAGGTTATTGTGCCTGGGAGCCACTACTAAGTATGTCTCAGCTACATGGAGTACCTTTAAGCCACATTGTCTGGACCCATTCCCTAATCTGCACTACTGCTTGACAGCTTGACTTGTTTACTGTGTAACACTTTTTCTGCTAGATTGAGTTAAGAAATTTCAAGTTGGTGTAGAATCTTATTCAAGCCTTGACTCTGAGTAATTAGATTAGTCTAGGATTGCCGCCCCCAGGGTCATGCCTACTTCTTGCAGAGCTGTAAGCGCTGTTGCTTATGAAGGGAAACAGAAGAATCTGGGCCTGAGTGAAATACAGCAGGCAACAGGTGGTGGGGCCAGATGAAATTTGGTGGTGGGGGATAATACTGTTGAAGCTACGAAGGGAGATGGGTCGCATTGCACAACTTTGCCAGTCCATACTGAGCACATGAGTGTGTCATATGTGTTTTCGGGTTCACGGTGAGGTCCGACCACAGGTGCCCTGTCACTCTCAGGCTTGCATGAGATCACTTCTCAGGCACTTAAACTCTTCTCGCATACATGAAGATGCACAGTCAGTCAGAGCGGGGTGCGGACAAGCGAGTTCTGGATGCCTGCTAACCAGACTGGAGGTCATTTCCAACCGCACACGGACAAATAACTCACAATGGGAAGCAACATGGGGTGGGCTACTTCAAAGCAACCGAGTAACTGCTAGATTGGGGCTCCAGGGATTGTAAGGGAATCATCGGCGGCACGGATAAAACAAAACAAACACACAAGTGTAGACACACATTAACGTCACTCTGCAGGGCAGTGAAATTACACAGCAGCTGCTCTTTATCAGACTGCTGTAATGTGCTGGAATGGAAGTGCTCATTCAGCACAGCACTAACAGACTAGCTGCTAGAGTAGCTGCTAGCCAGTGTGTTTATTTCTCTAAAGTTTTCAGCACCTGCTTCTCAGTGTGTCTCTGGGAAGACAATGTTATCTCACTTGCTGCAAGAAATCCATCACCTGGTATGCTTGAATACACATATCCTGCACAGATGCAATAAAATATAGAGAATATATGAAGTTATCTTTTAGGAACTGATTTTCGACTTTGATTGCTTGATGGTTTTGTACACGTCCAGTGTCAAGTGAAGACATTATACCAGAGAGGCCTAGTGGCATCATCAAATAACTGCCTAAGCATACATAATAGGTGTAGACACAATATTTGATTGTTTTCCCTTATGGTAAAACAGGTAGATCTTTACAAATTGTTAGCTTCTTAAACATTGTAAGCGGCATATGAGCAGTAACACCAAAGAGCGCTGTGGGAGCCTGGCACTGGGTCTAAAAGTGATGGACCATGACATAAAACCTTATAGAATTTGAAGGGCAAATCTCACATTGGCCATGCACTGACGGATAGCCAATCGTAATCGACACGGTGTAACAATTCTACGTTCATTATGACCTTTTGGCCAAGAAATAATGCAAGAACAAGTATTTACATTTTTAAAGATTTCACAAGGTGTTTGTTTCCTTTGGTTTTCCAGAGACATCTCAGGCCAGGCTATTTATAGAGCCCACCAGCTGCTAACATGGGATCACACACATGCAGAGGATGGGCTGGACTGTGGGAAGGGTGTGTCGCAGGCAGCCGACGGCATGGAAAAAACACATTCTGCGTAAGTATGCCACACACACACACAGACACACCACAGTCACACATAGGTGCCAACAGGTCAGCAATGTTTTAATAGACAATCCTCTGATTAAAAACAAGCTAGCAGCATGCAAGCCGTGCTGCTGGCCACTTTGAATGGAAACAGTTTATTATAAACACATTCCCTTATCTTAATTAGCTGGCAATATTCTGCACTGCTTGATTGACTGGCAAACTTCAGTAATGATAGGCAGCACGTTCAGGCTACATTATGACTCACTTATTGCACCTTTACAGTCTTACAGCATCAATAAATATGAAAAACACAGATTAGAGATAAACAACAGAAAAGGAGACTCATCAATGGGCCACACATGCTTTGCAGGTGGTGAGGTCTGCAGACGTGATAAGACCTGATAAAGAACTGTGAGGCAAGCCACACCGGTGACAACTGACCACACACACACAAACAAACACACACACATGGATGTATACACATAAAAACCTTATGTGTCGATCGACAGTCAGTGTGCTTCCCTGACCACATTTTTCTTAAAAGTAGAGAGGCTGTCTATCTCCTGGAGAAGACCCCAACAATCAGATGATCCCCTATGAGCTGGCACTCGGCGACAGTGGGAAGGAAGAAACCTCCAGCAGGATCCAGCTCAGTAATATTGCAATAAAGCGGCTCGACTGTTTGTTGTGATTTGGCGCTATAAAAATAAAATTGAATTGTACTGAATTGTTCCCGCTAACTCACGCACTCTGTGTTTGTGGTTGGCGCTGTCGTGTCAAACCCAGAGAGCTGACACACGTTGTGGCCAGCTGTCACTGTGACAGTCACAATGTGTGCGAAAACAAACAAGATGCTCGCATAAATGCAAACGTCTGTGGTTGTTGAAAAGAAGAAACGTGCTTACGCTGCAGTTCAGCTTCACTTTGATTTACATCAACCACTAGTAAGTAGCACTATTAAACCTTACAGTTTGAACCTGTGCTCATGAGGTCACGCTGATGTCCCTTTCAACTCTGGTGGCAACTGTCTGAACAGTGTAAAAGCCAGTGCCGGTGTTTAGTCAGGGGAGGGCGGGCAGTAAAACAACAGAAAACAAACAAGACATTTGTATCTGTGGCAGCTTTCAGAGAGGTGACAAGCCCACCAGAGAGAAACACACACACACATTTCCCCCCATCAGCCCCCACTGAAAGGTAGACGCTAACACACGCTTTCCTCTCTAACATTAGAGCACTATTTTATTCATCTTTTCATTTTAGCTTCCCCTCTGAAGATAACTCCACCCTGCTGGCATTTATATTTATTTATGACAAAAGAGAATGGCAATTGAGAGCTTAAAATGTCACAACCACAGGGGACGTCGCTTATTAGAAAAGACGGAAACCTGTAAGGAGACGGGGGGTTGTGAAAATTATCTATATTTCAGCACAGTTAGTTTTATAGGTTGTTCTTTAAGCTAATTTTTCCCTTCAGTTTTCTCTTCTGCCTCTGGTTTAGAAGAAAAAGTTTCAAATTTTTGAACCAATACAAAGCCTGTAACCTTCACTGGCTTGCAGCCAATCACTGGGCTGAAATTCAAACAACAGCCCCTCCTTCTTGGACACACCTGAACACCTTCAGCCTATCAGGAGCGGAAAACAAACGCCAAGCTTGACTTCAGAGGTGATCTAACACAGAGACTCTTTGAATAAGGCAAGCTGGCAACGTTCCACCCTCTCTTTTTCTCTTTTCCGTTTTCTTTTCCCTTCTTTTTCCAGCCCACCAATAGGAAACGCTGCCCAGAACAATAACTTTCAGGTGCTCTGAACTGATCGTTCTCATCTTTTTGCTAGTCCACTCTGCCCTCTTTATGTGCTTCATTAAAACGTTTTAGCTTTCCTCAAAGGAAGCCTTCCCCTCGACAATAATCTACAACTGTTCTGTTCGTCTGTCCAGCAAGATGTCAAGTCTCCTCTCGTTTCCTCTCTTCTTCTCTCTCACGGCAACCGGCGCCAACATTGGATCACATATCAGCAGCCTGCAAACACACGTACAGACATCCTGTATGCTGAATGTGGAGGGAAAGCACACTGCAAAGAGTAACTTGGGTTAGCTCAATCAATGGGTCATCAATCAAAAGACTTAAAGCCAGCATAGCAGAAAAAAAAAGATGAGTGGAAAAAGGACATCTGTGAGGGAGAAATGCCTATGCAGCACAGCACCACCTAAAACTAGAAATGAACTCAGCTGGACTCAGTGTGCAAATTGTTGAAAATCAAAAAAATCGAGCTCTATAGGAACATATCCAGAGTCGAGTCCCAATGGCAACACGTTGGTCTGCAAATGTCTGCATTTGTAAATTGGATAGCAATTATTTGCAAACTTTCAACAATCTCTCTGAGAGCGATTGCACTTAGTCCAGATCAGACTGCTACTGTTAGCAGAAAGGTTGCCTCCTGTCAAGTGACCTGTGCAAACACTTTGCGATCGAACGTGGTCATGAATGTGCACAAGCTGTAATCCATCGCAGAATGTGAAAAAATTCAACTTAAACACCAGACGCCATCTTTTTTTTCTTTTTGTAGTTGCAATGAGGTCGTTGTCCTATTTTCACTCGCGTGACTGATCCATCAGCTTGCTCTGTATTAGGAAGCAGCTTTATCAAGCTAAGTGTCTCTAGTGTTTGTTGGTTGAGCTGATTTAAGTAAGTTTGCTTGGCTAACGTTATTTCAGGAAGATGGTACATGAGATGAGCCCTCGAGTTCATAGTAGTCTCAGAGTATTTACAGGATAGCTTTTATTTAGTAAAATTTGGTTTGGTGTGTCCATGCATTGATACAATTAAGCTAAAGAAAATATGCTGTATCCCCCGCCCTTTATTATTGCATCCAATAACAAAGCATGATTTACAGTTAAATGTTTAACTATGACAAAGTGGTCATTTTAAATGCAAACATGGGTTAACCAGGGGTTAACTGCAGGAATGTCACAGGCAGCAGGTTAACAGATACAGAAAGAAATAATAATTTACTGGCTCTAAGAAAAGTCTGTTAGGTCACATTATAACAGTGCCTTTTACCCCCTCCCTGACATCTCAAAACACTGTTTGTCTTCATGCAAGAGGTTAAATTCTCGCACTCTGACAAAGTGATTTCTGGAGGAAGAGCACAAAAGTTCAACTGCAGCCAAGCATACCTCGCTATCACAGCTCTCCCCTTCAGCACTATGGAGCTTCACTCTGCAGCCACTCGCCTGCTCGTGAATTTGAGTGTTTTCTCTCATATCTGGAAGCACTCAGCGAAAGCCCCTCTCATCTCCTGCCATAATCTGTCGGCCATATTTTTTCTCAGGTATGCCTATTTGATCAAAGTGTTGCAGAGAGAGTGAGGCTAAGTTTTGAACCCTCACACTGACACGTGGCGATAAAGCTGACAGACGAACGGCCCTGCAATCATACGGACAGGGGGGAAAAGGGAGGGAAAGAGGAGAGAATCTCTGGACACGGAGACAGTGAGAGATAGGGAGGAAGGCAGTATTATACCACATGTTGTTTCACATGCAGTAGTTGAAAGGGAAGCTGATTAACTGCAGGGACGGGGTTATCTTGTAGCTCTCAGGGTGTTACACAAAGCACCTTCCATCCTTCTCTGACTGTAGTGACCATTAGTATTCCATCGTATTAGTACGATTCCCTTTCCTTTAATTTATATCGTTTCTTCAAGTTATCAGAAACCCCCCAAAAAAGTATACAAAAGACTCCATTCACCCCTGCACTGAGTGGTGGAGTAGGGAAGGGGCGTTTGTGAGGTATGGGTGTTGGGTTGGACGGTTGAGCGCTCAGGCTGTCAGAAAGATAACATCCTGGCCACAGCCGGAGAACAGGTGGGATTACACGCAGACACACTGACTGAACCAGGATCAGTGAGAGAACAAATCAAACAGAAGGCAAACAGGTGGGATGTCAGAGAGAATGAACTTTTGGGTCCCACGGCACAAATGTACAGCTCACATTAGAGAGCCCGCTTGCTTTAAGCTGCCCACCAGTTCAGTGGTAGTTCTCTTTTGGTCACAGTGACAACGTGTTTCCTTTGTTTTTTTGATGACTATCCAAAAGTTACTCTTAGATGAGAAATAAACCATGAAGGTTCCACTGTCCACTTCATTTTTGACCTGTCCCACTGTTAAGATATTTGTCAGCAGATATCTTCAAGATAGGGAAGATATCTGTTACAGCCTAACGCATTATATAGCATTATGCTATAACACATATAATGCCAGTGTAGACTAACTTACACTGAATTAAGTCACCAGGACTAATACTTACTGTACTTTTCAAAACCAAAACCGGTACTTCTTGTTCTCGACTACTGTTGGTATGTACTGAGAAGGGTTGTCAAAAAAAATATTCACTTTAATACTACTGATGCTAAAAATTATTATTGGATTAGCATTAAAGCATTAACCTCCTAAGACCCGAACTCTTCCACAGTATGCATCTTTAATTTCTCTTTAATATTTGGGCTGATCGGGACCTGATGAATGCAAAAACAAAGAATCACCAGATTTTTTTTTGTTTCTAAGAAAAATAAGAGCCACATATGAGGATATTCTTTTTAAATTTTGATAAAACAGTGACAGTATAATGTCCTCGTAGGTGTATATCAGGCCCTTGTAGAGCAAAATGTAGTATTTTGGTCTAGACCCAAAATGTGCTGTCCACATATATGGACGCCAAGTCCTAGGAGGTTAAAATGATAATGTTAATACTGCAGCTAAGGAAGAAAACGTTATCAGTCCAGCCTGTTTTTACACAGTATTAATTTAACAGAATAACACAATTATTTTTCAAGTGCGACTTTCTTTAAATCCTTGATTGAAGCCAAGAAAGCAGCAACTAGACAGAAACAGTGGCAGCAGACCATACCGAACCAATCAGATCAGCACTGAAATGTGGTGCCAAGACACCAGAACCACAGGAAGTAAACAGATCTTTAGCTTTATTGTTTGAATCTTTATTTTAAAAGATGTGCCTTTTAATTTTGCATAATTTCCTGGGTATCAGTTTCAAGTTTGAAATTCTATGTCTCATGACAAACTTACTTGAACCATCTGTACACATGATTTAGTATCAAAAGAACAATTAAAATGCATAACAAAAGTAGCCACATAGCCCCATGTCATGTCCACATTCAGTAAAACCACCTTTTTTTCTCTCCTGAAAATAAAATATTTCCAAAATTGGTTTTATAATATATTAAAAAACTTTTTTCAAAAACTGTGAAATGCTGGTTTGGGTACATTATAAAGTGGAGTGGAGTAACACTTGAAGAAACACCTGTTGTAGACCAACTTATTTTCATCCCAGGGTGTCAGATACTCTTGTTTTTGTTGTTGTGTCAGAGACGCAGACAAACGTAGGAACAAAAATGGGCATCGTACCCAAAAGTTCATAGTTTTATCCCATATAGTGTGTCATGTGAGTGATACCCGATGCTGCATCTGAGAAGCCTAGCGACGTCTCAACACAAAGAAATTAGAATTTTTTTTCAGATCTTTCGTGCCAGTTTGATCTGTCCTATTGAGTTTTTTTGACACCTCTTTGGTGCACAACTCGCTATGAGTGTAGCTATGTGGAACAGTGACATAAAACACTATTATAACAGATGTTTTCTGATCTCAGCATTAAGTCATAAAAACCGTGGTGAACAATGTTGGATTAAATTTTATATACTCTTCTTCTTGGTCCTACCCACATATCTGTAAGGGTGTACTATGGGGGGAAACTCCCCCTGTATAAAACCTTTGACTTGCCACACAAGGGAGTTCAAAAGCTCCCACTGCTGTATCAACTACTCCTCCACCTTCACCTTTAATCAGAATGGACTTTCACAAGCTCTCCACAAGTGCCCTTAGTGGCAGTACTTAAGCAGAGCACTCAGGGGCATCGAGTGCCAGGCCAAGAACCCACCCGGCTAGAATATCTATGTCCCATTTAGGATCCCTGGGAGAGAAGGGGTGAAAAGAATAGAAGCACTGTTCCTTCCCAGACAATGCTAAACAAGCCCGGATAGGGAGGCTAGACAATGAAAATGAGCCCAAATGAACGCCTGGCTTGATTTTGTGCCTGAGGGTTGACTGGTATTAGTGTACTTGTTAGCTCATCGCCTTGTAGACAACTGGAGGCCAGGAGTGCAGATTTGGACATGAAATTGAAATCAAAGATTGAGGGAAGAAAAGGCATCCGGTTCGTTGTTGTGACAAGATTCTTGATGATACAATCATTACCTGGTAGCAACTGACATCACATTCTGGTGTTAGATTGAGAACACCCTCGAGATGGGAGGATGGGAAGTGAAAAAGAGGAGGGAACATTTTGGGGAAACAAATTTACTCATCCACCCAGTGTAAATCAATGAGACATAAATTCTTTCTCTTCAAAATTAGGTAGATGTCATGTGGCGCTTACCCTTGCCTGGATCACACAAAGTCAATAATGACATTTAAGAAAGCCAAACACCAGTTGTGTTGCACAACATTACGACTGGAGGAAGCCCAAGCTCGAGAGTGAGCTATCACCCAACATTAGCACAAATGTGCAGGCAATCGAAAGTGCTATCAAATCTCTCTCAGTGCAGCACTGCTTTTCTAATTGATTTTAAAGCCCTTTAAATCCACTTAGCTGAGCACTCTGGGACTTTGGTATTTTAGTTGTCTCTGCTCTCGATCTGTCTTCCCAAGTCGTCGCTCTCCTGAGTCAGCTAATCAACTTAAAGCCCTCCATTTCAGCTTATTACAGGTTCAAAGGTCACAGCTTCCAAGCACAGTCTGGCTATGCTTTCACAAGATGATACAAGAGCAAATTCAAGAAAAAAGGAGAGAACAATCCCCTAAGGCAAAAGTCTGGGCAGTTTTACCCCATTCTGAAGGTAAATTAACAAGACAGAGAAATGATCTGAGAACTGGTTCTCTGTCTTACTCTAAGAGACCGGTTAATTGATGACTTTATTACAAATTGCCTGTTATTTTTTATTATTCATTCAGTCTCTTCTAATCCAAAGGTTAACTGTCACATGGTTTCCTCAGGAGACCTTCAACTGGTTTCACAGATAGATCTGAGTGCTAACTTATCACCTGTACAATAACTTTGTGGTACATGTTTTAATAAATTGGGAAACAAAGGAAATTAAATGAAGAAAATAATAACTTCAAACACTTCAAATACTACTCAGATCAAGTGCTGAGATGTATGGCGAAACAGCTTATATCAACTGAGGCAAAGTGTGATGGCTGCACTTACAGCCACACAGTGGTAATACCCACCATGTTAGTGTAGAGGCTTATAAGTAACATTGCATTCACATTTGTCTTTCTTTAAATATAGGAATTAATTTACAGGACAATAAATAACTGGTTTTGGTTTAGAATTCATTCACATACCCACATAACACTGCATCCTAAAATAAGTGCGCACATTTTAGTTTACACTGTTATGTGTGATTAATCTTTTGTTTTCTGAGTTACCTTAGTTGCAGCTGTTCCAGTCCCTTGATTAAGGAGCCAAGAGGTGGAAAAGGGGCGGAGCGAGCTTTAAAGGAAGACTACAAATTGGTTCATGCCATAACTCAGGACCATGGGGGGGAATTGGAGTTCATTATGTTTGGTTTAGTTAGGGTTTGTGTGTTTTACCCCTTCTCCTGTTTTTGTGGGCTGATCAGCCACTATTTAAGTTTCCCCTTTGTCTCGTTAAGTTAGGTCAGTTTGTTTGAGTTATCAGTAGTGTTGTCAACTTTGAGTAGAGTTTTGTTATTTTGACCTCTTTTATGGGCCCAAGATTTTGATTCTTTTTGCATGATTTAACCAATTATGTTTTTTGGGTTAAATAAAAAATCATTTTTTTGGACTTTAACCTGTGCCTAAGTTTCCTTCACTGCTCGGTCCATCACACAAAGAACACATCGATTTATAAGCTCTGATATAAGTCCAAACTCTTAACATCGTATAACACTTACAGTGAGCATAATTATGGCCTGTCAGGACTAGAAGGTGAAAAGAATCGACTCGAAAATAACGTCCAGTTTTAATTTACATAAAACAGTTCCTTATTCAAAAGAGAGCAATGCAACAGGATTGGGTTACAATACAAAATAACATGTTTTAACAGGTGTCCAACCAATTACGCCAAACAGCCACAGGTCAAAAGTGAAACAGCAACTGAGTGACACAATGTTTACCAGTGAGCATGAATTTTTGGTGTGCTAGATTGAGCTGCAAACTCAAGAAGTGATGATAATAGTAACTGAGTTTTTACATAACATTACTTTTTATCTTGTTTTCATCTTCAACCTGTTAGTCATATTTCATATTATATAAAGTCCAGTTTCCTCAAATGAAAATGCCCATGAACAATGAATGTAGCATTTCTTTGTGAAAGTAGAGAATATAAAGAATAGCCTAAGGCACAGCTATGTGCAGCGTGACTTCTTGCAAGTCATCCAATTTAGGTTGTTGTACTTATGATGCAGGACGTCGTCATCACAACTCTAACCTGAGTTCTTCAGTTCTTCCTGCAAAGTCAATGTCAGCCAACTCTACTGGGAAATTTCATATGGAAACAGACGTTTAAACTGCTTCAGCCTACATACAGTTGCTGCAAGCCACTTTGCAACCCTCTACCATTTTATGCTAATCACGCCGTTTCTGACTTGAGAACTGCCGTGTTATTTATGGGTTAATGTTGCTGTCCTTTCTTTTTTCCTCTCCATATACGCACATGGAAAGTCGGGGAGGTCCCAAAACAGAACCGCGCCACCAAATATGAATTACTGCAGATGGAATAATATTCCTATTTTAACCGAACTTGATCTCTATAAAACAGAACAGAAATAAATAAAACAAAGAAATTACTTTTTTTATTTGACTTGATGCAATACATCAAGTTAAAGATATGAATTGTTGGAATTTTGCCAGGCTATTAACCATGGATACATTTCCTTTGATTTCATTTCATTATGTTTTGCAGTGAGTTCTAACGATCTCCTGCAATATTCTTATGAGCCTGTTATCAGGCAATTCTAAAATTCTATCCTTTGATATGATAGGATAGCTTTGGTTTAAGCTTGTCTATATTAAAGTTTCCTACCTTTCATATGTAAAGTAGGATATGGGATGCACGCTCACAGGCGCACACACATGCAGTAATGGTCTTCATGGACAGGGATAGCTAGTAGCCACTGATGTATCACCATGGCGAAAGTCCTGTCAGTCTGTGTGTGGCGGCTGATTAGTATTAGCAGTATAAGATCTTTCCAAAGTCCCCATTCAACAGATCACAGAAAAGGTGAAGAGTCAAATGGGCCTTTCTCTGTTTCAGTGGAAGGGATCACTCAGCTATGACCAGGAATGTGTGTGTGTGCATGCAGACACACACACACACACGCCCAAACCAGAGCTCTTGCTCTATCCACACAATCTCCTCACACACAAACATGTGCTGTCACATTTCAAGCAGCCAGTGCAAACAAATATGATTATACACATATATAAATGCAAAAAAATTAAATCAGATTAGCATTTATCTAATTCAGTACAGCGCACACACGTATCTAAATGCACATGCTGCTCTTCCTCTCATGTACTCTCTATCAGTGATCCCAATTTGATAAGCTGACAGCGGACAAATAGTTGGTTTGGTAGGAGGTGCACGCTGATCAAAAGCCTCCCAACAGGTCGGCTCGCACCGCTCTCTTAAGAGCTACCCAGCCATGAATGGCCTAATAGGACCCACGTATCCGTTACACTGACACTAGATCTTTCTCTCTGCTTCTTTCGTTAGTTGCTGTCTTCCCTCTCTTATCCCATCTGTCGTCCTGCAAATCTGTATGTGTTATTCAGTTTTATTAAGGACGGTATTTGAGTAAAAATTTTAAGATTTTAACTAGTAAAGAATTTTAGAAGAGTACCCATAACATTTTAAATACATTCAGAGACATAAGATAATGCTAAAGACATAACATAACATAATCATCAACAGATTTTTTTTCTGGAAATTTCTTTCTTCCGTTTTTATCTCTTTGCATACTTTTCTTTCGTTGTCTTGTTCCAACTCTTTCTGCTTTCCTCCGTCTCTTTCTCTCAAAGGAGGTGTCGGGTTACAGTTATTGTTGGTGCTGGTTACTGATAAATAGGGTGCCTAGTTACCAGCCAACGCACGATTGGCTCTTTTCAACAAAGCGCAGAAGGAAAAAAAAAAGAAGGGGGTGGGGTATACGAGGGTCGCCCAGGGAAACCATGAGACTTGTGTCAGTTTAAATAGAGAGCAAATCTTGGAGGCATTTGCGTGTGACTGTGTGTGTGTTCAAATGCATAAATGTGAATACGTTTCGCCATTACCGCTAGGACAAAGCTAGGGAGACACTGACCCCTCCAACGTCCCTGAATACCGCCGTCAGCACCTGCTGAATGCCCGCTGTGTACCCCATCCTCCCTCCACCCCTGCTGGCATTAAAGAAGCCCTGTGCCAAAACTCCACCCACAAAAACACCGGCTGCCAGAATAAAGGGACAATAAGAGTGAAGTGATCTCATTTGAAGCTTAACTGTTATCACGAAAGACGTTCACACCAATAGACATATAATACTGAAACCTAAGATGCCAAAAATTTTATGAGTATAAATGCTGAAATTATATGAAACCCATTCTTCAATAAACACTTGAATATGAGGACTGAAGCTCTCGGGTGCACTAACTAAAGCTTAGTAAAGCTGCAACTTAAGGTTAACATAAAATGCTCACACTCAGGTCCATTAAAACAGGTTAATTTGCTATAATGTTCAAAACTATTTTCATCTAAAACACTCTGTTTTAGTTCGAATGTCTTTAAATCTTCCTCTGCTCTGATTGGTCAGCAATAACATGGCATGGTTACACATTATCACACTATGAAGATGACCTATAGGGGCTAATAGCTAATAAAACAACTGAGGTTTCGTTAGCCAAAAAGCCCGTCCTGGATGGCCCTTGTTAATGTTACTGCCCATTCTTCCTTCAAGGGTGTGACAAACTAGCTACTAGTTGGACATTATGCAAATGCATTACATAGTGATGTAGAAAAGTTGCAGAAGGACCGCGTAGACTACAAATAAGACAAAGTTTGCAGTTAGGAAAATGTGTTTTCTGTAGGAGAGGGGATACCTATGTTTGGCATGTGCTTGAGACTTTACAGCTTCATTTTTTTATACACAAAAAAGCCAAAGCGCACTAAAGGAAAGGGGAAAACCCACAAAACAATGACATTCTTCTGGTAAAATGCCCTGATGTATTTAGAATTGTAACGGCTAAAATTGATCTTTCAGGGATCTTTGCATACATATAATATTTTATCTCTGACAGCTTACTTATTAGGCTAGTTTTTTCTTCAAGCACACATATCCTCCCCCTTTTTTTAGTTACCTGGACCCCAAGCAAGTGGCAGGATTGCTAGTTACAAGGATGAAAAGAATAGCTGACATTCCTCATTTGCTGTTTTTACCAGGACAGGAAAAAGCAAATCAAACATGAGGGAATAAAATAACTTTCACAAAAGCAGACTGCTATAAGTGTTAGTTTTCATTCCTAATTAGCCACAGTAAAAATGTCTCATCCTCTGTTCTCCTGTTGAGTGATTGAGGCCTGGAGGTTTGCTCTCAGCCCTGCTGTCAACTTCAGGAAGTCTACAGAAATATTATAAATTGTTAATGTATTAAGTAGAACTTTGATGCTGACAGTTGAAGAGTGAAAGCTAACAATTATCAGAAGACAGCACCACAAATGCTGAGCTATCACAATCTTTAACGGACTAAGGTGTGACCTTTGAGATGCTCAGAACAAAAATCACTATGGTATATATAGTGATGGTATGCAGTTACCTCTCTTTATTGTAGTTTTTAATGTAAAGTGGTATGGAGCAGTATGCATACATAAAACAAGAAGTCTTCCTTTGGCTAACTCCCCTGACTGACCCACAGTAGCAACATATGCCGTATATCAGCTGTTAGTTTCTGCTATCCAGTTGGTCTCCCAGCCAAACATTTGTTCAATCAATGAGTCATTCATGAATTCTATTTAGTGTTTAAATAAGTCAGCAAGGCAGCAAGTGAAGCAGTCAAAGCTCACTGATTCATTCATGCATTCAGTTTATCAGTTAGTCACCAGCAAACCAGCGCTGAAACAGAGGCAGATGTCTCACTGCTGCTCGGACTCATCCGGCCCACCTGGAGCTGCTGGCTGCCAGCTGATCTCTTGATGTTTCTATCCTCCCCTGGCCCCGTGCCGCCACCCATCCAAACCACATCTGTGACATCTTACTCGCTCTCATTCTTGGATTAAAGATAAAGACTGCGGAGGGTAGCTTGGGTGAATTTTTGAACCGACTGCTGTTTACGTTACATGTCCGTTCTTTATTGTCAAGGCTAATAGTGGGTTTAACTTCATCGTGTTTGTTTTTGTTTTGGAGTGGACATCTTTGCTTTCATAACCAGAGAGAAACAAAGAAGCACGGCACCATTAAAAGCTTCTGAACAGAGCTCTTACTAAGACTACTCTCTGTGGAAGCAATAAGTAAATGATGGGGGCTGCAGAGGGAGAGGGCTAGAGGAGCGAAAACAGCAGTGTAACAAAGAGGTACGGTTGAGCGGAGAGGAATAATTCCTTCTCACCAGGAGTTTCTTTGAAGTCAGTAAAAGAGGGAATGTGCGGGTAGAAAAATGGAGATTGCCCCCCTAATCTCTTTCTTCTCTCTTCCCCCCTCCTATTCTTACTTTACCTCATTTCACTCTTTTCACTCCAACTCTCATCGCCGCCAGAACTCGCATCCCTCTCCCTGTATCACTCTCCTCTTTTTCTTCTCTTAGCTTCATTTTTCTCCTCCCTTTCTCTTCTCCAACCCCGGGTCACTTAGATGTCACTGTATTGTACTGGCTGACATGCATGACAGGAACAGTGTGTGATTGTGAGTCAGCTTCGGGAAAGAAAGAAGGGGTGGTAGTGAGAGGTATTAGTTTCAACAGCTTACCTGTTGAGCATCTGCTTACATGTCTACTGTATTAGACGGTATAACAAGAGTACAGTTGATTTTTCATTTCACTGGTGTCTGCTATTAATGCAGCTAAATAACACTCTAGGGCCGGGGTGTCCGACTCCAGGCCTCAAGGGCTGGTGTCCTGCAGGTTTTAGATATTACCCTGGGTCAACACACCTGAATCAAATGATTAGTTTATAACTGGAGAACATCAACACGCCATTTCAATCAGCTGTGTTGGATCAAGGACGCATCTAAAACCTGCAGGACACCGTTGAGGCCTGGAGTTGGACACCCCTGCTATGGGGCTAGGTCATCAATAAATGGGCCACAGTCTGAATCAGGGCCCACATGCTGTTTCTTTACAGTTCTTTATAGTAATCTATACAGTATAGTATGATTTATAGTATAGTAAACTCACCTGTTTGAACTGTATTACGGTTGCTAACACTGACCAATAGTTGCTAGCTGTCTGCTACGTATCATCTCAGTGTTTAGAAATCACTGTATGAACCTCTCCACTGACTTTTTGCCTACTTTGATTGCCATTCTTGTAGTATATTATTATATTTTAGCACTATTAGATGGTATTTGCGACTAGTTTACCTGTACAGGCTATGGATTCACCTTTGCTAACTAACCTGGCTAGTTAGCTAGTGTTAACTGAGAGCTTTACCCTCCATTCCACCCTCTCATCCATATATATGGTCACTTTTGGCTCTAAAAAAGTAAGATGAAGACTTGGGGTTTGAAAAAAGCAGTCCATAAATCAGTGAATGACATCACCCCGTAAATACTATCCGACATATATACAGTCTATCTGCGTAGTCTAAGTTCTTATATACTCATTGACTGGAAATTAGCACATCTAGGAAACACAAGGTCATTGGCTGCTTTCTGATTAAACACATTTCCTTCTTTCCCTCATCTCATTTTTCATTCTGTCATTCATTCAAAACCTTAAGGCAATGCTAAACAAACTAATAACCACATCTCGCCAAGAATCTCTCCCTCACTCTTTATTCTGCTACTCTCAGCCCCTTCCTCCTCTCATTGTAGGGGATTTATTAGGGTGGGGAAACAGTAAATTATGACTTTGACTAAGCTTGCAGAGACACGCCTTGACATCACACAGCCATTTAGCCGACCCCAAAGAGACAAATTTTAATAGTCCAAAGAATTACGGCCTCAGCACTACACCTCTGTCAAATGCACTACATCATCACTCTTGAAGAAATGATTGTTACTGAAGTTTGGAGGTTGTGCTATGACATGTTTTAATGCTTTCAAACAGAGCGAGGAATGGGTTGTAGGTAAAATAAGAGAAGTGTGATCACTGTAATAACACTCAGGACCTTAGGGTTTTCTGGTTTGTGTGTGTGTGTGTGTGTGTGTGTGTGTGTGTGTGTGTGTGTGTGTGTGTGTGTGTGTGTAAGCATGCTGACTGAACAGTAGGCGGACAAGAACATTTTATAAGGCGTCTCCATTGTTTCTTTGGAGCAATTTGCACAATTATATGTGCATTTCCTGAAAACACACTACGTGTATGCAGATAAGGATGACTGTACATGCACACACAAGCACGCACACTGTCAAATTATGAGGATGTTTCTTGGTTTTGCTTGCAGGTGAAGTCATTCCTGCGGTAAAAGCTGGAATGCTGAGATTATTAAAAAAGCCAGCGAAAGACATCCAAACTATGCCTGTTGATCCTGCACTAACTACAGCTAACAAGATGTTGCTGAATCAAAGTGGGAGGTCCACATTTTAAGACCAAAAACCGAACAACATTGAATTTGCACAGTTGTAGAAAATAGTGGGCAGTTGTATCTGTATATTCAGCCAGTATGTCTATGTCAGAGAGAAGACTGCTGTGGTCTGCAGTCATCCACACTGGTTACAGCGACCCTAGTCACAGTTATTAACGTATCCACAGAATGCCAGATATTTGCTATATTTGCCAAATGGTGGGAAAGAGTGAAAGATTTATTGTATTACCCTTTACAACTAGTGCAGCTGGGACTTTTAGAGAATGGGATTTCTCAATCTGGAACGTTGGGATTCCAGCTGGAATATTTAACAAGATTAACAGTGAAGCCAGTCACAAATAAGAAGTAGCTAGCAAGCTGGATTAGCTAGCTCGCTAGCTGGATTAGCTAGGGAGCTAGCTCGCTAGCTGGATTAGCTAGGGAGCTGGATTAGCTAGCTAGCTAGCTGGATTAGCTAGCTAGCTAGCTGGATTAGCGAGCGAGCTAGCTGGATTAGCGAGCGAGCTAGCTGGATTAGCGAGCTAGCTAGCTGGATTAGCGAGCTAGCTAGCTAGCTAATCCAAGTTATTAGGATCCATACTTATATATGGGCTGATATTAGCTATCTGCCATGGTATCAGCGAAAAAGTCAGCACAAAACAGAAGAATAACATTTGAGTCATTAAAACATTTGCATCCCACACACTCACTTGGCAAAATGAATTGTGGAATAAAAACGTATAGCTGTGCTACGTAGCAACAATGTGCGTGATCAAGAGAAAACTACAGAGTACTGCTGTGCAACACATGACAGCTCTGAGGTATGCCAGTGTGTGATACCTGCCCACAGCTCCTGTCATCGCTTTAGTAATAATAGGCCATTTCCACCTTATCAGCCCTGCAGCTTTTTGGACCCCACTGACTGAAGAAAAAGGTACAGAGGCGAAGACTAGACTGACTGTGTATATGTGTTCATGTTAATATGTGTGTGTGGCAAATGATGATCATCACTAAACCGACTTCCCCCTGAAGCAAAACCACAACTAACCACAGCACTGCTCTTATTTTATTGATAACATCTCACAAGTCTGATGGGCCTTGAGTCATGCCAGTCTATTCTCGGAAAGCACACTATAGATCACTTGGGAGTAGAGACATCATAAAGGTACAGATGGTCCTCGCGTGTGTTTGTACACAAAATCTGTGGGAAAGGTGTGCAACGGAAAATGCTAGGTTTGTTTCGACGTGCCTTTCCTGACCTTAAAACACACCTCGTTGAGCAAATAAGAGCACAAAGCAACACAGCTCAAAGAAAATCTGTGTATTTCTTAAAGAGCTTAACAATCAGGCCAACTTATGGAGTCATGAATCATCAACAGCCAATCAGATGTCAAGGCTTTGATTTTATTTTCAAAGAATCTGCTGATTAGTTTCTTTTATCCAGTAAAAGAGTTTCTTTATAAAAGAATGAAAAAAAATTGTTCCCATTCACAGAAAAGTAAACATAAAATTGCTCAGTCTGCAAAATACAATTTACGCATGCTTAGATTTCTTTTCTAACCCGTCTCGACTATTAGGGGGACTTTACTGCTGCTCTCTGTGTGAGTGTTGGAAGAGTGATGGATGTGTTCGGGACGTTGCAGTGAACAGCAGTATGTCAGGCATTGAGAGACAGCTGTTGGACCCCCAGTAAGGAAACTGTAACCAATAGACTCTGGAGCCAAACCAGCTCATTCCTCACATCACACACGGATGAACTCTGAAAGCGTCTGTTTGTGCCCCTGGCTATCCTTCCCTCCAGTCTGAAATACACATGTGGTTTAAGAAATATAGTTGAGGACTAGAGTCCAGTATAGATATCAATATCAGTATATGTTGCCCAATATGCAGTGATTTGAAATTTTGTGGTGCACAGTCAGGCAAAGTCTGACTAAATAGCTAATAAAGAAAGACACCAATTTTCTTTTTTAAACATATTTTAAACACACTACTTGTGTATACGCAAGGTATACCTGTTTGTTAATGCAAGTGATTGGTCAATCACATTTTGGCATGTAGACACGGTCAAGACAAACAGTGAATGTTTTGCCAGGCAGGCTGGTCTGAGTATTTCCATAACTGCTGATCTACTGGGATTTTCCCACACAACCATCTCCAGGGTTTACAGTGAAAAAGATGTTCTTCTAGTGTTATTTAAAAAAGCATTGCCTGGTCTGATGAGTCACGATTTCTGCTGACATTCAGATGACAGATGACAAGATCAGAATGAAAACACAACTTCTTTCTGTCTTATATAAACAGTTCAGGCTTCTGGTAATGGTGTTACAGTGTAGGGGATATTTTCTTGGCACAATTTCACCTCCTAATACAAATTAAGCATCAAACCTGGGTATTTATACTAACCACGTCTTTCCCTTTGAGATCACAGTGCACCCACCTTCTGATGACTGCTTTCAGCAGGATAACACACAATGTCGAAATGATCAAATCTCAAACTGTCCTGTTAATATGGAGCAAAATATCTGAGGAATGTTTCACGCAAGTTGTCGACTCGTACCAAAATCCATCAGTTCCTTTTATCACTGCTAGCAACTTTTCCTGATGGTTGCATATTACAGCAAATTAATGCCAAACTCATGATAGTGGAGTTTTTGGACACCTCAGGCGAATAAACACATTTCTTTCTACACCTTTTTTTAGACTTGGAAATACGGTTACATTGATGCTAAAACCTATGCAGGGATACTTTTTTCCCCCAATCACATCACAGGGTGACAAACACAACCGACGGTTTGTTGTCATAGCAACAATGACAACCAATAAACAAGCTCAGAATAGTGAAAACGACCTGTTGTAATACTCTAATTTCATTCTAGTCATCGACTAGGTGTTAATAATTGAAATCACCCAAGAATCATGTAGAGGAAAATTGAAAAAGGGTTCCATTCATTCCCTTTTCAAATGCCTCGTCTTGTGATCCCATTATAACGTGTGTGAGTCTTCACACGTTGAGACAAACAACTCACACCTAAAACACAATGCTCCTGATGCCCTGGGACTATGTGTAGAAAAGCAAGCAGCTTTTAAAGAAACATAAAGATCCAGGTGTTAAACCTAATCAACAACAGTGTGGCTCGGCAAAGAGTTAAAGAAAAAGTAGATGAGAATGCTGCCGTGAACAGGAAGATGCAAATGAACACAACTTCTGTGAACTCTCACTTTCCCTGGAGGGCTGGGAGTGGTTAGTCAGACTGCAATGTGAGTTCTGTACCTGCTTGGCTTTGCCACCTTTATGTTGCACAGTTCAGTTAGAAAACAACACAAACCTGAATTTCCTGGACCCAAGGCTGTAAATCATTACTCTGAAGTGTAAATGATTGTTTCGGTCTATCCATTAACTGTTTTCATGAGACTGGAATTTAAATGTCTAATCCACCAGAGCTTCATTTGGGTGCACCAGTGATATATGACAATAAGTATTTATCTGGCCACTGAGAAAACAATTAAGTGTATTGCACAAGGCTGTGGCCATATAGCAAATCAATAGGAGTGTTGTTTGCATGGGGGAATAGTAGAATTAAGTACAGAAGAAGCAGAAACACAAACAGAAGCCAAGAATAGATACAACCAAGCAACTTTATCTGAAAAGAGCTTTTGTGATTGTCCATGTCTACAAAGAAAGACTGACATTATCTCAGACACACAGAAGGTAAGGTAGAGTGGCAGTTCACGTGACCCTGCAACAAGTGGAGTTTTAATCAGATAATGCCACTGTTCACAGTCGCTGAGCTCACAGCTGCTACAATGTAGGACCTGCATTTTGTTCAGAAGGTCAAATGACAATAACCAGAGGTCAAGAATGTCTGACCTGCACTGCTTGATCGGGTAATTTTACAGCCAGACAGAAAACAGATACTAACTGGTGGCTAAGCTTGATTGGCAAGTTGGTTTTATGATTGACTTAGCAGCATTTACTGACAAATAATTAAAAATAGACAGCAAAACTTTGTGGAAGGAGATGATTAATCAGTGAAGATCACTTCTGTTGGATGACAGAAATACTGAGGTTAGGATATCCCAAGCTCTTATGTGGGTGAGCGCTGCCAATTTTGCCTCTGTTAGCCTCTATTAGCTCATGTTAGTTGGTGTTACTCACGTTTTCTTTGAAAAGGATAACACTGTTATACTCAAACACTACGTAAATAAACTCTCACATGATGTAAAGATTTAATTAAACTGTTTGGGTAAAAGTGTGATTTTTAGGACATTCGGGCCTAACATTAGCTAGCATAATGTTAGCTTATAACCAGCTGTTGTTTAGCTAGCTCAGTAGCTGTCTGGAAATGGAAGGGTTGCACCGCCTTTCTCTACCATGTATTTGTAATGGATTAATTCTAAGTTTGTGAGACTGCATCAGTTTGTTGGAATACATAATTACACATTTATCAATGCATATTTATGGGTACAATATTCTTTTTTCCTATTAAATAACCTAAAAAAGAACTGACAGTACCTTTAGCATGCAAAAATTCAGTATAGTTTCACATTTGGCCCCAGTGATGTGCAGGATGTACCTTGCTTTTTGGTGAATGTTAACTCAGAAAGGCTCCAGCTCCACTGCAAGCCTAAGTTTAAAAACACACTTATGAAAAAGGATGGATGGATCTTCATAAACTCTATCTCAAAACTCCTTCCGCTTGCCTGCATTTATGTTTAAGTGAGAGGAAATGCTGTAGCTCATCTGCAGGCATTAAAGTTCTATAATGAGTCTATTAGGAGACGATAGGTACATTATAGACTTGGCAATCAATCCTGGCAGTGTTTTAGAAGACCCTGAGTAGAGTGTTCAACATCCCAGTGTACTGGCGTTAGTACCTGGGGAAGGACACTGAGCGCTTCTCTCTCTCAATGCATTTTTTGGAGGGTTAGGAGTTGGCGAAAGGCCCAGGGCACTAGTGCAAGTAGCACTGGCTAATATCCTACTTTGCTGCAGTGCATTACAGTTTGCACTGAAGTATCAGAAGAGTGAGGATGGAGCAGTCACAGAGGGGTCAGTGAGGTTGCAGGCGTTACTGTTTTACAGTTCTTATCTCCTCCAATAGGAACTATCCCCCAATAGCTCCTCTAATGACTAGGAGCTGATTCATGAACATGATGCACACGCACAGCCAAACACACAAACAGATCTTCACTGTAACCCAATCTGTAGCCTTGATTAGAGGCTGAAGGTAGAAAGCAGCACGGAGGTCATTTTAAAACATCACATGGGATGATGGGAGATAGAGAGAGCCATTGTTTTTTTTTTTTGGTTCTGCTCCGTAACAGAGGTGTCAGGACTGCTGCTAAACATCGAGCTGTTTTCACACATGCAGATGAACTTAACTTTTCTTAACATTACCTGGTGGAACAACTTTAAAAGAATCAAAATGTCAGAGTAAGTTGCTACTGACATTAAACAAACCTTACCCTAGCAGCTCCCTTACTCCCAATGAAGCCAGTGTGGAAATTAAACAGGTAACTATTCAGAAAATTCAAGGTGGGCAACCTAAGAAAGTGACCAGACTTGATTCTCCCAACACTGTCTGGAATTTGGGCGTGAAAACGACAGTTCGATGGATATCTCCCGACGATGTGTTTTTATTCATCTTTAACACTCTACATCAAAGGTCTTCTGCAACTGTGTATCTATTTTCAGTGGTAAAAATACATCTTTTTACTGATTTGAGTTTATACAAGCACATCTATACATGGAGACTAGAACAAAGACAAGACAACAGTGGATTGGAGCTCATGGGGTTTGTCACACACTATTGATAAGAAAGTTATCACCAAATATGAGAAACTGTACATCAAATATTGACTTGCAACTCTTTTAAAAGGCTAATGTGTTGTCCTGTCCCCGAAGGACAAAATCTTACTTCAATGCATGTGCAACTGAAGACATTTTGGGAGGGTGAGGCATTTTTTGGGTTGCATATAAAAGGTGGAGAGGATCTCTGTTTGAAACACTCGAGGCAAGGAGATCAGGTGCTGCAAAGTCCAAAGTGTGATCTACATCAACATGAAGGCCGTGAGTGTGCTTATACACGCTTCTGTACAGTTTACAGATGAGTATGTGTAAGAGTCACACTATCCAAAACGTAACAGGAGGATGTCTTGGTTGAAAAGAGCATCCTGACAATGTATCAAAAGGCAAAGGAAATCCATTATACCTCAGAGCTCCCTCTGTCTTCATCTATGTATCTGTATCTCTAGCTCCCTGTTAAAAGATGAGGCCTGGAGGGCTGGAGAAAACATACAAAGCTTCAATCCACACGTCTTAGTCAGGTCCTTTGAAATGCTTACAGATGCCTAAGCCGCTCCGCCTGTAGGTGCCAAGTGTGACCGAGGGTGTGGTGTATGATTTGCCTACTCCACCTCCGCTACTCTGTATTAAAAAAAATAAGCTACTCTGGACTGTTCCGTGTGCACTCATAAATAAACATCTGCTTGATTTGACTATGTATAAGCTCATACGACTAGTTCCTGTTAGTTCCATGGTTACACGTTAATGTGTCACTGTTTAAACACAAGAAGTTTTTCCCCTTAACTTGACAAGACGGAGTTACTGTCAGAGAACAACACAGTGTGCCAGGAGGTTGAAAGCTGACACCAATGATGACAGCACTGTGGCGACAGATATTGCTATGGATCAGGGTTCAAATCCCCTCATGATAATAAACACTCGGGCCGCAGAAGTGCCTTGGAGCAAGATCTAAAGCTGAAGAGTGATTTTTATGCATTCTACATGTCAGATCATTTCAGAAACTGGCTTCATCAGTATGTTGAACATTTAAGATAATGTTCCTTATGCTTAGATTCAGGCAAACTCCTGACTTTTACTCAGAGATATTTGTTATTAATGTTAATGGACAGTACAACAGTGTTTTCAAAAATCTTTAAAAAATCAGAGAAACTAAAAACGTATGTTTGGAAGTTCAGATGAGCCAGTCATACATTCTAGTGGGCTTTAGAAAACATCTATTACTGTAAAACTGTGCCTCAGTAAGTGGGACGATATGGGCAACTATCTGGCTTTGTAAAGTAATTTTTGTCTCCTGCTTTTCTCTGACAGAGCAGACACCCCATAATACATTCAGAAAAAAATACACCTGAAAGCACCTGTAAGAAACAAGTCAAACCTCAGATAATGTTAACATTTTGTTAAAACATGACTTAGACTCATTTCTGGGGAATGTAATTCAATACAACCATGCTAGGAGCCCTAGGCTAATTGCTAGCAAGCTAGGTACGGAAAGGCTTTGAGCTAATGCTAGCATTCTGGCTGGTGCTCTCATAATGAAACTTACATTACTTGGACTTGAGTAGACTCTCGCAGACTTTAAGAAGACACAAAATTCACCGAAACAGATAATTCGCCAAAGTAAAGCGTGAGGAAACTACCACAAAAATGAGCTCAGAGCCAGCTGAAAGCCCGCAGCCTCAGTATGAGCAATAAAAGGATCAAAGGTGTAGCTATCAACATTATGGAAATGAGACAAAAAGAGAAAGTTATAAACATACTGGAAAATGATGCAAATACAAGACATTTGTTTTATTCTACAAATATATTGCACCTGGTGTTTAAAAAAGACAAGATAAATAAATAAATCATAATCTTAAATAAAATTATATTATTTTGCATTAAATAAAAGCTGATTTTTACTTGTATGTGCTGTCAGTTATAGTTCTCAGAAATAAAACCTGTTAGCAGGTTACATGATCAGCGCTTCTCTAATGAAAATATTTGCTTATGAACACAGACAGTGATATTTTAGACAAACTGCTTTCAAATTAGTAAACAGTTAAACTTGGCGGTGGATTTTCGCTGCCGGCCATATCAGCACAGATTAAAGTTGATAAGAGACCACAGAAACATCAATAAAAACAACAGATTATAAAAAACACATGCAGGGATTTCATGAAAATGTAACATTTTGAGAAAATCAAATGCTGACAGCAAGTGAGACAAAAAGAGCCAACAATTTGAGAAGCAAGCGTGCGTCAACAAGTTTGCACACAGAAATTAATAACTGTCAAGATTACACCTGTCACCGGCGTCTTTCCTGGCTGAAGGGGAAATGACTAAAACTGACACCTCTGTGAACACAATCTGGCATGAAGTCCTTCTGTGGAGTCCAACAACAACACTCACACAGGATCAGTGTTAAAGCCCCAATCAAGGAGGTTTTCTATGAGAGGGTAATTACAGAGAGATATCAGCTTTCAGGAAAGCTGCTGAGAGAAACGTTATCAGCCAACTCTAATGCAAAGGGGATTTCTATTGAAACCTGGCATTTAATCCATCAAACCATATATGGAACAACCTTCTTGATAGTAACTTTCTTTTATTTAGAGTAAGGAGACCTATGTTGGTCACTTTTTATGAAATCTTTTTGGATAGCATTTCAGCAGAAGGGCACGTTTTTGTTTAGTTTTTAATTAAGCAACGGCCCTTTAATGCCAAACAGATATTGGTCTGTTTGTGCCTATGAACTCAATCCATTTAAGCCGTTTGACATTTCATCCTAATACCCGCATTGTCAATGCCAATGCCAAGTCTTTGTGACGATCACAACCAAAGGTACTGCACATAGGGCACTACACAGGTATCAAAAAATGTTCCTTAGCAACGACTAAGATTACATTTCTTGAGAAAAACAAAAGGAATGGTGAACGGCAGAACAGAGTGGATGGAGTACATTTATGAAATGTTCTTCTTACCTTCTTCCAAGCTTTTTAACCCTCTCGAGGCAGGCGTTGCCGATTTGCAACAGTTAAAAACGAACAACCTGATTACCCCACATACATATTTTATGAGTTTTTTTTACTCAGAAGTACCACTGCAGGACTTGGTTGTGCATTAGCAAAACAAAAAGTTTAATTTGAGCCCGAGAGGGTTAAAAGTAGTTGTGGTTTTTCATGTGAAGCATGACTGCAAGTTATGGGTTGATGGCAAATTCTCTGTACTAACTGTTAGTTAGCCATTAACGTTGACTTTCTTGAGTTGCCTGCAACATCATGATGAGTTTAATAAGCATAAGATGTTTTCCACATAAACTCTGGAAAGCACTGTAAGAATGTAGCCAGGACTTATTCTGAAGTTGTTCTTCACTTTTTGAAGTACTGTGTGGGGTTTAGACTGGTGTAGAGCAGGCAAGAGACCACATACATAAGGATTTGCTTGCTGGGAATTCACAGGACTATTACCTGGCGCTATTCTTATGATGTCACCAATCAGAACAATCAGAAATCACACAAGCTTTGTAATTGGGAGTTTGCAAGTTTAACGGTGTTAAAATTTTGACTGGATTGTGTTGAACTTTTGTGTTCCCCCATAGTCTTGTAACGTCTAGAACATTTCAGGGCTGCTGAGGATGTGTACAAATAGCTTTAGTTACACAAGCCAGCTGACTGCTTTAGCATTACATCTACCGGAGAAATGGAAAAGGTGTATTTGTTAAAATATCAGATGAAATTGCCTACTCCTTAATGCAAAGCGTTAAATATAAGCATTGATTTTACAGCAAATTGCAACTTAGTATTTAGTATTTGGTGGTTGTGTTTGTCAAACCACAGTAAGAAGGTTCAAATCCACCGGCTGGCTGAGGCCTTTCTGTGTGGAGTTATACTCTGGGTACGCTGACTTTCTCACACGGTGCAAAGGCTAACTGATGATTAACCCAATGACCCTGAATTGGAAAAGTGGAAGAAGACGGAAAGACCTTCAAAAGCCACTCAGAGCACACTAACATTATGATAGTAAGAGCAATTTCTGGATAACTAGGTCAGTGTTCACAGTCTTCCTTTCTTACAAGTAGCCTATAGCAGTAAGCAGTTGCACTAACTGCACTTTGTGTTGGATACGTTCATACACCTCTGCCAAGTGAGATTCCAAAAAGTTCAGGGCTACAGTGCATGTGAGAAAATGGTCTAAATGTGATCCACCGGCAAGAGCAGCTGCTGAATTATTTCAGCTGCAGACCAGGTGGCATCTTAAGTATTTAAAGTAGAGGTTGGAAAATGAGTTTATCACTTTATGGCCCATGAAAATGAATGCTTTACTTCTTCCTGCCTTCACTCTAAAGCTAAGAGCGACCTGGACACTACAGGGTAAATATCAGCGATGGACCTAAAAGCCAAACCATTCGAAGTTTACAATAACATCTTTTAAAGTTTGCCTTAAAACATTTAGTAGCAACTAAAATTTGCATTAAAAAGTTTTAAACTGATGCTACATACTGTATGTTTCAGATATATCCTCACGCGGTCTGAAGTTTAGTAAGTGGCATCCCAGAGCACAAGTTGAACAGAGTCACATTGTTTTTGTTACCAGCACATATTAGTACAAAATCTGAACACTCGGTATGCCACCTACATGTGACTGCTATTCTAAATTTGTCAGTGTTGCTCTGACAACAAGTCAACGTCAACTACACTTGGAGCGAGCGTCAGCGAGGAGGAAGGGAAAATAAACAAGAGGGTTGTCGCTAAAAGTTCTGACTTTTCTTACTCTGTGTTTAATTCGCTTGAGGGTCATTCTCAAAAAATGAGACACGACCCTCCTCCATCACAGTCGCACTTGTCATTCACTCAGGTGGATGACAAAGTAGGTGAAATTCTCAGCCCCCACCCCTCCCACCCGCCATCGCCACTTAACATTCCAGCAGCTGGTCATAGCATATCGTGACGCATGTAATGTCACACTCGTGAGCCGTTAGCAAGCAGCAGAGCCCCCCCCCCTCCCCTGCATCACCTCCCTGCTGCGAGACACAAAGAAGAGTATTGTGTATTGAGAGAGTGAAAAAGAACGCGAGACAGAAGAGAGAGGTGCGTCCAGTTACAAGGACCACCCCTCCACCACCTAAAACCTGTCACCGTCTCACTGTCTTGAAGCATGTAAACAAGCAGCAGGCAAACAAGAGATAGCCTCACCCAAGAGTGTGCGTGTGACCGAGAGGGAAGGGGGGAGGGGTCGTCTTTAAACAGCACATCCTTCGACATAATTCAAAAATGCACAAAATCACACTCAAACTTACAGAAAAGCCAAAACTCTAAGGTAGAACCACATTTTTACTTCCTAACCCATCTCTAACCCAAACCCTGGGCATGGGTGTTTGCAAACAAACACCCCCACTCCTTTGAAATCCCCACAGCAAACACACTTGCATGATGGGAAGGCACCTCACTTTCTAGCTGACTTTCCGGGCAGCTACAAGAGATTTCCTGCTGGAAACAAAAGCATGAGGATTAAGTGTGCGGGAGGAAACGTGTCTGAAGTAAAAAAGGTGGACGGATAAGGCAGACTTAGATAAGCAGATAATACTTTGGCCGGGAGGCACAGTCGATGTGAAATATCGTTTTTGATCTGGGAGAAAGTAAAATGAAATCTCCAACGAAGACAGTTTTCTGTCATATTTCACACAAATTAGAAGCGATTTCTTTCCTTTAGTGAGAAAAAAAGTGGATCCTTGTCTAACTTATCAGTGTGCGGCCATATTTCTTTTCGCAGCCAAAGACGGCATCAAGCAGACAGCTTTAGATCCTTAAACGTCCCTCGACTCTCTAGCCTGTAATTGAGCATTCAGACATCAGTGGAGTTCCACAGTGACCTGTCTTGATCCCCTGGTATTTACACTTCAAACTCTAGACTACAGCCTGGAGGTGCACATGCCCACATAGCAAAACACACACACACACACACACAACTACAACACATTAGCCCACAGTAAATGTACAAGATTAAGCATGAATGTGATTCCTTTCTCGCTCATTGAGCACACAAACAGAGACGAGGACATACGAACACTGTTATTACACTTGATCTGTGTTCTTCTCTACCCCGCCTCAGGCCAAAGACTCAATTGCATTTTCAGTTCTGACAAATAAGGTGCTTTAGACACGGCTGGCCACACGTAGGACAAAAGCATATGGAGCAAGTTAAAAACAATATAACTGTGATATCTTTAACCTGCTATTTTGAGCATTTTTTCCATCTTTATTTTTCTGTTAAAGACAAAAATGTGGGAGAGAGGTCCCGAGCCCGAGCCGCCCGCTCAACCAGGTGAGCTAAACTAGCACCCAGAAATTCCCCCTTCTGACTTCAATTGGAACGCATTAATTCACTTCCTGTTGCTCACGTTGCTGCCAGGAAACATACATACAACGTATCGTATCGTCAGTGACGTATTTCATCATTAAAAGGGGAAAGCGAGGCTCAGTGTGCACGTCTGCATGCCTTACAATTTACCTACCTACAAGACCAATAACTATTTATAGGTCCTCAAAGACTGAAAAATACATTCATGAGGACATCTACTCATCCCTACTGCCAACAGCTGCCCATGTGCACTTTCACAAGGGTTTATAATCCCAACATAAGGGTCTACACTAGGATCCCCTTTAGGACTGTCAATCCATGCATGAATTCAGTGTGGACTGAGGCACTGAACCTACTAATCAACATCAACGCATTAAGGCCACGTGCCCAAACCTATACCATTAGACGCACGCAAAATGGAAAGGACAAGCAGCTTGACAAGTGAGCTAGACAGAGACAGACAGGCATGATAGAGAAGGGAGGACAGTAATCTAATAAGTTCCTGTAACGACTCGGGACAGATTTAGCCTCAACAGGCACATGGAAGGAGAGCAAAACTATGCAGGCGCATGTTCGAGCAGTGGGAACCTTTTTGAGGAAAGTACAAGAAGTGACAGAGATAAAAACATGGTGATAGAGAGGGAAGAGTCTTGGGGAAATCGGTTATCAGTTGCTGTGCATGCCAAACGCCAAACACACTGACACAACAGGAAAACTTTAAAGCCAGTGCGATTGGCCAGTTAGAAAGTTTGAATATCACATGTCAGGAATAGTTGTGGAACACGTTTCAAGTTAAGTCAATGTCAATAATGGAAATAGAAATGCATTAAGAGACCAGACTTTTATCCAGCTGTTGTTGGTGAAATGCACAAAAACAGCTGCATCACAATCTCTCGTCCTCCTTCTTCTCCCTATAGTCCGCCCCCCTGTCTGTCCCATCCATCAGCCTGAGGTCATGTGTCATGTGTAGAGGAGTTATTTCTCAGCACTGACTGTGTATGTATATGTATGCCCCATGTCCTGCTTTGATCTCACATGTGAAAGGTCATGTCTGCCTGTGCATCACCACAACTGCTTCCAGTAGAGGAACTCGAGGAAGAACACCAAGAACCAGGGACGGGGGCCAAAGAGAGGAAGGTTGGATTACACTATGTTTTGGCTAAAGAGATAGAAAAGAATGAAAAGCCACAAAGGGCTGCGTATTACACCCAACACTCTGCAGTGTATGATACAAATGCAACTACACTGATGTTTCCTTATAAATTATAAAGCTGTGGTTCTCACAGGAATGTTTTTAAGTGGTCTGCCTGCTGAAATGAACCAATCAGCATACATTATTTTACTTGGCCTGAATTTAGAGCACGCTCAAAGCTGAAGTTCCTGTCTTAAGGCAGAAATCGAATTATGCATATAATAAAAGGGGAAAGCACAGAAAGTGGTGGGGGTCGTACAGGGACGAGAACAGAAATGTTAAAAAGCTCTGCTATGCAACTCTTCCAACAGGATTAGGAGCCAAACCCAATGCAGGGAGGCTTGGCAAAAGCCCCATGGGGAAAAGATGGGGAAGCAAAAGGAGGCGGGAGGTGGAGGGAGGAGTGGGGTGAATGCATGCGTGTAGCATCATGCCGTCTAAGCTTGAGTAGAAAAAGACGATTTTGCATAAATCATTCCTAATTGTTTAAGTAATGGCGTGCTTTGCTGCATCAGTGAGTGATATGGCACAACTCCTCCTATAGCCTGTTATTGCATGCTTTAACAATTATAAACCTCGCCCGAGATATAGTTTCCTTAGAAAAAGGAAAAAAAACAGGTAATGCGTTTTGTATATATGATGAATGGGAGCTACAGAGATGAATAAGCTAGCAGCTAACATTATTGATCTGCCCAGTCCTAAAAAGGAACATGCACCAGCTTTATTGCTATTGACATTTGCCTTTCCTATGTGCACTGTGTTCACAGTGGTTAATGAAACAGACTTACTTCAATCACATGTAAGATTTCTACTGAGGTCAAACATTAATTAAGATATGTATAAAGTCCCGTTTCACCAACACTTAAAGGAACATGTGTAAACTCTCACCAGTACAGATCAGCAGACTGCATTCAAGTGATTTCTGTTTTTTAGTGCTCCCAATTGAAGTGCATAAATTTATTTACACCTGGCCACCCCATCACAAGGGCTGGCCAGGTGAGTTGTTGAGGATATCCTGAACTTTTCTGTGATAAAGTGTTGCTGTATTTTCTGCTGTTAGCCTCTGTTAGTGAAAGTTCTTTTGAAGTGGATCTAACATCGCTAAACTCCAACAAGTAGTGAATAAACTTGCATACAGTGTGAGAAAGTAAACAACTCTTTATCAGAGGAAAAGGTAACATTAGCTGGCATGATGTTAGCTAACAACCAGCTGTTGCTGTTTAACCAGCTCGTTGTCAGCTGTCCGGAGGATCACATGTCTAATCTGCTGACAATAAGTAATTGTGACAGTATCAAGAATAAATAAGTATATTTATTCAAGTTTTTTGTGTCTTACAGCTCTGTCTTAAGCTCATGAGTTAAGGCCTGAGGTGAGGAGGAGGAGGTGAAAATGAAAGAGCAGCGGTGGATAAGCCAGATGACAAGGAGGTGGAGAAAGGCATAATGAGAAGAAGAAAACATACAAGTGTTAAATGTCATATATAGTTTGAAAGAGCCATTTGTGATCTTTAAATCAAAGGTAACTTTGTCATCTCGAGACATACATAAAATGTGATTAGGTTAAATGGCGATGTCTATCTCGCCACTGCGTTCAAGATGGCAGGGCAACGTGGCGGAAGATGTAATTATACACTAATCTATGTATATTTGTCAAGAAAATGCTTTTTGTCTATTAAAGAACCTAAAAAAATTGACTTACTGTACAGTTAAGAACATCAATTATTATTCAGACTGCAAACTTCATGACAAAAGACAATCTTGGCCTTTAGTTTTTCAATTCTGGCCACCAACCAGCATGGTTTGCTTGGTTTTACAGCCGTGAATGGAACAAAAGAAAGCTGTCTGACCAGTTTCATTTACAGTAAAACTCAAATTGTTTCTGCTATACCCACTCACAAACCTGTCACTGTCAGGACTTTGGTGCACCAAAGGTTTACATATAATCTTACATATAGCAGAAAAAAGAGTGGGTACATTACACTCAAATCAAGTACAGCTATGTCTCTGTGCTCATCATAAAATGACAGATACTCATCTTTTAGAAAACAGAGAAACCCCAAAGGTTTAAAGTGAAATTTGACAAGCTAAGATAAGAGCTCTTACAACCGGAACACACAGCCGTCAGCTGTGGAGCAGAGCTACCACACACACACACACACACACACACACACAAATACTCAGGGAGATTGAGGACAGATGGAACAGTGTTGTGGCTAGCAAAGTGTGTTAAGTGAGTGTATCTCGGTAGAGTTATCAGAGCATTCTTGTGTTTCAGCAGAGAGCTCGGGAAACATTCTCAGGCCTCCTGTTTGCCAGAAGAAAAGCACCTGTGCATGACTTACACAGGTTTTAGGGGGAACTTTGATTAGTAGCATAAGAAGAGTGACAGCTTTCAACCTTTCCCTCTCTAAATGAGACAGTGCTCACTTCAATACATCAATAAGTGGTCTTATGTTCTGCTGATGGGGCTTGTTTAAATGAAAATAATACGGTGTCATCACTCTGATTGTCAGATGTATAACTAGTCGCAACCTATTCAAATGATATGTGGAAAAGGTACGCACACCCAGAGAAAGACCCAGTATGAACTGGGCCTGATGAAAGGGATACAAAGAGGTCTGCCAACAATTAGACTGGATCCATACGTATACACTGTATAGCAATATGATCTGGTTCTGGTCCTGAACTGGAATTTGGACCTAATTTAGATTTGCAACAAAGAAGAGGTAAAAAGTAGGGGTGCAACGATACACAAAATTCAGGGTTTGGTTCGATACTTTGGTGTCACAGTTCAATATTTTTTCGATACAAAAAAAAATGTTCATGCCTTTTTAATTTGTCATTTATTAAAATTATAAATATATATTTTAACTCAAAAGTACAGTTTTTAAATTTAATGTTGCTGAAACAACAAAGTAATAAAAAAATAAATCTGATGGAGAAATCACTCATCTTTGGAAAAGAGAGTTTATTACAGAGAAATGTCTCTTTCCAAAATAAAAGCTATACTATACGCTTCTTCTGGGCTGTATTCTCAGCAGCATATTAAACATATCAGGTCCCCATAAGGAGAATCATGTGCTAACGGCTGTCTAAATGACTCGGGTAAAGCTTGTAGCATGCCTGCTTGTTGTTTTTGTCTGCTTCCACTTGTCTTTGCACTAGGATGATGTCAGAGTAAATGTGCAGTCATATTCGTTGTGTTCCCACTAGTGCTGTCAGCGTTAATCTCGTTGAAAGACGTTAACGCCACAACACGGCAAATCTCCGTTAACGAGCTACCACGGATCGCCCGTGCGTGGGGCTGGACGGCGTCAACACGTTAACAAGCTAACTGCGCTAACGCACTAGTTCCCACCAATGTAATTGAGCATTGCGTGGCACATCCGACATACTGTTTTACTTTTGTCCATGACGCGCTTACCTTCAGGGTCATACGTCACATGAAGACCAAAATAGTTCCAAACGCCAGATCTGAATGAGGGTGGGGGAGGTTCAATTTGCCATGTTGCAAGGAGAGCTTAACTTCTGTCTCGCTAGCTTGCCCTGCGCTCAGTGAATCTGCGTTCGACTACTCCGCCTAGGCTGCACTGTCGAGCACAGATCCACTGAGCGCTCAACACAGACAGCACCGTCAGAAGAAAAGTTGATAAAATAAATTAAAAATTTTGTATTGTTGATACATATGCGTACCGAACCGAAAGCACTGTATCGAACGGTTCAATATCCATATGAGTATTGTTGCACCCCTAGTAAAAAGAGGTAAAACTACACAAAGAGGGGAAAAAAGCCAGAGGGAACCTAATTTAAGACGGACTGAAACACAGCTGGTGTACTGACTCACAGTACTTGTTAACTTGCTGATAGCCTAAAATTCCCCAAAGGCTTTCCTCTCCAGAAAGCCCAAAGGTCAAAAGGCCAAGCCATCAGCAGTAATGGTTGCTTAACACTTGACATCACGAAAAAAAGGAAAAAAAACAGGGGGTTGGAGCTCTTCAGTGTAAGTGTGCACATCTGTTTAATTGTGCATGAACGTGTGCTTACATATATTTATGTGTTTGGGCGCACAAGGCCACAACTAATTAAGAAGACTGCCCCCCCCTCACCCCCACCCCCGCTTAAGGGACCATCAAGAGGTCACTGTAGTCAAGGATACAGCAAGACCCGTCAGCTGTCAATGACAAGCATGAAAGCAGAGACAGCGAATGAGGGCTATACAGCCTGTAACCTGCTGAGCCGCTGGGGTCTCAGATGCTCCGCAGGTCGACTACAACAGCAATAAAGCACTTAGAAAAGGACAGTCAGCCTTTTGTCTGAGACAAAGACAAAGGCACAAGTCCTCCAGCAATGAAGGCACTTCTTGTGAAAGCCTTGCACTGCCCTGTGAACCATGACATGGAGGTCAAGCTCGATTCCAGCTGCATTATCACACCAATGTTTCTGTCAGAATACAGAGAGGAGATTGCAAGACCAATATGGCTAACTGACAAAAAGACACATTTTCTCACATGTAATTTCATCTTAAATACTTTTACCAGTCACAATGATCTATAGTGCAAAAAGCTAGACGGATGGACTGGGAATTCAGATTCCCCTGTTGTACCCTGGATCATAGCAGCTCATCTGCATTCTACCAACATGTGCATATGTTAGGAGACATGACAGAGTAACAAAAAAAAGCTGGGAGAGCTCAACAGATCAAGCTGTGTTATGCTGTTTGCCCATTTTGGGGGGTTTAAAGTGCTCTGGTTGATCAAGCAGAGAAAGCATGAGTGAGAAAAGAATAAGAAACGCAAAGAGAGAGAGACACAGCGGAGAGGTTTTGCAGCTACTGACAGGTAACAGGAGAGCTAGAGAAATACATTTATTCTTCTTGATTAATAGCTAAATATGAGCCTCTGTATCTGCTCATCTCTGTAGTAGGTATCCTCTGAGTTTGGGTGTGAATGTCCAAATGTTTGCATTTGTCTAATCTTTAACTTTAAAGAACAAAGTGTGCTTCTGTCTTGGAGAAAAAGAAGCTCAGTGCAAATTCTTTTTACATGACTTAGCAGGGTTTGGATCTAAGCCTTCAGATCCAACCCCCCACCACAGAAACGTATCCAAACTTCTCTTTCATTCAAAAATTGATGCGTGAAAAACATGCGCAGAGCACGAAAAACTACAAAAAAACTTCATCCACCCCCCACTCCCTCCTGCAGTGAACCTGCACATTCATCCCATGCACTTTAAAGAGTGCTAGCATGGACAAACTCCAGTGAGAAAAGGAAATCAGCAGCCTTCATGTATCTGCACTACATGCATGTGTGCGCGCCGGCTTTTTCACCAAAACCCACATAACTGCAACAACAAAGCCGCTGAGCTATGAGGGTGCCCTGTGAACGGCACCTTTTTATTACCTCTACCCACCACTTGCAGACAATACATTTATCAGCAATTACGTAAAGCAGCACAACCGGATGCTGCACAGAGCCTGCAGCAAACGCATCACCGATCATACAGTCAACACTGCAGCTGTCTCTATTCATGAGAAAATTCTACACTGACTCCAAAGTGTGGTGATGAATCACATATTGGGGGAAATTTCCATCTTTCACACATTTTATGAAACTGACAGGAAAAGCGGGATTTTCTCAGAAAAACATCGGACTTAAGAAACGGTTGACTGCTTACCTGAAACAGAAATAGTCATGGGTGCTTCCAGAGCCCTGTCATTGTCCAAATCCCTGCTCAACCTCAGATCCCCAGTTTCTTCATTCAGCAGCAGCAGACTGAGCTCATTTCCAGACTCAAACTTGTAGCGCAGTTTATCCGACACATCCGGGTCATGAGCCGGAACCTTTCCTATTATTCCAGATGGAAAACTGTTGGACTTGTTGGTGACATAGTTATTAAAGAGAATCTCAAAGTTGTGCAGCACCGGTTCGTTGTCATTCATGTCTACTAGGCGGATGTGCACAGTAGCACGGCTCACTAGCGGTGCTGATGTGGCCTGAACGACTATGACATACTCAGTTTTGGTCTCATAATCCAAGTCTGTGAGTGCAGTGAGGTCTCCATTGAAAATATCCAGCTGGAACACTTCTGGAATATTTCCTTCTACAATCTGATACATGATCTGAGCATTAGTGCCGTCGTCGGGGTCTGTGGCAGTGATCTGGGCCACGACTGATCCCACTGGGCTGTTCTCTTGCACGTCAATAAAAAGCTCATCCTTCTCAAACACTGGAGCATTGTCATTTATGTCTTGGACTACAATATGAATAGAAACAGCAGCTTTCAGAGGCGGAACACCCTTATCCACGGCAAAAGCCTTCAGGTTATAAACATGAACGTTTTCCCGGTCCAGCTTGCGAGCGGTTCTGACGATGCCAGAGTGAGGCTCTACGTGAAAATCCCCGTCACCGTCATCCCCACCTTGAAATGTATAGGTCACCCTGCCGTTTGATCCACTATCTCTGTCTGAAGCAGAGATCTGGAGCACGCTAGTGTAGACAGGTGCATCCTCAAGAACACTCCCCTGGTAGATGTCTCTGAGAAAATGAGGAGCATTATCATTGGCATCACTGATGATGATCTCTACGTAAGTGATGTCAGATTTCTGGGGGATGCCATTGTCTTTGGCAGTGATGGCTAAAGTGTAGGAGGCCTGATCCTCATAGTCAAGCTCCATTTTGGTTACGATGGCACCTGTATCCGGGTCAATTTCGAACTGAGGAACATTGTCTTCCATTACGTATGTGATACGAGCATTTTCCCCCGTGTCTTCATCTGTCGCACTGATCACTATCACGGTGCTGCCCACTGGTTTGTCTTCACTGATAGACACGTGGTAGCTGGCGCTTTGGAAGACAGGCCGGTGTGTGTTGGCATCGGTGACATTGATGAACACCTGGGCGGTGTCGTAAAGTGTTCCATCACTGGCGGCGACTGTCAGGACATACTGGCGTTCCAGCTTGTAGTCCAGGGGAAGGGCTAAGGTGATGAGGCCACCGCCACTCTGGCTAGTGATGGCAAAGCGGTTCCTGGTGTTGCCACTGGAGATCTGATACGTCACCATGCTGTTCACATCCCTGTCCACGGCGGTCACTGTCAGCACGCTGCTGCCGACCACAGCATCTTCGTTGATCTTCAGTGAGTAGGTCTTCTCTGAGAATGCGGGCGTGTTGTCGTTCACATCCAGCACTGTGACGCTGACACTGGCAGAGGAGGACCTCACAGGTGTCCCGTGATCTCTCGCCTCCACGCCAAAGGTGTAAAATTCAATTTCCTCCCTGTCGAGCGGCTCACTAACCGTAATCCAGCCTGTGCTGTTGTTGATGGTGAACGGAAAACCTGGCGTGGTGTCGGTAATGCGGTATTCCAGGAGAGAATTTTTCCCTGAATCGGCATCAATGGCTTGAATGTGGATGACAGAGTAGCCAACGGCCACATTCTCCAGCACTGTAGCCTGGAAGGGTGTGCTGACAAACATGGGTGTGTTGTCATTGACGTCCACCACTTGCACCACCACCATCCCTGTGCTGTTTATCAGCGGAGGCCTGCCTCCATCCTGAGCCTTAATCCTTAAATTATACTCCCGAATCTTTTCATAGTCAAGCGGATTGATGACATCAATGACACCAGTGGGGGAGTGAATGTAGAACTGCCCTTTAACGTTGCCACTTATGATGCTGTAGTGAACTTTGGCATTGTTTCCCTCATCTCTGTCCGTCGCCTCCACCTGGATCACTTTGGTGTTGACTGGCACGTTCTCTGGGACCTGCACCACGTACCTCTTTTCAGTGAACTGTGGGTAGTTGTCATTTTCGTCTTCCACAGTGATGTAAACTGTGGCGGTGGCACTGCGGGGACTTGGATCCTTGCCCTGATCGTTGGCTTCGACGATCAGTTGGTACTGGGCCCGGGTCTCCCTGTCAGGCCGCTCTCTGATCCTCACCAGGCCGCTCCGGGGGTCAATTTCAAACGCAGAGTTGACTTCGTCTGCGTTCACAATTTTATAAATCATGTCGGCGTTGGAGGGAGCATCACCGTCAGTGGCCCGGACTGTCTTAACTTCAAAGCCCACTTCTACGTTTTCTCGGATGCTGACTCGATATTCATTTTGCTCAAACACAGGGGTGTGGTCGTTGGTGTCACTTACAGTGACAGTGAGGTAAGAAGTGGCAGATCTTTTGGGGGTGCCATTGTCCGTCACGGTAACTTTGAACAGATGGGCTTCTTTGACTTCTCTGTCCAGAGCCTGGATAGTTGTTATGCTTCCAGTCTGTGAGTCTATGTAGAAAAAGTCATCAGACCTTTTATCAAACAAGGCTTCCATGCTGTACTCCAGCCTCCCCGCTTCTCCATCATCCGGGTCATTTGCTTTTAGGGTGATAACTCTCGTCCCAGCGGGCTCATTCTCACTCACAGACACTTGATAGTTGGTTAGTTGAAACTGGGGAGATGAATTAACCTGCCGCTTTCCCCTTCTGATCAGCACAACAGACTGTCTGTGGATGGTTTCTGACGGGCTTTGGTGTTGTTTGCGCGCTTTAACGAGCGTCAAATGAAGCTGCACAGAGAGCCCGCTGCCCGGAGAGCCGTGCAGCGCGCAGTGAAGCTTCTCCTCCGACTGTCCACTGTGTTTAAGACACAAGTCACTAGCCAGGAATAAATCTCCGTGCCTGAACACCCCGACAACGCTTCTTCCTACACACTCAGTATCCAAAAAGGCAGTGTTTTGCGTGAAGGAGGGTAAAAGTTTTGTTACATTCAAAATTAGAATACCTGCAGGTAAGCAGGAAGTTGCCTCCAGTTTTGAAAGGTGTTTTATTTGAATGTCTGGCTCACCCGACGCTTTCTTTCTCTTGTATTTAATAAAACAATCCTGGCCGTGAACGAACACATTAAAATGCGTCAGGATAACGTCTCCGGACGCGGAGGAGACAGTTCTGAAATAAACAGGCGCAGGATTCCTGGGTGTGCGCGCACACTGAACTTTGTGGGCCAGGCGGATAACACCGTCGAGCCTCCCAACTTGGAAACAACTCTGAATGAAGCTGGGAGATAAAGTCCTGTCAAGTTTATAAGTCCACCCAGGGCCGAGCGACAGGTTGGCCAAAAGGCTCCCGGGCTGTGAAGTCTCCGAAAGGTGCATCTCCAAACATCCCGCGAGCGGCGGCAAGGTGAACAGAACCCAAACCCAAACCCAGCAACACATCGGCGGCTCCATGCTTGTAAACCTGCCGAATCCCGTTCAACTTCACCGAAACTCCTCCGCAAAAAAAGTAAAGAAAAGCATTAAGTCTCCCTCTCCCAGCACCGCGTCTTACTTTTCTCCCGCATGGTGAAGTTTTTCTCAACGTGGAAAAAGACGCTGGGTATCCATAGTATCAGTGTGTCCAGGCGCGTCACGGCTGCGTAAACACACACTGAGTTTAAAATGAGTACAAAATGGCTCCGCGGCTCTCCTCCTCCTCCTCTCTCCTCCTCAGAGACTTATTACCATAAACCTGCTGTGTTCCCCCTCTGGGACGCTTTCGGGTGGGGTGGTGGTGAGGAGGCTTTCTTTTTTCTTTTTCTTTTTTTATCATGGAGATTTAGGAAGTGCCGCTGTCCGGGTGACCAATACGCACAGGCGCATTGTTAATACAATAGGACGAGAGGTGGGTAAAATTCCTGCTGCGCGTTTAAGTGTCGCTCCCTCGTCAACTTCTGTGTGCTGAAGCGTTCTGAGCTGTGATGGTACAATTAAAACTCAGTGAAGGAAGACTGAAAATGTCATGATCACAGCTTTAACCAGCTCCTACTCATCTATGGAGGGGAGAAAGTTGAACAGTTATTTATATGTCAGATCAATGTAGTAAATATTAGACACAGGGAACTGTGGACTGCACCACAAAACTACAGGAATGTCGCAGAGGATCTCGCTTCCTTCATCCGTGCAGTTTACTTGTGTGCGTCATGGTCAGAGATGAGTGTTTTTTCTTCATTTGTAATACATCAACAACAAAATAATAATAATAATATAGGTAAAATCAGAGCGTTTCAGGCATCTAAGTTTGTATGATTTTAGAACTTTACCTTCATTCAAACACATTTCCTCACATTTCATTTTGTTTTGCCTCAACAAAACGATTTTTTTAAATTTAAAGTTTAAGCTGACAAAAAATGACTTTTCTATTCTGGAAAAAACTCCCACAACAACGATTATATGCTGCACTTTAACGTGTATCACGAGGCAATGCCGTTACTCTCGGGATTCGTTATGTTTGTGCTAAACAACGTCAACTCCAGAATAACAGTTGACGTTAGTCTTGTACAACAGCGCCCCTACGAGGACCAGGAGCTTTACAACAGTTGGCCCACAGCTGCCGTATCCACTGATGAACTTCCTTACGCACACCTTACTGGTGCCGGGTTGGACCCGTTTTCACCTGCACAACTTCCTTAACTTTCCGTTGCACAGATTCAGCAAAGTCCTGGAAATAGATATTTCCTGAGATATTTGAGTCTGTATCAACTTGACAGCATTACAACTTCGATCCCTGGCTGCTCCAGTCTGCATGCCAATCAGTTGCTTTCCAATGAAGTGTGAATGTTAGACAGCATTTCGCAAAGAGTGCTGGTGTGTAAAATTCTCCAGTAGAGTAGAAGTGCTCTAAAAACCAGCACATGTACTCTGTGGCAGCGGTCCCCAACCCCCGGGCCTCGGACCGGTCCGTGAGTCGTTTGGTACCGGGCCGCGAGAGTTGAGGCTCAGGTGTGAAATGTATATTTTTCAGGGTTTTTATCGGTTTTCAGCGTTATTTTGTTATCGTTTTTATCGTTTACTCAGTTTTCCTTGGTCTTTTCACGTGTGTTATGAATAAATCTTTTTTCGGTACCGGTACTAGTTTTATTTTGTTGTATTTATCCGCGACACCTTAAAGGCCGGTCCGTGAAAATATTGTCGGGCATAAACCGGTCCGTGGCGCAAAAAAGGTTGGGAACCGCTGCTCTGTGGCACCAACAACCGTGTCGTTTTTAGAGTCACTTAAATCACCTTTTTGTTCTAATGCTCAGTTTGAACTTCGGCAGGTCATCTCGACCATGTCTGATTAGACATTTGTGTTACAAGCAAAAGAAAAAAAAAGAGGCGTGCCTAACAAAATGGCCATTATGTACATAAACTCAATTTTGCCCAAGAAAAATCACGACTCTGGACAGAACATGATATGGCACATTTAAACACAGGCGTGTGCAGGGAAAGCAAATGTCACTCTTCGCATTTATTTATTTGTTTAAGTCCATTTTTCAAATGTACACAGTTCGTTCTCCTGCGCGCGAAGAAAGCACTGCTGTTTTTTAAAAAAAACATTAACCTGGCATTTTAAATACAATATTAGAAATCATCTTTCTTGTAATTTACAACTACTGAAATAAATGGCACAACCGATGGATAAAAACATCCAATACTCTCACATTTCCTTTCTCACCTATTAAGCATTTTTTTAGGTCATAATTTAACCACCATCAAATCCACAACAGAATAAACTTGGATCATAGAAGTTGTGAAACATACAAAAATAATTTTTTAGTAGCCTTCAAAGTTTTTAGCTGGTCTGAAAAAAACAAACCAACCTGAGCAGCATTAAAACTTTTAAGATAAACTCTTATTACACCAATAAAGTAGAACAAGCCAAGAGTCAACCAGATCTGCCCACAAGGTCCTCTGAGGAAACGTGAGCATTCTGACAGTCCAGCAGAACTTCACAAATCTTCACCCAGGTCTCCCAGTAAAGAGAAAGCAGAGCTCAAGGCCTCAGACCACAAAAAAAGAAGCACCGTCTACAGTTCAGAAAATACTCTGCTTAACAATGTGAGCTCATTTTTTGTTTCTGCTTTTATGAAAACACACAGTGCACTGTAGAAATGCACAAACCTACTCGTTTACACAATTATCAATTAAATAATCGCATTTCACGAGTGCATCTTTGTCCTCGTAGTGAAGCCAACAACAAGCAGTACCTGGAAGTTATCGCTGTGGTGTTGGTACAGCTCTTGGACGGAAAGATTATACTAGGTTAAAAACAGTAGAGATCTACTTATGTTAAAAAAACAAACAAAAACAAAACACTGCTGTTTCCTGGAGCCTTTAAAAATCCAATCAACCCTCTGCTGCCTCCCTGAGCATCTGCCCTGTGTCACTAAAGCCGGTCCAACCATCTCTTGGACTGGCTTATGTTCCTCACAGGGTGCTCGCAGCTCATGTGCTGCACACAGTGCATTTCCCCCACAGCCGGACTGTGAGCTCCTCTCAGCTGTCTGGTTCAGGGGTCGACTGCTCTTTGCGCTGAAAGGCTGCTACCATCCGCTCGCGGCCCTTCTGCAGCGTGAATTCGCTCGGCCCAAGCTGGGTGATCTTCCCACTGCCCAAACACTCGTCCCCTTTGTAGAGCACGGCAAACTGTGGAAGGAAAACAAGAACACTCCGATAACACAAAGAAGCCCCACATGTAGTGTGATGTTACAGAACAGTCCTGAACACGTTAGCCGCTACCTGTCCAGGTGTCAGAGCTCTGACTGGCTGGGAGAGCAAAATCCACACAGAGCCGTCCATGTTCAGAGTTACTGTGCAGGCAACTGGAACGCACAGTTGAAGCTGTGTTTAATGCTTGAGCTGATTTTCAGTCGGCATTAATAATCTTCTCGCAGGCACTGATACCACAGAACTCACCGAGCGGCATCTGGTGGATGAAGCGGAAGTGACAATCCATCATTTGGGTCCTGACTAGTTCGGGGGGCGGGTCTTCTGTTACCCAGTGGAAACGCTCCGTTCGCACGGTGTCGCGGAAAAGAGCTGGGTGATTGGTTGTCGGAGCCTGAGCCACAAGAGGTGTAACAAATCAAGTACCCGATTAAAAATGGTCACGAATTGCAACACGTTGCTCAAGAAACACCAAAGATGAATACGCTGCCTCCTACAGGGAGTTACAGGTATTACCATCCTCTGTTTCATTTTACAAACAAGTCGACACATTCATACGGAGCCCCGCAGGGGACATGGGAGGAAAAAAATTAAGACGGACTTTTGCGAGATCTCGCAAAACTAACTCGGGATCTCGCAAAATTTTTAGCCGCATTCTTCCCATTAGCTCGAAGCTAACGGTAGGTCGAGACCTCCCGTTAACTCGTCGAGACCTACTACAGCCGGGAGGAACACCGCTTTCCCGGCACATCGTGCCTCGACCTCCCGGTCGGCTTCGAGCCAGCGTCCGAAGAATGCGGCTAAAACGTTTGCGAGATCTCGCAAAAGTTTTGCGAGATCCCGAGTTTGTTTTGCGAGATCTCGCAAAAGTCCGTCTTAATTTTTTTTTCTCCCATGTCCCCTGCGGGGCTCCGTACATTCATGAACATTAAAACCGGGGAAAAAAGTCGCTCCTAATTGTAAGGGAACATCAGGAGAATGTTAAGATGGATGCGTTGACATTTGATAACTTAAACACAGATGTTCTCACCACAAACACATCTCCAGTAACGATGTCTTTGTCCACCACAAACCAGGCGTCTCTCTGCCCGCCTATCCTTGCCCTTTGGCCCAGTGTCAGTGTGAACCAACCTGTATGGATAGAAACAAATAAGAATATGAGAAAAGAAGGGACAAACAGGTGTCTGATAGTTTTATACATGCGCATATGGACCAAAACAACCTCTGTAACCTTTAACATGTGACTGCATAGGAAATAATTTGACTTTGAAGTCAGCCTCATGTGGCCATTTGAGGAACTGCATGTTTCAGCACTTCACACGTTGCTTTGTTTTTAGCTCCCGAGAATGCTGCCTGACTATAATACAGTTTAGTCAGGTGTACAGTAGTGGCACACTTTTATTTATTTTTTTTTAAAGAGATGTTTACAAACACACCTTTGTGGGTTCCCATTACAATTCCATCCTCAATGGAGACAAAGTTCCCAGGTTTGGGTTCCAGATACTGAAAATAGAAACAAAGCAGCTGAAGATCAAAATGATCTGAGGTCATCTTAAAAAGAGATGTGAGGTTTTGTCCCAAATCCTATGAAAATGAGATACTTTGCCATGTGAAATAAATACTTACCTCCAAGATGAAGTTTTCAAAGTTTCTCTCTCCAATAAAGCAGATACCCATGCTCTGAAACGACACGCCAGTCAATTTAAATCCTTTAAATCCTCTCCTCTCTCCTTATTAAAGTCTGTAATATATTTGAGCACCTCTTTCTTCTTCAGCACGTGGTGAAACCCGGCCTCAGCAGCCATCTTTTTCACAAATTCTTTGGTGAGTCCAGCGAGCGGGAACATGGTTTGTCGTAAGGCTTGTTGTGGGATCTGACTGAGAAAGAAAGTCTGGTCCTTGAGGAGATCGGCCCCTTTGTACAGCTTCACAGCTGGTGACGGGAATGCAAGAAAAAAAGACAAACTTCACTCGCAGAAACAAAAACAGTGGAAATTAGTGTAAAAATCAGAGATATAAGGAGGTATAAAGGGAAAGTCACACTTACGATTTCGGATCTCAAATCGATCTCTGAACAGCGTGGTGGGCGGAGCTGTGTGAGCCTGTTCGAAAACTTCATCATCTTCCTGTGATGTCCTGGCATAGTGGCCTGTTGCCATGGCATCAGAACCTACAGGAAACAATGTGTCTCTTGGAGTGTGTCTGAGACTTAAGTGATCATATTTTATATTTCAACCAATAAGCATGAGAATGAAAATAAAACAGCGTACCCAGGGTGTCGATGGCATATTTGTGGAAGTGGTTAAATTTGATGTGCTTGTTGCATAGTATGTCTGGGTTTGGTGTTCTTCCCCTCTCATATTCCTTCAACAGATTACTGCAAACCAGACAGAGAGAAACTGCATTCAGTGCTCAACACTGGATAAAAAAACAAGTACAAAATTTGAGAGATTCCACATTCTGATCCTAGTTTTTGTTCTAAATCTCATTGAAGTCAATATCAATTTTAAATGTAAATCAGAACATTTTTCCTTATCAGGAATCCTGGAAGCTCACCTCATATTGCACTTTTTAAGCTCTTCCAGCATGCACACAGTTGTTGCACATCTGCAAGCCACTTTGCAACCAGCCTCCAACTGAGCCCCTACTTTTTAATGCTGCATATGAACATTGTAGATAGCATTTTGGTTTGATAGTTAGTGCTGTTGCCTCACAGCAGGAAGGTAATGGGTTCAAATCCACTGACCAGCTGGGGAGGAAGCCAGGGAATCGGGAGTGAACCCACATAGGATTTATGTGGCGTCTGCACGTTCTCCTCGTGCCTGCATGGGTTCTCTTTGGGTACTCTGACTTCCTCCCACATTTCACAGGCACACTTTAGGTCAACTGGTGATTTTTAATTGGTCGTAGGTGTGAATGGTTGTCTGTCTGCCTGGATGACCTGCCCAGGGTGTAACCTTCCTCTTGCCTTATGACAATTGCGACAGGTGGAACAAAACAGGGAATAGATGTAGCCCTCTCTTCTGTGCTGACTGCCACCTACAGATTTCCATGCATGTACACAGAAAGGCAGGAAGCCCACACAACAGAAGCATCCAAATATGACTTACTGCACACAGAAATACCTTTGTGTATCGTGGTCCAAATGACCTGCAACTGTCTTTTTAGCAGCTCTTTAAACTAGTATGTTTAGAAACGATATGCTGAAAATCACTCAAAAATGGCATTTCTCAAATTTCATTGGAGATGGCGGCATCTGTAATGGACAAAGTATGTTGAACACAGCGCCGAAAGGACGATATACAGAGGAGGTGGAAAGGGGGTGGAGGCAGATGATAAGCTGCTGTGAGCCCTAAAGGCAGCAGACAGAAGAAGACAGAAATACCTGAAAACTTCATGCCAGTACTCTTTGACATAGGAGACTTGATGAAAGGGGACATCCAGGCTCTGGCACACTCTGTATGCGTCCTCACAGTCCTTCTCTGTAGTGCAGACCCCCTTCTCATCCAGAGAATCCCAGTTCTTCATAAAAACTCCAGTCACGTTGTAGCCTTCAAACAACACACAATCACAATAAGACTCACTTACAGCTTTACTTTGGTTTTTCTGACTTTATTTGATTGATTTCTTTGATTCGTATACAGCGGCTTCACCCGTCTGGCTAACCTTTTCCCATCACAAAGCCAGTACAGGTGTGCTTCAGTGTTTCCACTGCCAGCTTTTCTCACCTCGTCTCTTCAGCAGTAACGCTGCGACGGAGCTGTCAACGCCGCCAGACATGGCGCACACCACGTGCTTTATCAAAGCCATGTTTTCATATTACTGCAGTCTGGCTTTGAACACTTTCTCGCTCACGAAGCTAGAATATTTCACCCAGCTCCTCCACAGAAGCCGCCATGTTTGCTGTCCGCTCAGCAATAACGTCCGACTTGAAACGCATTTTATGCCGGAACCATCAAGCTGCAGAGGAGGGAGACGAAAAAGTTGTAACACTAAACTTCAAGGAGCTGAGTGAAAACAAATAATAAGGTCTGTGTAAAAAATACCGAACGGAATAAATATACATTTTTGGTTTCGTTTAAAGACGAAACATAGTTGTTTTATATATAATTTAACTTTCACGTTTTTTCCTAATAAATCAGAGGCTCGCGAACTGCTTACAAATTAAATCAACTCAATTCTTTACATTTTCCGATTATTAAAACTGTGAACTCATGGTTGAGAGCTGCATGGTTGAGAGCTACATATTTTAAATTAATCCTACAGTAACTGCAAACATATATTAATTAATTAATTAATGTCTTTTATACGTTTATGTAAAACTAAACTACTGGGTGTGATGATGTTTCTCTTTTTCTGACCCACCCAGATGTGTGAGGTGTCTGCAGACGCTGTCACTCTGGACATGCTAAAAGAAGCGAGAGACACGGTGAGGAGCAGCCCTCTGGGTGTCATCAACACCCCCATGATCGCCTGGAGGCAGACCACCCTGCCTCTCAGCATTGACTGCAACATCCACATCAAACTGGAAAACATGCAGACAACTGGTTGGTGAAACCCACTTTGTTTGGCTTCCCTGACACTTTTCTGCAGGTATTGACTTCCTGTTTTTGAATGACAGGGTCTTTTAAGATCAGAGGAGTAGCCAATCAGTTTGCCAGGAGACCGGCGGGTGGCCGTTTTGTCACCATGTCTGCTGGAAACTACGGCAAGTCGTTTGCATATGCCTCAAAACACTTTGGGTCAAAGGGCAAAGTGGTGATGCCCGAAACCGCCCCAGAGAACAGGTCCATCTTTATACAGGTCAGAGGTTGTTTGTGGCACAGTTAAGCAAAAGACAAAAGCCTTGAAAGTTAAATACAGACAAATAAATTACTTCCTAATAAGTGTGAATTTATTACTTTGTCATTTTCATGGAGTGGTTATTCTTGTCCTCAGAGTTTAGGGGTGGAGGTGGAGCGAGCTCCTACATCCTGTCTGATAAACGTGGTGAACCGTTGTGTTCAGGAGGACAACATGACCTTCCTGCACTCCTTCGATGACCTGGATCTAATTGCAGGGCATGCCAGGTACAATCAGGGCTGGATGCTAGTGCATAAGAGTGCTTCTATCTTCGTGTTTTATTGGTAACAATTACATTTTTAATATCTCTGTCTTTTATTAATTACGTGTGCACATGCATTTAGTCTAGGTATGGAGCTGCTGGAAGTGATGCCGGAGCCTGATGTGGTGGTGGTGTGCTGCGGTGGAGGTGGGCTGCTGGCTGGAGTAGCTGCTGCCATCAAACTGTCAGGTTGCAGTAAAACCAAGATCTACGGCGTGGAGCCAGAAGGAGGTAAAAAGTCACAGACAAACTGATGTTTAGCTTGTTTTTGTGTGCAGAAACTTTAAGTGTGTTTCTGCTTAATGCAGCTTGCACAATGTACAAAAGCTTAATTGAGAAGAAGCCAGTAGAAATGGACAGCAAGAGCATCGCGTCAGGTCTTGCACCACCTTTCGCAGGTAATTTCTCTCCAGCATATCTGGCTTGTATATGAACTGTTCTTTTAAAATTCCTTGACTTTCTGTTTGCGATACATGAGAAAATAAAAGAGTTTTCTTGCGCCATCACCAGGCAGGCTGCCCTATCAGCTGTGCCACCGTTACGTGGAGGGGATCGTCCTCGTTAGCGATGAGGAGATCGAGGCTGCCGTGTCCACGCTCTACAGATCCGGGCTGGTAGTGGAGCCATCAGGCTCTGCTGCTTTTGCTGCCATCGTTAACAACAAGATCCCAGAGCTGGAGGGCAAGGATGTTGTGTGCATCCTCTCCGGAGGGAATATTGGAAAAGCCGAGCTTGTGAACTTTCAGGACTGACAAACTACAAATCCGTGCCAGTAACTCTCTCAGATAACAGTCTAGAATAAACATTGTTAATACCCATGTTTTTACTGCTGTCGTAATTCTGCGTCTTTCTGGTTTGTTTTTTATATTCTTAAAAGTCTGACAGTGTGAGAAAGTGTGCCGATCAGAATGTGTAAGTGCTTGACTCTGATTGCTGATTGGGAATGACAGCAACTCAGCCATGAAGTGGTATACCACATAACATCACAGAGCGAGGACAGCATATGGTGATGCGCATGGTGTGCAAAGACCACCACCTTCCTGCAGACCTCCAAACTTCCTGGAATAGGTTTCCATGGCTGAGCAGCTGCATCCTAGCCATGGGCGATCGTGGCTCAACATTGTGGGAACTGTTTGCGGATGCCCCCTTTCTGTTCCACCAGGACTGCACACCAGTGCACAAAGAAAGGTCCATAAACACATGAGAGAGTTTGGTGTGGAAGAACCTCAACCTGCTAAAACACCTTTGGGATGAATTAGAGCAGAGACTGCGAGCCAGGTCCTCTCGTCCAACATCACTGTCTGACCTCACAGCTGTGCTTCTGGAAGAATGGTCAAAAATTCCCATAAATCCCTCCTAAACCTTTCCACAAGGTTTGGAGCCTCTTTTCCACTCAAGTTCACATGTGTTTGAAAGCAAATAAGCAAATACTTATGGCAATATAGTTCACCTCCACCTGTCCATACTGCAAACATCATAGTCCACAGAGAATCCTGCAAACAAGAAGGGGCTAAGTACCCCCCCGCCTTGAACCTATCTGTCACTCCTACTGCATACCTCACACGACCTGCAGCGCGCTCACTGCCACTCCTTACTTCCTCATGCAGTACCACAGTTCCTCTTTTGACTACCTATCATATGCTTATTTTCCTAGATCCAGAACTCCTGACCTCCTCTATATTTCTGCAGCAACACTCTAAAAACTCTCTCTCAGCACAAAGCCATAACTGCTCTCTGATTGCAGGGACATATTCAAGGATGGCAACTCCAGGAATCGTGCCAGGAGCATCATCTTCAACCTTGACAAAAAACGAATGAAGCTCTGGAAATAAATGCTGTGACACTGCAGAAGCTCATCAAAATGTTGCCCCCGGAGGATGTGTACCATGCTCAGAAGTAAGGGTGGTCCAACAAAATATTCAGAGTGTGACTATTTCTGGATGGACAGTGTAGCTTATTGTGTTACATTTCAAATACTGTGATTCTCATGAACACTTTGTTAATGAATAGTAAATACTTTGTAAACTATAAACATTAACATGATTTGCTGCAGTAGAATGATTATAATGCAATGCTTTGTAATCTATAAGCATCTGAATGGTTAGAATAGTTCCTGGTCCTCCTTCACTACGTCCATGAATCTTCTCTGAGGTCTTCCTCTTTTCCTCGTGTCCCGCAGCTCCACATTCAACATTCTTTATTAAATATTTCTATTATTATCATCAACAGACGTAAAAAGTGCAATTTTGTCAAACCTAACTCCAAACTTTTTAAAACAAACAGCAGATTTATTATTCATGCCTCCCCAGGCTGACAGCCATTGGCTGAAATTTGGCTCGACTGAAGTGCCTTCATGATAGTGCTTCGGGGCATTTGAGCCTTTTTTTTTTTTTTTTTTTAAATTATTCAGAGGTCTGGCTGACATCCACCTCAAAGCAATTTGGATTCATAATTCAGCTCTGCTGGCAAGAGAGCAGCTTTACATCGCTGCCCCCATCAGCCAGAAAACTAACCTTCAGTGTACGGAACCAAAAAACACAGTGAATGAAAAAAGTAAAATAAAACAAGAAATAAGATGATGCTAAATAATAAGAAACGCAAAGATTTCTCCCTACGTCCTACGACATGGCCGTGGCAAAGAAGAGATAAAAAAGAATAAACAAAGATGAGTTCACTCAAAGGTTTAAGAAAAATAAGATTTATTTTGACTGAGCCCAGTGTACAGAGATCAAGACTGACAATTTCTGTTGGTTTAAACTTAAGAGTGTGCTGGGCTAGTATTAAAAACAGACATAGATCTATTGACAACAGATCTATTGTTAAACTGCTGTGTGGAAAGAAAAAAAAACACATTTTCTCAGATACTATTAGGTATATCCTGGTCTTACAAGGTGTGATCATAAAGTTATGCAACTCTGCAAAAACAAAAACAGCCCCCCCTCGAAGGTGGTCTCTGGTGCAGCACTGCATGAATCTGTTACATTTGGCATCATTTTAGAGAACACAGCCGTATCTGGCTGTATGTAACCAGTGGTGAGCTACAATTTGGTTAGTGTGACCAAAAAAATCCCAACCTTTGGTGTTTTACGTCATTTCTACTAAATGCCGTCCATTGAATGCCTCAGGATATTAGATCCTCGAATAAGTCTGACCTTGGTGCACAACACATGAATGCTGGGAAAAAAATCGTCTAGATCCTGATGCGTTGCTTTTGGATTGTGTGCTGTTTGGTCGGTGGGCTGTAGGTGGACAAGCCGCTCTCATAACCTTTGATGACCCTCCGAGTCAAAGCTGTTTCAGCCTGACACAGAAGTTAACGTTTGAATTGCTCCAGTGGACAGAATGAGACGTTCAAGGAGTGATCTAAAAATAGCAGCGGTGCTGGAAGTAGTCCAGTCCTGCACAAGGACAGTGTGTTGAAGTGGAGCTCAAAGCGTAGTCTTTCATTTCTTTAAGGGTGAAGTCATAAAAGTCACAGAAGTTTCTAATCGCACCTAGTATAAACCGCCGAACCTACATAACATCCTTGGTGGCCATTCTGCATACGACCGCATCAAGCAGACTCCCACATTTCTCCTCCTGGGGAGTGACTTTGTACAGCTGTAATGGAGGGAAAAAAATGTGTTAAAGCGGTAGTGAGAAAACTGCAATTGATTCTGTGGGTTATAACATGATTTCAGGCCCAGTTTTTTTTTCTTTTGTCAGATCTTCCCTGAATTTTTCATTTAGTCTGGGACTTGGATATAATCCACATCTGAGAATGTTTTGGGAATAAAGCAACATTAGGAGAAACAACTGTGCAGCCTGTCACCCCTGTAACATGACAAGATACAAGTGTGGAACGCAGATTAATTAAAAGCAGCGACCTTTTTGATCTTTGTGTGGTCTGACAGTGAGGAAATCTCTTCCACTGGAACCTGCCGGCCCTCCACCCTGGCTGCAATGTCTGACACGACCTGGGACTCATCTTTGCTGTCAACCATAACGATCAGAACGGAGTCATCACCATCTGAGATCCCAAATCTTTTAAAGGCCTCTGAGATCTATATTAGTGGAAGCATACAGATAGCTTACATATCTAAAACTACGTTAAGAGTAACATATTTTTTTCAAAAATCGGAACATCTGCTTCTTCTCACTTACATTATTTGTAGGGGACAGATTGAAGATGATCTCCGAGTAAAGAGTTCTTGTCTTCATTTTTTCTATTTTCTCTAAGTGAACGGCTTTATTGGCAGCTACCAGCACTTGAAAAGGATCCACCAGCTGGAAATGGAAGCACAGGGTCAACGTAAGCAAACAGCAAGACTCCAGGTAATTCTCAATTTTTCTTTTTCAGTGAAAGACACGAGTACTTCACGGTTTTATTAGAATGTGTTTTATACAATAAAACACAGGCGTATTTTGAAAAAAAGCATTGCTAAAACACGGAAAAGGCTCACCATCGTGGGGTTGATCAAGGCACCGTTTATTTTCCCTTCCATGGCGCTTTTTTTCAGCTCTGCAGCATTTTTGACTTCTTTGAAGAGCATCTGGGTCACTCTGTGGTCGGGGAAAAGCTCCAGCTTTTGTGTTAGATGCATTCTCAAAACACACACACACAAAAGGTTGGATAAAATTCTATAAACGGCACACGGACCACGGTGCTTCACGTGAAGTCTCTACACGGCGGGGGGAACCATAACACGGTGACACCGCGTCAGAGGAAATCTCCTCCTAGGAGGAAAAAAAAGGATGTCACAAGGTAGTAAAACGGCAATCAATAACATAATCATCAAAAATAAATCATACATCTATGTAAGGCAGATATTACTCGACAGATAATCCCACGCTAAAGTATTTAGCATAGTACCGGAACCTATGGTTTTACACGAGTTTCCGTACCGAGCCTATTTCTGAATCGGACCGCCAGCTGTCAAAAATCACAAAAATTCTTCCGTTTAGCAACGGTGGACATGTTTCAGACAGTTTTCCTCTAAATTAACGTTTTCCCGCGGTTTAAATCCTCGAGTCTAGTAGTTATGCGAGATACTCTAAAGTCTAACAGCTAGCTCTGGTCTGAACTTTTCTCAGTTTTACACCGTGTTTCGTCGTCAAACATGGAGAAATTTGAAGGCTACATGTTCACTGCTCTGTGCAGCACCAACTTCTTAATATCCTGCCTGCTGTTCTCCAGAGTGACCCGCGAGCAAAGGGAGCCCTATATGGACGAGATCTTCCACGTCCCCCAAGCTCAGAAATACTGCCAGGGAAAATTCAACGAGGTAAAGTGTGAGTGATGAGGGTGAGCCCGCCATTATCAGGCGGATTAAGGTTAGCTAAGAGCAGCGGGGCTTTCGATTAAGGTTAATCTCCACACTGGGCATATAGGGCTGTATCAGTATGATATGCGTGTCTGGATGGGTTATATTTATTGATGTCACGTGGGCCAGCTTTAAAAAGAGCAAGGGACTTTGTGGTGAAGTGAAGCTTAACTGCTCAGATCTGTATGAAGCTCTGTAAACCTTACATTACTAATGGCTATCTGTAAAGACATGTTGCATGTTCATCCTCATGTGACATGATGCATGGCATCTGACTGACAGTGAAAGCAGTGTGTGTTAGAGGAAACTGGGCTAAACGATGGTGTTTTAGTCAGGGATCCGTGAGAGTTTTCTAAAAAGTGTTAAAGCCTTGCAGAGAAAAGATTGGGGTGGTTATCATTCATCACAGCTCTGCCTGGTTCTCAGAATAACATGATGCCTGGGTCCAAGCCTGCGAGGCTCCAGGCACGTAGGACAAGAGACCAGTAAACGACCGCCTTGGCAGCCCAAAAATCCTTGTGGCTTCCAGCAACCACTAAAGGAATGAAATTCACATTTTCATTGGCTAAGTGGTTGTCATCAGGGAATACACTTTCCTCCTAGCAGCCAGTGGTTGCAAGGGAGTTGGCAATCAGTCTCTAGGACTGTCTGACAGGGGGTTGTCTTTTCCTACAACCAGACTCATGTTATGCTTGCAATCTACTGGAGCCTCTTTCCTTGTCTAGGGCTCAATAGATAAATAATTGGATACAAGCATAAAAGTAGTTCTCCTATAACACATCGTATGCATAATTATGCATGACGTTTTATCAAGTTCAAGACAAAATGACATGTTTAAGTGTGTTTTATAAACTGTTATGAGCCGTCTTTGTTTGGTGAGGGGGACGTTAGTGCCCGTAGTGAATCTGGGAGTTTGGGATTTTACGGATTGGTAACGCCTACCCGGAGTCAGCAGTTCAAACAGATGGTGACTTGGATGAGAGCAGTCTTTGATGATGATTTGGGGCTGTTCGCAGTGTCTGTGAGGGAAGGAAGAGAACAACAGTGTTGGTGATTCTCTGAAGGGCCTTTTTATCTGCTGCTACAAACCCCATGTACCACAGGGTAATGAAGTATGCTCTCAGCGGTGGCTCTGTAGAAGCACAGCAGGAGGAGCATTTAACTGAGATGATTCTTCCTGAGTATCCTCGGGAAATGCAGGCCCTGCTGGGGCTTCTAAATGATGGCTGAGGTGCCATTGGAACAGGAGAAAACATTAGACCCATGGTGGATGAAATTTAAATGACTTTATTTGTAAATTTGTGTCGTCACATACTGCATTGGACGACATTCATGTATCAACAGTAATAATGAAGTGAGTGCTGATGCAAACACAGGTATTTTTTCCTAAATACTTGTATCACAGACTAGCCAAGAAAACTGACAGTGCTATGAAATATCCCTGTGGAGGGCCACAACAATAAGATTATAAAGGGATACAATTAATATTGAGCACCGTGAAGCTCAGCTCAGCTCAGCTCATTGGTGCAGCCCTTCACAGCAGAAGCCCCCCCAACTCCCCACTCAAGAGCCATTATCTGATCACTCCACATGTTAAGTGAACTTTACACCTTGTGCCGCGTTAACATGTTTTTAATTCATGCAGTGGGACCCGATGATCACCACTCTCCCAGGCCTTTACCTCGTCTCAGTGGGAGTCATCAAGCCTGTGGTGTGGCTCACCGAACTGACAGGCGAGGTGGTGTGCTCCACGGCCATGCTGCGCTTCATCAACCTGCTCTTCAACTGTGGCAACCTTTACCTGATCTATCTGCTCCTCTGCAAGCTGCACCTCAGGGAGAAGGTAAGTCCAGGACACGAAGACAAGACCACAACTGACTTAATTCTTTTTTTTTTCTGATGTCACATTAACTTCTCTTCTAGATGCGGACAACCTCACGCCGAGTCCTGTCAGCGCTGTCTCTGTCCACCTTCCCTGTGCTCTACTTTTTTAACTTCCTCTACTACACCGACGCTGGATCTACTTTCTTCATCCTCTTCACCTACCTCATGACCCTGTACGGCTGCCACAAGGCCTCTGCACTGCTGGGCGTCTGCTCCGTGCTCTTCCGTCAGACGAACATCATCTGGGTGGCGTTCTGCGCAGCCACTCTGGTGGCAGGGAAAATGGATGACGCCTGGAGGGTGGAGCATACAAAAAAGAGGGACGAGAAGTCTGCACCGTCTCAGATCCCGCTGTCATTCAGCGGAGCTAAGAGAATCCTGCTTTTCACTCTGGAGTTCCTCACCTCACCCAATCACGTGAAGGCGGTGCTGCTGGTGGCCTGGCCTTACGCGCTGGTCGGCGTTGGCTTCCTGGTGTTTGTGGCGCTCAATGATGGGATCGTGGTTGGCGACAGGACGAGCCACGAGGCCTGCCTCAACTTCCCCCAGCTCTTCTACTTCTTCTCCTTCTCCCTCTTCTTCTCTCTCCCCGTCTCGCTGTGTTACCACCGCGTCCTCCGCTTCCTGCAGGCTCTCAAAAAGCAGCCTTTGTTTTTCCTCCTGGTCACCGGCATCTCTTTGCTCCTGGTGTGGAAATTCACCTTTGTCCACAAGTACCTCCTGGCCGATAACCGCCATTTCCCCTTTTACGTGTGGAAGAAACTTTTCCAGAGGCACGAACTGGTGCGTTTCCTCCTCATCCCTCCGTACATCTTCGCCGGGTGGAATTTTCTGGACTCCTTTAAATCGCGCTCTCTCTTTTGGAGTTTGGCTTTCCTGGCTTGCCTCGTGGCCACCACAGTCCCGCAGAAGCTCCTGGAGTTCAGGTACTTCATCGTTCCATACCTGATGTATCGCCTGCACATGCCCCTTCCCTCCCTTCCCAGACTCATCGGGGAGTTCCTCCTGTACACGGCCGTGAACGTTGCCACCATCTACATCTTCATCGCCAAGACCTTCCACTGGCCGGACAGCACAGCAACGCAGAGGTTTATGTGGTGAGGAAAAGACTAACTTAATCATTTCAGGATTTCCTCCTGTGTTACAGGGGACCAGAACATCTTAAAAATCAAAGCAAAGCCTCTGTTACATCTCAGTATCAGACCGACACGGTCATATCATTTTTATACACTAACCACACGGCTTTGTTCAGAATTTGTAGGGTTTTATTCTCCCTACAGACAGAATCAGTATCTCCAGATTGTATTTGACTGGCGAAAAAAAAGTACTTTTCAATGACACTCAAAACACTCATAGGTAAATCCTGCCAGTCAACTGTGAATCATTTCATGACTGAATGAAATTGATATTAGCAAAAAATGTTATAGTGAGAGATCTCAGTATTGTAAGAGCGCTGGTGCAGATTTAAATCATAATGAAGAATTTTTAATATACTGTACTCACATGTTGTTTTTACCCCAAACAGCTTTTCCCCCCCTTAAAGCATTGATCCTTGTCGAGGTTAAAAAATAACATTTCAACCTTAGAATAAAAAAAATCAGGCTCTCAAATAAATTAGCTTCTTTTAAGATTCATAATTCTGACATAAGAAATGTAACTGATTCAGGAAATCTGAAGATTTAATTTGTAAATTTAACAAAATGTTTATTTTGTTGTGTCAAGTCTACTTATGAGGCTTCCTTGTTTTTGTACGGCAGTTTTTTCTACAGCACTTGTAAAATGTAGTACAACAAAATCATTCTTTTGCAAGTATAATTAAAGAGACCAAAAATGATATAATCGTAATGTAAAGTTTAGATTTCTTTTGATGTGGGATGGTTTTTTTAAAGCATTTTGTGCCAGTGATGGACGCCGACAGAACTTTATAATAATGGGACTATTTGAAGATGTACATACATTTTTACCTCGATATTCACTATGACCAAGCCATACGAGTCCACTGGAGGTGACCAAGATGTGTGTCGAGATGTTCACTGTTAATTTAGACGTTTTTGTTTCTGCTCTTCTGTATGTGCCCTCGTGCTCGATTTGTGGATGTGGTTCATTTCGCTGCTTATTTGTTGTTTTCTTTATATGCACGAGATTTCAATCATAAAATTCATCCTAACGAAAATCCGATCACGTTGGTTTGTGACTCACGCGAGCAAAGTCAGTCAAATCTGAATGTGTAATTTGTCGTGTTCAGTTTGAATGCAGTGTGACCTGTGTGTAGGTGTGAACACGAGTAAACGTTGTGCATTGATGCTGTAAGTTTGCTGCTCCCATCTTCATTCAACTGTGGAATAAAATATTCTAAATCAAGTCTGTAGAGCACTCGTTTGAGTTTCACGTGAAGATGGACGATAGCGTTATATGTGCACTCGACGGTCACTTTATTAGGTACACCTCCCTACTTCCTTTTTGAAGCTTCTTTTGCCTCCTTGAGATGATTCGAGCTTTTTAACATGCTGCGTTCTCCTGCTGGAAGCAGCTGTCAGAAGATGACTACACTGTGGTCATAAAGGAACGGACACGAGTATTCGGGTCGGCAGAGTTAAAACTACGTTACACTACCAGCAGCAGCCTGAACTTTTGCTACAAGCCCGGATGGATCCATGCTGTCATGTTGTTCATGCCACATGCAGACCCTACCACCAGGCAACGTTTCCCAGTGTTCTGACAGGCGTGTGACCCGGTGTGGTCTTTCCTATCAGCTCGAAGTAGTCTGGCCATTCTCTGACCTCTGAAATCAGCAAGACATCTTCTCTGCTGCTCGCTGGATAGTTTCTGTGGGAAAATCTCAGTCAGTCAGCAGCTTCATCCAGACCAGCTGCCACCAATGTTGTTCACTGGCCATTTTTCCCCATCTACACTACTTCCTGTGTTTCGTGGTTCCACAAAAATGTATGATGAAAACAATAAACACCTTTATTAAACACCTCGTTATGTTGAAGGAACACAACGGAATAGAAATCAAGTCATTCAGAACTTAATCTGATTAATACTGTGACTATTTCTCCTTATTGACATCAAGTGGTACTAATGCAGTTTGTCTCAGTCGGATCAGCCAGAGTCAGCCACCAGGAGGCGCTATAACGCAGCGCTAGAGACCCCTATGAACATGAAAGTGCAATTCACCATGAAGTAAATGAATTCAACATCTGAGTAACACTGGAAAGCACTCAAGCATTAATCACTAGATGTTTTGTTTGAAGTCGGCCTTGAGGAGAGATTTTTAAGGTTTAAACTGAGTCAGTGAATTGATATAAAGGCCCTGACTCTAAGAAACACACGTTTACAGGTGAGCATTTTTATTGTTTTGCTCCAAGAGTATCAGTGATGTAAGATTCCTACTTTAAGTAAATGTAGCACCGAGGTTTGAGGGCCGTTTTTGTTGTATTTCATGTTTCATGCATGTAATATTTCCAGTGGGTGACCGGTCTGGGCTTTTCTACAGAGCCATGCTGCTGTAATAAGTGCAGAATGTTATGGTATTGTCTTGCTGAAATACTAAAGGCCTATGTTCCACTGTGAGGTATATTTAACGCAATACAAATTCTAATCATTTCTATACAAAATGAGTTTGTTGAGACTTTCTGGGGTGTCACCTTTGCACATGGTCATGTTATCAATTAACTGCAGCAGTTGTGCAACATTCAGTTTTCTAACATTACACATTTTAATGAGTACCCGGGCTGGTACATAAAAACAGAGCCTTTAAACGATGAATGCATTGCATCTTTATGTTTTACGCACACAGGGTCCTGACTTTTTGGAAACAATGTGGTAAGATTATGGAAAAGGTCAATGCTAATTTAGAGCAGTATTTTAGAAGACAGCAGACTCAACTGTAAGAAAGCAGAAAAAACGCATGGCGATGATTGCTCTCCATGCCACCTGTGTCGTTACTGGATTCTAATTACAGTAAGAAACACGGGGCCAGCTCACAAAAGTCACACTGGGATGATTACACTAATGTTGACTGCACAACCAATCTGAGCCTGCTGAAAGGACATACTGTATGTACTGTTGTCTTCAGAGCAGCGTTCACAACATCTGCTCGGTCACTTCATGGTTTATAATTGAGGTTTTTTTTTTTTACTTTTTCAGGTTTGTCCTCCTTTCACTACATTGATTTTTTTACCCTGCCAATTAATGAAAGTACAAATTAGTCTTTCTCACCAGGGTGTTTGGGCATTTTGAAAATGACAGTCTCAAAGGTCTAAGGAGTTTGGAAAGCTCCTTAGACCAGTGGTCCCCAACTTTTTTTGCGCCACGGACCGGTTTATGCCCGACAATATTTTCATGGACCGGCCTTTAAGGTGTCGCGGGTAAATACAACAAAATAAAACTAGTACTGGTACCGAAAAAAAGAAAATTTATTCATAACACACGTGAAAAGACCCAGGAAAACCAAGTAAACGATAAAAACGATAACAAAATAATGCTGAAAACCGATAAAAACCCTGAAAACTATACATTTCACACCTGAGCCCCAACTCTCGCAGCCCGATACCAAACGACTCACGGACCGGTACCGCTCCGAGGCCTGGGGGTTGGGGACCGCTGCCTTAGACTACGATGACCTGGATGACTGAGAACCTTCACAGACACAGTCTCAAAGGGATCATTCATATATTCAATTCATTTCCTGATGCAGTCAATCAAAGTTTGTCCTTGACGATGTGGAATATCTTATTCATCACGGATTGTGTTTCAGGAAGACCTGATAAAATAAGAAAAAGGTTGGAAATGATTGACACCAAGTGTGATGAGTATTTCAGGAAACAGAAAAAAAAAGGTAGATATCAAAGTCAAACTGTGACAATTCACCTTTTCCTGCCAGTAGTGTGTGGAAGAGTCATAGTTAGCTTTACTTCAGTAAACCTGTGAACTTGAACCTTTATTCCTGAGTAAAATCTTGACACTGCACATGTGAGGATAGTGTGCTAAATACAGCTTCAGCTCAGTCTCAGTGCAGCCTAGCAACACACAACTTGGTTCAAAGAATAGGTGTGCATCTGTACACACATATCAGTTACAATGATACATGTGTGCTGATATTATCTCTCAAGAAGCAGTTTTTAAAGAAGGTAAACAGGTTTGAGGTACAAGAAGTGGAATGGAAATCGCTTTTATGGAGTGATGAATCCAAATTGGACAGTTTTGGTTTAATGATAGAGATAAAGCACTGAGCGTCATCACAATGATGCAAACAATCAATGCAGTAAAAGCACACCAGGAAAGAGACAAACGCACAGTGCAACACTATGAGTCATGGATTGGCCTCCCCAGAGCCCCGACTTCAACATTACTGAAGCAGAGTGGGATCATCTCAGCAGAGAACAAAACAAAAGGGAGTCAACATCCAAAGAAGAGCTTTGAATGTTTGTCGGGAAGCCTGGAGAAGCATTCCTGAAGAAATGACAAGAAAGCTGCGCAAAAGAGGCTGTGTTGAAGAATAAAAGTGGTCACGAGCTTCAAATACTGACTTTCAAGCTTGTTACATACAAACAAGAGATGACTCAAGATTTCCACAGTATTACAAATAGTGATAATTTTTAAGGTGGGCGCCAAATGTGGAAAGTGGACGATATCTGTGTTATTTAATTAAGGACACGATCTGTATCGTAAATATTTATTTTTCTGTCAGTGGCTGGAAAACAGGATTTTCTTCATTTACACTTATAAGAAGAAATTTGTTGGATTGTACACTCAAAAATACATCGTCTCACAGAACAGAGTTTAAAATTTGTATCAATAATGAACCCCCACTCCACCACAAAACGAGCGCAACTCCCCTCAAAGTGCAAAGACTTCACTTTTATGGCGTTTTTACGCTGACGTCAGCCTGTTATGGCGTCATTGTGACGTCGTAGAGTGTCATATTGAAAATCTAAAGAGTGTTTTCTACAGCTTTTCCCATGCCCTTTCATATAAAATATATTACTTTTTTTAAACATCAACTATGATCTTGAGTGCTAACAATGAAGGTAAAGGTCAAATGCGAAGTTTATCGCTGCGAAGTTTGATGACAACCCATAAAAAGTTGTGGGTAATATAAAGTTTTTACTGTTTGGTGTGACTTTGATCTCGACCCGATTTTCAGCAAAATTGAATCAGCTCGAGCTGTTATTGGTATCTACCATCAAACGACAATTGAAAATGATATCTTGAGCAACTGTCGATGCTAGGCTGCTAACAAACAAAAAGCACTTCCCAGAGGACAAATGTGCTGCTCGCAACAGTCTTCGTCTCACCACAAATCCTCTACTTATATGGAGATTTCAGAATCCCGAGTTTCCTCTACCCGACCAAGCTCCTCATGAGAAATTGTTCCGTCTCTTCTGAGACAGAAACACGAGAATAGCTTGAGATAAAATACACAGAGCTGAGATTTGAATTTGATCACTGAGACGATGTTTTGGTATCGCTGAGGTCTATTTATAAGCCCATCAAGTTTTTCCATTGTGTCCTCTACTTATTCCAAGAACCCATTATTTGTTACAAATAAGAATCAGTGCAGTCAGAGAAAACGGCGGTTCTTTTTCCAGGTGCTAAATTCAAAAAGTATGAAGCAATTAGAGGCAGATCCTGAAGAAGGAGCTATTAGTGTTTAAAGTCAAAGGTGAAGACAAGACGGTTTGACACTTGTTGATCTGTTACGGTTACATAAAAAGTTAAAACAACAGTAGAAAATAATTAGAGGGAGAAATAAAGGAAGAAAAAAAATAGGCTTAAACAATCTGATGACTAATTCTTAGACCTAAATAAAAACATCTTCTGCCTTTTATTCAACGAGGTCAGCGTGACACAGAGAGGAGTCTGAACATTTTCCATTCCACGCTCACACAAGTACATCGCATTTACTGAAGACCTACACTCTGAAAATACAAAGTAAAATGCAACTGAAATAAGTAAGTAAGATACCTTTATTATTCAAGAATTTTATGTTTATATGTGAAATCAAAGGTTTGTTTATATTAAGATTTAATCATTAACAGACAATAGATGCTCAGTGAAGAGAATTAAATAGGGATGAAATAAAACGAAAAGACAAAACATTCATTTTACTCTGAAAGTCAAAATAAGGTGGAGTTGATGACACGGGTGGAACCAACTGGGCTGACAGAGAACGATCAATCAACCTCACTGGCGTGAACCTATAAGGTAGTACGACTCAACAACGAAAGCATTAAAACGCCAAACACAGTTAACGCTGGACATACATATGATGGGATATTAACTTGTCTTTCATGTCGGGCTTGGTTTCCATCCATCGCATCGCTTGGGTGTGACAAATGAATCGTGGCCTCTTTAATCTGTGGCTCTATTAGGCATTTGAGGGGCAGATGGAGGGTCTGCACATCGCTGCTGGGTGTGGACGGCTGTGGCGTCTGATGAGTGGGCTTGATGATGTAAAGCCTCCAGTGGTGAACGTGCTGTGGTCAGAAATGAGTCACCAGAGCTTTCTGGCGTGTGCTGTTCATCTCTGCTGCATGGTGGCGGGGGGAGGTCGTGATCCACTCTGACACACTGGCTGTGAGGAGGGATGCAAAGTATCTCTGAGAAGATTTATCTGTTTCATCCTCATCGCTCCTTTTTCCTGAGCTCTCTGTCTGTCTCTGCATTCGTGCTTCCACGCTTCCACTTAAAGCTCTCAGGTGATTTTCTATTTCAACAAACTCATCTCTCTGCACTCTTATCTTTTATTCTGTGATCTATTTTCTCTTCCAGCTGCATTAGCTGTCTTAATGTTCCTTCTTGCGGGAAGCCAAAATGTTTTCCCTAAACATGCATAACACTCATGGATCCTTCTTCATGCTTTTCCTTCATCACATTTCGAGACATGAAATCCACCACTTTGGAGCTGAGGATCAGTCCGCCAGGGCCTCACTCTACGCCACCACCTGGCACACAATGCATTACGGCGCCTCTTGTGAGTGTTGGGCTTGACCAGTTGGGCCCATGGACTAAGGCTCAGACACCAGACGCTCGTCCTCGGGCACCCTACTTTGGCCTGGCTCCGGGGCGGGGCCTCGGTCACCCTATCCTGGGCAGGGTGAACCGTTTCCTTGATGTTCTACTCATAGGGGTCTTCTGAATCGCTCTTTGTCTGGTCCCCCACCCAGGACCAATATGCCATGGGAGACCCTACTAGGAGGCAGAATCCCTGGACAACTTAGCCCCTGGGATCCCTGGGAGGAGGCCCTGGGGCAGAACCAGGACATTCAATTCAAATTCAAATTTTTTATTTGTCACATACACAGTCATACACAGTACGATATGCAGTGAAATGCTTGGACAACTGCTCGTGACCTAAAGAAAAAAAGAGAAGGCCATGAATAAGATAGGAAATAAATATGAAAATTAAAAAGGGTAAATTTAACCAGGAAGGAATAAAATAAAATATAAAAATTAAGTTAAGAATGAGATAACTGTACAACACAAATTAGAATGAAGGGTAAATTTAACTGGGAAAGAATAAGATAAAATATATAAATTAAAGTTGAAAATAAAATAACTGTACAACAAAATACACAGTATAGAAATATATAAGAATGTATGAAGAAATATAAATATAAATATATATATACACAATAACAGCAGCTGTACAAATATTAACTGGAAATGAGGAATATAATGTCCAGTGTTGTGCAATCCACATTATTTAGTGTCTTGTGCAGTGCAAATATGCTTAAAGTGGTTTAAGTGATGAAGTGAAAACAATGTCCAGAATGTTCAGTGTGTGTGTAAGAACCATATGTGTGGGTCAGTACTGTGTGGTGGTGTGATTGAGAGACCGTATCGCCTGCAGGAAGAAGCTCCTCCTCAGTCTCTCTGTGTTGGTCTTCAGGGAGCGGAATCGCTTTCCTGACCTCAACAGAGAGAACAGTCTGTTGTTGGGATGGCTGAGGTCCTTCACGATCTTCCTGGCCTTGGTCCAGCACCGCCTGCTGTAGATTGAGTGCAGGTCAGGGAGCTCGGAGCAAATGGTGCGCTCAGCTGATCGCACAACCCTCTGTAGAGCTCGTCTGTCCTGCATGGTGCTGTTCCCGAACCAGGTTAAGATGTTTCCCGTCAGGATGCTCTCTATGGTGCAGGAGTAAAAGTTCCTGAGCACCTTGGAGGGCAGTCGGAAGTCTCTCAAGCGTCTGAGGTGGTAGAGACGCTGACGGGCCTTTTTCACCACGGTGTTGATGTGACAGGACCACGACAGGTCCTGCGTGATGTGAACTCCGAGGTATTTGAAGCTGTCCACTCTCTCCACTGGGCACTCGTTGTTGACGGGGGTCTGGTAGTTCCTCTCCTGCTTAGTGCTGAAGTCCACTATCAACTCCTTTGTCTTACTGACGTTTAGAAGGAGGTTGTTCCTCTGGCACCAGTTCTCCAGATTCCTAATCTCCTTCAGGTAGGGCGTCTCGTTGTTGTCAGAGATCAGGCTGGAGAGATTATATCTCTTGGCTCGCTTGGGAACGCCTCGTTGTCTCCGGGACAAGCTGGAGGAGGTGGCTAGGGAGAGGAAGATCTGGGCTTCCCTGCTTAGGCTGGTGCCCCTGCGACCTGGAGCCTGAGCACAGGGAAAGAATCATATTCCTGTTTTCTTTCTGTTTTTCTCTCTTTTTTGGTTTTTAAGTTAGAACAATTTATTTTAGCACTCTAACCATTTGTGCATCAACGTGGTGCATTAGCTGGATATCCCAGTGTAGGTGGTTTGGGCTCTTCATGTTTTACCATCTCAGACCACAGATCCCGTCAGCCGTGGGATCCCACTTCTCTGACACCAAGCTTGTTGTGGAAATTAAGATACACAAAGACACAACCAGGTGGTCTTTGTGAGTTTTATTTGCTTTGTAAACGGGTCAAACAACAGTACAGACAGCATTCGTTACCCTGAGGCATTGTAACCATGGACTATTTATAGAGAAACAAACGCCGGATAATAAAAGAAAACTGTGAGATCAACATGCAGTCTGTCTGAAAGTTTACACAGAGAACAAAGAGCACAATATGGAGCCTTTCATCCGACAAGGTCAGCTTGACATTTTCTGCTATGTGTTCCTTTTTGAGTCTCCTAATTACATATCTGCTAGACATGCAATAGTAATGACAGCCGTTTATTACTTTCCTTCACAGCCTTCTTTACATTTATGAGTCTGGAAGGATGCGGTTGTAAATTGCCAAATGACTACATGGTAAAGACAGAAACTTTAGAGTGGCCACTGTCACCGAAAATATCTCAAAGACAAGCCGCGTGCCATTCTGGAGGATTATCATCACCCTTACAGCGGATGGTTACAAGAGACGTTTCCCTTTTCCACTCTGCTTGCTGTGGGGAGAGCACGGAGATTCAATGGGACTGAATTAGGAATAATAATTCTGGGGCGTTTCTTTGTTAGTGGTGATGTGATGAAGAAACACAGCTGACGGTGTGATTGAATTCTTGTCAGACAAGCAGTAAGTGGCAAGAAAGCCAAAACATCTAACTCATTCCTTAGAAACAGCTCAAGGTAGCTAATGCCTACATTCCCACATTATCCTATCAGTTCTTGTCTTAATCATCCCATAATCTGGAGATATTAGGCTTACTTTTGCAGTGATTGCCATCTAATTAGCTCCTTCTGTGGATTGAAAAGCACATTACTGGAAACGTGTGCAAGTTTTCTTGAGATTGTGACTTAATTAGAGAGCTAATAGCATTTACTCGTGTCTAGAAGGGTCTTCGAATACACATCCTTCACGACCAGCGACCCATCTCACAGTTTTAAAGCCATCTGGATCGGGACCAAATTTCCGTGGGTTCACCTCTCTAACAAGTTTCGTGAAATTCGCCTTGGCAGTTTGTGCGTTACTAATTGACAAACAAACAAACGGCACTGAAACCGTACCTCTGCCTCGGCTCGCACGCTGGCACACAGGAGGCACAAAGAAACAGATGGAGTTACAGAGGACACCATATGCTACCACGTCGTGAAGGAGTGCAGGCTGTTTAAACGTATAGGTGCGTTGCAAATTAATCTCAGAGTAGGACAACAGCAAGGCTGAGACTGGATGGCAGCTGTGTCGGGCTCTACTGTTGCTGAAGCCTAGATTTTTGGCAAGCCACCACTTGCTTGTTATCACTTATATAAAGGCCAGATGATGCTGGGGAGAACGCCATTATTGCAAGTAAAGTAATGAAACCTTTTGGGATCACTGCTAACACTAAAATAACTTGACAGTGAAATAAAAAGACGATTTCTCAGTTTCTTTGTGATGAACGTCAAACTGCTCAAAAAGTTGACCAAACATAAAACAACTCTCATAAATCCCTTTCACTAGGTTCGTTCCTTCTAGAATTAAGTGATTCTTCCAACAGCAAATTTGGTTATTATGAAGGTTTTGAGGTAATCATGTACCCGTTTGTGTATAAAGATGGACATGGAAACCTATGACATCGTCCACTGGTTTTGAAATTTGAGCCTAGAGAGCAGTCAGGATCTTTCAAATCCTGTACAGAGTATAGAGCGTGTACGGCATGGATGGCAAACTTATTTTAGATCGTGGGCTACATACAGCTCACGCTGATCTTAACTTGTTTGGACGTGTAAAATTCCGCTTTATGTCATTTTATGATGTTTAACTGCACATTTAAATTGGGGCGGTCGTGGCTTAAGTGGATGACTGGTTGTGTAAAGCGCTTTGGGGTCCTTAGGGACTAGTAAAGCGCTATATAAATACAGGCCATTTACCATTTACAATTAGTCCTAAAGATGTCTTAATACAAGATAAGTTTTAACTGCACATCTCAGTGTTATCTATATGATAAATTAGTAAAATTATAGAAAAAGTTCTGGCAGTTCACTGCCCAGGCTGTGCCGTACTTATTCAACATGACGTATTTGGTTCAAAGGAATTTCTAATTCGAATGTTAACAGAAAGCGAGATGTTTATTAAGGCTGGTAAAAACTTTACAAAACAAAAAGCAGAGGTGACGCTAAACAATAACCTAAACTGGGGAAACTACAGATAAACATAAAAAACGAAAACATGAAACCTGACGTGGATACAAAGATGCATGGAGCATGGAAACATGGCACAAAGGACGACAGACAACCTGACAAAGACTGAATAAGAAAACACAAACTGAATACACACAGGAGGATAACAAGGGGATGGGGAACAGGTGGGAACACAGCTGGGACAAATCAGACCTAACAAGACAAGGGAAAGCAAAATTAGACACACTGCACATAAGACATGGACTTTCACAATAAAACAGGAAACAGAATGGAAAGCAGACATGACAACACGAACTTGACAACATAAGACATGCAGCATGAAACACTTAGAGGGTGAGGGGGTAGAAAACACAAAGGGAATCTAATAAACAAATGAACTTAGCTAACCTGAAGAACTTAAACATCAACATCAAAATAAACTAAAACTTTAAATACTGAGTCAACAGACCCAGGAACGTGACAAGAACATTAACCTTTCTGTCATGTAACTGTTTATTCATTACTTAACTAATTTGGTGTAGCATGAATGGCTGTGGGGGAGGTCAGCAGGAAAAGCCCTAAAACGTATAATAATAAAGTCCTTCATATTTTCCAAAGCTGCCCAGTGGGCCATTTGGTCTTAGAGCTGAAAGATCTTCGAGGATGAGAATGTTTTCAAGAAACTTGAAGATGTCCAGCTGCTTTTCTTTCCAAGCTCCTAAGATGATTGGACTAGAGTGAGAACAACAGAATGCAAGTGATGAAAAAAGCAGATTAGCAGCTTAAATACCCGGAAACGCAGGCAAAAGAGTGAATACTGCACTTTGTTTATTGCCCTTACATGTACTCTTTATTGTGTTAGACAGGTGACATAATACACATCCTACTTAATGCTAGACGTTGCAAAATGAAACTGATGATTATAGCATTTTGCAACGTCTAGAGTTCCTGTGAACTCTAAACTCCACTGTGAGTGGAAATATCTTTCCAATTCCAGCCAACAAACAACAGTCATTATATCACAAATGATATGAATGAAGGCAGTCTGCGTGTGACTAAGACTTACTGGTTAATGTCTTTACTAGCACGCCTTAAAATGGGCTGTCAGCTGCTCCAATCAATCCAGTCCAGGGACGAATTTGAAGGTGGGCAAGTGGGGGCCAACTGCCCCACTGCTGCCAACTTTTTTGTCCTTAAAATATTTGTAAAAACCGAATGCTTGTTTGTCCAAAAGCTTCTTATAGTCTTTGTTTTCTTAGACGGGATGATACATTAAATAATTATAAGTATTTTGTGGATATTTTGTCGATTCACTTTACATATAGGAGATTTCCACACACTTAACTGAAGAGATTTGTGCCACCCTGGCTAGACCTCTTGTCCCTCATTTGGCCTCCCATGTAAGATTTTCTAGATCCACCACTGGATTGCAATCACACTTTATATCTCTAATATTTACATAATTTTTGGAATTTATCTCAATGATTTAGAAGGGAAGAGCTTAGCAAAACAGGCCACAATGAATTATGCAAACCATTTAAAGACTTAGCATTTGTGAATGCTGCTGGAAGAAGCCTCTGCACCTGCATCGCATTTAGTCCTAAGCTTTGGAAGGAAACCGTGCTTGCACCGAGAAGAGTTGGTGTGCCCTGTTCACTCTGCAGCTGGAAAAGTGTTGTATTCTGTTTCTCTATTAATGTATCCATATTTAGAATGAGACCCAGCGATGTCATTCTGATGGAGAGCCGCTGAGCAAAAGGGTGAAATAGCAACACATCAAAACTCATTTGAAGTACACTCAGGTAAAAGTAGCTCTCAGTGAAAGCAGCTACTTGCTTACACTGCTAAATAAAAACTCACTTAAACATTACATATGCTGCAGGAAAATTATTCTATATTGCAAAAGCTTAATAAAACTCTATAACAGGCACAGAGCGCATGAACCTGAACACATCAGCTACAGTACGTGCCGTCTCTTTGCACCTTAAAAAAAAAAAACAATTAAAGCACATGAAGAAACTGTTCTATTTATACAAGAACGGTGGGAGTTCAGTGGGCGGAGCGGCCAAAGCATGTGTTTTGTTTTATTAGAGGCACGCAGTAATTATGCAACCTGCCCACATTCATATGAGTGGCGTGACGTCTGGAGAAAGTTTGATGTCCTGCGAGGGACGCGTGGGAGACGTGGTCATCTGGAGCCGTCCTGATGGCTTCACGTTTGCAAAAATGCAGCTTCGCCGTAAATATCGCACTGAACACCTGACTGTCCTCCTCTTTTTTAATTTTCTGAAGGATATTTAAATGAGATCCAACTTTAACTCTGTCTCTGTGCCAGGTTGCTAAGCTACAGCCTGTGTCAGGAAGTGACAGGCGAACATAATTACGACCCTGGTTGACAGACATCGACCACAGTGTTCATTAGACATACTCAAGCATTAAGACATCAAGTCTTTTTAAAGGACAAAATCCTGACACGACCTTTTGTATCAACTAATTACCACATTATCATTTGGTGAATAAGTATTTAGACAGTTAAAGACAAAGGAGTTGGCTCTGGTTTGATGTATGGACGGAGTTTTGTGGCACCGTCATCCAAAAATATTGCATTTTACTGTATTTTGTACAAATAAATATATAAAAGCGTTATAATGGGTTCACTGCCACGCTTCTCAATTTCTTAGACGTGTCCTCGTCTGAATTCGTGGTCTTGATGTTTTGCTCCGTTGCTGCTAATGAGCTGATTGTGTATGTCGAGTGTTGTTTCCTTGCAGTCAGCATTGTGATGTGCTCTCGCTCTGTCTCATTCTCTCTCCACATTGCCCTCGCTTTGACTGACAGTGATATTAGCACCTTTTCTTCTCTCTGCCTCTCTTCAGCCTTCAATCATCGCATCGCTTCCTTTGACCTCAAGAGACGCTGGCAAAATAAAGCTATTTGTAGCGGGCAACAGGCGATGTGCAGGAAAATGGATACAAATGATTTGTATTACTCAGAAATATTCACCTGATTTGGAAACAATCAAATCGTAATGTGGAAAATGGTTTTGTCAGAAAACAATAGCTTAGGAAGCTGTTGAAGTCCTGTACCCAGGACTGAGCGTAAACGTAGAGATCGTGCTGTTGCTGTAGCAGCTCCAAAACTGTGGAACGATCTCCCTTCAGAGATTAGACAGGCTTCTTCCCTACATGTTTTTAAATCACTCTTTACCCTGGCCTTTGACACCACGTGAGAGCTTGGTTTTATTTTTAGTTTTATTTTAGTTGTTTTTAGTTGATTCTATGCCGTTTTATCTTGTTTTTTAATATAGGGCTGTTTTTATTTTTTATGTATTATGTGTTTTATTTATTTATTTTTGCTGTTTTCTGTTATTCTGTTGTTTTTAACTTATTTTCTGTACAGCACTTTGGTTCTGTGCTGGGTATTTTACAGTGCTTTATAAATAAAATTGGATTGGATTGGATAGCCTCCACCGTGTTTTTGTTTTGTTTTGTTTTTTTGCCTCTTTTCACTAGCACCTATTCGGCTCAACTCAACTCGACTTGGTTTCGGTCATTTTTTGTCACAGCTCAGCAGCCTTTGTGTTTAAGGAAACTGACCCAAATACAGACACTGAAGGATACAAAAACAAGGCAAAGGCAAACAGGAGCAAGAGCTAACTGAAAACTAACTGAAAACTAAAAAACTAAGAAATCTGTGACAAGACTGAGGTAACTATGAAAAACTATGAAACAACTATAGCGACTATGGCGACTACTAGGACATGATGTGGAGGGAAAATACACAGACGACCTGACTGAATAAAACAGAGACTAAATATACACAGGAGTTGATCAGGGTAAGTGGAAACACATGGGGAAACAGCTGACACACAAGGGGACATAGAAACTAAACTAGAATAACACTCAACTAAATCCTAACTGATAACACCAACACAAGAAACAAAAATACAAATTTATGTTTCATGAAGGAGTCGCTCCCATGAGTCATTCAGTGATTCACTCTTTGACAAATCAGTGCCATGCAGCCTGCTGACATCACATTTTCAGCTCGAATCAGCTCGCTTGGAACCCTGATCCACCAGGAACAAAACAAAAGTACCTGGGTACAGGTGTAAAAGAAAACCCTAAAAACCGAGTAGAGTCGAGTACTAGTAACAGTGTGAAAAAGTGTTTAGAGAGGGTTGTAGACACTTAGTAATGTATTGCTCTCCTGACCGTCTCCAAAAAAACTCAAATTAGGATTCATGACTCCATAAAACCTGCCGATTCAACTCAAGAACTAGGAACAAATTATGCGTTTTTGATCATTTTTGCTATTTTTATTTATGTAGACACAAAACTGGTTCATCCCTTGAGTTAGGTCTTTTTTAAACTTGAATGACAAATCAAACCAATAATTAAAAAAAACAACCCAAACCAAAAATCCAAAACATTCCTTTGAAAATATTCAGGTACAAGTACTGCTGTTGAGGATTTAATGCAAAACTTAAGTAATGGATTAATATAACATTGGATAAGGGGAAGAATTTGTTGGATTGATGGTTTGCGACTAGATGAAAATAAGCGGTAATCATCTGTTGTAGTTTGTAACGTTAGAGTTAAAAATCATCTCAATTCCAAGATGTAATCAATAAATACACTAATTTACGGTGGCCCTGAGAGGCCAAACGGACCGCAACTTAAGAAAACACCAGCAATAAGAAAAACGCTGGAAAAGCACACAAAACACAACGGAAATAGGAAAGAACAGATTTCCAAAAGCACGGACCAGTTGCAGGAACCAAAACATGGTAGTCGTGTTTTATCATGATTCATATAATACTGATGACGGACTTTTAGGCTAATAGTTAAGCTAACACACTTACCTCTCATCTTTTCTTTCCTCATAAAACCGATAGGTCCTCCACTTCTTTTAAGTGTCTCGTATTCGTAGCATATTTTGGTTCCTGCAACTGGTCCGTCGGGTTATTGTCTCCCCAGAAACACTTCCCTTGTGCTTTTGGAAATCAGTTTTTTCCTATTTCCGTTGTGTTTTGTGTGCTTTTGCAGCGTTTTTTTGGTGTTTTCTTAAGCTGCAGTCCGTTTGGCCTCTCAGGGCCACCGTACTAATTAGCTGTACTTTGAAGTTCATTCAAAGCATAATCTCTTGATGAATAAGTAACACAATGAAAAATATACTGAAAAAATGTTTATCTTTTAATTTGGCCAGACTGTGGGCGCAACAGTAGCATTTAAACAGACGTCATTTCTTTGAATTCTTTCCGTCAATCTGGCTGTCCATCAGATTTTAACCTGTTTAATCAAAAACGCTGATTTTTTCCCCCCTCTCATTTCATCTTTCACACATAAATATTGAAACTTCATCTGCGCTATATAATTTGACTTCACTTCATGCAGCCAACCCACAATTTCAGGCCTGATTTTTCCGCAGGCCAAATGTGAAGCCAACTGAGTGAATTTGTTTTGCAAATATATGCAAATACGGTCTGTAATAAGGAGAATCCATCAGCTAATTTTGTCCACTTTCTAAATTTACGAGTGCATTTATGGCTGGGGAATAGATGGGCCTACACCTGACATCTATCTCATATACACAAGAGGGTTGATGATGATTGAGTGGGGCGTCTGTGGATAGCAGAGACGCCGTGTGCATGCTTGATTATATCTGTCACCATCAGCCAGCTTTATTATCAGCATAACGCTGACATATTTACAGTGGCTGTCTTACTTTAATTTGCCCAAGACAAGCCATTTTAAAATCTCAGGGATGTGTGCAAGTGTCATCCATCTCTGTTGTACCTACAGGTATTCACTTTTTTGTTCTATGTCCTGCTCAGTCATTTCTCACAAGTCCCAGAATGCCTTTTAACAATCCCAAGAGGGAGGGAGAGCAGTTAATACGACAGCACACAGTGAGACATCGTCTGTCAGCTATGAACTTTTATTTTATCCATGATAATTAATTTTTATACTTGGTCTCACTTTTAAATGTTTTTTATTTATTTTTGCTTAAAAATGATGAACGCTATGTGTCCATATGACACAATATTGTCTGCTGATCTGTACTGATTATTACTTTATAATTTCAGTGTTAACACCCTCTGTGCTGCTTCTCAAGGAGATAATTGGTAATGAATCTATTGTGATTGCTTTATCTAATAGAACATGCTGTTTACCAAAGCGGCGGACCAGAAGGTGACAGCCTGCCAATATACAGACTGTTATATGCCTGATAATCCTACCAGCACAAATGCAAAGTTAATGGAGGTATAAGTGAACAAATAATGTTAATCAGGCACAAGAATAGCAAAGTTGCCATGCAAACAGCAGCTCACATGTACATCCACGTGAATGCAAAGCGAATGCAGCGATTACATAGTTGTTGGATGGAAAGACAGTGAGCAAAGCTGGATGCTGACCTTAAATCCAGGTCAGCATCAGTGGATTTTGCTCCAAGACATGATAAACAAAGAAGTTTTTTGAAAAAGGGTCAAACAATGCTAAACTCTCTTGATGCTTTGAAGCTAATTTGTTTTTGGCCAATCAGTATTATTGTAGGATCTTTACCTTACAATATAAAGCACCTTGAGGCGACTGTTGTTGTGATTTGGCGCTATGTAAATAAAGCTAAATTAAATTTTATTATTGTCTGTGCAACCAGCTACCAACAGATACCGCTTTAGAGATTTGTGAATGCAAAGTAGTCATGTAGTGTCTTTATAGTCAATATAAATGCAAACAAACAATATTGTGTTGTAAAAAAAAGTTGCAGAATTTGTGCATCTTGCAAGGTACAAGTAGTTGCTACGCTACAGACACAGAGAAATGACTGGAGACTGCAGCACAACCAAAATGACGGAAACTATGTGAATAAATACCCATCTTCAAAGTGGTTGATTTACTTTGTTGTTAGCAAAGAAATGAGATCAAGCTGACAATTAGATGCAGTTTATTTGTGGTAATACTATATTGAACTGCTATTAATTGGTAAACATTGCAAATCTATTACTGTGTGTTATCACCATTTATGTACAAGAAATTCACATTAAACAGAAGTTCACATTAGCTATAACTTTATGAATTTGAAACAGGAATTCATAAAGTCAATGACAATTAGCTTTTATAGAGGAATCTAACCAATTGATTTCCAATTGGGAACCAGTGGAGTCAGTCCCCTACTGCAAAGACAATCTAGTTTGCAATGTGTCTGCATTTATAAGTTAGACGCTGAAGCTCCAGCAATGCTTTATTGCTCTTCTTGCACCAGTGTATTTGACCAATAACTTATAGCTTAAGCCTAAAGCACTTCAACCTCTCAAGACTTTATTTTCTTCTCTGTGCACCTTGGAAGTAGACGACGTTGTGCCACGAACCTCAGCTCTGTTTTAAAACCAGATGAAAACCTTCCTTGCTCACTGCACATCCATTCATCCTATTTTTATTCTAGTGTGACTGAGCCATTAGCTAGCTATTAGCATAAAGGTTGAAAACGGTGTGGAAACCTTGGGTTTCACTGTAGTAAAGCTAGTAAAAAAGTAAAATTCAGTACTCTGAAATACTCTTTGTGCCCTCAGAGTGTAAACTAGTGAACATTAAAAGGGTTACAATGGCAGATGTGTGAGCTCTAAGACTTTTAGTAGTGTAATGGGTGCAAAAAAGGAAAAAGAAAAATAATTCATATTTCATTTTAGTCATGAGTTTAGTCCATTTCTAGATATTCTTAACTGAGCTGATATTTGGGTGTAAAAGCCAGGTTTAGTGTAAGCACATCACCAAATCTTTTGTATTGATGGTGTTCTGATTGTTGATAAATAATAATAAAAACAGCAGTGGTCCTAAGATTGAACCCTGAGGCACACCTTTGGTTGCACTCGTAGAGCTAGAAGTAATCATTTCTGTCCTTACCAAAATACAAAATACAAAATAACCAAAATACATCAGTGACCTCCTGACCCAGTATGAACCTTCCAGATCCCTCAGGTCATCTGGATCCGGTCCTTTATCAGTTCCCAGAGTCAGAACCAGACACGGAGAAGCTGCATTCAGCTTTTATGCTTCTTATATCTGGAACAAACTCCCAGAAAGCCTCAGATCAGCTGAAACACTCAGTTTATTTAAATCCAGGTTGAAGACTCACCGATTCTCAGCTGCATTTGAATAAAGCACCAAATCCGCACTTAAGCTTAAATTTCAAAACTTACATTTTAACTACTGATTTTATCTACTGTTCTGATTTTATCTGTTTTGATTTTATATACTGTTTTGTTTGTTTGCTTGTTTTAATCAATTTTAAATCGTGCTTTTTATTTGTTTTTGTTTCTAATGTCTCTGTAAAGCACTTTGAATCACCTTGTTGTTGAATTGTGCTATACAAATAAACTTGCCTTGCCTTTACATACTGAGCTGTGCTGGACCATTTTCAAACCATTTCAAACTGTTTACTCAGACAGTCTGCATGGGCAAGTATTTTAATATTGTATGACATGTGTGCCAAAAGCCTTTGAAAGGTCGATTTAAAAGGACTGCAAGATTTGTTTTTAAAAAATACACATGGCACAAACACATTTGTATTACACTGCACAGCTCGACCATGAAAATTACTGGAGAGTTACAGTTTTGATGGTGTCAGCTAGAAGGAAAGCCAGGCAGTACACACACGTATGAAACCAGCAGTCATATTTATTTTGCAGTGAAGGTGCTGGAACACTGCATTCTCCTTCAGTGCCACTTTTCCCTAAAATTTCACACTGTTTCTCCAAGGTTAAGTAACATCTCTGTTAACAGTAGGAGGAGAATCACTCCTCCGGCTGTAAACGGCTGAGAGACAATCACTTCACAGCATAACTGCATAACCCCTCTGCTCTCGGAAGCTGACAATATCCGAAAACGCAAACAAAAACAAGCTGGATTGAAAGTGCTGGAAATCAGGGATCTCAGCACCTGTCAGAGTGCTTGCAGAGTTACTGGGTGGTGCTGAAGAACAACATCAACCCCCAGCAGACACACACCGCACGGTTGTGTACGTCTGTGTGTCAGGGCATTGATGGCTTTGCTGATTGCCAGGTGAAAATACAAACTGAGAAACATTTTTTCATTTTACAAGAAATAACTGCCACCAATCAGAAAGATGACTCAGTAATGGCAACTTTCAAAATAACATAAAAGTTCTTCATGTTCTGAAGCGGTGCCTAGTTCAAGATTAGTGGCCATGTGTCTGTGTGGTTTGTGTGTTTGTGGTGTGGGTAGACTTTCTTGTACTGTAATTATCCTGTCAGATGGAGCAAACCTGATATTAATCCTAACAGGCTAACAGGAAAAACGACAACAGGGAAAAATACAGAGCAGAAATCCAAACATACAGTCATGTGAAAAAGTATACAAGTATACATACACATCATAACAAAAGCTAAACTAATTTCCCCTTGTGGGACAGTAAAGAGTTTGAATTGAAATTGAATTGAATTGAAAAATCATCTGGGCCCTAGTAGGTCTTAGAGTTAGGTAAATACATGAACAACATATGAGACATTTAAAAACAATAACTTGTGAGTAATGGTTTTCTATATGACTTTATCAGTGTCTCACATAACTGTGGAGGAACTTTGGCCCACTGTTTTTCACAGCATTCCTTTAGTTCATGAAATGTTTGCGGGCTCCTAAGGTCCTACCACAACTTTTGGATTTGGACGCCACCTTGATTCTTTTCTTTTTCAGCCATTCTGTTGTAGATTTGCTGTTGTACTTAGGATCATTGTCCTGTTGCATGAGCCAAATTCAGGAAAGCTTTAGGTCAGGGGTGGGGAACTCCAGGCCTCAAGGGCCGGTGTCCTGCAGGTTTTAGATCTCACCCTGGGTCAACACACCTGAATCAAATGATTAGTTCATTACCAGGCCTCTAGTGAACTTCAAGACATGTTGGCTGTGTCCCATTTCAGGGTCTGCACGCTTGAAGTACGCGCACTACGCGTACTACGTACGGTGCGTACTATAAGTACGAGAAGTGCGGAAGTGAGAGGCGTGTGAAATGGGACGGTATATGCTTCGTCGCGCTGTTCAGGTTGCCTAGCAACCATGATACTAACCGCGAGACACTTTACATACAGCTTTGTTTGACATAAATGAAGGAGAAAATTGTTTTGTTGGTCAATCATTTTTGTCATGACATCACTTTGATTAGTTGAGTATCTGAGGCTGAGACCACAGGACTGTAAAACATGATTCAAGGGCTTCATTTCTGTACTGAACAGTCATTTAAGATTAGCTAGTAAATAATAATTAGTTAATGTTGTTCATGAGACTAAAGTCATCTCACTATGGTAATGTAAATATAATATGGCCAATATTATAGTATTGTCAGATTATTATGATATATATATATATATACATATATATATATATGTATATATATATATATATATATATATATATCACTGACTTTCAGCTTGTTGTGTTTGTGGACATTCAATTCAATTCAATTCAATTCAATTCAATTCAATTCAATTTTATTTATATAGCGCCAAATCACAACAAATGTCGCCTCAAGGCGCTTCATAGATACAGAGAAAAACCCAACAATCATATGACCCCTTATGAGCAGCACTTTGGCGACAGTGGGAAGGAAAAACTCCCTTTTAACAGGAAGAAACCTCCGGCAGAACCAGGCTCAGGGAGGGGCGGCCATCTGCTGCGACCGGTTGGGGTGAGAGAAGGAAGACAGGATAAAAGACATGCTGTGGAAGAGAGACAGAGATTAATAACAGATATGATTCAATGCAGAGAGGTCTATTAACACATAGTGAGTGAGAAAGGTGACTGGAAAGGAAAAACTCAATGCATCATGGGAATCCCCCGGCAGCCTACATCTATTGCAGCATAACTAAGGGAGGATTCAGGGTCACCTGGTCCAGCCCTAACTATATGCTTTAGCAAAAAGGAAAGTTTTAAGCCTAATCTTAAAAGTAGAGATAGTGTCTGTCTCCCAAATCCAAACTGGAAGCTGGTTCCACAGAAGAGGGGCCTGAAAACTGAAGGCTCTCCCTCCCATTCTACTTTTAAATACTCTAGGAACAACAAGTAGGCCTGCAGAGCGGGAGCGAAGTGCTCTAATAGGGTGATATGGTACTACAAGGTCATTAAGATAAGATGGGGCCTGATTATTTAAGACATATGACTGACTTTAATTATCCATAAAATCATCAGATTCTCTGTAAGATTAAGGTCGACTATATATATATTTAGAAGTAGAGGCTTTAAAACCAAGTTAATGCTGAAAGTACAAACATCACTAATGTCACATAACTTTGCCACATGTGGCCAACAGCAATGTTTTAATGTTCTTCATTATTAAATATTCGCACATAAATAAGTGACGTCATATTCAGTACTTACTTTTGACAGTTCACTTTTCGGCCGCTCCCTTCTGCCGTATTTTGCGGCAAAATTATCCACACCCACCGCCGCGCTATGAATTGTGGGATATATGGGACCACAAAGCGTGCACCGGACCACGCTTGATATTTGGGGAAATCGACAGCGCATTTGGAGTATGCATTTGAAGTACACTTCGAATTGGGACAGCCGTCGTCGCGTGGCGGTGACGTAACCGCACTTGAAATGCGTACTTCAAGCTTGCAGACCCTGAATTGGGACACAGCGGTTGAGGAGGTCATTTAGCCATTTAGATCAGCTGTGTTGGATCAAGGACACATCTAAAACCTGCAGGACACTACCCTTGAGACCTGGAGTTCCCCCACCCCTGCTTTAGGTGTTCAATTCAATTCAATTCAATTTTATTTATATAGCGCCAAATCACAACAAATGTCGCCTCAAGGCGCTTCATAGATACAGAGAAAAGCCCAACAATCATATGACCCCCTATGAGCAAGCACTTTGGCGACAGTGGGAAGGAAAAACTCCCTTTTAACAGGAAGAAACCTCCGGCAGAACCAGGCTCAGGGAGGGGCGGCCATCTGCTGCGACCGGTTGGGGTGAGAGAAGGAAGACAGGATAAAAGACATGCTGTGGAAGAGAGACAGAGATTAATAACAGATACGATTCAATACAGAGAGGTCTGTTAACACATAGTGAGTGAGAAAGGTGACTGGAAAGGAAAAACTCAATGCATCATGGGAATCCCCCGGCAGCCTACGTCTATTGCAGCATAACTAAGGGAGGATTCAGGGTCACCTGGTCCAGCCCTAACTATATGCTTTAGCAAAAAGGAAAGTTTTAAGCCTAATCTTAAAAGTAGAGATAGTGTCTGTCTCCCGAATCCAAACTGGAAGCTGGTTCCACAGAAGAGGGGCCTGAAAACTGAAGGCTCTGCCTCCCATTCTACTTTTAAATACTCTAGGAACAACAAGTAGGCCTGCAGAGCGGGAGCGAAGTGCTCTAATAGGGTAATATGGTACTACAAGGTCATTAAGATAAGATGGGGCCTGATTATTTAAGACCTTGTATGTGAGGAGCAGGATTTTGAATTCAATTCTGGATTTAACAGGAAGCCAATGAAGGGAAGCCAAAACAGGAGAAATATGCTCTCTCTTTCTAGTCCCTGTCAGTACTCTTGCTGCAGCATTTTGGATTAACTGAAGGCTTTTCAGTGAGTTTTTTGGACATCCTGATAATAATGAATTGCAGTAGTCCAGCCTGGAAGTAATAAATGCATGAACTAGTTTTTCAGTGTCACTCTGAGACAGGATATTTCTAATTTTAGAGATGTTGCGCAAATGGAAGAACGCAGTTTTACATATTTGTTTAATATGTGCGTTGAAGGACATATCCTGGTCAAAAATGACTCCAAGGTTCCTCACAGTGTTACTGGAGGCCAAGGTAATGCCATCCAGAGTAAGAATCTGGTTAGATACCATATTTCTAAGCTTTTCAGCGCCGAGTACAATGACCTCAGTTTTATCTGAGTTAAGAAGCAGAAAGTTAGTGGCCATCCAAGTCTTTATGTCTTTAAGACATTCCTGCAGTTTAACTAATTGGTGTGTGTTATCTGGCTTCATGGACAGATAGAGCTGGGTGTCATCTGCATAGCAGTGAAAATGTATGCTATGTCTTCTAATGATGCTGCCTAAGGGAAGCATGTATAGTGTAAACAGAATTGGTCCTAGCACTGAACCCTGTGGAACTCCATAATTAACCTCAGTGTGTGAAGAGGACTCTCCATTTACATGCACAAATTGGAGTCTATTAGATAGATATGATACAAACCACTGCAGTGCAATACCTGTAATACCTACAGCATGTTCTAATCGCTCTAATAGGATATTATGGTCAACAGTATCGAATGCTGCACTAAGGTCAAGAAGGACAAGCACAGAGATGAGTCCACTGTCAGAGGCCATAAGAAGATCATTTGTAACCTTCACTAAAGCTGTTTCTGTGCTGTGATGAACTCTGAAACCTGACTGAAACTCTTCAAATAAACCATTCCTCTGCAGATGATCTGTTAGCTGTTTGACAACTACTCTTTCAAGGATTTTTGATATGAAAGGAAGGTTGGAGATTGGCCTATAATTAGCTAAGACTGCTGGGTCTAGAGATGGCTTTTTGAGTAAAGGTTTAACTGCAGCCACCTTGAAGGCCTGTGGTACATAGCCGATTATTAGAGATAGGTTGATCATATATAAGATCGAAGAATTAATCAATGGCAGGACTTCTTTGAGCAGTTTTGTAGGAATGGGGTCTAAAAGACACGTTGATGGTTTGGAGGAAGTAATTATTGAAGTTAACTCAAAAAGATCGATTGGAAAGAAAGAGTCTAACTTAACATCAATGGAACTAAGAGTAGCTGTAGATAATATTACATCTGTGGGATGATTATTGGTAATTTTTTCTCTAATGATAAAAATTTTATTTGTGAAGAAGTTCATGAAGTCATCACTAGTTAACGTTAAAGGGATGGTTGGCTCAAAAGAGCTCTGACTTTTTGTCAGCCTGGCTACAGTGCTGAAGAGAAACCTGGGGTTGTTCTTATTTTCTTCAATCAGTGATGAGTAGTAAGCTGTTCTGGCTTTGCGGAGGGCTTTCTTATAAAGCAACAAACTATTTCTCCAGGCTAAATGATGATCCTCTAAATTTGTGACACGCCATTTCCTCTCCAGATTACGAGTCATCTGCTTTAGGGTACGTGTTTCAGAATTATACCACGGGGTCAGGTACTTCTGATTAGAGACCTTAGTTTTCACCGGAGCTACAGTATCCAGAGTCGTACGTAGTGAGGAGGTGAAATTATTAACAAGATAATCGACCTCTGTTGGGGTAGCGTTCAGATAGCTGCTCTGCTCTGTGTTGGTACAGGGCATTGACGATGATAACAGTGGCTGGATTATATTCTTAAACTTAGTTACAGCACTTTCAGAAAGACATCTACTTTGATAAAGTCCACTCTCCACTGCTGCGTAATCAATTATTGTAAATGTAAATGTTATCAAGAAATGATCAGACAGGAGAGGGTTTTCAGGAAACACTGTTAAATGTTCAGTTTCTATGCCATATGTTAAAACAAGATCTAGAGTGTGATTAAAGTGGTGGGTGGGTTCTGTTACATTTTGAGAGAAACCAATTGAGTCTAACAGTGTTGCACAGATTGAGCAGATTTGACTAGATTCTAGTCACTAGAATATGCTAATATAGTAAGGAGTTTTTGGTAAAGTAAATGCCTGCAAAGTGCCCAGGTCCTTTGGCCGCAGAACAAGCCCCAATCATTACCCCTCCACCACCGTGATTGACAGTTGGTGTGAGACATTTGTGCAGACATGCTGTGTTTGGCTTTCACCAAACACGGTGCTTTGCAATATGGCAAAACATCTCCACTTTGGTCTAATCTGTTCAAAGGACAGTGTTTCAGAAGTATTGTGGTTAGTCAGATGCAACATAACAAATCTATTTAAATATGCCAAGTGTTGGAGAGATCCTAATTTGAAGAGGCAGACTGTTCCAAACTTTAGGCACAGCAATCGCAAAGGCCCGGTCTCCTCTGTGTTCTAGTCTGCTTCTAGGAACAATCAGAATCAGCTGACCTAAGAGTTCTAACATTAGTGTAGCATACAGACGATTTGTCACGTTCCTCAGGAACGCGAAAGGTAACCTTTTGATAGATTGCCGCTCCTGCCGGCAACACACGCTCCAGCCGTGTATTCTAGCCCTAAACCTAACCTTAATCCTAACCATAACCACAACCACAACCCTAATAGTGTTAGATTGTCTTTTCCAAAGCAATTAAAGATTGAGTGAAAAACGGTTCTCATGTTTCCTCCTTTTTCCAAACGTGTAACATAAAAATGTGTTGGGTGGCTGAAAGTGTAACATACCGACGATTTGTCACATAGCGTACTATGTTACACTTTGAGAGTGAGAACGTGTTGAGCATTAACATTAACATGGTAACCGAGGCCTGAGATATAAAGTATCAAATGTATTCTGCAGCAGGACACTGACCCCAAACACACAGCCAAAGTCATTAAGAACTATCTTCAGCGTAAAGAAGAACAAGAAGTACTGGAAGTGATGGTATGGCCCCCATAGAGGCCTGATCTCAACATCATCGAGTGTGTCTGGGATTACATGAAGAGACAGAAGGATTTGAGGAAGCCTACATCCACAAAAGATCTGTGGTTAGTTCTCCAAGATGTTTAGAACAACCTACCAGCCGAGTTCATTCAAAAACTGTGTGCAAGTGTACCTAGAAGAAGGCAAAGGGAGGTCACACCAAATATTGATTTGATTTCGATTTCAGTTTTGTCCATTCACTGCATTTTATTGATTGGTGAAAATAAATGATTAACACTTCCATTTTTGAAAGCATTCTTTGTTCACAGCATTTTTTCCTCAACTGCCTAAAACTTTTGCACGGTACTGCACCTCTCCTTGACCAGAACAACTCTAGTGTGCTAATTATTGTTTTATTTATTTATTTAATTTAATCCAACTATTTAAACTTTTGTGTAAATAGGTGTGTATGTTTGAATGTGGGTGCTCTCGGTGAAGCACAAGCAAATTTCATTGAGCTGCTGTTTTCACCACACTGTGCAATGACAATAAAGGTGATTCTGATTCTCTTGTGTTTTTTGCAATTTCTTTGAGCATTGCTGGCCTGCAAAACGTCTACTTGTATAGAGGTGGTCACACTGATGATCAGCTAATCACCTGCATTTGATTGGGATCGGTAGCATCTGGCTGAATTCCTTAGAAGCATAAAGTTCGCTTTTAGTTTTTCACCCACTACTTCTGCATTCAGTATATCTTTTACTAAATGAACGGTCCAATATGGGATGTTGTTGTTAACGTGAGGCTGTATTTACCTGAATTTAAGAGCTGCAGAGGACTACGTTATTTTTTAAATAATACTTTGATATGTAAAACCTCTGAAGAGAGAGAAGGCATGCTTTCTTTTCCATAATTGTGGGGTAAAAGGAGAAAAAAATTACTTTTAACCTTTGACTGGCTCAGAGGGGAAAAAAACAACTCACAAAATGTCGTTTAATATGAATATTTATTTAAAAATCAATAGTTCAATACAGAAATAGTCATCTGTTATATGTATTATCAGACAGTTGGGCCATGCTTTCTCTGATTAATCACGGTCTCAAAAAAGTACAAGAATTTTTTTTCCCATTATTGAGCTTGTGCAAAGAAAACACACTAGAAAGCATTAGAAACACTGACACAAAGTAGATAACGATCAGTTCCTTTGAACAGTTCATTTTCCAGAAGAAGGCATCGCACAATTCCAAAAAGATCAGTCAAAGATTTAAGGCCATTTTGTACAATTAATTTTCATATAGATTCGTATATTTCAAAACACTCAGTTTTCAACAAAAGGAACTGGTGCATCCTTTGTAAAACTGTACATGCAAACATAGTGCACATTATTAAGAAGATATGACGAGCATACGATACATTATTTGGATATCTTTAGTAAACAAAGATCTTACGTGTGTTAACACCTCACATGATCTAATAAAACACGCTTAGAAAAGGTGCCTCACAGGCACACGCGCACACACAAACACACGCTCACGTTCGCGCAGTATACATCAAATGTGTTCACACATATACACACTTGTGGCTTCATGAGGCTTGTCAAACTTAGTGAGCCGTGTAAAACTGTATGGAAGCTGAGAAAGGTCTGAAAATATGATCCTTACTTACATATTATTCCAAAATAAGAAACTAAAAAGTAGTAGTGCTTAATTTGAAATATTGGAATTTGAATGGATTGAATTTGGGTTTAATTAGTTTTCTGTTTTTTCAAAGTCCAGCAAGAAAATTTCAAGTTTTCCAATTTCCAGAGCTTCAAATTCAATTTTACATTCAAGTGTCTGTGTTTCAAACCTGGTTTGATTTTAAAAAATTGAAAGTTTCTATCCTGAATTTCACTAAACCAGGTCCAGCAACTTTTTGTTGGGTTTTGTTGTTTGTTCATCAGTAAACAAACAACGAGAAAAATGGCCTAAAATCCTAAAATCAGAGAAAAAAACAAGTTTAACTATAAATGAGGAATTGAAATGACACAATTACCTGATTTTCACAACATTTTAGATTATGGTGACAACATCAAGTATTTAAATCAGCTCATAATTGACAATTTAGCCCTGATTAGCTGGTCTTCTCATGAAATTTGGTGAAATTAAAATTAGGGAACAGATGTATTTTCCAACCTGGAAAGTTTTTAATGATGAACGTGTGACTACAAGAGGTAGTTTGTTGTTCAAATAGCATGGGTTTAAATCTGGGCAGCCAACTCAAATTGGGATTAAAGCCAAGCTGTTGTTGTAGTCTGCAAACAATTCAAGTTGTTGTTTACATCCATGTGTGTCCAGACTCATATTATGTACAGCCTGTAGCATATCTGCAAGGAATCTAACAGGTGGGCAATTCTATTAGGATCATCAAATCAGTATCTGACTCATCATCTCCCTGTTTGGCACTGAATAATGGTCAAAAGTGTTTTTGCTAGAAAACATTATATCACAATAAAGTTGACTTTTGACACTTTGGATATAAAAAATTATAATTTATTCCCATTACACAACATTTGTTGTTGGTGGTATTTTTTTAAGTATGAATTATATGACCAAAAGTGTATTCACAGGTCAGTGTGTTTGACCTTTAACCATGCAGTTCCACCTGAAGTCCAAGCGGATGTTTGTGTGGAATTTAAAGAAGCAATATTGGTGTTTTTTAAATTGATTGGTCCACAGCTGTCACCAGAGACAAGGCAAAAAAAGAAAGAAAAAAAGAATGGAAATATATAAACGACTTGTTGAAAGGGTTTATTCACATTTGCCTCTCTATCACTCCTTCTAGGTTAGATTTTTAAACCGTAGTGTTTCAACTACTGATGAAAAGCTGTATTTATAGGCAGTCCTGGTATTTGCAAAGAGTGTTTCTTGCTCTAGTAGTTCAGGGAACTTCTCTGTTTTTCAGCAACCGGCTATAGCAAACAAATTCTATCTGCTCCAACAGCTTAGTCCGGGATTTTGCAATGTATCATGCTGTGATGATCTTGAGGTCCACCTAGGGTTTGATCAGGTGCTAACTATGTCTCTGTTTGCTCTGCAGGGACTGATTAGGTGACATAGAGCGAGCATAGAGGTGCCCTGTCTAGGCAATGAGCTCTTAATGTTGAATTATTATGCTTATTTATGCTTTCAACTGAGCAGTTGGACACAAGAAGCCTAAACCAGTACACACACATTCATTTGATAAATTCGGCGAAATTGAGTTTCTGCTATGGTGACAATACATGGGGAAGACTGTAAAAAAGAAAGAGAAATGTGAGAATGCAATAAGAAATGCAGCAATGTACGGTCCAGTCTCACTGCAAAATGTAAAATTGTCACAAAAAATAGTTTGTTCATGTTCCTAGACACAATTGTCTTTTGTTTCGTTTTTTTTTTTTTTGAGTGATAAACTTTATGAATTATGTAACTCTTTAGTGCCTGCAGCACTTGTGGTTCAGACAACGTAGTAACAATTGTATTTTAATGCAAACTCGTTTGACTTTTAAAATTGGTAAATTAAATTTTTTTTGTATATATGTCACTGGATACGAAAATAATATTGTCAAAAGTCCTGTTGGGGAACATGAAACAACCGTAAAATTAGTATCCAGAAACACAAATCAGAAGAATTTGTGACTATTTCTCAAACTACCGTGAGGCTGCGGTGCAATGTAAAGTATTCCAAAGTACGGTATGTAAAAAATTCCAGTTACAATTTTTTATTTATTTATTTTTTAGTGTTGCTTTCATGGTTACTCCTTTTTACAAGGAGATGGAGATAGCACATGAATATTAAAATGTTGCATTCCCACTTAATTTAAATATTGTATCTACTGTTGTTTTAAAAGGTTATTTCAATTGACATCCATATCTCAATCCAAATCTCCACATTCACACACACTTGTGACAAAAATAGAAGACTTTAAATTGGAAACTTGTCGAAACGGTGAATACAACTCGCATGCGTCATCCTCGTTCATATGATTAGCACATATAAATACACATCGTAAAAACAAAGCTGTATCAAAGCTAAAGGTGTAATAAAAATGCACTCAAGTACAAACACACTACACCCACGCAAAGAAAAAATATAGGGAAAATGTGTTTTTCTCTGCATTTTTGACCACTGGGCTCTTTTTGCTCAAACAGTATTTTGTTTGAGAGCAGCTGCTATTGTTTTACACATTGGGCAGGAATATGTGACAACACAATGAGACAAAACCCCTGGGCACGTGCGCATCCTACTGCCAAGGCAGTTTGTAGCGGAAAGACAGACACAGAGAGACAGGGTAGCCATGTTTCCATTCAACTCTCAAGTAGTGCTACATAAACAGCCAAAAAGCTCTTCATTGAGCTTGGATGGAGGATTGAAGTAAAATATAATAGGGTCAAAAAAATGTAAAAACCGAATATGTAACTAATATTAGCCACATTTTAATTTTTTGTTGACTTCACAGTCATGCTAACAGTATCATTCTTTTAAAATGCTAACATTAAGGCTGCTAGCATGTTCACAACGATAATGCTAGCATGCTAATGACTAGCAATTAAGCTATTTGCGATGCTCACCGCCGTGGCGTGTAAGCATATTAACAGTCACTAATTGGTGGTAAATATAATTTGTTTTTAATGATGACTTTAAATGTATAACAACGTTACACATTAATATGGGAGTTTTCAATCTTTATCAAAGATGTGTGCTAGCTAACCAACAGTGCTGTTCCTTGAGTATTTAGCTTACATTTCTTTAGGATGAACAGAGAGTCTAGGTTTTTTAAATAATTTCCAGTCAAGTTAAATCCTGTATGAAGATCATTATAGTACTTGAACAAAAAAATAAATAAAATAAAAAATAACTAAATAAAACCCTTCTTATTTCCGATTAGCATAAAATTCTGTTTTTTCAATTAAACTAGCTAAAAAAAAAGGCTGGATGGAAAGACAGCTAAAAGTGACAAATGTAGAAAAGAAAGGATTGAGAGAGATGGACAGATAAGGCTGAAGAAGACAGACGAATGAAGATACTGGCAGACAGACACTCATCCCCCACAGACAGACAGATGAATAAAAGAGGTAGTGCAGGGCCACTATATGCATGCAGTTGACTGAGGCTACACTCATGCAAAAGTTTAATACAAACACTAGAATACAGTACGGTACAGTACAGCACAGTACAGTACGGTACAGAAGGGCTACCAGGACCTGCACTGCTGCTACCTGGCATGGATGCCAGGAGAGAGCAAGAAAGAAAGAGAGTATTACAAGCTTCATATTGAAACTATATAAAAGTATCAACAGTAAAAATCCTCGTTAGCATTTACTGTAAACAATGAGTGATTTGGAGAGAAAGAGAAAGAAAGAAGAAGTTATATATGTCCAGTTATTTACAAGTGAAATTACTGCTCATTTAAGATCAAGTAACTCCTTCATTTGTCTGGAGACATTCTCTTTAAAAAGTAAGATCAGCCGTTTTATACTGCTTTCCTTCCATTCTTTCTTATTTCTGCCACAATTTGAATTGAGACTCTCTGAAATTTCTCCAAAATCTTTCCAAGCATAAAATAAGCAGGTAAAAAAAAAAAATCCAAACAATAACAGGAATGCTTGACAGTGGAAGTAAACAGACTCTCATCTTCTTTTCCTGCCCTCAAAAGCGTCACTCTCCTGGCCCGGCATGCAGCTTTCTGAACACATGAAAGACCACTGTGATCCACAACCACAAGGCATGGAGAGCGGCTTTAAGGAAATGGAAGTATTTCGCGTGACAAGTTCAGCGAACCCCTGACTCCAAAACCTTTTCCAGCCTTGCTCCTCAGATCTGGGTTTGGATGGGCTGCCCAGGTGGTGTGTATGGAGGCGGCGCCGGTGAAGGCTTTATCCCGCGGGTCCGCATGTAGGAGAGGAACTGGTCTGGAATCTCAGCCAAGACATCTTTGGCGAGCCGGGCCATGCTTAGGATGTGGTTCCCCGTACGATCGATGTAGTCCCTGAACGGGACAAACTGAAAGGTAAGAGGAGGAGAGAGATGTTAAAAAAGCAGCAGGAAACAGATGTTGGGACAGGAACAATGCTAAATCAATCATATATAGGTTTTATAGGCACTGCAGGCTTGTCAGGCCATTTCCTCTTGCATGATTCTGCGCGTCATAGCCATAGACTCTTAGCTAGCTAGCCAGCTAAGTCAGCATCATAGGCAGTGTAAAAGGTGAACAAATTTTGAAGCTTTGCCATTAGAACTTTAAAAATATTACAGTTATCGTTAACCAAGCAGAGGTGATTATTTCCTTATTGATTGTTGGTCCTGTTGTAATTGAATGTCACCCTACCAAATAAATGACTACTATCTGCTTTCCATGTGGTTTTACTGTATTTGATGTTGTTCTGCACTGAAACTGACCAGTTAGTCACGTGACCAGAGCTCAAAAATCTGTCTTTTAAGACTTTCTGAAGAAAAGAAGTCATAGAAAGTTCTGTCTGGATGAACAAAACTTGCACTTTTGTCATTTCAGGCAATAGAACAGCTGAAAGCTAGAAAGCTTTTACCGAAGACGCTGCTTTAAAAATAACTTTATGGAAGTAGGACCGGCCAACTGATAGGATTTACAGAGGTGAAGATATCGGTGAAATGTGTGGGAAGACAGTTGGGTTTGGTAAAGAGGGGGAAAATGAGAGAAGTCACAGAGAGGATAGACGGCAATAAGGAAGAAAAGCGCAGATGGAGAAGAGACTGGGTGAAAGGAAGAGAAAGGGGGTGAGAAAGAAGGAGGGTGAAATATGGTGGGGTGGAGTGGAGGGGGGAGCAGTGGGAAGAGCCACACACAAGTTGAATTAAGTAATACTATTCATCTTCTTTTTGTACTTGTGAACTGCAAGATTATTTTTGTAAAAGTACAGCTGTACAGCTCACCAGGCTGGCAGCTGCCTGCGAGAAGAATCTAGCCTAATTAAGACGCTGCAGAATCGCCCGGGCGGCTGAAACTCTGGCGTGTAGCTGTGCGGCGATCGGGCTACAGCAAATGTAAAGGTTTCGCCTCAACTGGGGTAAAGAAAAGTCCGAATCTGTAACATCACCTAGCTGAGCAGAACATGTAGAAAGACGAAATGTGCATATTTTCATCCAATTTTTCATTTTTTTTTTCCTGAGACTTTTGGTAATAGAGTCTCCTGACACGGTTTGGGGCTGCTGGAGTGAGAAATTGAGCAGTTGGAAGCTTTGAGATAAGGCGAAAATACAAGCCAGCAGCTACATAACAAGCACCAGTTAGCTCTAGGAAAAGTCAGGGATTACTGGGATCAAATATTAGGCTGCATAATTTATAGTGGTGCTGAAAGCATACGTGTATCCTAAAACACAAGTCACCGTATGATCACTGAAGTTGTTTCACTTTGCTGAAATAAATCTTGTAAATCTCTCTTCATAATGTCCCTCCAATGGAAGACAAAGTCACTTTTTATATTTACTTAATGAGATGCTGTCACCTGCAATCACAAGATCACAAATGGAGACAATTTGTGCTGGAAACACTTGCTGCAGAAGTTAAGCTTCACCATGACACTTGGGGTTATTAGCTTTGTGATAATGAGATCCTGCAGGCTGAGCTGGTGTAATGTTCCCGTACAGAAATTTAGTTTTTCACCGCCACCAGGTCTTTTTCTGCATGGAGCGCTTGTGTATGTGTGTGCTTGAGCTTGTTAAAAAAAAAAACTAACTAATGAGCATGGCTCTGAGGGAGGGTGCGAGAATTAAGACTATGACGGCGGCATAAAGGTCACGGAGGAGGAAAACGTGACTTCTCCGTGTTGCAATCAAACAAGTGGTTTGCTGTGAATGTTCGCTTTTCTTCTACTTCTACTTCGGTGCTAAGATTAAAGCTGCTTTGGGATTACCTGCAACCGTGAAGTGATCCCCTGCAGCAACACAAACAGGAACACAAATAAAAGGGAAGGTAAAGAAAGCCTGGCTGAACTGGATGATGAAGGGATGGGTGAACTAATACTGTATGAAATACGACTGTGACTTTATACATTAAAGGCAGGTCTATGTGGCTGCTTTGCTAACCTAAATGACCTTTTAAGAATAAAGAACTTAAGCACACAGGTAGCTGCTGTTGTGGCTATGTCGAAGCCACATGGGGAAAATTCTGATCTTTCTGCGCTGCACAGATCCATCGTGCATGGCTGCCTGCAGACCCCACAATGCCCTAGGCTTTTTAAAATGGGCATTAAGCCAGGGGTTAGAGCTGAGGTTCACTGTTCATTCACTTTAATGAGGAAGTGAGACTGAGTAAAAGATGGAGGGGATGGTGATTTGGCTCTTCGCTGTTACTGGGGAGCCTGCCATTATCTTTCTCTGTGTGTGTGTCTCTATTGCCATCTGGGGTCTGGTGCACCACATGGTTGGTTCTGTCTGCTCATACCTCCCAGGCCCAATAAAAATGCATAGGCCCTGAGTTTGGCTGGAACTGGAATTTTGTTGGGAATGTGCATTGCTAAAACATCAGCTGATAGGAGTCTTCAGGCGGGTCCCACTTAATTACCTAATTCGAGCACTTGATTTGTCAGGTGTAGATGAAGTACCTCGTAGCACAGGTATTGTTTCAGCACACACAGTTTGTACAGTTAAATCCACAACTTGTTTTGGATTTAACTGTCCCGTCTTCCTTCTCTCACCCCAACCGGTCGCAGCAGATGGCCCCGCCCCTCCCTGAGCCTGGCTCTAGCAGAAGTTTCTTCCTGTTAAAAGGGACTTTTTCCTTCCCACTGTCGCCAAAGTGCTTGTTCATAGGGGTCATATGATTGTTGGGTTTGTTATGATTCAGTGTCATGGATTTTTTTTTTTATACTGTGTTTTTTGTCTGCCACACCAGAGGGTGGCATAGTTTGTGTCCTGTGTTATTGCTGCTATATGAGTTCCAGGTGGAGGCTGACCATTGGTGGAGGACTGGGAGAGGCCGGCTATAAATGAGGACCCCTTTCAACCCGCCTACTTCCTGTTCCCAACGAACTGTGCATGTGGCTGCGTGTGAATTTGTATTCTGGGAGCTTTTGCCGTGTTGTAAATAGTTTGTTGTATATAGATGTAAATAGTTGTCGATATTTTTTTTTTACTCGGTAGCTGTAGGGGTGAGAAGCCATTTTTCTTTGGGAACCTTTTCTCCTGTTTTTGGTTAGGGAGGCAGGTAAGACACCTGTAATTTTCTTTTGGGGTTTTCTGTGAAGGTAAGCCAGCTGCATTTCATTTCTAGAGTTTTTGTTTGTTGTTTTGCCCATGCTCACCCTGACGCCTGCTACCTTTTGGGACTTAATAAACTGACTGGCTGTTGTGAAATCCGTGGTAGCTGTTTTTTGTTGGTTCGTCTTCCTTGAGAGCAGGGAGTGTGGGGGCATTTCTCATTTTTATTTTCCTTATGTTGCACGCCGGTTTTCCCTGGGCTGGGGTGTAACAGGTTGTTCTCTGTATGTATTATTGTAGGCTCTACCTTACAATATAAAGCGCCTTGATGCAACTGTTGTTGTGATTGGCGCTGTATAAATAAAATTGAATTGAATTGAATTGTCTCGTGGGCAGTGCTGCTCCGTGAGGATGGGGCTGGCTCACACCAATTTGACTCAACTCCACTTTCCAATTAATATTCACAGGCTTTATTTACAAACAATCATTTGGCATGCAATCCCAGTGAGGGGACACCCGTATGACCTGCATTTAATACCCTTAAGACGTCTGTATACTCAATTTAAATATATTGTCACAGCAAAGCCGTCAGAACACAGAATGGACTGAAAACGCAGACCCAAGACAGTGACACAGGTTAGTGTAATGAGGATGAGTAACGATTTAAGAGACTGAAGGCACCTGAACAATGTCCCTCTCGGCGAATCTTCCTCTAGAAGAGATTCTGACTTCATCGCCATCTAATTCAACCATGGCTGTAAAGATTAAAGACAAAACTAAGCTGGCAGCAGTTTTTCCTACAAAAAAATCGAATCAAATAAAGGTTTGTTATTTTAACCCACATGTTTCAAGATCTTGTTGACTTACCATCAAATTCTGCAGGCCCTACTCCCACAATGATAATTGACATCGGCAGGCAGGAGGCCTAAACGAGAGCGAGAGGAAGAACAATTAATATTTCAAAACATTCAAAGCTGTGAAAATCTTTACTTGAGCGTAACACCATGCATGTTCACCCGTGTTGGACACTGTGGAGGTTTTTCTTTAGTAAACAAATCATGTCACATTCATGTCTCGCAGAGCACATACAATATGTGTGATCATGTGTGTTTTCCACCCCCGGAGCGCTGCGTGGGCTGAGCCATCACTGTAATTAATATTAGACATGAGACACTCAACTCGCTGACAGCTAACAAATGACATGTGTTTGTGTTGTACGTGGGCGCATTCGTTCAAGTGTCACAGAGTGTGTATGCAGTCCATCGGTGTGTGAGTGTGTTCAGTGAGTAATGTTATGACCTCAGGCTGCAGAAAGATAGATGATGTTATCAAAACATCTCGCTTATTTTTTTCCTCCCTGTGGTAGAGGTCCTCATTGGGTTTCTAATTCTGCTCCGCTCCCCCCCCCTCATATCTCGCATATATCTGCCCCCTTTTTTGAACCCAAGCCTTCTATTTCTCCCGTCAAACCATCAAACCCCCTGTCCTTTGTTGTTTTCACAGGCCCTGAGATGGATCACTGGTTTCAGAAACATGGCTTCCGTTCACTGTTCATTTTGTTTGCATTCTGGGCGACTCTGGACTTGACAGTGATGGAGAGGACGGTGCGAAGGTGAACCACATGCTGGCAAAAGCAGCACAGCGAACACACATTATAACAGAAGGAACCGCTGCCCGTCATGGACGTCGTATCAAATGCGAAATTCTATTTTTTTTATTAAATTCCCTCAACTGTGCACAGTTCACATGAGTTTCCACACCTCTGCTTATTTGCACACAGTTTTGTCTTTACTGTAAATGTTTACAATCCAGAGTATTTTTTTATGTTTGAGATTTGGTCCACAGTTATTTCGTCGTGTTTCCTAACTTTTCCCACCATAACACCGCTTGTCACCAGCGCAACAACAGAAAACTCTGTGACTGCTACCCCTGCACTATAGTGCACTAACCCTGATGTGTGAAAAGCACACTGTGACTTGCTGTACATGCTAACCCAGTATAAAAGGAGGATGTAGCCATGGCGATGTCACCTGCTGGGTTAGGCCTCTACATTTTGAAGCTTCAAAACGAGCCACCACATAGTTCTTATTGATGGATTTTTGAAGTTATTATATTTGGACAAAAGTGCTGAATTATCTTGGTTTGCAAGCTGTCTCCACAAAGTGTACAGACATGCATTGCTCAGTAAAAGTCTAATAGTATATTAGAATTTCTCTCAACCGAAGCACAAACCACACAGCTATAACATTAATCAGATAATCCATTAAAAATGCCCCAACAGGCATAAACACAGTAGAGAGGTCTACTTCAGTAAGTGAAATTAATAGAGGTGAAGCCTAATAAAGCCAGCATATGCGAGCCAGCACCCCTGTGTTGGGAAAACTGTCAATTAAAACAGCCGTGCTCCCAATCCAATTATCCAGGTGGATGAGCTTTAAAGAAATCATCCCACTCAGAACTCTAGAAATGAAGAAACTATCCACAGAGGCCAAAACTTATTCCCGTATCAGGCTATAAATATGCTTTTTAATGCTATAAAGTTGGCCGTTTTAACATGAGATTCCATGGATACGGACTCGAGAGGATCTGCAGTTTTTGCCACTTCTGCATTTTCCACTCAGCAGGTTTCCCCCTGTTCTAACCCTCAATGGTCAAAACTTCGATGACACAGTAATCATGGAGCACAAAGCAATTTTCATCTATTTAGGGAACATCATCAGTGCTAACAAACTATCTAGAAGTGTGAGATTTAGATTGTTGCACCTAGGGATGGGTACCGGTATCCGGTGCCATGATGGCACCGGTTCTGACATAAACGGTAGTAACCAGACCGAAAAGCAGCGCACATTTCGGTGCTTTTTTTTCCTGAGCTGTGATACACTTTAGATTCTAGCCAATCATTTTACGTTTCCGAGGATAGTAGGCGGGTCCAGGTACGTACGTTCTTTTAGAGCAGAGCTACAGATTAAAAATGCCCAAGGCGAAGCGGTCAAAAGTCTGGCTGTACTTCACAGCAAAAGATGCAAACTAAGCAGCCTGCAACAAGTGCTTTAAGCTGATACTGTGATACTGTCAAAGGAGGTAACACCTCAAATCCGATGAAACACCTGGCGACGCATAGCGTTTTTTTAAAAGCCAAGAAATGCGCCGTATTTGATAGCTTGCTGCGAGACCTCACACCGAGCACATCTACTGCAGGTGTGGTGCCTGTTATCGGACCCGGAGTTTGCAACATCCCCCAAAAACCCGAAGAGGAGAGTCCTGGCCCCTAGCCCTGCCAGTGTAGCAGAAATGATGAGGATGATGATGCAGCAACAGCCGTTCTTCTCTGCGTGAGTAGCTTAATGTTGTTTGTGTGTAATTTACGTTGAGTAGGCTAACCACGTTATTACATTAATGCATGTAAGGTGAACTAGCAAACACCATCATAGCTACATGCGGCTGTCTTCTTGTTTGATGGCAGATACTCCCTTCACCCTGGCCAAAAAGGCTAAAATGACCAAAGAAAAAGTGGAAAACAGTTAAACATGAGAGGTTTTTGGACAAAGTTTGTGTTTTTTCCATTGTTTAAGCACTGCTTCCAGCCCAGAGTGATACCATATATGCCCCATAGCTGCAGAAAAGGCTAACCTTGTTATCTTTTTACAAAAAAACAGCTGAACATGAGAGGTTTTTGGACCAATTTTGTGTTCTCCATTCTTTAAGCACCGGTTTGAGCACCGTTTAAGCACCGGCACCGTTTCAAAAGTACCGGTTTGGCACCGGTATCGGATAAAACCTAAACGATACCCATCCTTAGTTGCACCTTTAGCTAATTAGGTTGTGTTTTGATGTTTGATGGTCGTAGTGTTGTGGTGTTGTAAATATATGCGAAATGGGGCAGCTAGCATGATGGTCACGGTCATTTCTCTTTGCATTCGCCTGCATGGTGATTCGTTGCTTCTTTAGCATAAAGTACTGCTACGTAAAGTTTAATTAAGGGATGACTTGCTTCCTTCCTTGTTTGTCGTTCATGTTTTCATTATTTCCTCATTCCTTCAGCCAGTCTTTGGTTTTGAATGCCACTGGCTTTATTTATCATTATTATAATTCAACTTTTGCAACTAATATTTCTTCAAAGGGTGAACTTTCTGAGAGGTGCAGGCTCAGGTGTTCACAGCTGCTCTGCACACCCTTACATTGACAATAGATTCCTTGGTCTGGGCCATGTCTGAGATGACCCCGTCTGTGATGATGAGGAGCACAAAGTACTGAGAGCCATCCTTCACAGATGCTGCGTATCTGTACAAAAACACACAGAGAAACAATTTGTGGTTATTTCTGATCTCCTTACACGTTTTTGTTACAAATACAGCTCATTACTTGAGTAGATTATGCATCACACTGTGTAGTTTAATTACATGTAAAGTATTTAGTGGCTTTATTTAATAAAGAGCAGAAAAAGATCTGTGAAAACAGTTTGGTATTGATGCTCTGGATAATAGGATAACTTCATAATCTGTCAAACACATCATTATGTCAGTTTCACAGATTCTTGTCTTATTAAGAATTTTAGCCACTCTGTTACCAAATGTGTCCTTTCACTCCTGTCTGAGTCGTGACCTGATATTATTCCAACTGCTTCAGTTTCTTTCAAGCATCACCTTTCTGTGCAGCAAGCTACGTCTCC